>NW_023340246.1:7875176-7911091 GCF_004916995.1 Morone saxatilis
TTTCTAAGTATGACTTCTCAGATGATGTCTTACAGGAACAAACTGTCTAAATGTCTACTGCAGTACTGATATTGTAAAAACACATCTATTGTCAAGTTCTGTGCATTGACTGGTTTACAGCTTTGAATTCTGGGATACTCTATTCCTAGTTGTTTTTCTTCACCCAGCAGAAGGTTCAGTCCACTGGGAGAAAAGCTGGCACAGGATGGCTGCTTTGTTCTCCACAAGACATGACAAAATGAAACCGCTGCAGCTGCACTGAACTAAGTCGTGCCTTTATGGCCAAAACAAAACAAAACAATGCCATGTCATGCGGCGTGACACAATCCCTGTTTTGAAGGCATATTTCAAATCCATTTGACCAGCTTGATAAATATCATTTCACATAAAACACAAGTCACAGAGTTAACATTCCAGCACACTTCCACAGCAACCATGACAGAAACAAACAAAATAAAACCAATTGAATTTCCTGAGTTGTCAGCCTTTTGTTGGAGTAAAAACTAGTTCACGATGCTGTGGGGTGGATTTTGTCGAGGAATCGAAGAACCACAACCTGTTAAGCGGAACCAGGGATCAGCAGAACTTGTCAAAGACTTGGCAACGGTACATTTTTCAAATGATTTCCAGTCAGCTCACATAGAGACGAAAGCTCAGCCACCCAGTAAAATATATGAATACTAGAAAGGTATCTTGTTCCCGATAGATGGAGGATTTTCCCATCTATCTATCTATCTATCTATCTATCTATCTATCTATCTATCGGGGTATCTATCTATCTATTTCTATCTATCCTATCTATCTATCTATCTATCTGTTTTGGCAGATGCAAAAACAGAAGGAGATAATTGCTTGGTCTAACTTGTCTTCTTCATGCCTGTCCTTCAAAGGACACTTGTTTGGCATCAAAACCACAAGTGGTGAGAGCAGATGAAAAGAGGAGATGGAAATTATGGATTGGAGTTTCAGATACTTGCCCAATTTAAGCACTTATATATATTTAGACATCTTAGCAGGCATTTTTTTTGACAGGCGTGGAATTACTTCAAAAACAAAATCCTTTGGGTATACTTCTTAATTTTTCGCTCTCAGTTGGAATTAGAATACATTTTAGGTCCTTGTTTTCTTTTTAGATGGTAAAATTGCTTTTTGAAAGCTGCTCTAATCAATAGTTTTATATTAACAATGAATCAAATCCTTATGTGCAATGTGAAAGGACTGGCTTGTAGTGATGAACATCTTTCAGCCCATTGTTTGGTTTTCTGGCCTGCAACTATCCCGTTTTGGTTCAGTCTCGCCATGCTCATCAATATTGTTTCCAGATGCCACAGGCAGCTGTTCAAGCAAAAATGATAATTCCACTGTGCACCCTGCTAAGCACCAAACGGAGACAGACAGAGTTAGCAACTAGCTAGTGAACATAGCGGAGCATTTAGCAGCTATTTCCATCAGGGGTTAGTGGACCAAAACCGAGCTACAAGAGGGTGAAAGTTGGACTTACATTCATCAGGTAGACACATGCACGCCTCTACATGAACACTAATGTTGCTTTGTGTTTGCTAACAAAGTTGCTAACTCTATACGGTGATAATATGTTGTATTTACAGCTTGTTGCACTGCCCCCAAGTGGCCTTAAAAAATCTATCTTTACAGGTTTAAAGGACCAGTGTGTAAGACCTTCCTCGCTTCACTCTCCCCTTGAAGGAGAAACTATGGTGGCTGCAAACATGAGAAAAACGCAGCTGTTCAACATGGTGGACTGTAGATGTAAAAGGCTTATTCTAAGTAACAAAGACATAATGATTCTTATTTGCAGGTGATTATACACTAATGAAAACATAGTTATGAATATTTTATTCAGTTTCTGCCTAAATGTTACACACTGGACCTTTGAATATAACATTTTGTAAGAGGAAACCTCACATAGACACATTAGTGATTATACTTAACGACTAGCACTGTTGCATTCATTAATTTATAATTACACAATATATTGTGTATAAACAACAACAGATAGGCATGTCCATTGTTTCATTATTTCTTGAGATACAGAAAAGAGAAAGAGTAAAATAAGTTATTCAAAAACTCTAATCCATTCAGAGAATATGATGATGCATATTATTAGTAGTAGCAGTAGTATTTCACAAAGTTTTAATTGAACTTACAGTACAAATAATGTCAGGATTTAGTTGTCTAGGTCACCAGTCAATTGAAGTACCATTCCAAAAAACTGAAACATTTTACACAGTCCGGGTGATATGATCAGTTCAGAATAATATCACTTTAATTTCCAGTGCAGTTAGCATAGTTTTCATGCTGATTCAATGAGTGTAAATTAAAAATGATTTCCAGGCTCTGTTTCATGTAATTTGACCTACTTTGGTTGAAAGGGCATGCGACTTCATTGTACTGCCAAATTAGTCATCCCTTCAGTGTACGATCGGTCCCATATTTTGCCATATCAAATTTGAGACCACTTGATGCAGTGCTCCAAAACAGGACAATTTGAAGCCGCTCTAAATTACAATTCTTGGGCTCATATTTAGTGGTGTGACCGCTCATAAGAGCAGTGAGATAAGGGAGCAGTGGGGGTGGATCCTTGCGGCATTGTGCAATCAGGACGTGGTGATGAGAAAAGGTCATTTGTGCTAATGCAACATTTTTTATTCTATGAGGAAGACGTCAGTGCTGATAGATGATCCAAAGGTCACCCGTGTCATCACGCCCATTCTGTCCTGCAGGGTGATGCAAAACAGATCTGATGACTGCCCTCCACACTCCACACTCCATCAGAGAACAAGCGAGTGAACAGCTCATCTGGTGGGCGGATAAGGGTCTGGGTGGGGCTCGCTTACTCACATGATGAACAACCTTGCTCGCAACCTTACTCATAATGTTAACTCACTGACTTGAGGGAATCCGGCGAGTTTCAGGCTCAGTTATTTCCTTGCTGACATGGAAGACATACAGAAGCAGATTTATGCTCGTTTGATCTGTATCAGCAACTTTAACTGTAATGAAAAGCCTGTGTCCTCACACCCGACATGCTGCTTGGATAAACACAATTCATACTGAGCAAATGAATCACCTATTTGATATGCGCAGGAGCAGTAATCATTATCTAGCTGGCTCATAAGCATTATACTCATAGCCTACCAGTAAACAAAGCTTATGAAATCACTTTTTGTCAATTAGCTCTTTGAGAAATGATCCAGAAAAAAATATTGCGAACGTGATAGACGTGATGTGTGAAAATAAAAGTGTAGCATTGTCTTTACTCTTATGCCTTACCAATTCAGTGCTAAATCACTTAGCAAGGAATCTATACATTGAGAGCATGAGACGTGACAAAGAGAACACTCTGCTAACAAATGCTGAAGGGAATATTTACACGTAGAAGCAGAATTAGATGTCTCATTTAAATTGACTCGCTAGAATCAACATTAAAATGAATATGAGATAGCAGAAAGAAAGAAAAGTGCTCACCAACTTTGAAAAACTTTCTGTTCTGCATAAGCGGGTCATATTGTACCCATGAGGGAACTACACGTTAAACTACACCGGGAGGTAATCCATCTTATATATGAGACAGTATTACAATACAGAAATATAATATAAGTTGTGATGCAAGGTGACACTCATTGTAACTATAATTGAATTAGGCAGAAAATCAGCTTCGACTCACCAGAAGTTCAGAATGTCTTCATCTATTGTTTAATTACCTGGAAGGATGAAACTGAAACAATGAGGCAGTGCGCTTTGTGACAGCGCTCTGGATCTATCCTGCATTAGCAATGCAGAACTCAATACTGCAGTACAGCAGAAGTAATCCCCTTAGAGATGAAGCAAAAGTTCAGCAACAGCACAGTGCATGTGTGGAAAAGGTGACCACCATACTGTTTAGGCAGTGTTTGGCTCCCCTTTGTACATCTATCTAGTGGCCACAATTCAAACAAGATCTGATGTCTTCCTCCCATGATGTGCACTCTTATCACACGACACAGATGTCTGAGTGGATGCCAGCGGGCTCAGGTCTGTGATGAGAACTCCTAGTTATGCGTGGTGGCACCTGGTGCGAACGCTGGCTTCCGAAGGGCAGACAGATAAATTATTCAGGCTGAAGTTTTGCATCAACACGGCTCATATGGCAGCACATGAGAGGGATTAATTTATGCAACATCCATGAGAGGACAAGGAGTGAGAGGTGCTCACATGTAGGTGGAGAGGCAAATTACTGCTCATAATGGAGGAACTAGCTAATTGCTAAGTTACTGTAGACTGTGACATCTTTGTATTGGAGATGCAGGTGATAAAGAAAACAACAAAGCAATGCCGTCCCGGAATGTTTGCTCTGCTTCAACTATTCTTTTCAGATTATTGTGTGAAAACTTTTGAATCTTATTTAAAAACAATAACTTGGGCTTATTAAGTTGGAAAAAGATCCACTGAGGGAACAAAGACTGTCCCAGATCATAAATTAGATAAAATCTCAGCGGTGTGACTTTTTTTGTTCTGTTATTGAAAAAAATGTTTTCCAAGTGTTTCAAAAGCTGTCATCTTTAATCATCTCAGCTGGACACTAATTAGTTTAAATGCAGCACATGTTAATGGTGAATAAATGAGTGTTCCTTATTGATAATGTGTCAACGCTGCACCGGCCACGGTCCTGGCCATCTCATGTTTGCCTGAACGACTTTGACAAAGCTGGTGTAAGTGAATAGATATTGTTTGACTGACATGGGGAGGCCTGTCAGAGGAGCATTAGCAGACCATTAGCATTCCATGACATTTTCCCATCCGTCCAGAAAGCAGAGGTGGCCCTGTAAACAAAGTGCTGTTGCGGTGCATGGCAAGGAGAAAAGGGAATAGAATGTAATGTAAAATGGCATTGTTCGGTGGTTGAGATACCAGGTACGCATTCTAATGCGGATCTACAGGCCAACCTCAGACTGGCTGAAACAGAGGAGAGAGACGATAAGGGAGTGAACGAATGGGACATGCAGCAAGGTAATTGAAAGTGCTGGGGATTTTAAAGGCCAAATGCTACCAGAGGTTATCAGCTGCAGTAACAATCTGAATTTTATATGGGAGTAACTTATTATCCGGACAAAAAGGAGGTTTGTCACACTTCACAGAGGGCACGCAGGATAAAACAAGATCATAAAGGCCACAAGCAAACTTTAGAGAGCCTTTAAAACACTGTAAAATTACTTTTAGCACCTTGTGTGCAGAAACAATGTTTGGATTGTATACGCAACAGCCTTTTGAATAAATGTGCTCCAGTTACCACCAGCCGTTCCCTTCACAGTAATTGTCTCAGTAATGGAACAAACTCCATAATGTGGCATTGATGTTATTTTTTTTTTCCATGAATCTGCACACGCTAAAAGAGATCACCGCTTGGACTAGCATCAGTAAAGTGGCTTACATCATCGCTTATGTTACCATGCAGGGCAAAACAAACCTGAAAATAATAAGTGAGAGCAGCAGAATCATGTGTTTATGATCGCCCATCACTGAGCTACAAATTCCCCCAACAGCACCATGGGGGAAAGACACAACAGTGCAAAAAATAGGGTTGAGACAATGACAGTGTTTTGTCATGTGAGGATGCTGCACACATGCACATGTGTGTGCCCACACAACCTACACAAACACATAGCCATAGCATTCTCTAAATCAGTGGGCAGCCTTAGGAAAGCCTCAAGGCTAAAGGGAGACTGATGACAAAATCTGCATCTCATAAAACACCAACACTCTCCCGCTGTTTCCTTAGGGTACAGGGCCGAAAAACAACACAACTGGAAAATTCCTCCACTCCTGGTAAGAAAGAACAAAATACCTTACAGTATGGACACAGCTTGGCCTTGGGGAAAGCTGACTATATGGTTGAGATTGCCTATTAGCACCCACAGCAAGTCGTCGTTTTGTGTAAGAAGCCATAAAGGTGTAAAAACATCATCCTGACCTGAATTACTATATTTGTCAGCATGGTGTGAACATCAAATTACAGCCTGTTCTTTCAATAACCTTTAGAATGAGTTCAGTGTCTTTACAGTTAAAGGTCCAATGTGTAATACTTAGGAGGATCTATGGGCAGAAATGGAATATATTGTTTCCATTGGTATATAATCACCTCAGTATAGGAATTGTTTTTGTTACCTTCGAATGAGACGTTTTTTAATCTATAGACGCAGCGGGTCGTCTTCGATGGAGGCCGCCATGTTGAACCGCCATGTTTCCACAGTAGCCCAGAATGGACCAACCAAACACTGGCTCTAGATAGGGCCTTTTGCGTTTTTTGTGAGTTTCGTGGCCACCATAGTTTCTCCTACACACTACACAGCCCGTTCTCATTCCCAGGTTGTCAGATACAGATACAAGCAGTGTTCAGTTAGTTTCAATCTGACACTTCAGAGCTAGATGCCACTAAATCCTACACACTGGCCCTTTAAAGGTTAACTTTGAATTTTTTAAAATGGACTTTTCTTTCCCATGTTTTTGTGTCAAAGTGAACTCAATAAAACAGCTGTGAAACGGGCTACGAAAAAATCCAGATGGGCAATTACACACGGTCAAAATACGTCTAGTAAACATTGCTGCAAGGCTGAAAAGCTTGGGAGACTAGTGGTGTTCCTGTGGGTGCTTCTGACCCTATGCCCACAGAGAAGATTTAACAGACCAATTTAAGTGAAAGGTAACAAAAATGTTTTATGTTTCTGTAAGGTCCTCTCTATAATGTTGTCAGACACACGCTAACAGTCTGAGCCAGTCAGTAGCAAGAACAAGCACTTTTAATGGATGTATTTTGAAGGTGCCCATAAGGATTACGTTGTAGCCCGTTTAATGGCTGCAGGCTGGAGCACTCTCCCTCGGTGCTGGAAAATTTGTTGTTCCCCTTGGTCACTTTGACCCAAAAACATGGGAAACAAAGGCCCATGTTGAAAAATACCCTTTAAGTAACAGTTCAAAATCTTGGGAAATAATATTTGCTTTCTTATCCTACATCAGAAAATTGGTATCAATCTCATGAGCCAGGAGACGATTAGCTTAACTAAGCATTAAGACCATTGACAGTATATATAATGGACAGAGCTTTCGGGTCTGAAAAGTGAAGCCAATGCAGAAGTGTCTTAAAACCTGCATTCTATGTAAATTCCAGCAGGGGGAGCTCCATTGGCTGCAATAACACAGCAATCCCACTCACTTTAATAGAGAATGCGCCTGAACTTGTCACTTCAATTATGAGCTCAGTTAAGAGTTTCCTGGTGAGTTTAATAAATTATGATCCAATTTAGAGCAAAATAGATGATAAAGGCGTATGCTTTTGGGTGGGGCTACCATTTGATTGACTGGTCGTTCTCAGTCAGGCCAGCACAGTGCACAAAACCCAGATCAAACTAGGCAGTGCTGATCAAATGCAAAGCAAGATTCTGTTACTGCATTGCCTATTTCTCGCTTAAAATTGTTTCACAAACAAAAGTTTAGGTGTTATATGAGATCATGTGTGACCAGGCAAGCTGCCATTGTTTCCTGCTATGGAAAAACTATGCAGCCAATGAGCGCAGATCAACTCGCAGTACATCACGTCCACTGGCTCCATCTAACTGTCATGGTAACGGCCAAAACTGCAAACTTGAGGCTTCAAACCGGTACTCCACAAACCAATGAGTGACGTCACGATAGGTTCACACTTGATTAAGACTGGATGCAGGGGAAACAGCTGGCCTGGCTTTCTAAGTTGAGAAACCAGCATTATTTACATCCGTGATTACTTGTTTACAATCTACTTCACTGACTTTGTTTTGACTATTGGCTGGAATGGTATAGCTTGCCACCCACATGCACATGCATCTCATAACAAGGATATGACAACTAAAAAGACACCATAAAGTTACCTGATCAGTTACAATACGCTTATGTCAGCGTCAAACATTATTTCCCAAGTCGCTTGCCAGCTAGCTGTTGCTAGATAACATTTAACTTCCCTTCACATGTGCTTCCTCGTGCAAGTGCATGAAAACAACAAAAATGGGAATTCACAGCTAAAACCATTGCTTCATAGCATTATTACTGGTAAGTAAGTCCACATCATACCATTTTTCTGACCTTGTGGTTATTTAGAAAAGAAAAAAAGTTAGTTTTCTGTATGTTTAGCATATCAAAGAGGTGGACTGCTTAGGAAAAAAGAACAAAAGTCATTTCAGGCTGTGTACAGTAGCCTCTGCTCAGGTTGCCACTCTATAAGCTTTCCTCAGTCGGGCCCCTGCTGGCTAACCTTTGGATGACTTTCAAGTCCCTCCGCACACCATTGTTATTCCTCTGTCTTTCCCTCAGATGTCCTTTTCTCGAGCAATCACTCAAATGCTCTCAACTCTGAGAGGAAAGCAAGCATGCTAGCTCCTCAGAAGAACCACAAACTGGGGAGTACTGTCAAAAGAACAATTTGCACAACACAAAAGCTTTTGTTTCCAGCCCTTTGAGTGGGAGACAGGTGGTCACTGTGGGAATAACTTGGCTTTCCCTTTGAAAACTATGGGGACAAAGGTGACAAGTACAGGCAAGCTACAGAAACAAGAGGATTTGTGTTTAAGCACTAAGCATATAATATGGAACGTATTCTATTCTATCCTGTTTTGTTCTACTTTATTCTGTTTTAGTTTCATACTGCATAATTGAAAATGTATTTCACACAGCACGTAAAATATTCCTTTTCTTTATTTTTTCATTAGTTGCAGGTATGGCACAAAAAATGGGTGATAAATCCAAAGAAATACAGTGAAAAAGAAGCCTGATCATATATAAATATAGAGCACATAACAGAGAAGAGTGACAGGTCATCATTACAGGGTGTCGGCACAGAACAAGATAAATAACATCACTGAAACACAGCTTTCTCAACAACCTTGATATTACAGCATCACATCTCATTATTTCCAGGGGTCTTTTCTTGTCATTCTGCACGCAGTCAGCCGCACTGATGGTAAATAACTGGTAAAAATGGAGTCTGTGCGGGAATTTGTGTTGCTGCTGCGGGCCTGCGATTCATGATCAGAGCAGGTGAAGGAGAAAGAGAGGACAGAGAAAAGAGGAAAGCCATCGAGACGTAGAGTAGCGAGATTCACTCCAACACCAGAGACAGTAAGGTACCAAGAGGTGGCAGTTTTCCCACCGGTAAAGTTGTCACACTGAGCAGCCATGCCATCAAATAACGACATCCTGCTTCTTTCCTGACAGAGTAAAATGAGATCTCTGAAATGTGTCTACCTCTTCCAGTTATTTAGTGAGACTGCAGTCAGCTTCCTGTCGAGAAGTCACTCAGTACTGCCTAGCCACTGTGTGAAAGTGAAAGAAACTTACTGCATTAAGATGGCAATTTTACTCTTGAAAAACATTCAACACACAGGTAATGTTTCAGCTTCAATTTGACAGACATTTTGTTCCTGCTTGACTGCTTCATACGAACATTTTTCTAAGTGCCAAATTCACAGTGACTGCCAATTCTGTCGGTGCTGGTCGTGCCTAACCACAATGCCTCCCCCACTTTTGGCACCAATTCTCTTTGCTGAATCAATACCAAGTAGCAGGGTGTGTATAGTGATAATAGGGCAACCAGCTGCATTTATATCATGCTAGTGAAAGTGAATGGTTATTCGGGGAGCTAAAATAGCGCAATGAATGGCACAATGTGACAAAGCCCTTCTCAGGTTGAACAGAAAATGAGAACATTTCCACTCAGAAAGAATTGTTGGGACCATTCCTTTTAGAGACCCTCGAAGCACTAGGTATTACGCATTTAAATACATAGTGAGGATACTAAATTATAGCTGTAACTAAGTTGGTAAAAATGTGAAAATTACAGCTGAATTTCTTTAAAAACACCTCCAAGAAATATTACAGTTGGGAATTGTTTAGCAGGATCTCTTCTACTTGTTTATAATATTACGAGGTATGCACTTTCTAGAAATTAAGGCAATACTTTGTTTTAAATTAAATTTTCTCACATAGCAACTGGTCATGGTTCTACTCACATGGATAGGTTTAATCAAATTTAGCAAAGAACTTGGGAAATTGTTTCAACATAATGCACTGTACAGCAATTATGTTCAATCTGCAGCCTGCACAAACTCTGACAGACCACGTCCTTTAATGCTACAGTACCTCCATTTTAATGGTATTAATCTGAGCACTGGGTACATTCATGCACAACTGCATTATGTATTTGTGTATTCATCAATGCACAAAAAAACCCCAACAGATTTTTATAAATAATACAGGATGAAACAGCGCTGAAAACAAGTCCTTGTTTGTTTCCATGGTACTCCAGAACCTTACCATATTTGACAATAGGTTATTTCCTTTGCGGTTCAATTAAGACCAACACGTAGCATTTATGTTACACAAAGGTAGCAAGTCAAATGTGTAATTTTATCAGTAAAGAAGGTGAAACTGCATTCTAAAAGGAAAACACTATCACTGCAGCCGGCTTTCCTCCTCCCACCTACCAAATGGCTATTCCCTTTTCTGTGCAATAAAGATCGACTAGTGTTGTTTGTTTTCTGCAGTGTAACAAAGGAAAAAGGTCATTTCTAGGGTGACCAGTACGATGTAATGCAATGCAATACAACTGGCACAAACACCTTAAATATAATATTTGTTGAAACTGCAAGCTTTAGTTCTTTAGCTTTTTTTCTGTTGTTGTTGTATGGACTGAATTCTATGGTGCATTTTCAGGCTGTCCTTTCTAGTCATTTTATTTGACTGCATAAATTCCATCTAATTTACACTAACTGCATGGACACAACACCATCACAAAGTCAAGTCTTCAAAAATGACTACCATCAACTTCAAATAATCGCGTGCGTCAACAACAAATAACTGCATGTCAGTCAGACACTTTAGTCAAGGAACTTAAGCTATATGGCAAATGGTTATACAGATATTTTTGGTGGAAAATGCTCTACTGTTTGACAGAACTCTCAAACAATATGAGCAGCAACATACATGAATGTTAAGACTGTTATATAAAACAAAATATGGCACATACGGAGGAGCTTTAGGTGGTGGAGGGAGCTGTTGTAGCAAACAACAATGGCACAAGAGTAATAGTGAGAAGTATCAGGCTATACAGTAACGGCCAAGCTGTAGGAGGACACCTGCATGAATATAATTGGACGTTGCTAGTCAGCTGACAGCCACACAGCCGTAGATTCAGCTAGTGATTGTGAAGCATGAACGAAAACAGCTGATGCCCATCAAGTGATGCAAGTGTGACTTCAGTGCTCTGCCTAGCGCTTTGCTCTATTTAAGAGTGTAGTATTCATTACTGGACAGTTGCAGTAGATTACAGTACAATTCTTGCAGACAAAATAATAAATAAAATAAATAGAGACCTTTAAATTTTATGTTATCATGACAGTGTTTTCAAGGACTGAGCTTAATAGATTCCAAGAAAGGTCTACCACGAAGAAAAGTGAAAAAAAAAAGCTACTGTCATTTTATTTTTGTAACCCTCTATTAAAATTGATGGCACTATCACCACTCACACGGCAAAGTCTTGCATGAGTGTCAAAATAAAGTGGCTGCTGTGAGAAACATCTGACACTGTGTGTGCTGGTGGGAAAAAAAACAACACACGCAAAATGTCTTGGCCCCAGGCACACATGGTCACATTCATCTCCAGCACCACAAACTAATCAGCAGAGACAAATACCTAAACCCATTTCCCCTTGTTAGTTTATGAACACTTCACACCCTCCGCGACTACAGAAGCCTCTAATCATCAAAATAAAGTCAGAAAACACCGTAAGAAAGAAAACTGTCACACAACATTGTTTACATATTCAAAAACTGTTAATCCCCTCCAATTGTACTTTGAAGTAGCTTAGAGGACTTTTATCAATAAATAGAGCAGAGCTGAGTGTGTAAGATAGTCACCAGGCTCACATCCCCTGCGTACACAAAGGGCAGAGGCTGACACAGGGTGTGTGAATTGCACAGAAATTGAAATCAAGGATATGGTGGGAGCTGTAATACCATGGAAACAAACAATGATTCATTTTTATGTCCAATTTCAGCCGTGACTATTGGAAAATCAGACAATATTTGCTTCACATGGATAAAAATTGTGCAGATATGTATGAATGTACCCAGAATTATTAAAATACACCACAAAAGCAGGTCTGCATAGTTTCTGAAAGGCTGACACCGATATAATTCCAGCATGCACAAAACACATTTCACAGTATGCCGACTTTAGAGGAGAGTTAGATGAGAAGATTGATACCATAATGTCTGTATGGTA
Organism: Morone saxatilis; assembly: GCF_004916995.1. Taxonomy (NCBI): domain Eukaryota; kingdom Metazoa; phylum Chordata; class Actinopteri; family Moronidae; genus Morone; species Morone saxatilis. The sequence continues at coordinate 7,887,481 of NW_023340246.1, forward strand.
AATATAAACAGACAGCCGGGAGCCAGTTAGCTTAGCTTAGCTAACAAAATCTTCTTACTAGCACCTCTAAACCTCACCAATGAACACATTATGTGTTGTTTGTTTAATCCGCACGTAAACCGAAGAGCAAAAATGACTAATTGCGGTTTCATTATGTGCCAGACTATTTCTTGGCTGAAAGCAGTGACCTCCTTAAGTCTCTGCTGGTGCCTGGCAAGCTCATGGAGACAACCCCTCATTAAACCATAACAAGTTGTTTTTTACACTTCGAGTTTTGCATGAATTAAACAAGCAAAACACAAGATGTTAAGTAGTGAGCTTTAGAGATGCTGCTAGTTGGATTTTGTTACCTTCAGATCGAGCCAAGCTAGCTGTTTCTCCCTCTTTTCAGTCTTCATGCTAAGCTAAGCTAAGGAGCTTCCAGAAATAAAGCAAATAAACTCATTCCCAAAAAATGGCAAACTATTACTTTAAATGTATTGACCTCAACACCAAAGTGATACCAAAGGCATTCTTTCATTTAAATCCAGCTGTAACTTTTAATCATTCATGTACTTCCAGGTCTCTATTACATAAGGATTTTGTATTCTTGTTATGAACTGACCAAGTGCTCAGGGTGTAAAAGGAACAATTACCAAAATATCTTAAGGAACTCATATCCATACTTAGTAACAGTGATGACACGGGGCACTTTGGCACTTTTCATTACCTACTATACCACAGGAGGATATAGCGACTAGCTAATGGATATTTTATCTGAGCTTATATTTTTGGAAATTGTGTCAAAGTCTGTGTCAAAGTCAGGCGAACGTCATGTTCTTGATGTGTCCAAAACAACCTATGAAAGTCTGAAAGTTCTCATCATCAAAAGCACACAAAAAACACATGTTTTAGTAAAACATTACATCTAGTAAGACTGTAAGAAAAGAACTCCTCCCAGAACTCCATTTACATTCATTGTGATCTGGGCCTTATGGTAATAAAAACACACAAATGAAAGGAGAAAAAAAAATCTACAGAAATGGATAGCAGATAATAGCTGTGATTATGTGTCTATAACATCATACAGACCATAATGATATTGTAAGGATGCCCTGAAATGCTCATCATTCTGCTCTGTTTTGTTTAGCATATTTATCATCTATAAATGTATCAGTTTCTTATCACACCTATTGTACACAGCTTCATGTTTACACATGTACATAACCCACTCAGACCACCCAGGCTTCCACTGAAGAGGCTACATATGCTGAACAACCACAACACCAAACTGAACCTTTACCCAGTCTGCATTCATTAAGGTTTTATTTATACTCCTGACTGGGTTTCCTTTGCTTTCTCTCGTGTTCTGGTTGCCCTATAAATATGAATGTCACAAGTAAAAAATGATCAATTTGCTGTTAAACGTGGACTTGTTTCAGAGTGTTGAAAAGCCTGTGGGAGTAGGTCACGTATGTGCAGAGAAATATAAAATGGATTTTATATGTTGAGACCTTAAACTGTATGTTGTGCTTCCTGTACTCCAACATAAAACATTTATCATAAACCTTTGAATAGAGCTTCTTTAACATTTACAAGTTATACAGTTACCAAATTGGTTTACTTCTTATGCTTCCATCAGCTTTGATACTTAAGCAATGCAAAGGGAGACAACAAGAAGAGAAAGGAAGTTAAGTCATCTTCAACAGAAAAAATAAGAAACAAGACACAAGTCCTCAAAACATTTGTCATAACCAACAATGAACGGAATTTTTCATTTTCTTATTTTCTCTTTTTTACAATACATTTTTTAAAAACCCCGCTGGTTAAGGTTATGGTCTCAGGTAGATCTTCCACAGTCAATCTTCACAGTTTGTGTAAAAGCAGAGAAACATTCTCGCTAGAGTAATAAAATATCATGACTATTATTATGGTCATTATTATCTTTTATTCTCATTGTTCCATATAAATGTTGGAGGATAGGGGCGAGGCGTATCACCCTAATGAAGAGCCTGCAGTCCCAAAGTTCCTGCTCTCCTCCCTGTACAACGCAGTGTTTTATTCAGCAGTTGTTCTTTTCTTTTGTTAAAAAATGCTCGCCCGCAGGGAAGGAGAATCATGGGAAGAGAGAGTGGGGTATTCATTCGACGAAATGTCTTTATCCTTCCGTATGATCTTAAACTGTCTTTCTGCACAAAAAAAAAAGATCCAGAGCCTCACTTTCACTGTTGCTGCTGTTTTTATCCAAATTGTTTGCCAACCTGGTCTGCCAGCACAGCCTGGTCTGCTGCCCTCACATTGAACTACGCGTAGGCATAGGCATAGGCTTAGGCGCATGCACACACACAAACACACGCACTTGCATACACACACACACACACACACACACACACACAGACAACTGTCCCATCAGGAGTTGAATCCGGGCACAATCCTATACTCCCTCTGAACACACATGCCCTCCCATCAGCACTTGTGGGGCAAAAGAAACATGTAGAAAATAGCCCATCAGAGGAAACATGAACAGAGATGTGTCCGATGTTGATTAACACCCAGGCTCACGATTCGGTTTGTAATCTGAAGGCACTTTGTTTCATGGCAGAAAGTAAAGTGGCTTCTGTTCCACAGGTGGACCGCTGACTGAATATTCGAGTCAGGCCTCACTTATCGGACCCTCCTCTACTCTCTGCCTGTTCCTCCTCTCCCTCAACTCTTCCTCCCCTCAACATACCTCCTCTCTGCTCTCTTTCCACCTCTCCCTCTCATTTCAGCTCCAAAGCTCCAACTTCTTTCTGCCCTCCAGTCCAGCTGTCTACACCTCCGCTGATTCTTCTGCATTTTTTTTCCTGCCACCATACCGTCGGTTGGCCACTTGGACTCGTGAGCACAGTGTTAAAAAGATACATAGGCAGCTACAGGGGAGTAAGCAGACAGAACTAAATGTTGCCAAAGTCCTTGTTTTTCTACAGTACAGCACCAAGCAGATAAAGAAATGCCAAGATGTGATGTGAAGCTGGGCTAGAGTGAAAAACAAGTGTCGGTGATTGGCATCTGGTGCAAGAAGATGAAGATTAAGATACACAGAGAAAGGTCTGATTCCATGTATTTGTAAGCAGGGAAATGTTATTTCTTCTTCAAAAAGTCAGCAGTGTCTATATTCTGCCGCCTTTCAAAGATATTTTCATAACTTCATAAAATTGTTCTTGTGCTTTACAAACTGTCCTCCCTCGACGCTTGTGAACTCTTTCGCCAAAGTCCAGGCTTATTCATCGCCCACCTGTCTTTGTGCTCGTAAAGATGTCCCGAGTCCTGCACCGAGGGGTGTTTTCTGTAAAAGAGGTCTCTTTAAAAAATTAGCGCATCTTCTTTATTACTTTTTGTGTAACTTTTTTATCACTATTTTTTCTCTCTTTCATGAATTTCAGTCCCTCCGTTGTCTGTCAGGGGTCCCCTGCTGCTTTCAGGATGCATGAATCTTTGGTGATTGGATGCCGAGGGTATAGTTCACAGACGGTGGGTCTGAATATTCGCCTCTGAGATGACAGCGAGAAGGGTCACCTCTGACCTTCCAGGAGGGTCATCACCAAGGTGACGCATAGCAGCCATATATGGGAGGATGTGGAAGGAGCCTTGCTGAGATCTACATAGGAAGTAAAAGAAACAGAAAATAATGGTAGCTATGAATTTTATATACTCCAATGAACAAAACACAGATCCCCAGACAGAAGAAATACTAGCCATTTTAGGAAATATACTTTCGATATCGATCGATACCACTCTCATGTATGTATCTAGCCTGGCTTTGTCTACAGAAACAAAAACTCAAGTGTAAAAATGTTGTTTAAGTTGTGATTTTACACCTCGGTTTTGTGTTGGATTATTTCCTTGCTGGACACAGTGACTTCCTGGACTTCAGAAAGTTACTGCTCCAAGCCAAGAAATAGCAAATAAACCCCATAAAACCACAAATAGTCTTTTTTTACACTAGCTGTTTCCCTGTACTTTCAGTCCATAAGCTAAGCTAAGTATGTCCTGGCTCCAGTTTCATACTTTACAGAGACATAAGAGTGGTATTGAATAAATGTATTCCCAAACATGTATTTCCAGAAACTATTTGATAATTAATTTTCTCTTACATAAACACAAACTCATGTAAGATTTATCATGTTGGATTGAATTGCATAATTCTTAACATCACTCTGGACAACCACTCCTATAACATAAAAATGCATTAATGATGTTGCTTTTAATCATGATTAATCTAAATGAATACAAATTTTGCAGCAATAAATACCACACATTTCAGATGACGTGAAAATGAAAATGATTTATCTATGGAATCTTAAATGGAGGTCTAAGATTGAGAAGCTTGTGGAAACAATATTCCTCCAACCATAAATAGCAGGATTTCAATCAAAGGAACAGCGTTTGTCTGCCTACCAATGTCACCTTGTCAATTGGAGGCCATTTTCTGTGTCCTGTTTTCTGCTTTTACCTTCTGTTTGTTCCTGCAGCGCAATTACAGTGTTCCACTCAGGCACCGTGGCTATCATTCATGTGATTACAACACTGTTGCTATGGCAACCGTGTTCTCCCCATGAGATGGTAGCTCAGTGCTGGCAAGTGTCTCAGATTAGATCCCCTCTCGTAAATCTCAACCCTGTCCGGCGAGGTAGAGCGAGACCCCAGAGCTCAGATAAGAGGGAAACGAGAGGGGATGGAGGAGGTGGAAATGTGTTGCTACTCACTGGGTGGTGGGTCTCGACACTCCCCTTCCTCTAGCATGACATCATCAATGGCGATGTCTCCCTCGATGCCTGGTCCCCGGATACCTTCGAGCACCACCTACAGAGAAATAAACTACTTTGTCTTATTAAATGTTCTGCCTTGATAGAGCACAAAAACAAGAAAATTAGCACAAATGTAAGATAAAATATAAAAGGGCACAAACAGTGTAATTTTACACTTTTAAAATTGCTGGTGCAGCAGGTGGCAATGGCACAAAATTTAAACAATGGAGAATGCTTGTGGTGTTAGAACGGTTAGAAGTGAGAGTGGGAACAAAAAAAAGCCCACACAAGTGCAGCTGAAACTATAATTACTTTCCGCAACTGCTGCAGTAAAAATGATGGAGAATATTGCAGTTCTATATTCGCGACTCACAAAGATTAGGCTTCCTGATGGCAAAGTGTGAGTGATATTGCTTTCTCAACAACAAACACTGTCTATGGATCCCGTCCACTTCTCTGCTTAATATCGAGGCTTGTGAAGTGCTACATCAATATGCAGCCTCCAAGGAAACTAATACTTTGCCATACAAACACAGTTGGAGAAGAAAATAGAGGGCAACAAGGGGAATGCTGCTGTGTATTGGATTGATTAAGTTTTTTGGTCTCACCTGGAAGGACGCCGTTGGATGGATGCTTACTTTGGCCTGCTTCCAGCGGTCACCTTGGTTACCACTTAGCGACCACACGGGGCCCTCGGAGGTCGTTTGGCCCTTCTGCTTGAGGAAGGCGTTTAGTGATCCTGTATGAGGGACAGAGAGACAGTTACACATAGAGGTCAGCATGCACACACACAAACATGATACATTACAATAAATGTATAAAAATCTTGTGCTTTCCAACCTCCAGTGGAGCCATAGCAGGCCCACGGAATATGTACCACTGGGTTGTGTGAAAACAATATAAAATAGCAAAATAGCTGAATTATAATTAGATAATTTTACATGGTACTACATTTTAGGCTATTTACTTGGTTTGTCTGTCTGCATTTTCCCTCAACTACAGTATTTAACTTAAAGTAGGTCATTAGTACACAAGGTAACCAGTTTGTCATCACAACCTTTTAGCATTCAGCAGTGCACTGGTCTATCTCCTTTATAATCATTTAGTAAGTTACCACAATGAAATACAGACAGAATAAGGTTTCTGTTTACTTTTAATGCATGCCCACGGCCTCTCCTGTGTGCTTTCTTTTCTCTCTGTCATTATCTAACTCATATCAAGGTTCATAACAATATGGGGCCTCAATGAAGACTTTCAGGAGGTAGAGAGTGGGTCGATCCCTGCTGCAAGTTAAAGTTACCTTGAGCAAGGGTGAATGTGGCATGTAGGTTAAAGCGCTTAGAGTGGCTGGAACTACAAAGGCGCTATACAAGTACAGATTATTTACCATATCCATTAAAGATCTTACATCTAGAGTACTTATAGCTACTGTAAAAGTTTATAACTGCAACAATGAATCTTATTTGTAGAAAATCCACTCCTATATTTGATATACTACTACCATACTAGGGGGCTCCATTGGGAATTCCAGTGTAAAGTGCAAGTGAAACTGGATGTAGACTTTTAAGCTTATTATTCATCTCTGTCTCCTGCATTTCAAATTTATGTATTCCTCTGCATTCGAAGTAGAGCCAAGCAGTAGCAAAGGTTAAACTCGGGTCATATGAATTGATACATTTATTAAGCTGGGGTTCTGCAAGCGATGATAAATTATTCTCTAGCCCATATTAATCCAAATTAATTATCACTAATGGGCAATGTGTGATGAGAATTTCTGGTGAATGTAAATACTTTTCCTGTGGAGAACAGTTCCTCCTAATTTATCATTAATTTCAAACTATTTCTGCTCAGTTCGGTAGTTTGCCTAAAGGGCAGGTTAAGATAGACAGAAAAGGGAGGATAGTGAGGGAAGACACACAGGAAAGGGCAACAGGTCAGACTCAAACCCATGGCCGCTGCAGCAGGGACTCAGCCTTGGTACACGGGGTGCCAGTGCTACCAGGTGAGCTACCAGGGTGCCCCAGTCTGGCTTCTTTCTTGATCTGGATTTCTGCACACGAGAAACCACTAGATGTGATCGCTGAAACCAGCTCTACATTTGAAAATGCCATATGGCAGATCCATTTCAACTGAATTCATATATAACCCTTACAATAACATAGAAATACTAGCTGTTATTGAGACAGAATAGACTATATACCAGGTCTGAATTGAAGACTCCCCTCAGTGGGACCTCTTGTCTGTCCCTGGGCTTTGATATAAAACTGTCAGATGATGACACCAAGCGCAACCACTTTACCCTTCCTCTCCAAACACACCGATTGTGTTAGTTTCTTTCTTTGCCATGCAGTAAGACAGAGAGAGAGAGCGAGAGAGAGACACAGAGAGAGCTGTATCCTTCAGCAGTGGGCCAGCATCCAAAGACCCAAATCAGGTTAGCATTGACACCATAGCGAAGCCCAGCAGGACCACTGCTCTGAAGTCAAGTGAATTTCACATGTATGGAAAACAGCACCTTTGCGTTGACACAACAGGCAAGCAACAACAGCAGAGACTACGACTGCAAACTCGTTTTTTTGAAGCATCTTTGCCTCAGCGAGGTGCCTCATTACTGTACAGCTCCCTAAAAAAAAAGATAAAAAAATAAACATGTCTGTGAGGAAACAAGGGAGAAGCTATACTGTACGTCCCTGTTCATATTCTCTCATCAGCGCGGTATACACTTTCCCCAACGACAGCACAATCTCCAGTGAGAGATGAGCTCTTGTACGGAACATGACCTGCAGGTTTCATCTCCCGTTGAAGTGTTTAGGATGTAGGAGGACTCTTGCTGAGCTGGCCGACTTACATTTTCTTTGAACTCATTGTGATGTAGGTGGTTATGTCAGTGTCATCACATCCTGAGCAAAGGAATATGCTGTATATTCTTTGGAGTACTATTTTTTTTTTTAAAGAAATACCTGTGGCAGACACTTGTGAAATTTAAAAAGATCTGAGAAGAGAAGGATGTGAGTCTGGTGAAAAGTGAGAAATAGCTCCCGGAAATATTTCAATTATGTAGTGAGGACAAGAGAGAGCGGGATTGAGGTGCAGTACCACCCTCCTTGCTAATGAAAGGATGACTCCATTGCTTCTCAGAAGGTCAGGCTTAAAACAGACTTGCTTGGTGTGCTTTGCTAGAGACTTAATCCTATAAACAAATGCGACACGGGCTCCAAAGGCAAACTTTGATGTGCGCTTCAGTAATTAAGTGTGACCTTGTCTCAGGTATCCCCCCGCTAGCTAACTACAGAGGAGTTTCTTTGAGCCTGTGCCACTGTTCTCATCAGTGTGTAGGCGAAACTCCTTATCGACTGATTCTGGCCTTCAGCGCTGCCGTGCCACAACTCGACTGTGACTCACCTCAGCAGCACAGTCTCAAAGAGCATCAAACTCCCAGGATTTCAAGATGGTGCTATGCCATGTCTGATGGCTTTGTGACTCACAGCTCTAAACATGAAAAAGCCTTCAGCTATTCAAAACAACAAAGTTCTCTGCAATAAGGGAAAATATACAGTATACAGAACATACATTATTTGGACCATTTGTCATAAGCGGCCACAAACCAACATTCCTGGGCTCAGGGGCGAATTTCTCTCACGGCCAGAGAGGCAGAATACTAAATGGAGCGTGGTATGGAGGATCTGAGCTGGGTTTCAAGTCCTTGACATTTAGCCCATTCATCATAACACGCCACAGTCTGGGCATGGGCTTCACCACAGACGGGGAGGGCAGGGAAGAGAGGGTCTGGCTGGCGATCAATTTGAGCAAATTGGAAATGTCACGGCCTACTCAACCTCGGCAGGGAGCCGGAGGAGCTCTCATCTCCCTGCTGAGTCGCCCTCCAACACCTCTATCCCTATATTCTCTCCACCTCCCTCGCCTCCACCTCTCCAGATGTTTGGTCCAGCCCCCCCACCTGGACACTACCGCTTGGCCTTTTCCACTGAGGACAGCTGAAAAGTAGCCTGGCTATGTTCTGGACTCTATGGAGCCCTGTGGTCAACTCAGTGTTAAGCTTAAAGGATCAGTTGTACTACAATACTTAAAGCAGTGAAAATGTACATTTTACAGTTCTCTGCTGAGTTTCAGTGACATTTGTGGATTACACTGTATAACCAGGAGAGCTCACTAGGTGGAGGTCAATGATCAGATTTGTACAAAAACAAATGTGATGCTGCATAAATTCCAAAACATAGCAGCAGTTTACCTCCAACTGAGAAAAACTGCCTTTTACTCAGTAGAACAATCTGTAAGCCTATTAATAATATTAATACAAAAAAAGATTTATTGAGCAATCTTCAAAGGAAAATAAAAATGAGTGGCAGTGACATAAGAGAATTTAGCTCATAAAAATACATAGCGCAGTCCAAAAAAATGAAAGGAAGAAGAAGAGAGCGAGGTTGGTAAGCGTGTTGGAGCAGCAGGTCCAGCAGAAGCTCAGAGCGGAGCAGGTGGAGGGTGGAGATGGCGCTGATACCGCCGATGTCTCACTAGAATACTGAGGTAAATGCAGCCAAATGCTCGCTGTAAACATGTAATCAAAACAGAGACGAGTGGAGTTGCCAGCCTGTAGTGATTTTACAGTTTATTGAACGTCAAGTTCAAGTTTAATGAGCACAAAACTGCAACTCCCCGTCCCCTCTTTGAGCTTATTCACTATCATTGCTCTTCTTCTTTCTTTCTCTTCTTTTATTTGTTTATTGTTGACTGAAATATATTTTTATTGAAGTAGTATTTTTAGGTAACTGGATATTTTTGTGTTGCATTCTCTTTTTGTCAGTTGTCATTGTGTCAGTTGTCAAAGGCCCTGAAAACATATTTTTGCAATCAGATTTTTACTTAGATAAATGAAGTCCCACATGCACAGAAAGAATCAAGAACAGCATGAGTTATTTCACAAGAGAGACTTCGGTTTTTGTTTTTTGTTTTATCTTGATGATGGACTTTTTTGTTGTTTTATCTGTTTCTCACAGGTTTGAGGTGAGTGGGCCATGGCCATTAAGAGAAGGTCATGTACGTCCATGCACCAATATTTTCAACAGAACTGTATGACAGCAAGTTGTTTGTCAATAAAGTCTGATCAAACCACACCAACACAGTTGAGTTTTTGAGTGTTATTGATAAATATTTTGTTATAGATTTCAAGAGTTTTGTGTAAGATTTGAAAATTTCAGCCTAGTCCTAGCGGTAAGACGAAAAAAAAACACTGGAAGGGAGCGATGTATGTTCGTCACTGTGCGTGTCAGCCTCAAATGCCACACTAAGTACTTTCAAGGCTGCTGTGCTTATAATCTATGTCCACACTCGCTTTGCATGTGAACGGATCACTGAGAATGGGCTTCAAGTGTGATCTAACAGACTTTGAACAAGTCATGATCATGGCTGCCAGACGACCACTGCCAAAACTGTGAAGTCACTGGGCTTTTTTAAGCTGCAAATGTCAAAGCTGATGGTCCATAACACAGGCCACCTATGTTTGGTAAGAGAGCAGGCCATGGTAGATATAAATGTGAGACATCTGATGGTTTGGGGATTAACAAGTAATAAGCAGTCCAGAATATGATTCAGCGACACACAAGGGTGCAGTGACCGAACACACATTGGTGGACAGTTGATGACTGGTCGGCTGGTTCCAAATGCACCAACACAGGAACCATCTTACATGATTACAACTTAAGAGGCCAGCGTCGGAGCTGCGTCGGAGCTGCAAGCCGCAAGTGGCTTATTTTAGGTCCATTAATATCTGGAGATCGAAGATACGGAGTTCCTAAACCTTTGAGATGCCTGAAATGCTGACATGGTTGTGGGAGATTTATGAGACATATTGACATATTTTTTAACAAGAAACTGATTGAACAGGTTTGAATTATTGCAGTATTCATATATTCTCAATTTGGTGGTACATGGTACAAATTTGAGAAACCTTGTTATAGATATTTTAATAAAGTATAGAATTACTTTTTTTTACCATTACTGTAAATGCTTTCTACAGTGCTTTGAATGCACACCATCAGCTTGCCGTCTAACTAACTGCTCTTATGCTTGAACAGCATCCAGCCCCCAAGATACCTAGCTGACCCTGCAACCCCACCCAGCAGCACCCCTCACCCGCCTTATGTGCAGTAGCTAATGATACGGGGTGAAGCTGAGACAGAGAAGTCGCCACTAGAGGCCTTCAGCAATGTGTAAGTCTGCTTTTTGTGCTAGAGATCCAATCTTGCTCAACACTCCCAAACGCACAAACACACAAACAGCATGCACTCAGAGAAGGAGTGCTTGTGGTTGGCTGATTGGGTCCCTGGTGAAGAAAGCCTAAGAGTCAGACGTCAGCCACAGAGTGCTCCTTCAGTCGCTCTGCCATCTTCAAATGGGCCATACAAGGTTGTTTTCTACATTCAGACAGGAATGTAAGAGCTAATGCCCAGGATTTGTGTACACACCTTTGAAAGGGTTTGTTGCAAAAATGAGATTTATTTTGCTTGAAACATCTGACAGCTGCACTTACAAAATTTTAGCATAAAAGCACAAAACTCCCTGTTGCACACACCATGGGGGCAAACTCTCTGGAAATGACTGAAATTTGGTTGCTTACAGAAAAAAGTGCTGCCATTCTCGCTCTTTTGTCTCAGCATGACTACTGTGTTTCCTGTCTCACATGTAGGTGGTGGACTGCAATTTCCAGAATCCCATCTCTCAGTTTATGTTTCAAAGACTGTGTGCTGTCCCACAGATGCTTGATGATGGACTTTTTTTTGGTAAATGAAATTTGTCATAGTGTTTCCTCATTGACTGTTATTTAGTTCCACACAGATAAAAATGCAACCCCTTCATTTAGAAGTGAATTGTCAATGCAATTTAAGTTGCTTTTGCTGCTTAAACAACCAAAACCACAGAACAGTGACAGGTTATCTTAAGAATGAGTGTAATTATTCTATTTTATTTCTATGAAATATTGAGCAATGAATATAAATAAAGATGATCTTGGATAAGTGGATACATGTCAGATTAAATCCAAGAGCAACACATGTTTGTTATACATACTAAGGACAATGAAGCATATGAGGAATGTATCTTACCTATGTGTTTTCCATACATGTGGTAGAAGAAGCCGAAGCAGTAGGCAGGTGGGTTGGTGATACCGTAAGGGTTTTTAGGCGCTACGTTGAAAAACGGACTTACAAGCCGTGCTTGGTCCCCTTCCTTTCGTGGTCTTGATGTCTCAATGTACATGTAGAAACCTTAAAACACAGGGACACAGAAAAACACACATAAAACATATGTACATACAGTACATACAGGAGGCTACTACTAGCAGGCAAAATCATCCTAATATACAAAATCTAAAAAATAACAAACAATTCAGATTCTTGAAGTTGCAACTTTTTTATAACAGTTTTACACTGTACTCACCAAGTCAAGGAAAACAAGCTGTCAGATGATTATACATGTTGCAAACGAGCTAACACTTTAGACAGATTATCTTTAACATTTGGAGGTGATCCTAAATTGGAAATAATCCATCACTGCATGTTAGTGTGGATATAGTTTAAAGGTAGGTTAAGATACTTTTTTCTCTTCCAAGTCAGTCTGGCTAACATGGTGGTTTGTTTAAAACTGTCTGACTGCTCATGTTTCTTGCCCCACTACCACATTCCCAGATTTCTACATTAACCTGGCGAGTACAATGTTATTACTTATGGGACAAATGCTGATGAGACCCAAGTTGCAATAAACAAGAATCATTTTTCATGCAAATGACCCAACACTGTCTACTGTTATACTTGTATGTATGTAGTGCAGTCCAGTATCTTATCTGAATATGCCCTGTGGATATCCTCAGGACACAAGACAAAGTCATTGTGCCTCCCTGGGAAACTGCACAAACAGTGAATGTACCCTTTGATAAATATGAGTGCTTTAGTCGGGCAGTGTCCACAATCCCACGACTACTTTCTGACTGCCTACTGAAACACCAACAAATCTTTTGTCACTGTAAACACTGGGAAAAAGCTTGGCTTCATTGGTCATGCTGAGTTGCTTTTTCAGCCAGTCTATGATAGCACGGTGGAAATAAAACCGTCCATATCAGAGATAAGAAGCAGGCCTTTCTACGAAGGACAGTTCTCCTTTTACTAATAGCTATGACCAGGGGCAAATGGATACGATAACAATGGGGTTACATTCATGCTCCCTCAGTCATGGACAGCAGCGGTGATGGCAGTGAGTCAAACAGCCCTCTGATTGTGTCTGAGCTGCATAATCTAAAGCCAATCTCTGCCCTGCCACAGGCACAGGGAAGGTACAGTAGCTGGTGAGCAGCTCCACGCCCCTGCAGCCAAAATCAAATGGAATATCTCCCTCAGTTGAATCTCATATCAGATAATTATACGTAAAAAGGAATGGGGCTAGTAATGAAATGCTGGACGTTTTGAAACCATTAGGTGATTAAAGCCAATGCATTATTTACTGCTTCAGCTGCTGCTGGTGCCACAGTACCATAATGGGCACTTTTATTCCACCACAGATACCTTCCTCTGATGGATCCTACAAATCTAATTTAGGTAATTCTTTATTTATTAAGTTCTTCAATATGGAATACCTGCACATGAAACTAACATACTGAATACTAAACATTATGCAAATGTGTCTGGCTTAGGTACCCTTGGAAACAGCAACAGAGAGTCAGTTACAAGATTATCCTGAAAATAAATGATGAAGGCTGCTCATCGTTAGATTGTGCTGCATCAAGCTATTGGTGACACAATGAGTACAGCTGAAATCATCTATTATGCTGTTGGGAACACTTTCCAACTTATTTCAACATGTCAAAAAAAGGGAACTTTCAGTGTTGCAGTATTGGAAAAAAGGTACAACACATTCATGTTTTGCAGTGTTTTATAACATGATGATCACACTGTTTGCCTGTGCACTGGGGGGGATTCACGTATTCATGCACGGATTACATATGAAATAACAGAGTGGTGTCCATTTAAATGTGTGCATTCAACTGACTTTTTCAAATCCAATGAGCAGGTGCAGTGTTTTCAGAGCCACACTGACAGCTGGCAAAAATAATCACTTGCACTTACACCAACTGTGTTTTTTTTTTCCTATTGGTGCATAGTTTTGCAATATGATTGCTCAGCTATATAGATAAATCCCCAGCTGAGAAATTCAACTGAATAACTTGCCCACCGCTTAGTGAATGTTGAGGTTGTACTGTTACATTACATGTATCTGTCTATATATCTACTCTCTATACATACATGTTCTTGCTCAGTATCATGAGAGCTGAAGCCATTTCAACATGTGTCATTCAAAAGCACAGAGAAACACTGTAAACAGGTCTAACACATAGACACACACTCGCGGTCACTCTCTCTAATGCTGTTGGTGGATCTGACACGTTCATTGTGACAGCTGTAACAGAGCAATCATCTTACTTTTGTAAGAAGATTTAAATGAATGGACATACTGAAGGGGAAACGTTTCTCTGTGCTCACCTTAAATCTCTGCAGTTAACACAGAGACACAGTTAACACAGTACTTAACAAGTGTATTGTAGAAACTTGAAACATGCAGTGCACATACATACAGTATGCGTACAGTCTATTCCTAGATTCCTTTATTTTTGAATGAGGGAAAACAATGTGGAAAACTCATCTCAGGCAGGAAATATTATTCAGAGCAGATTATTTTTATGTTTTACTACAACTACTACTACTACATTATAATACAGTATAACAAAGAAAAATGTAAGATTAGATTATTTCTCTCTAACATAAGACTGACTGGATGCTTACAATAGAAAAAACACTTTGAACTTTATGAAAACAATAAAGAGGTTCAATTTATGCTCCATTTTTTGTATTTTTAAAAAATTTACAAGGGAAAAGGCTTTGACGATAAGGACTAACTGTGAGTTAGTTTGACAAACCGAAATAACTTTAACAAAATTAATGCTATCTCGGGTAACAAGTGTGGCTGAGTTTGCTGAAGTGTAAACTTCCTCGAACGTTACCCTAGACTCTTGATACAGCAGCATCCAGGAGTGCCTTCCACACAGTGTGAAAATACTACACAGTGGATGAACCAATCCTGAACGTAACCTGTAACCCTATAAAATATTACAACTTCAAATAAGCTGCTGGGCCTTGGAGGTGATGCTAGGTTACTGCTGTAGGTAGAAATATAATATAAAATGAAAGTTTTATAGCCGAGCAATACACTGTTTAATCAATTACTTAGATTTTTGCTCTCATTCTGTGTTCTTGTTTTTTGAAAGTCTACAAAAAAAGTTTGTCTTTTACTACAGTTAAGCTATGATTGACCACAGCCTATTCATCAAGTCTGGCAAGTCATACATAAGTATCTGCAGCATCTGCAGCATCTGTACCATCAGATAGACCAGCTTCTTTTCTCAGGTTGTTACCCCTTAATTCTCCCTTCTCCTTAATAATACTCCCCACACCCCCACAAACGTGGAGTACAAACATCTTACCTTCCTCCCTGTCTCTGAATAAACCTCGCACTGGGCTCCCAGTTTCCACAGCGAATTCAGTTCACATAATCCTGCTCTCTTACGACTTTATAAAAAGCCCTCTGATAACCAGGCTCCTTCCTATACCTCATCGAAGCTCTGGGACCTGCTCCAATCGCCACCAATCCATCCCCGCAGCCATCCGCTCATCCTGACGGAAAAGAACTCTTTGTTGCTGACTACCACCACCCCGGCAGCGACCGAAACGCACCGATACATGTGAAGGGGCGAACAGAGCGTTCTCTTGTATGCGTGTCCCCCTCCCTCTTCTGGAACATCTCTCCCTCCTTCCAATACACATTCGAGTTGTCCGGGACTGTATACCAACATTGTCCAAGAAGTCTGACCTCTGTCCTATTCATCATTTCACACACATATTTGTGTATCACACACACATCACACCCTTCTTTAAAATGGTTTTCAGTTCAAATATATAGTTAATAGTGTCTGAGTCTAATGTGTTTTATATAACGTATGTAATGTACTGTTTTGAAATTTAATTGTTTTGCTGTATTGATGTTCTTGTATGTAGTGTCTTTGAGTATTTGAAAAGCGCTTTTTAAAATATATGTATTATTATTATTATTAATTCACCCTCAGCACTCCACCCTAAAAAAAACATAAAAACAGTTTATTTTTATGATTTATTCATCAATCTCTATATTTTTTGTTTTGTGAGTAGCACAAAGGGACCAGTCAAGGTAAGATTTCTCAAACTACTTACCCTGCTTGGATCCACTGCGGTCACCACTGGGCCCGGTGTTGGGTGTATACTTTGTATCGCGGGTAGCAGCACTGTGCCGTGTCCAATCAAAATCATCATTCTTATCCTGGGTGAACATGCAGATAGGCTCCTCCTCAAAGCTGCAGTGGAACTCTCCTGGTGAGCGACAGAGCAGAACCAGGCTTTTACATTCACTTCATTATAAAAGAGTGAGAAGTTATACACCGCCTGGAAGAGAGAAGAGAGTATGTGTGCGGTGTGACACCTACTGTATATTTATGAGATTTCCTGGAGTGTGTATATGTGTGTGTCTCAGGAGGATATACAACAGCAAAGTCCTAATTACAACGTACGATCCGGTGAAGAGAATTTCTAAATTAAGATGTGACCTCTCACTGACTGTTGTGGAGACGTCACTGAGTGTGTTTGGTTTTTCCCTGACAACGACACACAGTTTAGTTCAGTTCCGTAAGGAAGTCTCTGCAGAGAGAGTACTGCACCCCAAAAACACCCAATGGCAGTGTGTCTGTGTGTATCTGAGAGTGTGTGTCTGTGTGTGTCGGGACTGGTTATTAGAAGCTATACCATGAAAGCCCAGTACTGTGGCATGGTTGATTGCATTTAATAAACACACACCCACACACACTACCTTAGCAAATGATATTAAAATATAAATCTCCTGTGAAAGAGGATGGAAACACTAAATTGTGATTTTTCTTTAAAGGCATTAATGGTTTTCTAAGTGCTGTTTGACACTGTGGAAGTAGTTTTACGTGCATAAAAATCTGTTGAACTGCTAATGATTTTTTTCATGATTGAAAGTAAAAATGAGTTGATTGTCCTTGGATGTTTTGTAGTTGAACTCTTTGTAATCAGTTTTTCAAATGGACACCGCCTCCCTCCTTCTCTATCGCTCTCCATCTTCTCTGGAGTGGGTGTGCAGGTAGAGACATTACCCCCCACCGCCCCTTCTCCTCCGTTCCTCTCCACGCCCCTTTGGCTGCAATTTTTAAACTAGTGGAGTGTGTAGGGAGGGAATGAAACTATAGGTTACGTCACGCTTCAAGAAAAACATACAAGTAATTGTAAGTCAAGCGTGGGGTTTTGATGGGTCACATGTAAGGGAATGTCTAACACTGAATATACTAATGAATAGTCGGAAATCATATGTGTGGGGAATGAACCCACTCTGTTTAATGAAGGGGTAGTGGCTGGATCAGCAGTGTCAAAACCTCCATTTAATCCATGTAACAAACAAAGCAAAACACCTAACCAGAGGACATAGTGCGGCTGAAAGTGTCCTCAAAGAGATAGTAAAAAGAAGCATTTAGATTCAGGGATGCAGGCATGTGTTCTGATAAATATTCATTGATTTATTAAAACGTAGCTGGGAGCAGTTTGGAGTGGTGACCTTGAGAGGAGCCGAATCCACAGCTTTTACTCAGGTAATGGAGGTAACATAGACTGAGGTGGAGTGTGGGTGGATGGACTGAGGGAAGGAAGAGGGCAGCAATGCTGCGAGGGAGAGGAAGAGATAGAAAGTGAGAGCAGGAGAGAAAGAAGTGGTGGAGCGGGAGAGCGGAGGAAAGGGCCAGGTTGCAGGCACTCTTGACTGTTCTCCTCATAGGCATGCAGATTTAAATGGAGGTCTAGCTCCCGGCGCTAGACACTAACGCCCCCATCCACTGTGAGCTAAACTAAATGTTTTCGCCTTCTGTGCCCGCGAGAGATAGGAGGATTTGGAGGAGAGGCAGAGGAAGGAGGGAGGAAGAGGAGGCGTGCAGGTAAGACAGTTTCCTTCAGGGATTTGGATAATGATGTTGGTGATTAGGATGTTTGTTATTATGTTGGCAATGTTTGTGTGAACACCCACCAAAATATATATCTATATAAATAAATAAACCTCAATACACAACAGCACACTGCAGCACAGCAAACAATTATTAAGTGTGGATTCTCAAGGCGTGAATAATGTGAATTTGTAAAGTTTCAACAATGAAATGCGTCATAAATGGGACTAAACATTAAAGAATATAAACACATACTGCACAAATACATGCATAAGTAATACTCACAAAGCACAGAGCGTGCAAATGCACACAAAAAACACATTTCTCATGCAACCACACTCCATCCCTCAAGTCCTCAGAAATTTAAAGCTCTCAACATGTCAAATATCCAGATGCAGGTTTACTCAGAATTCCTAAAGGAAAGTCTTATTTATCACACCTCATTGATTACTACTTAAGAACACTTAGAGAACTCTTCCAGTGCACTGTGACATGTTGAGAGCCAGATCTCTACGGGATGTACAGTTACTTTGAGTCTCCCCACTGTTCTCACAGACTGTGTTACGACAGAAGGAGCTTGCTCTCTGACGAGACATGCTAAGTGAGGTGCACATTACTTACTCAGGTGAGGGTTGATGGGAGCTGTAAAAGAGAAAAGCCAGGGACAATCATTAGTACAGAATATCGTGGATGTCTGTCAATATGTGAAACATATTAAACGGAAATGCGCGCAAAGGCACACACAGCTGTACAAGCACTCAAACTGTAGCACTTTAAAACAAAAGATTTAGCTGATATGTTTTGTGTGCTCCACTACAGCATACAACACAAGCACACAGTAGCTGTCACTATTAACCTTTTGTCCTGCTGTCATCTACTGTTTAGGCACAGAGCTAATAAAAGTCTACATGTATAAAACTTGCACACTTTGCTCAGTGTCCTACTGTCATAAAACAAAATGAAAGAGGCCCATGGGAAGGCTGGAAATATTGTCCTGTGATATTAAAACACTGCAAGCATATTAGAGTGTGCACGCTCCATCTTTGTCAAGCTCTACTGCTCGCACAGTGTGCAAACAAAAAAAAAAAACACGTAACTAAAGAGGAGGCAATCCACCGGCACACACAATGCAATGATTATTGAGCAGACAGAAAAAAGAGATGTCTGGGATTTAAAGTGGAAAAGGTGACAGCAGTCGTTCCCAGCCTGTTATCAAATGTAAAAGACAGAGGGATTAGGAAGACCGGCCTGACCACATTAATAAGCTTATAGCGAAACTGCTTATCATTATTGCCATTGCTGATGTTCTTGTTCAAGGTGACTTCCATTTAGAGCACTAAGCCTATTTTATACTTCCATTTAGAAGCCAATAAATCAGAAAAATGAGTAATAATCACAAGCGGTTGTCTGCTAATCACTTTTCTGTAACATCCTTGATTCTTTCTGTGTTTTCAGCACCACCATTATGGGAACTTTTAGATCAAACACTGATGACTTGAGTCCAGTCAAACACATGCAAGACTTCTTTTGCATTCTGTCCACCTAACTGCGGTTCAATGTTTCCCTCATTGATAATTTAAGAGGCTACAGCCGCAGCAAACACAGAAAGGTCAAGGGTATCACACAGAGTTGCAACGAGCCAGTTAGTCGGTACTTCACTTTTTGCAGAGTAAATACCATTTAACCTGTCAAGAAGATTCATGAGCATTTTCATGATCGATTGCTGACTAGCTGAATAGATGCGATACATCAGCTTTACCACAAAACTACGTTGCTGCGTGATTTATGAAACCTTGCTGTTCATGGGGGGAATTGATTTTAATCCAACCAATTAAAGTGAGTAATAACAAATCATTCCTACAAACTAAAACATGTACTGAAGAGTAGGGAAGTACAACAGGGCCGGAATTGGCCTTTTTAAAAACAGAAACACAAGTAGTGATTTCTGTTTATCGCTGTGTGGTTTGTGGAAATGTATGTCCACTTGTTTACTTGCAGTTTGGAAAAAAGAGGAATAAGCACAGACACACACACAGAGACTAAACCATTGGATTTCCAATTAAATCATATAAAACATTCAGTGAACTGCAACGCTGCAGCTGAAGCCCCACCGTGAGGGGAGCACGAGAGTGGAAAGAAAAGGCATCATACCCTCATTGTATAAAAGCTTTAATTATTTTTATGCTGCTCGATTGTGAAGATACCTGCATCCCACAACAGTCGATTTTTCCGGCTGAACCTACTCTGGACTGCACAGAGCGACACTGCTGCAATGAAAGACTCTGCAGTGAGGAAGGAAATCATCCGGGCTGTTGCAGAATTCTTTTTTTAAATGACAACTTACAGCCTCAGGACTGTGAAACGGATGCTGAGTTTTCTGACAAAGCTCCATTCTTTCAGCCCCCCTCCCGCTCGCCAGCCCTTTACCTCTCAACCTGCTATTTCCTGCAACTCTCCTCTCTACAACACACATACTAAACAGATAATTTAACTTTCAATTTAGATGACTGTACTGGATATGGGTAAACAATTAAAAAGACATAAAATAAACTAAGTCTGAGATCTATTGTTCGCTCAACCATTTAAAATAAACCATTCTTCTCAGAAAGTTCATAGTCTTTGAATATTTTTGTTGCTCATGAAAACACGAGTGGACCTCAATCTTCTCAAAATTAATGTTGTTAACGCATAGGTGTGAAAAGCCCTGAAGCAAGCCGCAAAGGCTTTCAAAAACATCTTATTTCTTTCTTAATACTGCAGCACTCTGCTTTCCCCTCCAGCTAAAAAAGCCTCTAATAATGAACAAGGATGAAATGTAATTTTGATAGTTCTCAAGATAAACAGTCTCAGTGATCACAGTGTGAAGTGAAGCTCTTTGAAAACTTCTGTTATGACAGGTCAAGTCCTCAACATACGCATTAGGTGCATGTCTGACTCACTTTTTTTTTTACTTTTCCAACTGAGAGGACAAAACAAACTGCTGGTTGATGCATGAGTGCCTTCCATCCAAATTGCCTAATTTTGATTGAAACACAGAGTGAGCTCACTGACCGCCAAAGGACAGCAGTCCGTAGAGGCCGTTCCAGATACAAACACTGACTTCATCTTGGCAGGATTCCCTGCTCACTGGCTTGCGGCTGTATTACAAAGCAGCAGACGATTCGATGGCTGCAGCCAAGTGCCCTCACAGACAACGGCAGCCCAGCTTCTTTCTTCTTTTTTTTTTTACTGACCTCATATAATCCACACTCTCCAAGATTCCCATCCATCATGTTTAGGGGGTCTGGGTTGGTGCCATGACGTTCTGAGAAAGTCCTGTCAAAGCTTCACAGCTCCAACCATCAGTTGGAATAATAACAGTGTGGACAAATGTAATTCGGCAATCTTCCCCTCATGTCTCCCTGACAAAGATAACACAAATGACATCACGCTATTGTGTGCTTCAGAGGATGGAACTGCTCTGTACTGGTCCTGCAATAACACATACAGACCCATTGACACAGCCAACCCATGTCAAATAATTTCCTGAGTTATCCTGCTCTTGCATCAGTGTGCGTGTGACACATTGATGCAAGTGATTCCTTAATGGACTTCCACATGGATTAGCTTTGCTGTCATTTAAATAGTAAGTAGTGGATTGTTTGGGGGGGGAGAAATTGCTTTCTTTCTTAGTGAGAGTTAGATGACAAGTTTGATACCACTGTCACGTCCATTCATTAAACATGAAGCTGGAGCCAACAGCTGGTTAGCTCAGGTTAGCACAAAGACTTGTATAAAGAGAAAACAGCTAGTCTGACTCTGTCCTCAGGAACCCTACGCTGCAAGCTTGAGGCCCAAGTATAAAAAATAAATTAAAATACTTTTAAAAACTGTTTCTCTGAGTTCTCAGGTAAATAAAGAGTTGAGACCAAGCCTAAAAAAGAGCTCAGACAAGGATTACACTGAACCACCACTGGCGCCAGGCGATAGAAATCACCAGAAGCAGAAGACTGTATTTAATGTAAGATTTAGTGGGTTTTGACTTTAGGACAGGCATCTTACTGTTTATGTCACTATGAGCTGCATAAAAATGGGAAATTAAGAAATAGCAGCAGTGTTTTACCCTGCCACTGTGAGGGCTGACAGGAGGTTTAAACATTAAATCCTTCGTCTTGGAGGAAACCAGAGAGAGAGAGAAGTGTTACGAGGAACATCAAACAGATGCCGAGTTTGTCACTGCAGCAAAATTTAAAAGTGTGTCTTTGGAGCTTGGTGACACAACCATCCTTCATCCTACAGCTGGGGACACTATAACCGCTTTTGTGTTTTCTTGCCAACTCACAGAAAAGCTGCTACCATCGGCTTTATGTACATCAGAATGATCACTTGGCCAATGATGAGCAAACTCACTCATACTTAGATTTCAGAAGCCTTATGTTAAAATGTCACAGTAGGACAGTAATGTTTATATTATCAGCTGACAAACAGACTAATAGTCATATTTCTTTGGTTAGTTCTGCACCACACACACATTTTCAGGGTCATGAGGAGCTCTAGTAAAAGGCAGGAAGCATGGTGTTCGGCATTGCACGGTAAGCATACAAACGTAAATACAAGGGCAAACACAGAGACAAATACTCCTGTTCACACCTAAGGGTTATTTTGAGACTCCTAACCTGTATGTGTTTTTGATTGTTGGCGGAAACCAAAGCAAGTAGGGGGTAAATGTGCAAACTCCACACCATAAGGAGCAGGGGTAAAGGTGAATTCAAGCTCACAACCTTCTTGCTGCGAGCAACAGTTCTAACCACTGTTGAAAACCATGACAAACTGGTAATGCACAGTAGTTTGTTACTATTTTGAGTATAAAAGAAAGTAAAGATAAAAAAAAGACAAACAACATATATATATATATATAGTATATATATATTATATATATATATATATATAGTTATGAGTATATATATATAATATATACATATATACACACATTTATGCATATAGGCATTTTTTGAGCATGAATCATACAAAACCTCCATACAAAACCTCAGGACAAGACCAGGTCCTTATGTGGAAATCTTGAAAATCGCCAGCTGGGTCCGTGTGGCATGTTAACAGCTTGTCCAGGTTTCGACCACTGCACTGCTATCTGCCACAAGTGTGCCTTCGGCAAAGTGACAACGAATCAAGTCAAAAAGACTCAAAGGAAGCAGCACAAGGTTTTGCCTTTTGGGAGAAACAAGCAGTTGTCCCAATTCCAAACTACATATTAATTGTATATTCAGGAATATACTAAATATGAATGTTTTGAGTATACGTTTTTGCTGTTAGTATGCAAAAAACACTTTAAATTCTAAACAAGAAATGATACAAATGGCATTGCAATTACAATCTTGATTCCATATTGATCAGCAGGTGGACAGTTTGATCTTAGTTTTTGCATTGAGCTTTATTTATTGTGCTTATTATCTATTTTACTCTTAAATGGGACCATTTAATGTTACTAAATAAAAACATGGCCATATTGTGAAGGGAGACTTGAAACAGACATTGTGGACCAGTGAAGCTTATTAGGAAACTGTTTAGTAAGATAATAAATTATGTCAGAAGTAGGCTGTGTAAATTTCTCCATAAGACTCGCATACTAGACTTTCTTTTGTTACCAATGGGAGCTGCCAACTGCGGCCATTAGAAAAAAATACAGGTTTAAGACACGTTCCGCATTAGTTTCCCTTTTACAGACCCAAAAAGCTCTGCCATTAATATA
>NW_023340246.1:7911191-7923471 GCF_004916995.1 Morone saxatilis
GTCTTACTGTTCTTATGCTGTTTTTTTCTCTTTTTTTCTCTATCCACTTTGCTGCTGTAACATTGGAATTTCCCCATTGTGGGACTATTAAAGGAATATCTTATCTTATCTCATCTTTAGTCATATTTCACATTCACTGCCTTATTCAGCAGCTGCATGCCTACTAACTGACTAGTAACATCCAGTCATATCCATTCAGGTGTACAGCGCAGTCATTAAAACATGACGCTTCTCACTATTACTCTTTTTAATCCTTGGCACTCATTCCAACTTGTTTTACTGCTGCAGGTCCTCTACCTCAACCTTCTAATAATGTTCACGTATTTGTTTATAAAGGGTGGTTTCGTTCTCCCAGCAGTCCTCGTTGCCGCTCAGATAGTTTGAGAGCTCCCTCAAACGGCAGTACTTCCTGCCAAATTCAGCTGCAAAACCATTTGCAATAAATCGTCAGTTCTTTGACACAAGTGTCTCTGACTCAAACAGAAGTTTGCCTGTTAGCAATAAAAGTGCTAAATATAGGTGTCTCAGTAAATAATCAAAACAAGATAAGTGTCTCAGCTCCACGGCCAAAGACAAGAATAACTGGATTACTCTTTCTGCCAATAAATATTACATTATATTTATATAACCAGAGATAATATAGGAGCTCATATAACACACACATTCATTTCAGTTAACCATAAACTTGTAAAACTATAAAATCCTTGTGCTACAACTTGTATACACACACACCCAACTGGTACTTGTTCCCCGGTGAGAGTGAAAGAGAAGCGATAACGGAGATGATCACGAACTGTATTTCACATGTCAGTCAGGACGTCTTACGGGACACGTTCTCTGAGCAGAGTGGATTCTGCTCAGACCTACATTAGGCTGCTACAGTGACGCTATGCTGTGCGTGGGAGAACAGAGCAGCCCTAGAGTGATAATTAGTCCAGTCTCTTGTTGGGCAGCCGATTCACACATCAGCATTGGCTCTCTTCTTTCCTTTTTTTAACTTTGTTCCTCTGTATCTTCTTTTTTTTTCCTCAGTCCCAACTTGGCTGCCTCCATCTCTCCTTCTGTGCATCTCTCTCTGTCTTAATTAGCCTCAATTCTCTTCACTTCACTTTGATTGGATTCAATTTGATTCAATTCAGTAGAATTCAACTCAAGGTTTAGCAGAGACCACACACTATCGCATACTACAAAACTAACAGCAGAGAAAGTTTATCTGTTTCTTTCTCTTCCTCTCTTTCCCAATTCTCTTTTCACCAGCTATGATGAGCTGCAGTGAAACTGAATAATTCACAACTGCAGCAGCAACATTCAGGAAGACCTCAGCAGTCAGTGATAGACAGAAAACAGTCTGCCAGTTTGTTTCTGAAAATGCTCATCTCAAGTACCTGTGCATCTGTTCACTGGCACTGCTGGGCCTACTGTGGATACTAATGTAGCTTTTGTATTTCAGCCAGTAAGTCGTCCCACAGGCTGAAGAATGTACCTATTTACTTTGTAAGCTGCTATTTCATTCTGCAGAGAAATACACTGTGTTTTGATGTATTGTTACTTCATGATGTCCTTCTGGCTGCTATTATATTACTATAGTCTTGTTTCAAAGCCTACAACCAAATTTAACAACATGACAGCAGTAAACAGTGTCTGGTTCTGGGTAAATCACAGTGCGCTTATATTTTGTTAGAGGAGCCATCTGGGGCTTGGCAAGACTGAGGACCTTTCAAAAGATTTGTAATATAAAATCAAAATATTTGTTATATTAAAAAAATCCCAGGAGACAGATCACATCTTCTGGCACAAAGATGAGAAGAAATCCCACACAAAAAATACATTGTTTTGGGGGAAACTGAGTAAAGCAAAGCATGACTCATCTTTGACCAGCTCTGTTTGGTCTTGTGACCCAACTACATGTTTGAGTCATCTGATGCTTTGTCATGGTGATCTCTCATGCACAGAAACAACAACCTGACAGACTCGACTCAAGCAATAAAAGTCACGAGGAAGTGATGATTACTCAGTTGATCAGCATTCATTCAAACCAGCAAAGAAGCCAAGCAAGCTGATTTCAAGCTGTCTCCTAATGACTGAATGTGTTAGATGCAAGTCAAATTATTTTAATGAGTTCACTTTTTCCTCATACATATCATTAATCATACATCATCATCATCATCACCGTGATTGTAACGATTGGTGATACCAGAATGAACCTTTGATATCCATCAGTGCTGATGAACATGTGTCATGATACAGCAGCATTTACTCTAGCACGAGTTAATTTCAGAGTATTTCTGAGTTAGCTGAAGGATAACATTACCAGCTGTAACCGTAATTCTTCCACCTGTGTAATCACATCTGTAAGCAGAAGATTAAAGTGAATCTGCCTCTCCTGTGTCTCTCCTACTCGGTTTTTCTACATATTTCCCAGCATAGAAACATTAAAATACTGCAGGATGAGTAGATTGATCTCTGTCCTCCAAAAAGACATCCCTAGAGTTCATATTTAGCACTCACCGCTGTATGTGACAATCCGGATGGTGGAGTCACCCTCTCCAAAACGTGTGATTGGGGTGAGGCGCACCTCATAGGATTCAGGCTTTATGAGCTGCGTCAGGTTGTGTGTCATGAGCTCTCCTTTGTTGATTGTTCCATCCACAGGGATCTCCTGCTCCCACCAGCGCTCTAACCCCATCTGAATGGGACAAGGACCCACAAAAGGTTAAGATTATTAGACACAAATTCAGTTTCTTCACCTACATACAGAAACACACATTTCTCACATTTTATTCATAATCTAAAGCAATTGGCACAAAAGCTGTCAGCACTGGGTTTTCATCCATCAGAATTTAAATATGTTGATTCATATTCTACCCATAGTTTTCACAAATTTTAGGTTCAAGGTTATCCTATAACCCATAAGTCAACCTACGGCATGTGGAGTCCCAGAAGGAGCTGTTTTGGCCCCCCTACTGTTTTTATTATACGTGAATGTTTTTTTTTGGTTTCACATAAGAATGAAAACACACTAAAGACAGTCTTAATTGAGGTATTCAGTAGGATCGAGAAATAAATTGTGTCATTTATGTGGATTAAATCGTAGCTAAGCAAGTTTGACCAGTATTGTCCCAGAGATGGTTTCCTGCCAAACCCTCTGTTGAGACAACCTAACTAGGTTTTTGGCTAGAACAGCAATGATAAAAGAAGTATAACACTGTTGGCTTATTCTATTGTTTTGAGTTGCTTTAATCAGTCACTGTTCAGGAAATGAAAAAGAAAAACACCTCAAATTAACTACAGATCTTTCAGTACAGGTTAGTCAGGATTGTGTTGGGTTTGAAATCAAAGGCACATGTTGGCAAACAGCACTACCAACAGCTTGGGTGGTCACCCTTGAAGGAGAAAGCCGTACAAAAAAAATGAGGTACATAATATTTATGACAACAGAGCCTGTGAGCATCTCAAAGTCCACCTTTGTAGAGTTGGAGGAACTTAAGCCCACCAGACTAGAGCTTGCTGAGGTTTAATATCAACATGGTATTAAAGCTCCTTTAGGTTCTGTGTTGGTAGGAATTTGAATTAAGTCTGCACACAGGTAATTTTTATAAAGCAGCTATAGTATATTGTATATAAACTGTATCACCTGACTACTTGTATGTGAAAGGGATCATTCATATCACCCAGTTTCCTCAGCTCTACAAAGATTTATAGCAACTTTCAATATATTGTTTTGGTTTTACAGCCCACAACTTTACTGTTTTGGTTCAAACAGGCTCAGCGCTTTATTCAGTGGCATTTTTTGCTGTAGCAGGCAGCTTTTTTCAACACAAAAGCTCTAAAAAAATAACTGCACACTACCTGCCCAGCACCAAACGGCAAACAGGCACATTGATCATCAAGCCGGTGAGCATAGTGGAGCATTTAGCTGCTACAGAGCTAGACATTTCACTCAGGAATTGGTGGAGACCAAAACAGAGCTAAAAGTAGAGTGAATATAGGACTTACGTTTGTCAGGTGGCCAGAAACCTGAAGGATGTACTAGAACTAGAACTCCTGTGTCTTTGCTATCATTATATCAAGAACTATACTGACAATAAGTCTTGGTCTTAATAATCATAAACAGAACATCATTCATGGAAAGTATTAAGTGAGAACATGGAGAACACTGATTATTGCAAGTATATGAAACCAGATAAGTCAACTTACATTCTTCAATCACTGGATCATAACAATTACATCTGTTGAGATACCTTACATTTCAATTGCATCCTTGACATGTTTGTAGTGTGTGATTTAATGCCGTTCATCCCAAACAGATTTTGCAACTACCATCACTACAAAAGGAGCACATGCACAGTACAATGGACATTCATAGAGGCGTTTGCTCCAAGGAAAAAGTTGTGTACATGACCACAACAAATATGTATTCCCTTCACCATCAGTGTAAGATGTTCCATCTCATCTGCCAATTAACCCTGCCTATAGGCATTTGTATGATCTGCCAACATAAAATGCTACACAACAAAAACATTTTTTTCTGTGTAAGCTGTTGACAGGTAGCTGCTCATTAGCCACATTTACTTTCAAAGCAGCTTCCAGCCTCTGAATTCAAAGACTGCCATTAGCAAGCAGCAGAGATATTCTTATATCTGCTGAGAAAAAAAATCCCTGATTCATTTTTCCATTAAGGATATGCTTCAGTCTGCATTACTGTACTTGCAATACGGGCGTTTTACAGTATAACACATTTGTGCTCTAATCATGCTCTACAATGTTTTGCTATACCTTTCCATGGAGACCTTGAACTGACAATCTAATAGCTCGTCCTTGCGCAATGTTGAGCAGACAAGCGTACCTGTCTTTAGGTTTCTAAGCTTGGGTATCACACAAAAATTAGCTCATGCTTTTCATGTCTTGTGATACAATACAGCCCCTTGGAAATTCAAAGAAACAAAACGAGGGCTTGTTGCTGCATTTGCTGGGGGCAAAGAGAAGAGAAGTAGGGTACATTTTATCCTTGAGAATCAGTTTAAGGGGAAGAGCTGCACAAAGACAAGTTACAGCTTCTGCATCACAATTAGTGACTTTACATGCCCTTCTCACTCAAAGGAAAAGAGGAAGTGTGTTACCAGCAGGAGAGACAGAGATAGAGTGAATGAAGGTGTGATAGCAGTGAAGCAGAGTCAGTGTGTGTGTGTGTGTGTGTGTGTGTGAGAACAATACCAATTAAGTAATTACTTAGAGCCTGGATGATCCACAATTATGGGGTGCAAGTTTTCATCACCATTAGTTTGCAGGTAAATAGACTGTTGTGTCTGCCACTGGTAATTGTAGATGGAGCACTTGTCCCTACCTATCCTTTGAAAATTTTAGCTATCCTCTAAGTACAAAAGGCATGGCAGTTAATTGCCATAAATTACACAGTGCTGGCCTGTAAGTATATGTGTGTGTGTGTGTGTGGACAATCTAAAAAAAGTATGTGTCATTTCCAGCTGGAGACACACAGATGTATAAAAAAAATTACACATCCTGTTTTGTTCATAATTGGCAGTCTGGGTAATGTCTGTAGAGGGTGAGGGCTTTGCAGATGCAGCAATAGGCAGTTGCAAGGGTCAGAAGTTACACACATGACAAACTACAGTGGAGCTAATGCACATGTGCATTAAAACAACTAATACTGATCTATCAATCTGTGTCGACCATTTAATCCACCTGTCCAAATTAATATGTTTTAAGGAGTGGTATTGTCAAGGACAAAAGTCTTGTCAGTGTATGTGGGTCATACCTACATTATTTCTGACCATGGTAATCTCCTTTAAAAATCAGCCACAAAACAGATGAAATCTCACACTATTTTAATTTCTTCTTATAATTTAACCCATTTGACATCATAACATCTGGTTAGGTCCTCATTATGTGCTGTATTTTTGGCATTGTTGATTTGACTGAGATTTATGTTTATGTATTTGTTCAGCTTTGGCGCATCTGTAACTGAAATTTGGCTAGATTAGTTTATACTAAACCTTACTATTCTCAAGTTCCCAAACCATATTGCTTTCTTTATTGTATGTTTAGGTGGTTGTATAATGCCATGAGCATAAATAAAAGTAATAATACACGTGTGTGTGTGTTTTTTGTGTAGCTGTATATCAGCTTTTTTTTTAATTTTGGAGACCTGTGTCAGATTTAAAAACATTTAATTAGTAATAGAATATCTAATAGGGGACTGGTGTGTGTGTGTGTGTGTCCCAAAGCTCGAGGCAGATGGAGGCCTTAAATGCCAGTCTTGGCAAATGCTGCCTCAAGCCCCAAACAACAAGTGGAAGCAAATAGTTAAATTTTTTCCATATCAAAAACGAATTGTGCTTAAATGTGCAAATCAAATCAAACTTGAGCTCGTGATTGAGAAAAACATTTAACTTTTCAAACGCTTTGAATCATACACATACTTATTGGCTTATGGATTTTGCACCTTTGTTTTGATTCCCATTAATGTTCACTGAATCACTGCTTCTGTGCTCAATTAACATTTCTGTTTACATCCCATTGCCTTTCCACATTTTCCCCACAGAGGCAAAGTGCCATATCGATTTAATTTCATTTGATTGCAGCAGTAGTTCATGCCGTTTTTATGGCAACTTAAAAAAAAAAAACTGCGGGATTGATCAAAGCAATAGCAGAAGCCAAAAGAAACACGGGAATAATCAAAGTGACGGTGTAATGTTAGACGACCGCCGATCTACTGTAGATTGCCTGCGTGTAATTAGTATGGCTCCTATTGATCTGCTGGCACACTCTGACTTGACAGATCAATTGAAAAAGACGAAAGAGGAGGAGGGGAAGAAGGAAGAGATGGAAGAAGCAGTTCCAAGATGACAAGATGTAGATTGAAAAAGTTATCTTACAGGGGTTGGAGATGGGCAATCAAGCTTGTGGACAGCAGAGAAGGTTCTGAAGTAGCCGGCTACAGTATCAAAACAAGGGCAGATGTCACACCTTCGCATTGCATCCTTGACAGGTGCAGTGATTTGTGTTTTGTGATTCTCGCCCATGCATGCCTTTCAGCTAGAGCTTCATTCCCATTGCCCCTTCAGCCAGACTGTCTCTCATGAGCATACTGGACGATAAAACAAAGCAATCCATTACAGAGGCATAAGGTCTACCAGCTCCAAGTATTAATTCAAACGTACGGAGAGAAATGATAATAATTCCAAGGGAATGGCAGGGGAGCTGCTGCTGGATCTATAAATAGATCGAAGTGGTTTAGTCCACGTGCCGAAGCTGCACCACTCTTTCACAGTCAGTCCATGGGTAACTCTGCATTTATTTATTTACTGAAAGGAGCCTCTCCTCCTACTCATTTCTCTCTTCTTCTGTCTCATTTCTTGCTCACTGCCTTTTTTACTCTTTCTGGTTTTCTTCCCCACCAAAAGATGTTTGCATTATCCGTCTAAATAAACCTGAAACTCAATCAATCAGAGGGTGTACTGTATTGTTAATCCTAAGAAAAAGTCTGTGAATTTCCCCTACAGCAAATAATCTCTTTCATCTGCGGCAATGGAAGATTGGTTGCTATGCCTTGCAGGAAGGAAATAATGGTCACAAAATGTACCCTCTTGAGATATCAAGGCAAGAAGGTGGAAAGAAATTAATTTGCTCAAACAGTGATTGTCTGCTAAAATAGACTGGGATAGTGATCAAATAAACAAATGCAGAAAAGGTTGGAAATGCTAATGTGATTTCTGAATTACTGTGGCTTCGTTCTAGCACAGATGCAGACATTCTAATCTTTTAAAAAACTGTGCGCGGGACCAGCTGAAAATAGGAAAAGCAAATGTATATTCCTGGCAAGTTTTCTGACAAACGCCTGGCAAGCGCAAACATGGGCCCTGTAAGCACAACATCATTTATTACCAAACAGACCAACTGAGATAGTTGACAGAAAAATCATTGCGCTACACAAACATAACTGGTTTAGAATGTGTTTTCAAGCTTCAATTCCTTGAGGGTGTAGTGTGAAACAAACATGAAATTATATTATTTATTGCAAACACAACTGTCAGGGTATGCTCGCTAATTCTGAGCAGAGCTGAGATTTAGCATTGCAGCATGTGCTATTTTTTTTTTTATATATATGCTGTTTTTTTTGTCTCCTCCTGAATGGCGGCTCTGTGCTGCAATGCAAAGGCAATGTTAACCTGAGAATCTGTGGTGTTAATGGAGCTAGTTCGCTATTTCTGACTTCATGTGAACTGAAGGTGGTGCCACACCTGCTGATGTAAATGAAAAAGTATAAAGACCAAATGTGCGTCACACTGCCATGACAGGGGGAGACAGAGAGAGAGAGAGAGAGAGAGAGAGAGAGAGAGAGGAAGGTGCACATTGATTGCCAGAGAAAGAAAATGTAACCATGCCATCCATCAATGCTGCAAGCCTGTCATCTGTGGAGTTTACTTGAGAAGCAGGGAAAACGGGAGCTATGCTTGCTCTTTCTCTCTGTGGGGTTCCCCTCCACTCCTCTGACTGAGCTTCTGATGGAGAGCGAAAACAGAAGCATTTCGTGGAAACCACAGAACTCATTGAAGCGATTGCCCCTGACAGGTTCTTAGTCATCCTGCCCGGCCCACAGAGGCTCATTCACTTCCTCAAAAACTGCAGAATAAGACAGACAATGAATCGAAGGCGTAAGATTTGGCGCTGTCAAATGGAATACAACAAGCAAGCGCAAGCTGTGCAAACACTTCCATCGCATGCTTCAATTGGCAATAAAAAAAGGTTTTTACTGCCCTGTGGCACAAAACGACTCTAATTCATTTAGGAAAGGCCGAAAAGAGGCTGACCAATACCAATGACTTAACTATTATTGTACCAGAAGCCAACATTTCTGGTTTTAAAACCTCATGTTCTGGCTGTGACAAAAGCTTCCTGAGAACAGAGTTCTATGGGACTGAATAACACCCTAACCCTAACCCTAACCCTAAGCATTTGTATGACGAACACATAGGTTAAACAGAGAAAAAGAGAAAATCAGCAGGCAGGAGGGTGAGTGCTCAGATAGACAACTCTTAGGAAGTCATTCTACCTGTCTGATGCCTAGTCTGTAGGCGACAATGCGGTCCACAGCGTTGGGGTTCATCTGGGTCCATTGGAGCTTGAAGCTGTAGAGTCTGGGCCTGTTCTGCCACAGAGGGCTGTAGGTATCATAGTAGAACTCTGGTGGGTAGGCCTTGCCTGGAGAGAAAGCAGATCATAATACTTAATGCTTTAATGATTATTTAAATTGAAAAACAAAAAAAAGTCTACAAACCAAGGGTGCCTGTAACTCATGCTATCCTACAAAATTCCCAGAACTGTATTACAGGGCCATTACAGCAATTTAGTATTGCTCCTGTGACAGAAATAATAAAAAACGACATCATCAGGGTTACTTTTTCAAACTTTCCAAAGCTTCCTGCAGAGCCACAGCTCCAGGCTATATAGGCAGTAACAGAGTCCTGCAGATGTGCCTTCAGACATAACATTATCCAGTTTGTTCATTCAGTGTCTGCTCATAATAACTGTTTATTGATTCGCTCTTATTTTAAACACAGAGTGCATGGATGGAATATTTGTTTAAAGCTGAATGGAGCATTATGTGATGTTTTTTCATATAATGAATGAATGATATTCAGGAGCACTTAGTGCACAGCGATTACTGTACAGTAACACTTTATAACCTGAGACGTGACTTTTCCTAGTTATTTTCTCAGCATGCAACAGCAACTGCTACATTACCACTTTTACTTTAGAGCTAGATTATCTTGAACACATTCAGATAAACATCAAACTGTCAGACATACCATGACATGATGGAGAGATGCTAAACGTGCAAAGCCCTGCCAATGACTGGAATCATTTTTTATTGGTGGCCTAAAAACAAAAACAAATATATGATAGATAGAAAGATATTGTGCTGCTGTGAAGACTTACAGTCCCATGACAGCAGTGCCAGTGTCTCACAGTAGCTATAGAACTCATTCGTGTATGTTTTTGCCTAATGAACACACTGACACATTTAGAGAGTGAATCTTATGGCACATTTGGGAAAAATGCTGAAAGTATATGCATGAAAAAAGTACTTGCTTTTAGTTTGAAGTGTCAGTGTAATAAGGGTTGTGTTATTATTAAATGAAATAGATGCATCATTTTTGAAACTTGTTATTATTCTGAGGCACCGTGCAGGCATTCCTTTATACTATACTCGAGTGTAAATGTAAACTTGTAAATGTTTCATTTGTTAACATAGTGAGACTTCTTTAAGGCAAAAAAAAGAGTGCTGAATTAGCATGACAAAGATGTGAACTGTTTTTTATCTTCACTGTGTTCCGTTTGTTCTATTTTTATCCACCCTATATGATATTCCTTGTTGTCGCCATGACCGCATTTTTCCTGAAGGATCATTAAAGTTTAATCATATGTTTCGTGACATACAGTACTTTCATGGCAATTAATCAAAGCATGTTCCAGATTGTAGTATGTCTCATGACTGTAGCTACATGCTGAAGTAGAGATCCTATGTGCTAGATGCCTGCACACTTCCCTCCACAGTGACCTTTTTTTTTATACAACTGGATCCAGACTACCACAGAGATCCTCTCAAACCTTTTCTTTCAATAACACAGTTGGTTGGAATCTGTGAGGATTTACTTTTCTACAGCGATTGTGGCATTAAGTTTTCAGCTTCCCAGTCACAGTCTGTGAGCTGATTTCTGACAGCTGTAGTAGGAGCTGGCAGAACACTGTATTTTAATTAAGATCTAGAAACACGCTTACAGGATGACCTTCCAGGCAAAGAATAGTAATTCACCCTCTGTCCCTTTGCTATTTGGGCTTGTTTATTGAAGGATGACAATACCCAAGGCAGATAATTTTTAATAACCCTGGAAAAGACAGTAGAGCCATTGTTAGCTCAAACAAAAGCAGCACTGGGATTTGATGCACCCGTGTGGAGATGCAGCGAGTAGTTGATGTATGTCAGGCAATTGGATAAACCTGTCAAGTTAGTTTATGTTATTGATTAATTATAATGGCGTTATTTTAATTTTAGTGGTCTCCTGGGTCTCTCCCTGTGGGCTCCTTTGTGTGAGCAGATCCTTGAACCATTTTGTTTCCCTTGATTTGATTTTACTCTGGAGGAAATAAACTGTGACTTGGGAGTTTGTGAAGGCCAAAAGTTCAAAGGGTTACATGTGTAGTTTCAATTCCCTTCTTACAGTAACACAGTAGGGGTAGTGGTTCTTAATCTAAAGCTTAATCTGAATATTGTAAAAACGTACAATATTATAATACAAGTACGAACGATGTTTTCTTGAGACATTATGCGAATGACAAGAAACAAGGATAGGACTTGTTAAACCAGCATTTAAAATGTTAAAATTCTGAAGGGGAATCAATTTATTCGGATAAACGAAGTGTTCATTTAAAAAAAGTATTTTTAATTTTTTTTTCATGTCTATGACATATTCTAAAGACAGACATGGAAACTGTAGTGAAATGTGTTGCAGGTATAATGTCGATACGATTATTAACAGATCATTTTCACTGTCAGTTTTTGCTGGGAACCATGTGTGGCTCTTGGAGAAAATAGGCAAAATCTCTACTTTCTAGTGAAGCATGGCTGCAGATGTGCCTGAGACTCGCGTTATGTTTGCATTGGGTCAAATTCAATCCCAATCTGACGCGCTAATTTGTGCCGTTGACCAATAGCAAACCATCTTGCCAGCACTGGTATTTGAGGGAACTGAGAGCTCGAGGGTACAAAATGGATGAATAAAATCTTATCATGGCCTATTAGCTGTGCTGCAACATCCACTTTTATTCAACCTCCTCTATCAGAGGATAAACTGCTCCACAAAAAAAGCATGGCTTTCAGACAGTTATGAGACAGGAATCAATGGTACAAACGTGTCTTTTGAATAAATAAAATAAAGACCAAAACCAACAGTGAATTCTACTTTCAGGCTTTGGCTGCTTAGCCAAAGTGAGACACTGCTTCTGTAGTTTGTTTTGAGCTGATCCCACGCACCAAAAAGTGTTTTATTCCTCAGCTGAATATATTTCCCAAAAACACACAATTTATTCCTGTTTGAGTAACATTTGCAAGATGCTGCAATGTCCAGCTGTTTTAGAAATATACAATCCGTATCTTTAACAGAAACAATAGCTTGAGTCTGAGTGCCACAGACAGGGTGATGAAGTCACAAAAGTATTGAGATATGGACAAACACATTGTTGGTTGGGTCTTTTCATG
>NW_023340246.1:7923541-7939217 GCF_004916995.1 Morone saxatilis
AATTCATATGAAGGTAGAGGAAGACAATCAGTGGAATCTGACTAAGTGCTCACTCAGTTGTATAATCATGCTTAAAGTATAGTTGAAATCTATACTTCAACAAGGAAAACAATAAGGTATAAAAACTCTTCTGCTGAAGAGACAGAAGAAGACATAATCCATATGGTGAATGCATTGTATAAATTAAGGTGTAAACACACACACTTTCAGCGAGGTGCCACATAGGCGGTTTCTTTCGTTCTCTGACTGGTTTGATCAAGCCTCATAATCATCCATGAAAATATTTCAAAATCAACACTGAGGGCATTTTGTTCTCCATTTTAGAAAATAAATCAGGTTAATGATGCTTTGGCCAGCCTACTGCAGATCACTTGGCCTTTACATGGATAAAGCTATTTAAAATACAATATTATAATCTGAGGTAAAGGAAAACTCATTCATCAGCCAGATAAAATCATTTAGAGAGAGAAAAACAAGCAAAAGCTAGAGAAATACTGTAAATAATGAAACAATGTCATTTATTTTTAAATGTTTTGCCTTTTCGTGTAGGAAATACATCTCACAAGGTTAAGATGCTAAAGGCATCGTCAGTCTACTGCAAGTTTTTCTTTCTGTTTTATAACTCAAAATGCAATCACGCAACTTTTATGGCTCACCAAGATGCTAAAGCAACAAAAAAAATGCAGAGACAAAAACTTTATGCACTTCACTTGGCAGTGTTTCTCTGTATAGAGCCAGCTGTGTTTACAGCATACTGTAGTAAATGTTACATAAGGCAACCTGGCAGATACTGTCAGTTTTGTTCATGCAGTTTATATTTTACAGTAAGAATGGTGGAATGGATAATGAAACTGGCTCATATCAGTTTATGTTTTTATAAGTTGTTTTTTTAAAGATTCCCAACAGTCTCTGCTTTAAGAACACATGACTCAAAGGACTGTATTCATACATTGTGTCTTTAGAATTCATAAGAACACTACATTCATTTAGCTGAAGTCTAATCTATTACATCGATTGTCTGTCTCATTTTGAGAAAATCTTTTAAAAGTAAATTTCTGAGAGGACAGAAGCAGAAACATAGTCAAAGACTCACCAGTGAATTGTTGTCTTTTATTCAACTATACAATGTAATGTAATGAAGTGAAATGGCCCTCACTCCTAATAATATGTTATGTGTGGTGAAGCACATTACCTAACCCACTTACACTGCTTGAAACAGATAACCCTGGGTGGGAGACATCAAACATAAAGTACAGAAGGCTTAATTGATTTTTTTAAATCCTGTTTATAACAGCAGAACCAATGCAATGACTCATAACAGCTCAGTGAAACCCTTCAGGCAAGAAGTTGACCTTGTTTGCAGACTTCCTTTTCATTTTTTAAGGGTTTATGAACATGTTTTCTTCTTCAGGAAAACACTTTGTCCCGCCATATGGTAAGCGGTTCTATATGGTGCTGGGCGAATGTGTGATGTAGGCTTTTGTGGCAGAAGTGACACTTACATATGGATGCACAGCTGGCTGAGACAAACCCAACATCACCGCACGAATAGCTAACTAACTGTAGGGAAAAGACATTAGAGACATTAGAAGACTCTGTGGTAATTGCCTAGTTGTGTCCTTCTGGAATAGAGAATGAAATATCTCTGTGGCTTTATTCCTTTAAGGGAAATGGCATTGAACTTGTAATGAGTCACTTCCATCTGAACTATTCAGTTAATTCTTCCTCAACGGCCTCCCTCATCGCCTAATCCACTTCAAAAGCAAAAAACAAACAAAAAACCCCTGAAAAATTTGTAATCATTGATCATATTAACTGGGATTGAATTTTGTTTGTCTTGACCTACTGTGACTTCCAATTTTATCATTCTTGGCCAGTGTAAATTGGAGGCTGCTCCTGAGTGACTAATCTTGTGATATTGTATTGGTATAAAAGAAGCAGAACCACAAACAATCAAAAAGAAAAAAGAAATACAGCAGAATAGATTGTGTCTGTCCTTCAAACCTGACAGGATTTCAGTTTGATCACAGATAACATTATTCATATGCTGCCTTTATACTTTGACCATGTAGTGTCACTCATTACTACCTACAGGATGCATCACTGTCAGTATGTCTCTTTAAGCTGTGAAAAGTATTCAACATCAACCACCACATACTGTGGGGGTGAAGTTCAACCCAGGTGAACTGGGCACAGGCTATAAAGGCAGATACAGTAGCTGAGTTACTAAAAACCATGTCTGGAACTCAAAGCTAAGGCACAAATGTTCACTGGAGACCAACACTGATTTATAAACCCCTGAGATTGAGGAATGTGCAGGTTTGAAGGTAAAATCAATGTAGGTTTTTTTCCCGTTTCACTTGAAGATATGAAAAATGATAAAGACAATAATAATACATACACACACACACACACACACACACAAATAAAAGATCATATTGTACTAGTGTAGTTCAAAAAAGACCCAAGAGGCCTATTTGAAACACACCTCAAAGAGCCAAACAAACGTAGAAAAAAATAAATCAAGACGTCAAAAACATTGCTCAAAACAGATGATGATAAATAATAACATATTAAAATAGTGAGTGCAGATTAGGTACAACAGGAATAAAGTAGTGGCGGTATGTGTGTCACACTAAAATAAATATATTTTCCTCCTGAAACATATGCAGATATCTCATTGCAGCCAACTTTGTCTGGACACCACGTTGAAATTTTGCATCATTATGAACAATGGCTACAAGAAAAAGGGAAACTGGGACCATACAAGCACATCATTATGGAGAATCTGAATTAACTGCGTGAGCAAACCCCCCAAAATGCAGACAATGAATATCTCAACATTGTTCTTGAGAATTCACTTGTTCTTCTCTTCTAATTCATGACAGACTGCCAAAAAGAGGACTTAAACGTGGGAAAAATGAGAAACAATGAGAACACTGCCCTTTCTGAGCGGATTGCGGAATTCCAGCAAACTGCAGTATTGCACTGATTGGGAGACTTGTCACTGAAGAGAAAGAGTGAGAAGCATGGACTAACTGCAGAATTAGTTGTTTTATTATAAATTTCGGTTTTTGCAGTATTTAGACAAATGCAGTGCCTTACAGGCTTTATGCAGCTCTGCAGGGGGGTTAGGGGTTGAAAGTTTAAATAGAAAGCCTGCGCTACAAATGGGAGGTTAGAAAGAAGTGGGCATTTGGGAGATTGAGCGTGTCTAGTGAAAGATGCTATTGAGTTGCAATATGGGATATGAAATATGACACAACTTTATGAAGTGCAATACTAAATTGATGGAATACATAGTTAAATGTCACGTCTATTCTGTGACTTGCGTTTCACTGTTTCATCAACACACATTTGCAGCCTAAGGACAAGATGCACAGTAAATATAGACTTGTGCATAAATGACTGACTGCATCAGACCGGATCAGAGGGGGAAAAAAGCAGCATGACTCAATACTCAGACAGTGAATTTTTTTACTCCCAACCTCCAGAGGAGCATGATTTCAGCATTTGCTAAAAACTCAAGGTTCCCATGACAGAGCTCAGAGCCAAAGCTCAGTGGTACACATTACATCCCTCTGAGGGGTCTCTCCCTCGGCACAATTTAATGGCCAACTTGGCCATTACAGCCAACTCACTGTTTCCACAGATGTCCCAATGGCTTGGCACATGGGCATCCATGCACATGCACACACACTCTCCCCTGGCACAATACACTTTTTGAGGCGACAGCATTTATATAAGCCAAAGAATGGCCTGATGCCAGACTTTGGTGTATCTGCATGTGTCTGCCAGCATGGTAACATGTATGTTTTGCATGGTATGTTGACTTGATCTGTGAGTTTAACTGAACCACTGTAGCTTCAGGCCAAAACTGAACTGATATCTTTATTACACATCAACACAGCCAAAGAGGAAGTCAAGGAGAGAGCAGTGAGTGAATATCAAGTGTCTACCTGTCTTCATTCTGTAAAGTGAGCAAACCAAGATACGACCTTACTGCATCAGCTATAACACATATTTCATGAGCTTCATCTTGAAGTGGGCTCACAAGTCATAGAGAGAAGTTGATATTCACTTTCTCTCCAGTAGATATTTATTTCAACCACCCTACAGAATAGTGTTGATCTCATATTGTAGCATAGTATTGTAGTATTGAATTTCAGGATAAAAAAGAGTAAGAGCTGCAGTTAAGGGAATGGGGCACACCAGATTTCATGGATGATGGGAGGAACCAAAGTGGATTTTCTGCACCATGCTCCTGCACTCAGGGGGGTTACTAAAAGAGCCTCCATACCTTTGGCAACCACTGAGTCCAGATGGTGGGAATCTGGAGCATTGGGCGGGAGGAATGGAGCGATGGCAGGAGAGAGGGAAGGAGGATGAAAGGTAAGGAAGGGGAGTGGAGGTAGGAAGAGGGAGCAATAGCAGACAAACCCCAGCCCTGTTGAGAAAAACAAATGGCTGGAGGGGGGTATCTGCTCCTGCCTCTCTGCTCTACGTGCTTCACCAGGGAGGACCGATTTATGGCACACAGAGGGGGGGTGTCCA
Source organism: Morone saxatilis (assembly GCF_004916995.1). NCBI lineage: Eukaryota > Metazoa > Chordata > Actinopteri > Moronidae > Morone > Morone saxatilis. The sequence continues at coordinate 7,928,096 of NW_023340246.1, forward strand.
TCTCTCTCTCCAGTCTGCTTGGAGGACGATAGAGACATGTTTAAAATGAGGAAGATGAAGAACGAGGGAAAGAAAATATGGACAAGGAGAAAAAGGAAGCGCAAGAGAGGAGATAGAAAAATCGAGTGAAGAAAGGTACGATTAGAAGCAATAGATGGAGAGAAATAGACAGTATCAAAGAGGAGAGCAACCTAAGTGGCAGAGGATCACAGTGACAAATACTCCTCCTGTGACCCTGCAGCTCCTGTCTCTAATGGGAGGTCTGGGAGATTGAAACCTTGGCCAGAGTTCCTGCGGTCACTCAGCCAGGCCAAACTAATTTGGTCCTGTCATAACAACCAACTAGGAGATGGACACTTGCAGCTCTTGATATAAAAAAAAGAGGCAATCTAAAAAAAATACAAGGAAGAGGGTAAGTGTGTATTATCTGAAAGAACAGGTTTACTACGTGAGACAGAGAAAAAGCCAAAATGATTGACGTGTCCCATTCAGATTTACAATGTACGGATTTTTTCTTTCACTCTTCTTTTAAATGAATGTCGATCATAAAGAGACATCAATGTATCTGAAATGCAGTGTGACAAGGACTGTTATATGTTTGAGGAGCCAATTTCAGCTGTCCAAAAATTTCTCAGTGAAGACTCTAATTACATACTGGAGTGCATATTGAAGAAGTTGTTGTAGATATCCAGATGTATGAGGTATGCATTTTATACCACTAAATGTGTGTATGAGAGTGAGAGTGAAATATGGTATGGTATGTAACTTTAAATAATTAACTGTCCAGCAACAAGTATAATTTAGCTGTAACTGTACGGTAGGTCTGTAAATGCATTTGCATTTAAAGAGTTTGGAGGGAAGCGTCTTTTTTTTTTCTTTTTAAGCTTTTACTAAACCAAACACACACACAAGAGCAAAAGTGTAAGTAATGGATTAAACTGTGTTGGTCGGATCCACTTAGTGTTAGCATATCGGGCTAACTACTCTAGTTTAATACTTACAATATTATGACTTCCAAGGCCGAGACGTACTTACTACGCTATTTTGTGGGGTAACAGATCAAGTGTGAACGTATCATGATGTCAACCATTGGTTTATAAAAAAAGTCCCAAGTTTGGCATAATGGCCATCACCCTGTTGGTTTTTTCCTGCTAACAATGGTGAAGTACATGAGTTGAGCTGCTCTGTAGCAGGAAGCGATGGCTTCACTAGTATAGACAATGCAGTAACAGAATCTTGATTAATATTTGATTAGCACTGCCTAGTTTAACAGTTTGATCTGAGATGGACTCACTGAGAATGTCTTGTCAATCACAGCCACGCCCTATGTGACCATAATTTACAAAATGAACAGCATGCTGTATGGAAGAAGACTTGAAACTAGCGACTGAAACCATAAACTCAAATGAATAAATTAAGAGAGAAGTACGGTCATTTTTAACACAGCTGAATACAGCGCAGGTCTTTTTGCTAACACTGGAGCTAACCCCTGCTGGCCATTAGAAAGAATGCAGTTTTAAGTACTTCCATGGTGGCCTCACTCCTCAGAACCCAGAAGCTATTTATTTACTGCCAACATTACAGGTTTAAACAAGCATAGTTAGCGATAGCACAGCTGACGTTAACAGCTCTGTCCCTCTCTTTATTAGATTTGAGGAAGTTTACACTCCAGCAACTTCTTCCACGTTAGTTTCATCAAACACATCAGTTAGTGCTCATCCTAAAAGCTTTTTCTTTGTAACATTAAAAATTAAACAGTCTTTGAAAATCCGAACAATAAAGCATCAACCTAACCTCTGTCGTGTATGTGCTAAGACGCCAAACAGGGTTATGTTAGAATAAGATATGACCCTGAATTTATAGTTTTTCTTGTCATCCTGTTGTACAGTCATACACAGTGCAAAAAAACAGTAATGTTCTTTATTTCCATGTCTTCCACTTTGATCATTTTCTGGTGAGGACTTTTTTCTTGGGATATGTAGCATTAGCATTAGCTTTTAGTACGATACCTTTTCACAGGGTTGTTGTTTTCAAAAGTAGCCAGAGACAGCGTTTAAAACCGACTTCATGAGGCTAATATTAGCTTAATTAGCTTGCTACAGCTGATAAACAGTTATCATTTCAGCTGGCATAATCATTATATGCACAATTTTGTCTAATTTTGTCTGGAATCAAGGAAATATTGTTTGAATAAATTATCAAGAATTTTAAGTAACAAAAGTGCCCCCATTATTAACAGCATGTGTCATATGAGGGGGAAAAAAAGCTTAACAGGCATAGCAACCGTAACTAAGCTAGGGTTCAGTGAACAGTCAGTTCCTAACAGTATAAAAACATGAAATTTTTTATTGACAGGCACTACTTACCTGTGACCTGGAAGGTGCATTTGCCTGCTCCGGCCTCATTGATGACATTACAAGTGTACTCCCCCCATCCGTCTCGATTCAAGCTGCGGATGGTGTACTCCGTCTCATCTCTTTGTGCGTCAAAGGCTCCGGCGTGGAGCAGCCGGTTTGATAGAAGCCACTCGAATCGCAGAACACGGGAAGGGTGGGCTCGCAGCACCCTGCAGGTCATCACCACAGGCCTTCCCAGGCCCTGACGCATCTCCATGTAAACCGGCTCCACTGTTGGAGGATCTGAGGGAGGAGACAGATGAGTTCAGATGACATTTGTTAGGGACAGGAAAGTGTGTCAAGGATTTTAGCGCGGTGGGAATATGAAAAAAAGTCTTAAAGAGGGCAAAGAAGAGAAAAAGAGGATGAGTGGGAGGATGGTGCGTCGACATCTATAAAGACAGACGCTATTCAGGTGAGGGCGTCGCGGTCAGACGATGTTGTCTCTGACCTCCAGAGATATTTACAGAGAAAAAATATCTGGAAGACAGAAAAGACAGTCAGAATACTAAGTCTAGAAGAGTATGAGATAAATAAATGTACAGACAAAGACATGTTATGAAAGTGTCAAAACAGAAGGAAAATGGTGCTGAGCAATGTACTCAAAGCTCACTGAAAACCCAATAAGGACATCACTGAAAAGAAAATAACAACTTTTTGAATGACAACCAGCACATATTTAAATCATGCACAGACACAGAAAGGAAGAGAAACATTTTAGATGACAATCTTGTATTGTAACAGGAATGGGAACGGCGAGCAGGGAGAAACAAGTGAGATTTAGGCATATTGTAAGTAAACTTTAAACAATCAACATTGCAAAGTCAATACACCTCAGCAATAAATGAAAAATGACGAGTGAAAACAATTGTGGGGAGAGTGGCAATGGATGTAGGGAGATCAATTTTGCAGAAAAACTAGAACAATGTTCTGAACGAAATCAGTCACGCTTCACGGAAAATTGGTAACAGGATGATGAAGTGCACCTCAAGCTTTCAAAATGGAAAATTAATAACTTATTTGAGCATCTGACAGGCTTCACCTCTTACCACACAGACAACCTGGTGGTGAATTATTTGGCCAAGACGTCTCAGAGCGAAGCGAGGCGCTGAATATGACCTCGGTGCAACACGGACCCCTCCCTCTGCAACGTATGTGTGACTTTATATTTTAGCCTATGTTAAATGTGTGATAGATTATGTGTATGGTGACAAAACGTCTGTGTAGGTTTTAGCGAGGAAAGAATATCTGTAAGTGCTTGTGAGTACAAGCACTGGAATGGATATGAATAATTTTCCCATCTTAAGCATCTTTGCTCTTGACATGCTCATACAGATGCTTGACAAAAGTCACTGGCGGGGCTTGAAAAACAACAGTGAATGCTAAGGAGAAGAGACAGAATGACACAGAGCCCCTTAATTGCTTGAAATTTGCATAATTTCTGACAGAGTAAAGGAGAGGCGGGTAGCTATAGCTAGGGCTGGGGATGTTACTTTTAAAAATGTAATATGTTACAGATCACTGATTACCTGATTGAAACTGTAATCTGCAACATAATCTTGTACATTATTCACACACGGTAATATAATCTAATTACTGAGCCTTCCAAACTTGATAGGATATGCAATTAAATGAACAGTTTATTAAAATTTACAGCATATAATTTGATAACACTATTAATGACATTATCTACAACCTTAATCAGCCATTTTTTTAAAAGATGTGGAAGATGCTAAAATCTCAAGCTAAATCTCTTTAAGGAATCTCATAAATACTTGCCCGTTTCCGAAATATTTTTGCTGTGTTTTTAAAGGAGCTCATTTATGTTTTTCTGTTGCACACAACTGATTTAACCTCAGCGCAGCCTGTAGAGCTGGGCAGGTCCTCCAGGCCACAGAGGCACACTGGGAAACATGGGCTGTAAGCATCATACTGTATGCAAAATAATACACAGACATATAACAACCCAAAGTGGGATTTTACTTTTGAGCCCTCAACGCTAATTATCACACAACACACACAAAAACCTGGGATTCACACGGCAGCTACTATGATTAATGGCACACCATTAGATTGGATAATGACTGGCTGAAATGTGAAAAATAATAAATCATAACACATGGGATAACAGAAAGAGGAAACACAAATCTTCCCAGAAGTTTGGACTAAAAATAAAAATAAAACTTTGCCTCCTTCACCTGATGCTGTTCACAAGGTGGAGAGAAAAGTGGCTTTCATCTACGCTAAATGAAACACCAATCAGTTCCTCCTTTAAATGAGCCTTGCCTGGGCTTTTACCCAAACGCAATGGCTTATCTCTGACTCCAAAAGAAGGGTCTGAATCTCTACTTATCACATTAAAATTGTAGGTTTGTGTGCGGCAGTGAATCACAACCCAGCTCCACAGCCTCCCTGAGTGGCACTAGACCAAATTGCAGTAAGTGCATTTCCATTGACACAGAAAGACAAATGAAGACAGGGTTTGGGTCTGCAGCAAATGAAAAAAAAGAAGAAGAAAAAAGATCTCTTATATAACCAAAACATCCTTTAAACAAAGGCACATGCCTTATCTCCCCCCTGTGCATGTCCTGTGAAACAGCTGCCCAGAGAACATGAAGAGAAAGGAGCGAAAAGGTCTTGTGTGATATTCCCTGAGCAGTGCTCTTCATGGTTAGTGTAGCAACGAGGGCGGGGAGGGCTTGGCGTTCCTGTTAAGTCACAGGCTGAGGGAAAACCCTGAGCACGGGCTGAGATGTAATCCATCATCAGTCACCGGTGGATACCTTGACAGTAATGTGGTAAAAAACAACTTTCAGGAGCATGGAGGCCTTTTCCCGACAGTCCATATAGGCCGCCATCTACAGGGAGGTGGACAGAACAAAGACGTGGGCATATATGGGGGAAATATGCATGTGTGTTTTGGAGTGTGTGGGGGAAGCTGAAGGGAATTGAGTGCATTCGTGCACCTGCATTTCTGAAATTCCGCTTGAATGGTTTATAATAAACTCCAGCTTCAGTCAAAATGGGTTTCATTTTTCTGCCATGTGCTTCGGGTGACTGCATCAAGAGAAGGACATGCAAGTGCTGTGGGCAAGCCTGCAAGCGTAGACTGTTCTGTACAGGCTGTGCATGTGCACATGAAGTGTGTATATGTGACTGCATAACTTCTATATGGTTGGATGTTTATTTGTTGTTTTTTCTGTTTTTTTCTTTCATCCATTTTCTCCCTTAAGCCACAGAATGTTTTCACTCATGGCTCTCTGTAAGGGAGTGGTGGAAGAAGTGCTCTGACCTTTAATGTAAGTGCAATTACCACTGCACCAATATAAAAATAATCCTACTTAAATACAACTAAAACTTTTATCAGCAAATTGCACTTAAGTGTTAAGTAAAACTAGTCAGTGCTGTGCAGAATAATGGCCCTGGACATATTGCTGTCTATATTACTGTAAATTGTCTTATAAAAGAATTCAAATAAATGGCCCTGATAAAAAACAAAAGGCTGACCAATAATACAGGCCAAGTATAAAGCACTGAGTTGGTGAAATTGCCTGTAGACCACTACAGCTCACATGGTCAGTCAGTATAATGTACGTTTCCTAATGCTACACTAATTCCATAGTGTAGCATTAGAACAACAGATACACATATAATTAATTCCACTTTTTCTTCTTCGTACTCCTGATTGATATTAAGCTACCATCACCAAACCTCCGCACTTACTGAAGGGTTTTCTGAGGGACAGGGGAAATTAGAGGCCCTCTGTTCATGGTAGATATTATATTATGAAAATGTCACATCAGTAACAGTTTACGGATGTAGCTGGTTACGGTGGAGGTATTTTTAACTACCTTATATACTGTTGAGTAGTTTAATTCAGTTGTTCCCAACCTACGGGTTGTTCCCATACTCAAATTCTAATATAAAAATAAAACTTATTCAGTTTCTTTACTTTGGATTAAATCTTTTCTTTATGTGACATATGAGATAATTTAATCTGTGTGGGCCTCATAGTTGAATAAAATCAATTGAAAAGCTTAGAGGGAAAATCACTCTGGAACCTATAGACATCTAAAATATGAAAGGTAGCCTCAACTTAGCGCTGCTTCTTGTAAGAACTAACATGCCTAAAGCGTTAAAAAGTACAGAGTACACATTTCCTCTGAAATGTAGTGGAGCATAAAAAAAAACATAAAATACAATAACTCAAAATTATACTTGAGTACAATGCTTAAGTAAATGTACTTAGTTACTTTCCACCAATGCTGAATGAGCTGGATAAACATGTGACATACCAGTGCTCGATTCAGGAATACAGTATGTCACGTTTTTCACACAACAGCATTCAGCAGCTGCACGTGGGAGTATGAAAGAAACTTGTTTTGGGATGGAAGCAAAAGCATTCTTGTGGGGGAATAACCTTTGTAGCATAACATGCTTCAATAGCAAGTCTTGATAGAGGAAATAACATTTATTAGGAAGTCAAACAGATATATATGGAATATGCAATGACAACCCCGATTCGACTGATTTATAATGAGTCCCTGTGTTGAATAATGTAGGGAAACGCTGCTCCACATCAACGCGCCCTCCTTCCCTCACACTACAGCCGCTGCAATCAAACAATGAATTTAAGCACCATCTGCATTACCATATTGTTATTAAAACCTAGAGATAATTTATGAACTTAAATAAACAAGTAATGATAATCAATAGAGACTCTTCAGTGCGAGGAGTGGCCTGGTGATCCGCTAATAGGTTTAGCTCAGTCATTGACCAAGTTATGAATTATTCTGTCTAAGCTGTGTGCAGGCTTCTGTTTACAACCTACATATTCTCTGACCTTTTCGGGTGTGGATTTGATACGGCTGATCAATTCAATATTGTTCCACAAAAAAAAAGGTTATTAAAATTTCATCCCCAAATGCGGTGTGTGAGCCCTGCTGTAATGCAAAAGATTAATTTGCTGGCGTTAGGCTAATGTGAATCGCTCTAATATGATTCACATTAGAGTGGGCCTCAGGGGCCAGCATTGCAGGCCTTCTTGATGCAGAAAGGAAAATTAATTAAAAACAATAATCGTGTAATTCTGCTCATTACTTTTGCCCAGACAGTAGCTCTTTATCCTGTTGTGTCTTTTTGATGTATGTCAGATAGCGAGTTGCTCGCTCAGGGGGACAATTGCAGGGTTGCATCAGGCAGGTGTCATGGACGATGTGAGGAGGAACAGAAGGGAAGCCTGGATAAAAGATTCCTCTGCATCTGGGCTGAAGTAGAGCTTGATAACTCTCACTCTGACAGACAGTGGTATCTAGGACAGGAGACCACTCTATACCTCCTTCTTCCCTCTATTTCTCTCTGTTTCTTTACTCCCTCTCTCAAGCCCCTGGATCATGCCAAGTCAGTTTGACTAAGAACATTAGGGTGTCACAGCTTGGGATTTGGCGTTTGCAATTCTATTAGAGCGACGACTCTAAAGGCAGACGTCTTCCATTCCCTCTACCTCTCCTCCTGGCGTTGCCTCTGCCAGCCAACAGATGCAGGTTTTTACATATCAAAGCTGTTGACTTGCCAGAGTCGTTCCTTCACGCCTCTAATGCTCTTTGCTTCAGAGGACTGTACCTCGGTCCCTTGATCAAGTTACTAAACGCGGCTTTGCACATGGCTCACCACCAAAGGCGGGTGGCTCACGCTGGGACCTGGAAATGCAGGCGAGAAAAGCATCTCAGAGGGATTGGCTGGTGCTTACACACCATGAGACAGGCCAAAAGAAAGAAGGGAGGGGGCATACCGACAGTCCTACTGAGCAAACAACAAAAGCAGGGTCGGATCGCGTTAATAAAGTAAATTCTCAGGCTGAGAAATATGAGCAAAGGTCTTTGTATTTGGCAAGTGCAACCGAGTCAACAGTGTGCGTTGACGTGTACACATGGTGGACACATTTCCCCCCAATATACTCAAATTGTGTCTCAGCAATCTAAGAACTAAAGTATGGATTATTTGTGCTTTTTAAACTTTGGCTTTGATGCCAACTATTAATAAGTAACAAGAGTCTGATGAGGAGCAGAACTGGCTCTGAAGTGAGAACATAGCAGAATGATTGATTTATCAACACCAAAGACTTAATAACTCTCTTCATTATGTGTTCTGCTTTGAAGATGGCGAACAGATGAAAGTGCTGTATGACATCAAGAAGTGTAGCGCAAGAGAGGTGCTTTATTAAAATGATACTACATAATGAGAAATAATTGCATTCTCAGAATACTTGCGTTGAAAGGAAGAGAATTATCAGGAGTGAACTGACGTGACTCCCCGCATGGCACGTACTGTGTGTGTCATCCTATGATGCAACCACATGCCAAGCCAGGTCTATCTGAGAAAATGAATAGACTTAATGGCATGTGTCTTTCACCTGAGGCATCAGAGTCTCTTCGCCCCTCCTGAGGCATGTCATCTCCATCTGAGTGGCACTAACAAAAGTCACTCCCTGTAAGTGACACATGTCCACTGTCACTGAGACGGGGGGGGGGGGGGGGGAGCAGCAGCAGTGGAGTGTGATAGGAGATGACCTTTCCTGGTTGTTGGGAGAGTCAGAGGAGAAAAATCTTGCCTGAAAGCATCAGTGACATTGACCTCAACTCTGAGACGGGGTCATTCAAAGGTTGTGGGAGTTACAGTTCTTGAAATACTGTTAAAGGTGTGTTTTTCAGCATTTACTGTATCATTTTGGATTTAACTAGGCCATGAAAGTATGTAATTAATAAAAAACCCTGGGATTTTTTGTATTCACTGGACATTCATTGTGGTTAAGGCCACCTGAATTTATAGTCTGAATAATTTGTTATCTGACAATGGCGCAGTTTCTAATTCTATACACTGAACAGTTTTACTTATGACTTATTATTGCTTTTATTTATTTATTTTACCTGTTCTTGTTATTCCTTTTTGTAACAATTTATCTGTCTTCTCACCTTTATGACTACATCAAATTTTAAATTTTTAGAGGACTTTGTGGGAGACATATTGACATAAAGGAAAGTGTTTTAAAAGTCTGTGTGACACCAAGACTTTTTACTTTTTTTAGCCTGCAATAGCAACTGGAAGTTAACTGATGAAAGTTAAATTAAATATTAATTTAAACTGTTAACAAATATCAGCACGAACACAACACACCTGCATCCTGTGGACATGAGGGCTTAATTTACCCTCTTTTACCGTGATGTCTTAAAACAACCTACTCTGTATATTTGGATTTTATTTTCATCCATCATAGAGTAATAACATATTATAAATTACATCAAATTTTTTTACTTCTTGAATAGTTTTATGTACTTGAATTTTTTATGTATGTGAAATATCCAGAGCTGTTATTGTCTGAAAAATACTTCTTCTACTACTACTTCTTTTTCATTGTGGCTTGAGGACATTTTATGCTCTTAATCTTCTATAAGAATAACAACTCTCAACTACATCCAAAAAAAGCCTTTTATTTTGGGCAGACCCTGTTTAAATGTGTCATCTTTTTTATTCACCACTGATTTGCAGATGAAGGTGTAGCATATAATGTTGCAGCAAATGCAGGGGGAGAAAATATTTTGTCTGTTGACCAAAAAGCTTCTGGACAGTTATTTTTACCTCCTTTGTGCTGCCCTGATAAAGATGGAAAACAGAATACAGTATGTGTCCCTGCTGCTTTCTCAAATGGTAGGCAAGATCACTGTGACCTATTGCTGCTTGTGGCAGTAAACTGCTCTTTGCTGAGAGGGAGCTGAGGGGGGAGCAGCATCATCCATTTTTCAACTCCTTTCAAACAACTGAGGCAGGAGTTTATGTAGATGTGTGTTCGCGTGGACTGCTGTACATGTGGTAGATACTGTAATGTAACTGTTGTTAAAATGAGGACATTGGCTAATGTTCAACATAAGGGTTCTGTGTGAACATACAGCCATTTTTTAACTATGCTTTTAAAAAAAGCCATTAACACCAGTTGTGTTTTAATTTTAAATACAACAGTTTGTTGTATTAAAAAAAATCCTTTGTTTACTTTTTAGTGTCAGCATTGGTGCGTAGCAAAGCCACTAACCTTTGATATGGGGCTGTCATCACTGGATAATCATAATCAATTTAGCCAAAAAATTTAACACAGTCTTCTTCAAAGCACATCAAAACTTCATTAATTCTCTTAACACAGCACAGTGGGTAACAGCTAAGCTGAAACGTGAATGCCATAGCAAAGAGTACAATAAAAGTCTTGGGGAAAAAAAATGAGGGCAGCATTATGCGCTAATCCTTGTCTGCAAGAACAGAACGGGGGCTGCTCTAGTTCCTCTTCAATCAAAATATTGGTAGTGGGTGTGTCAAGTTTATGTTGAATCAAAACCCTGGTTGAACTGCGGCCATAATTCTCGTTTTATTGTTCGCACTGTAAAAAGTTGTTGGATATTTTTCTGCAGTCTTATGGTTGGCAAATATGGGAGGACGCTTCAGACATGGCAGTCAGCACGGAGCGTGTTAATTGCCATTCATTAACTAAGTAGGCCATAAGGAAAACAATGGCTGACTGTGGCTATGAGACTATTTTTTCTATTTCCCATAATCACTTGCCAGAGAACACTACACACTACATGGATCACTTTCGTTTCCTTCCTATCCATCTTCCGTTCTTTTTTGGGGGTGGGGGGGGGGGGGGGGCATCCCTAGCCCTTGAATGAGTGGAAACTCTTTGA
>NW_023340246.1:7939317-8037350 GCF_004916995.1 Morone saxatilis
GGGGTGGGGGGGTGGGGGGGGCATCCCTAGCCCTTGAATGAGTGGAAACTCTTTGAATCCCCAACGTTCATTCGAGATGTTCTATTCAAATCTCCATAAATTAATACAAAATGAATACTAGTGGGAATAAATTAGCCGCTCGCTAATTAGCCGTTAAGTCATCTTTGAATGTCACATCTTAAGAAGTGGAAGGGGTTTCTCAATGAGTGGCAGTGGCAGGGGGGGTTAAGGCCCAGGGATATGGTACACAGTCTTTGGGTCTTCTCTGCACACACACAGACAGACCCTAATAAGTGTGGACATCAGTATCTAGAGCTTGGTGCCTATGTTAATATTAGTTATGCTCAGTTCACACTCAGAAGATAAAGTCCTTCCTTTAGTGTAAGAGGTGGAGTCAGAGCTGTTTCCTTTCAGACCTGACTGAGGGTACCAGGGGATTGGACTAATTTTACAGCCTTCAGAAGGAAATTGGATGGGCGTGGAAGGAAAGAAATGGGAGAATGTTCAATTTTGGTCACACTGGACTAGAACACACTAAGATTAATCACCCTGCATACATAGAAAGTACACCAGAGAGACAAAGACGCACCACACATAGATACACACGCAGTATATCAGTGCTGCAAATTACACCACAACACTGCAACATGCATAGATATACACATATAAAGACAAAAATACACACACTGTGTCTACTCACATTGTACAATCAGCTCCACCACGGCCTCGCGGGGTTTTACGTTGAAGCCATTAAACTGGCTGGTCTGGCAGCGGTATGAGCCCGTCATCTCCCTGGACACATTAACAATACGCAGCACACCGTCGTAGCTCTCCATCTGCATGCTGCCGTCCGGCATGGGTGCCTCTTTATCTGCTCGTGACCACAGGATGATGGGCTTGGGCTTCCCTGAAACAAGGCACTCCAGCTCCACTGTGTCACCCTCGCGGGCCACCAGAGGGGACTTGCCCCGGGGGACTGTCAGGTTGGGGGGAACTAAGAAAGAGAAAAACAGAGGAGGGACTGATATGGGGCTCTAGAAAGTCAGCAGACGGGGTAAGAGGAAATGGTCATCTGGGGGGAGAAGTGGCATGGAAAGTATGGGGGGAAGCGAATGAGCATCCAAGTTGCGATGGCAATGAAGTGGAGTCTCAGCCACATACACACCTTATATGGGAGGACCATGCGGATATTAGCAGCTGGGACTAAACAATCTGAGCATGTACTTAAAGTAAAACCATCATGGAGGGCAGCAGTGAGGAAGTTAAATGCAATCAAGCAATGGCAAACAATGAACAATGCAATGAAGAGCTGACAAATGTACTTTGTGACCATAACAGTAGAAGAAAATGATAATCAACAATAGCTCGTTTGGGACCAGAAATTTCCACGTACTAAGCCACAGGAGCTAAAAGCTCCCTTTTTCTTTACATTTGGACCGAGCCAGTCTAGCTGTTCCCCCTGCTACCAGTCTGTATGCTAAGCTAACTGTCTGTACTGACTAGAGCGTCACATTTATCTCAAATTCCTTGATGGACTTGCTATGTTCACTTGATCATCTCTCTACCTCTATTGTTCACTTGTGCTCTCAGCCTGCACACACGCTCTCTTCCTATTTTGCTGACAAGCTGGAAACCTGGCAACCTAAACCAACTGTAGAGTACTGTAAAATGTCTGACCCTCTCTCAACTACTGATACTAGTGGCACCCTCTACGTACTGTGTGAATGAAGCTGTACAGAAGTTGCAGTAGCTTTATGTTTGACCAATCTTCGATGTTAAGTACCGTGAACTCTGCCTCAATAGATCCTGGGGTATCAAAAAGTATTACCCAAAGAGCAGGGACTGTTTTGCCACCATGAGCTATGGCAGAAGAACAAAATTTAGTCCATGGTTCTTCCGGTCGTAATGGAGGTATGGTTCCTAAAATAGCTCCTGGGCCCCTGGAAAGGTTCTTGCGGTAGGAATGGGCTATAAGTCACTAAATGCGGAGGTAATAAAATGCACCTAATAATCTTACTATAAACAAATTCTATCTACTCTACGTCTTCCTTAGCAACAACTGTATATTGCGTTAGACTTCTAAGACACCATCATCATTGTCAGCATTGCCATTACAATAATCAGCATTACAGCATTATCATCATCATTGTGACATTTTCATCCCAGTGTTCATCATCACATCACATTCTCATCACTTCCCCGTTCCAATACTATCTTTCAGGATGACTTTCACCACCAGCATTACAGCATTCATAATTCTTATCACCATCACCATCACTTGCATCATTCCATCATTCTCCACAGCTTTTTACTTCTCTGCACACCTCCCCCACGCAGCTACTCAATCTTAGCACAGCGTCATATAATTCAGAGCATTTACAAGAGAACCCTCCCAAAGGTGATATAGCATTATTGCTAGCCGTGTAACAAAATATGACCCAATAAATATTTTGCCTTTGTTTAACGGACATTTTAAAGCCTGGCTGAAAGTGAACAATGAATAATAAAAGAAGTGCCAAGTGCCAAATTGCTGGACACATTTGCACGTTTCCTTGAGTGTGCCGTGTGTGCATGTGTTCTATGTTTGGAAAACAGGAAAACTAGCAGGTTGGATCAGGCAGTCTGGTTTCTCATCAAGCATGCTGGCCAAGTAAATTTGTTTAATTAGTAAACCTGGCAAATTGCACCAGCTCCTAGAGTGCTGTGTGTGTGTATTTGTGTATTCATGTAGTCCAAGCAATCAGGAGACTCCAAGACTATTTTGTAGCACTGCTCCCAAAAATAGTTTACAGCCAGCGAGTGAAAATCTCAGCAATGATGAAACCGTGTCATGCTTCCCTGATGATTTTCGAATCACTGTCATTCTGCCCAAACAATGCTGCAGCTGGAATGAAGTCAAGCCACATTGAAGTTTTATAGTGATGAAATCACTAGCAATCTCCAGAAAATGAAACAGAGTCCAGCTATATTTCTTTTGACCCTATTTCAGTTTGGGTGAGAGGTAACAATCCCACTGTCATCTCAATTCTGCTACTGTTGGCTATTCTTTTTGTCCTTAAAGTGAGTTGAAAGGTACAAACTTACTCAAAATGCAGGCACATTCTACAGTCCCTAAAAACTGGATGTGAACTATAGATAATAATAATAATAATAATAGATAATTCAAACAACATGCAGGTTGTCTCACTGAACTGTATTCATGGGAACATCTTTCCAGATTCAAAAAATCCTAAAGACCTGCAATACCTGGGTTTTTTGGTGTTTCAGGTGCAGCAGAAACAAGCTCTAAACACTGACCAACACATTATAAGCTGATATTGCAAATCTGTTAACAAACTATGGCCCATTTACACATCCAGCAGCAACATTGGCATTCATTTGGAGTCGTGTCTCTGGCTACCTGATGAAGTCCAATATTCATTCATTCATATTTTGGTCCTCACCAACTCCTGAAGGAAATATCTGGCTCTCCAGTGGCTAGATACTCCACTTTGGTCAACAGCAAGTTGCTAACTTTGTCTGTCTGCCGTTTAGTGCTGGGCAGGTAGTGTAGAGTAGGTTTATCAAAACCTTTCACTAAAACCTAAACAGTGAGCTGAAAGGAAGGCTGAGAGGAACTGTAATCGGGCAATCATTACTTGTGATTACTCTCTACAAAGGACACCATTTCACACACGTAGTCATTTGATCCACTGTTAAAATCAAAAATATTCATAGTAGCTTTAAAGCAATTGAGTGTATAGGAAATACTTTACTGATTAATCATTGTATTATAACAGAGGCCTTTTCAGCCATTATAACCCACATCTGCTCATCAGCTAATTCATTTATCTATAACTTTTCAGGTAGTAAGTAATGCATAAACATGTTTGTATCATTAGCATTGGATAATGAGGACTCGCCATTCACAGATCAGTCTTGGCAATGCTGTTTGGCACCAAAGGAGCAGCAAAAATGATCTCCGTGGAGACAATGACAGCGGACACTCATTTCACTCTCATACATTTGTCGATTGGTATTCACACAATGTCTCGACAGCCAGGTGTCAAGAGCTGACATATTTCTTTTTACAGTGTATTTTCTCCACTTTTCTGAACATTTCGTTGGGTCCAAACAGTGAAATGGTGAATTGACAGCAGCGGTATAGGAGGGGAGCAGCAAGCATCCATTAGCGAGCGGAGGAGAGGTGTATTCACTGAGTTGCCATCATTACACCTGGCCTCTCCACAGCCCAGATTAGGCAGGCAATTACAGTTGTCTGCCTATTGGGTTTGGCAGCACAAATACTGGCTATCAGCTGCCATTGTCTCTCTCCTCTCTATCATGGAAACGCATACATGCACACAGACAGTCGCTCCTCACTGTCTCTTGCTGACTCTGTATCTCAGAGTCAGCAGTAGAGAGTATCTCTTTCCAAGCGAACGCCCTGCCTCTGTGTGTGAGACTGACCACTGAGATGCTCAGCATGGCAGAAAGCCCGCTACTGGTCTTCACTGTGCTCTCATTGTGCCAGAGCCATCCAAATGCCAGTGATGCCTGCAGGGCATGCCCGCTGAGTGCGTATGCTTGTATAGTGCGCGCTTACGTGGTTTTATGTGCATGTGTATAGCTGAGTGTTTCTCTTCTCGCCCACGGGTGACACCATGCTGTGATCCTTCCTCAGTTCCTCAATAGGATGTTTCTTGTTGTTGTTGTTGACTGAAAACACTATGTGTGTGCGTGTGTGGTTGTGTACTTTGTGGGCCTAAATTAGGGACTGGACCTCCTTGTTTGGCCTCAGTAGCGCCGCACATCTCTAGGGTCTCAGCTGGAATGATCCTCTAAGAGGCTGATTGTTGGAGCCTTTCCGTAAAATGTGAGCCGACTGAAAAACGTGGAAATATCTGGCACTTTGCATTTTCTTACAGCGAACGGAGCCAGAGTGGTGCACACAGACATTTTTGAGAATAAACAACATTCTTGCTGCCCCCTTTTCGGGTAAGTGCTATGACATCATTCCCCATCACCATGGCAACATGGCAATCTCTACTACTGCAACTCCTGCACAGTGTCTGTCTGTATGTGTGAGAGTGTGTGTTTAGACAGCTTGAGGCCAATGAGTTGGTCACAACGTGACAGGACTCTCTGCTCCTCTGAGTCCTGGACCTCTGGGGACAGAGAAAGGCGTCCCGCAGGTCCACTGTGGACATGTTTTTGAATCTGTGTGTGTTGGTGTGTGTATAAGAGAGAGCTGCATCTGTACCCCAAGTTGCTGAAGTGTAATAAATATCCACAGATGTGTTAAAATTGGTTTAGTGTTTTGATAGACTGCAGCAACATATTATGGACCACACTGACATACTACTGTGAGTATGTTTTTGAGCTCTATGCCGTTCCTCTGAGATTTTATAACTTATCTTGCCATCAATCACACAAACCCCTCATGAATTTGTGTGGCTGAGATTGTAAAGCAGCAGGCCTTTAATACTAAAGCTCTCATGGGTTACAGTTGGATATGTGGCCACACTGCTTGCTGTAATGTTTCCCATCTGTTTTTTAACATTTACCCAACCAGACATAGGGAAAGTCCACCCCCCAGTTTAGAAATGCCCTAATACACACCTCAGATCTTACCACTTTTTCTGCTGTTAAGTACAGAGCAACTCCCCTGAACGGACCAGAGTTTATGTACATCGCTCAAGGGCCTCTGCAGTAGTTAATGAGGGAGGGAAGAGTGTTTTGTATTCATGTTTCCCTCCCAGATTCTCCCAGCTGGACAGGGAGGTGATTTCCCAGATGGCCACCTCCATAAAGCATGACTTCAGGTGATGCAGTTGAGGCTATATGCAGGCACACTGGGCATAATGTGCTGTTATCTAGTCTTATTAACATATTTTATGGACTTAGCTTGAAGTGAAAACTGGTCACAATATACCTACAACTGCAACTACCACTAAGCTTCTGTTTGCCACCCTTTGATTTCCCAGACCTCCATAAATGTACACGTGTTTACAGACTACAGTGTTGTTGTACTCTGACAGTTTCAGCATCTACAGTCTTCCCCAGAAACATCACAGGTGTTGTGCTGGCATATGCTGCCAGGTGGTTATATGCCTATCGTTCTAGAAGTGGCATGACCGTGGCATCTACTGTTGTCGTATGGCAGATTTCCCAGGACAGCATCCAAGCTTTGGGACAGCTGTTAGACCCCGTCCTCCCAGTTTGCAGCTCACTGGTTTCCGGACCCCTATTGGCCCATTAATCCAATGATGGGAATGGACTGGACTTTTTTCAATGAATAGGGATTTTATAAGTTGTGTAGTATTTCCTCTGTGTTTCAGTTGTATTGTTAGAGACACGTGTTACTTCACTGACCGTTTCATACCCCTAATTGTCCAACCATATCAAACTTTGCATAAATATGCAATGTTGAAGTGGCACGCATGGGGCTGAGCAATACTAGGATAGTATCTTTTTTTAGCAACAGACATAGACTAACTGTAAGAACAAAAGTGTAAGGAATGGATTGAACAATGGGTTTGCCTGGTCTAATGTAAGATGCATCTAGTTAGCATGTTAGCATGTCTGGCAAACCAACTTACTAGTACAGTACTAACCGTGTTTTAGTCTGCAAGGAACACATCCTTATCATGCCTAGCACATCCCACAGTGCAGGTAGCTGGTAATAAATGCTATCAGAGTTTAGGCTTACTAGCAGCTGTTAATTAGATTTGGGGAAGTTTACACTTCGGCAAATATAGCTAAACTTGTTACCAGAGAAATCAACAATTAAGAGAAATTCTTCCTCTTTTTTATCTCCATGTTCCAGATCCACAGCTGATGAGGGCACTGACTTCTGACTGGCACATGCAGCTTTAGCCTCAATTATTAAGCATGAGCTCATGTATGTAGCCATCAAGTGCATATCTAAGACCCCTTTTACAGGATTCTGGTTTTAAAACAAATCCACTTGAAACATGGAAAAGTCAACTGGAGATAGTGTTTTCAACCAATTAAGGGAGTTAATGTTGGCTTTATTAGCTAGGAAGCTACAGTTGACAAAATCTGCCAGCAACAGTTGTCATTTCAGCCGGCAAAATCAACAGTTAATAGCTTTAAATGAAAACCCTGCTTTTGACTGCAACTGTCTATCAAGGACAGATTTTTTGAGAATTGAGAAGCATTTTAAGTGGTAAATCTGTTAATGTAAACTCCATACCATGCGAAAATGGAAAGCTTGAAAGGCATACTAGCAACAATAACTAAGGAGGACGGGACTTAACCAATGGTTAATTGAAAAATATTCTCTCTTTTCATTTTATTAATTTGAAATTGAATTGATCTATACTTGATATAAAGTAGACACATTGCAAAGGTAAGACACACTGCTTACAGGATATTTGGTTTTCATAATTCCCAATGTGTATTCAGCCAGTTGTTGGACCAGCTTGATTTCCTGCTGTACAAATACAATACAAAAAAAAATCAATGAATGAAAATGGACATTTGACCAACATCAACAAAGAACCACATTCTGTCCGAACATGAAGGAAAAAAAGCAGCAAACAACTTGTTTCCACCCACAGTGACCAAACAGCAGTTGAACCTTTGCACCCTGTAGGTGAGTCAGGATGCAGACCAGGTTTCTATTTAATAGGGTCAGTGAATTTGCTGCTGAAACAAGCACATCAGTCCGGTCAACAGCCAGCGGTCATGCCGTTCCTATTAGAGTCATATGTGGCACGGTCACTCGGTTGATGGCCGCTCATGATGAATCACGGTCTACCAGACAACGGGACGGTTGTAAGGAGAATAGACAGCGTTGAGCAGGCCTGCCACAAGCTTCAGATGACTCAAATTCATTTAGGAATTTAAAAAAAAAAGTACATTGTGTTTATTAAACCAGCTCATTTTTAATCAACTGAGCACTTAATTGATTTGCTTAATTCATTAACTGCAGTGATTCTTGAGATTGACAGAAACACTGGGTGGTGCCAGAGTTTCAGGTGTGAGCGGGATGCTAATTGAGCAAATCATCCCGGAAGGATTTATCTCCCTCACAAGAGAGAGGTGACTTTCAACCCTGGTACTTACTTTGTGATCATCAATCACACTGAGAATGAGCTACTGACGTGTGCTGATGCTAAGATGTATCAACAGAGACAAATTGCCACAGCTGTTTAGAGGACAGTAATGTTGTTTTCTTGAACCACAATAGTAGAATCTATTGTTTATAGCGAGTTCAATAAGCGGGCATCAGCTTTGTGAATCAGTGTTGAAACTAGCTCTAAATGTCAAGAATCCATCCGTAATGACTCTACATGCTATTACAATTTTATCTCTAAGATGGACTCGGTTCAGTCTGAAGCCAAATAACATTTCAGAGTCACAGCCGCAGAATGTCAATAATTACATCATCTAACGATAATCCAGCAAGACACACCCACTAAACACACATTTAACACAGAGACTAATGAGAGGATTAATCAGATCCAGTTCCTGTTAGAAGTTTATGGGATGCTTTATGTTTACACTAATGCTTGTAACTCTTTTCAGCTGTTCCTGTGTCTCATGGTTCTTAATCCTAACAGAATCCAAAGGGGAGGTCTGTGTCCTCGTTTTCGGACCAAGCTCATAAATAAACATTAGCCCTGCGATCTCTGGGAGCCCCGACGAGAAAAGAAATTGCTTATTTAATGAGCGTGTCATGATAGTAAATATTAGTGGTGTTTTGCAAAAAGGGAGAAATGATGAAGGCTGTTGAAATCAGCGTTCATCAAAAGTTAAAAGAATGGAAGATAATAAATATTCTCTTTTATAAAGAAGGGCTGGGGGTAAGACCGGGTTTGGAATCTGGAACTGGAGCCAATGCTGGAACAGCCAGCGAGCTCCAAAGTGTTCAGACTAGAGACACTAGGCTCAATCGCTTTCCAACCACTTCCCCAGCACGAAACCCTGGCAGACCTGCAGCGTAATCTCCTCTAAACGCTTATTATTAAGACTTCTAATTGCAGCTCGGGCTTTCTCCCTTCAGGAGAACAGGCAGAGTAACAAAAAAAGGGCTTATTCACCCCAAAACAGGCTGCAGGCACATGGCAAGGCAGAGGCACAACGCGCTTTAGTACACAGCAGCTATACAGTGCCGCTCAGATACTTTTCTGATTCATGGCATTTATCTGACTAAAAGAAGCGCCACACATAACAGGCATTCTCCAGGAAAACAGCCCAGTCACATCCAGGTAATGCAGTGGGAATCGTAACTGGCAGAAGCAAAATTCAATATATTATTTCCTGTGACAGGAACAGCTCTACGACAATGCAACACTTTCATAATATTTCCTAGCCACACATCTGACTGGAACAATGAAAGCTTAAGAGGCAATCACATCTAAGCCTTAAGGAAACCTTTCATTTCATATGATCACAATAGAGTCAGTCATTTCCTCAGTCAGCAAGCAGTATTTTTTTTAACACATTAAAGGGTCTGTGTTATTGTATTGGCATCACCCAGGCACTCCAAAAGAAGAGACTGCACTACTTAAAAGATAATGAGGAAACAATCTTGGCAGGTACGATTGATCCCACTGTTTTATAGCGCAGGGATTATCAAAGGATTATCTAACAATAATTATGCGCCCAAGGTCGACATACTGCTTTAATGTTCACGCTGTGAGTGGCAGCGAGGTGTGTGTGCCATAGAAAAAAACAAGGCGGCGAGAGGAGGTAAAGGGTGTGTGAGTGTGTATAATGTGTCTGTCACTGTGAGTGCATGAGTGTGTGTGTGTGTGTGCACAAGGACGAAATATGCACCCAACAAGTCGCAAAATATCACACAACCTAAAAATCACTTATCAGTACAGAACACACGCCAGTAAATTCACAAACCCATGGGAGTCCCCCACATGGAAGATCTGGAAATCTGGGATGGGCAAGCAGGAGACTCCCGAATGTGGCGTCTCTGCAGGCGTGTAGTCGATTGGGTCACACCCCTCTGTAAAGTTGATGGGCGATGAAGTAATGCGTGCTGACACAGGAACATTACCACACATTTCCTGCTCATTGACTGACCTCACGCTGGAGATTACAGATAAAGACGAAAAGTGTTATTGCTTTGTTATTGCTATTGTTTTGGAACCTTCAGTGAGTAAGTACAAAACATATTGTTAACTGTGCTAAATGTGCTATCTAGCAATCTTCTAAAAAACAGACTCTCTTTTGTTGCCTGTGAAGCTGTTCCAGGCTTCTTTCTTAAAAAATCTGACAGGTAGAGGGGCTGATTGATGATAAAATCTAAAACAATACACAGAATACATGTTTGACGGCAGATTTTGTCTTTTAAAGACTGAACACTGATTTTATTATGCAAGCACCTACATCTCGCCTTCTTTTAAAAGAATACCTAAAAGACACAAGGAACGGCTGCTGTAATGCTGCTCTGTTTCTAGGAGACTACTTAACATGCCATGATTGAAACTACAATGATGCAGCTCAGTAGACAAGGTGGGCTGGTATGTTGTGTTATTAACATGCTGTACAAACGTATGTAAAAGTTAGTTGGAACAGTGGTGGAAGCAGCCAATTAAATGGGAGGACAATGGATGTTTTTGTCTCTGATTAGTCGGACTGATGGAGTCAGCTTTGGTTCACAGGAATCCCATTGAACAGTCATTGTAATGGTGTTGGTGCTGTAATTCAGTTTGCAGTAACTAGAGATTACAGTAGAAGACAGTGGTCCTTGAACATATTTCAGCCTGGGACATATTATTGGTATTTAGTCAGGCAGTGAACAACTCAAAGTCATACAAGCTTTTTTATCCTGTGGAGACAGTGCAGGAAGAGGGCTTAAGGGGTCAATTCACCCAAATCACATACCTACAAAAAAAATCTTGCTGGTAGTTTTACTTTTATCTGTTTAAGTTTGGATATTTTGAGTTTTTAAGGCTCACACTGCCCCCCAAGCATGTGAATTGATTTTTGTCTGTGCTAGTAAAGCGTTTAAAATTAAATGTCCCGGTTAGTCTGGATAATCCACAGACCCCTCTGTCAACTGTCATTTCAAGTAGAACTATTTTCTGACATAGGTAAAAAGCATTTAAAAAAGCAATAAAAAAATATTTTAATATAATCACCACAGACAAAACTCAATTCACCTGTTGTATTGGGGTGCAAAATTCTCAGCGGGAGATATAAACAACAGTATCTGCATTGCTTTATCCCACAAAGAGAAGTGGGGAAAGGTGTTTTCTAAGATCTGAGTGAACTGACCATTTAAAGGAAAATTTGCTTTTCTTAAACCTGGTCTTAGTTTATATAACTGTTACCATTTCTGTCTGTTACATACCAACTCAATGGCTGAAACCTCAGGAAATGGCAGCACTACTCAGATTTCCCAAGGTTAATAATACTATATAAACCTTACCTACAGACAAATACCAAGCTGAACATTATTATTATATTTTTACACCTGTCAGTTGTACACGCTCATTAGACAGTGGATAGTCATTTTCGTGTTCTAACTTTGACCTACTGTACAATTTTACAGTGCAGTGGATGATTATATTACATTTACAGTTTGCAGTGTGTTATCTTTAGTTCTCACTTCTAAAGAAATGGTTTAGGTAACATCCTAGCAAACATTTAGAGTAAAATTATATGAAAAATAAAACTTTAATTGTTAAAATACAAGAATTTTCCTTTAAAAAGTCCCAAGCCCCACAGTCCGAGAAACTGCCACAGTGATCTCATGATCTTCTAAAGCATGTGTCCATGAATAATGGACCTGTGTGTGTGTGTGTGTGTGTGTGTGTGCTGAACGTGTTGGGGAAGGTGTGTAAATGCGTCACTGACACAAAGGGGTGTGATGCTCACCAGTTGTGGAAGAGATGTTGACGTCAATGCTGATCTCAGGGATGCCTCCTCCCTTTAGTGCAGCCACGCAGGTGTATGTGCCAAAGTCGGTGAACTTGAGGTCTATGATGTCCAGGTTGGTGGTCCCTGGGGAGATGTCCGGGTCCGTTTGGGTGATGACCATACGCTCTGAGCTCCGCAGGGCACGGCCATTCTTCAGCCAGCTAAAAGTCAGCTCCTCTGGTGGGGTCGCCTCCACCTGGGACATTCAGCACGTTGTTATTTGTGTTGCATTGATCAGTAGCCATAACCGGTTATGTTATGCATGCGTGTGTGTTTACTCTACCTGGCAAGATATCTTGACTTCACGTCCAATCTGGATGTTGTCGTCATTGTGGTAGGGGTCAGGAGTGATCCAGAATCGGCCCTTTTTTAAAGCTGTGAAGAGATAATCTATTTGATTAGAACTAGAATTCACGTTTGTGCATTGCACTTACACATGCTGCTGGCACAGACATTCACTGTAGGTTATGGCTCTGCTTGTTATATTGATGGGCTTTCTGAGATGTAATCCTAAAGACAGGATTTTTATTTTTGAAATAGATTTTTTTTAAAGTGTTTTCACTTTTCTCAATGTCCACACTGTTGTTCTAAATCGCTGTTATGTTGCTCATACCTGCTGAGCCCTTGCACACGTCACACATTGTTCAAATACATAGAAAGACCGGATTGTGCCACCACCATCTGATATAACGGATCTGAGCATAGCATTGTGAGGAAAATATATTTCCTGCTCATCTAGATGATGATTGTCACTTTAGTACCGGTGTCGTGAAATCATAAAAGCGGTATTCAACCAGTAGACATGGGTATGACGAATGTAACTGTTCTTCTAAAACAATAACAGAAAGTTTAGCTTTTGATGCTGCAGAATAGTCAAACTGAGAACTTAACAGATAAAGCAGAATTATATGTTTGTTTTGAAGAATAAAGCTTTGAACCAACATTAATATTGATAGCTACGGCCTGAAGGATCCTACAGCATTCAAGCAGGTTCGTACACACACACGCACAAACACTCACACGGAAACACACACACTATGAAATTGGAGAGATACCTAACAAAATATCCACCATTTCTAATCCAATTTGGTTTGCAAACTCCATTTTCAAAGCATAGCTTCTCTGAACGGAAAAAAGAAGATGATTTCATTATAATGCATGCTGTATTGGTTCCAAACCCTGCGCCTACTGTTCAATTCATCTCCTCAGCAAAAAAAGCTGACGGCACCATGGAAATCTTTTCATCTAGCAATTCCCAAGTGACATTATCATATTCAGTTTGGTAAAGGGAAAACGAAAACAAAACCTGTGTGTCAGATTTAAACACAGGAAATTGAATGTGCAAAACACTGTGATGCCTGCCGAGCTGCACATTGAGGGGAGAGACGAGTGACACATGCCTCCTTGACATGATCTTTCTCTTCGCGTATGAAATCAGTGTCGGCAGGCAGAGAATCCTATTTTTGACGCGTGTCAGATAGCAATATTACAATCGTGTCAACACTCTCACAAATTCTCACAAACACAGCTGAGCATTTGCATTCGTTCTTGTTTCCCATATATTCTTATTCTGCAAGGCACTGTCCATCAGTCACATATATAATTCAATAGTACTGGCATGGAAAGTGTGACAATTAGCATAATATTGTGTGCAGCATATATCTGTGACCTTTATGGATATGAAGATAATACAAAGCATTACCAGCAACCCATGATCATTTCCTATTTGGGCTCAGCTCTGCATCATGGTGTACGTCTACTACATACACGTCAAGATTCAATTTCCTTAAAGGCAACATACACAGTATAAGGTTAACGAGACAATACAAAGTCCATGGTGGAAGCTATTATGTGAGCATCTGTAAGGAAGAAGGTTTCCTTCAATCATACATGTCAGACAGTAAAAAACACCCTGATACAGAGTTGTAGTTATATCTTGACAGTCTGAAAAGGCTTTTGTGTCTGAGCGACATCCTCAGCAGAGTTGGTAGCTGCTTCTTAAGAAAGTATTATCCCTCTCACAAACACACACAAGTATTTCCACACATCTGTGTGTGTCATTGTGCTGTCACAGGTGACAGCGGATAAACATTTGGATTAACTGCCTCTTCCTCTTTTTACATTCCTCCAGCTCAAGTATATTCTTCTCTCAATTTAAGAAACCCGAACACAACTAGACACTTAACAATCCCTGACCCAGCTCTGCTCTACTGTAAGGCCAGGTTTAATCTTGTTCATGAAGTTGTCTGGCAGACAAACAAACACAAGTCATTCTCATCAGCTGCTTACAGTTATTTCTTTCTGCGGTAAATGTTGTGTATGGCCACACAGGGAGTGTATACGTAGAATTGCCAATACAGTGGTAAATAAAATGTTGGTTGTGTAGGGTTAAATAAATCGTTTTCCATCATTCTTCCTTGACAACAGCTACTGTATATGTCTATACATGGTGTACATGATTGCTCTATTATAGTCCCCTACTGTACAAGTCAAAGCAGTTATTGTATGTATGTACTGTATATGTGAATGAATGGTTGGCCTACTTTGAGAAGAAACCGGTCAGCAGCCCCAAACAACCACCACATATTCTGAGTCTCAAGCAAGATGAATGGCGACTAGAGACAAGGCTGAACCACTGTGTTTCTAAAGTCAGCAGATAATGTTAAGTTCTTTGGAAAACATTTGAATTGCCTAAATGGAATGTAAAATCAATTCATGCATTTGAAATGGAAATTCTATAATCTCGAGTCAATTTTCCACATCCCCACCTTCCTTTACTCGTTTATTGCCATCTCTGTGACCCGCTTTATCAGGTATCTATTCACCAGCATGACTGATAAATCTCAACTGCCTTCGAAGCCACGCTGTTTATGCCAGAGATAAATATAGCATACATTTGCTCATTTATGGAGGTCGTCCCTCAAGGTAGGCATACATTTTAAAATTGCGTCAGAGGTAAATATTAACCTGCAATCTGTGTAACAACATGCAAACCTTATCACCAGCAGTCTGCTGCTGAACCAAATTGGACCTTCTTGGCCAAATGAATTTCTGGTGCTCTGTAGATACACTTCACTGACCACAGGATGTGATGAATCAAACTCTGGGCCCCGTGGCCCCTATGATCCTATCACAATACAATGTGGAGCACATGCACTTGGGATGGGATAGCTGGGCTCAGAGAAGAAACTAGACTCTTTCTTTATCCCTTGCTTGGTATTTGGTATTCACTTAATTTCCCTTAAATTTAACTGAAGACTGACTGGGTTGAAGGGGGTGAAAACAGGACACCATCATGTTTTGTTTTGTGTTTTTCTCAGGCAGCATCAACCGTATCAAGGTAAGTTGTCCCTAAAAAGCTCAGCTGGTGCAAATTAACTTCAGAATAGTCAGCTGTGAACCTTTCATAACTGTTCAAATTGAAAGAATATCAATGGATACATGGGCCTTCATATTATAAACACTAAACAGATGTCCAGCTCCCAAGGCTGCAAGCACCAAGTGATACAAAGGATCCTCCTGCTGGCTTTTGTGTTACTGGTTTACATATAAAATGCTCAAAAACTAAAACATAAAAATTGAACAGAGTTGGACCACATCATTACTCAGATATTTATGATTAAGACTGATCACTGGACTGATTACTGACATAAGTGAAGAAGAGATTTTAATCCATACTGACCTGGCTGCTCATGCTCTAGTTTTTAATATCTATGATAATACCAGCACACCAGATTTCGATTTCGATTCCACAACCACAGATCTTAAGTAGTTAAAGTTAAACCAGGAGCAGAAATGTCTGATTAAATCTTGATGGTCACTTTTCCCTTCCCTTCTTTTCCCAGACTTCTCCTTGCGGTGACTCAGCCTTCCCTCATTTCCGCATGGAGCTGCAGTGCGCACGTCAAAACAGCCAGTGCTGCCTATGTGCACTCATGCATATTTCAGATTTGGTTCCCTCCCCGCTTCTTCCACATTCAAACCTCCTTTCCTGCAATTTTATCTGACCATAAATATTGAATAGCAAGTAGGCTTTCCTGTAAATCGACTACATTTGTGTACAAGAGAGATAAGTGGGCATTACTTTCCCTGGTTGTAGTAAATTTTGCTGGACAGCTGCAGTAACTAAAATGGTGCCTGTTTCCTTATGCATGGGAGAGAATGTAAAATTGGAGGTATTCTAAAAGGGACTCTAGTGAGCGTGTGAGGTGAAAAGTGCAGTGATGGGAGACTTTATTTCAGGTGATAGCACACTGTCACTCCTCCTTCCCCATTTCTGATAACCAATTCATGGCAAAAGTCACATGAATCTTTAAGAAGGGCTTTGCTTGGGAACAGAACTTTCCCATTTACGCTGGAGGTAAACTGTGTCTCAAACAATTGTTACACAATTTCCACAACATCATTAATATCTTACAAGAATATGTATGTGTACACAAGGAGTAAGTTGGTCTGTTTGCAGGGTAGATGGAATATCATGAACACCTGTGCGAGGCACAAACAGCCCTGTCCTAAACATTAATGTGCATTTATGAAATTGAAAAAATGAAAAAAAATAAAATAAAAATCCCAACTTAAGGTTTTCTGGAGCTTTCAGTCGTATCATACGGTCTTCATTAGTATTACTGAATTTGCTCAGTTAGTGTGTTTTGATGGATCTGTTGACATGGGAGCCTTAGATCCATATCCACGTCAACTGCCTAGGGGTGCATGTCTCTCCCTCTCAGATACATATCAATGAATGTAATAAAGTTAACATTTTATATTTTAAGTTACACTAAGTAAAAAAAATATTTTCTCAGTTTTTATTTCTAACATTGAATAGTACTATGTCCTCTGCCATGCCAACAGTAGGAAACATGGGCAGTGATGCAGTAGCTGGTAATTACGGCTGTCACAAGACCTTTTAGTGTCTTGATCATCATCTGTGGTGCGGAAACATCAGATTCTCACACAGGCATAGTTGGACGGCAGTAGAGGAAGTGGAGCTGATTTTATGGTACAACTTCTGTACCAAACATACAATATTTTAATGTGTGTGTTGTAAAGACTTCAGTCAGTGTTGTACATGTTGTACTTTTGACATTTCTTTCAGTGTGGGAAAGTTGTGGATAGCTTGAAGCAGGTACCTCACTGGGTAACATAGCACAACCACACACAGAAGTGTGTGTGATAATGCTATGTGTGTGTGAGGCACATGAGTGCACTAGTAGTTTCCAAATTTAATGCAGAATTTTGGTTGAATCTAAAACTAGGAAGAATGTAGGCATCCCTTTCACAGTCAACATTATAAGCTTCATAAAGACCATCTTTAGGGTTTGTATTGTTGTTATAAGCAAAATTTAAACACACATCTCCAGTGTAGAAAATCAAGTGTTATTTTGAAAAACATTGCCAGTATCACAGGCGGTGGGGAATAAAACACAAGTCAACATGCACACAAACAAATTCTGCATGAATTATTAAATTTGGAAGCTGGTTTCCTTTTATTACCATCAGAGCTTCCTGTCATTGAACCATGACTGTGGCAACACGCATAAGAAGTAAAACATCCACCATAGGGACACTTACAGGAGCTACTTTTTTCATGGTAACATTAAGAGAAGAACTGTAGCTTCTGCTTGTGCTCACATTTGCATTACATGTCATTAAATGGTGATCCAGTGTATATTCAAGGCATTCTTTTGTATCATTACTGTATATACAACAACATTCCCATGCTCCTTTTTTTACCACAGATTGAGGTGCTCTTGCCTGAAGCGGGCCTGTATGATTCTCCATAGCTTTAATAGCCTGTGGGAATAATGGGTGGCCTGTACATGAAAAGCGCAGATAATCACACAAAGAGAAAAGCCCTGGTTGAGGCCTTCTTCTACAGAGAGCTCATGTCACACAGCAGGATTACAATACCACCTCTGGGGAGCTTCTTAGCAGGGCAAAAGTACACACAGCCTTGACATACTGACTATGACATGCACGTACGTAGGCTCATAATGACAAAGACACAATGGCACCACTTATGCACACACACAAATGCAGCAACACTGCAAGAAAAAAGATGTTTGAATGCATTTTCTCCCTTGACTCTCTCCAGTGCATTCTCCCTGCCTTTGTCTGGTGAAGAAGAAAGACGTGTCTCCCTCTACTCTCCACTCTGAGTCATTATCCTCCTGTCTACCCATCAGTCCATCTCATTTTTCAGTCGGACCTGTCTGTCTGTCTCTCAGTAGGCATCATACTGTGCTCTCCATTCTTTCTTGCAGAGAATATCAGCATGTGAAGCTGAACTCATCTCTCGGAGCCAGATGGATGTCTCTCTAACTGCCACTCTCCTCTGCCTCATCCGCTCCGCTCAAGGTTAAACACAAAAAAGGACAGCGGGAATTAGCGTGGTTCAAAACACAAGGCACTCACACGTGCTGGTGTGCACACCTTCGCACTGCCATCCAAACACCTTTCATTTTCCTATTATCGCTCCATGCATCTTCGTATAAGCACCAACACACACACACACACAAACACACACACCTACCCCCCATGCATCAGCACCTTTACAATATCACGGCCACTCACACATATTCATTCTTTGGTGGAAAATGAGTCCTAAATGCTGCTCTCAACCTTCAGGCTGACCTCCGGCTTTAATTTATGTTGAAAAGCATTCACATGCACACACAGGCCATGAATGCACAAACAAAACAGGCATGTGCACGTTTACAGGCACACACGTACGCATACAAACACACACACAGAAAGTCCTTAGGGCCGCAGCCCAAGAGACTGGCCTGTCTGTGCCAGTTCTGGCCATCCAGCCATTAAATCTGGCATTCATGAATGGAAATATATTCAGCTTTCAACCAGAATTTATTCCAAAGCAAATTTGATAAGGGTCATTCACATGTTGATTCACATGCTGACAGCCAGGTTTTTACAAGGCACGTCATGATTGTTTTCTCCCCACCAAACAGTCTAAATATAAACAGCGGGGAGCTCACACTGAAAAAGATTGCATTTTTGCTTCTCTATAAATAACAGCAAGCTTCCAATCAGAGTTACACAGTGTGGGTGGTAGCTAGCATGTTTGTAACTTTGTGTTTACGTTTGAATGTGTGTGTGGAATTAGTTGCGTCTACGTTAGCAGGTCGGAGTGATGGATGTCTTGGGTGTTAAAGTTGCATACCTGAATTTGTCAGGAATCCCTGGAGGAATTGTCGAGCAAATCCGACGACATCACAGCGGTGTTTGATTTTGAATTTTTGATAGCTACTGCAATGCTCATTTCTCCACATCACACAGAAGGAAAACACAATGCTTAGTGGAAAAGACAGGAAGCACATGCACAGAGTCTGCTCGTCTGTATGCGGGGAAACATGAAAAAAAATGCCAGGCCAGCTGCCCATTTCAACACTACCTACAGACAGTTCTGTCTCAATTCACCAACGCTCCCATCTGAGATCTGCCGACTCATATTTGATACCCAAAAGAAGGAAGGAAGAAAGAACTAGTACACAGTATCTTTGCATTGTCGCAGCAGATATGTCACCAACTGGTGTGCTTGTGGAGGACAGAGTGGACTGAAGTGGTCAGAGGAAAGCAGGGTATTGACCTGCATTTGAAGACGTGTTGCGGACCCTTAATCCATAAAAAGGATCTTGTCAGCAGGGTGATGTGTTGCCAGTAGCCTGCTGGGCTGGCTGTGGAGATGGCCAAGCCCTGGAAGGCAGTCTGGCTGGTGGGATACTATGGCCAGAGAAACTACCATCTGCTGGGGAGAGATGTGTGTTTTCACACACACAGCCCCCTTTGGCAACAGCAGTTTGAGAGGGCTTCTCAAGGACTGTAGAGGAGGGTGAACAAGCTGAGACAGGCAACGATGAGGCCACAGGGTGACCCTGCAAAACATGCAAAATGGACTGGAGTGTTGCAGAACTAAATCAACTGGTATTTCATGTACAAGTGAAGTATTATGCACATGAATATCAACATATATGCACACGTGCACGGACAGAATTATGTGAACATTTATTAGTGTGCACACAGACATGGCATTCTCTGTCTGTTGCCTCTCTTTCTTGCACACACACGGACACTCAAACTTGAGCCTGGGTTATCCTTTTTCATTTTTTGTCACGTACTCTTGTTTATAGTGGAGCAACTGTTTTGTCAAAAGAAATACAAAGTTTTTGTGGATGAATATAGCAGTAATTTTCATTATGAATCTCAAACCGGCCAAACCTTTCCCAGGTTTCACCCATATTGCAAGACAATTACCCAGCACCCTCTTGTTTTGTTGTTCCTTCAACCTTTCTTTTGAATAACTGTCATATACAGTGTTGGTCTGATGTCACCCAAGTTGCCAGATTGTCTATGAAATACAATCTACACACAGTCCACACACTACACAGGCCTACAATCTGTGACAACAGCCCGGCACCCCACAGCCTGTTTAAAGGGGCGTGTGCGCAGCTGCTCTCTGTTCTAAAACACGCTAAAACCTGCCATATTTTGAAACCTCAATGTTGGCAGGTATGAAAACTGGCCAACTAGAGAACCAGCAGTATGTGAGGTGTACAGGAGAACAAAGCATAAAGTCTTATATTAAATCCTACATGGTTACAGATTATAATTTGTTAACAATGGAACAGTGTTGGGAAGGAGATTCAATTCAAGTGTTATAACTGTTATCTTGTCTGGTTGTTCTCCAACAGAATTTGAAGAACACCATTCTGGGCACTTCAACCTCACCCTCTCCACTCCACTTCCATTTGTGTTTTCATAAGGGTTTGTCCTTTTTAAGGGCCTTCTCAAACCAGTTAATGGGAAGTGGACTATAAAACACTCTGTAAACTCTAACAGCAAGTTTGCCTTGATTGACACAACAAGTCCTCAATATGGGCTTATCACAGATATATTGGTATGGCTGTGTATGCTATCTTTGGGATACATCTCCTGTCAACTAAAGAGAAAGCCAATTCTTCAACTGTAAAATGTTGCACTTGATACAAATGTTGGCCATAATTCACATGAATTGATGAAAACATTTTCTGGAGATATATCCAGATATCCATATTTAAATATATATTGAAATATAATATCTGCCTCAAAAATGTAGGATCAGTGGCTACATCCACTTACATTAAAAATAATATAATAACAGAATGTGGGAGAAATAAAAATCAAACAAGAAAAACATATCTTTGTTTCTAAATTCAAACATCTAACAGCATACATGTTGCAAACGGTGGAAATGTATTTGTTCTAATAAGGGGTGTACCTTGGACATAGTTTGGATTCGAAAAGCCGGTTGCCGAGCTGAATACAAATAATATGTGGACTATTTGTGTTGACATGTAAGCAAGTCCATGACTATGAGTATGTTGAGTGTGTCTCCATTATTTCACTCTACTTTTTGGGGCTGCTGCATTACTTAATATGCAGTTATTAAGAAACAGATGAAACCCATGATATATTTCTAAACAATGTAGTCTATTATACCTTGTCACCTGGTGCATGCTGATCTCAGAATTGTATTTGCGTCAGTGACAGCTCATCAGACTCAGGAGAGTGAGCCTGATGCCATGCTGAGATGTGTGATAACGTTCTGAAGTCTGTCCCAGAATTAAATAAACAAAAAAACCTGTAATGGTTTTGGTTTTTATAGCTTATATATCATCTATAGCCCTCAGCCCTAATTAATTTTGACAACAGTGATGTTTTGTTGGTTTTCCCATCAAATGGTGTTGTCATGCTTCTTTCTTTGTAATTGGCTTTACTTTGATAATCAATATCTTTCAATGTCCAAGCTAAATTAATATGTCATATAAGTATGTTGATCAAAAAAAGTTTTTTCTGTCATTTATACCCCTCACACTGTTTTTAAGTGACTACTAACTACTAACTATTTATACGCTGCTTTATACGCAGAAACTAAACCAACAGATCCTTACACATATGATTTTTAAAGAGTTAACAGTTAAACAATTAAGGCAGCTTTAAGGAACCAATATGTTGTATAGGCCTTTCTTTTCCAGATTGATGGAGTCAGATGGTAGCAGCCTGCAACTGAATGGAATTCTTGTTTTTTCATAAAGCCCAGCACTGCCTAACAAATCAATGGCTATGGATCCTGCATGACATTTAGTCAAGCAGAATAATACATATCTGTCCTGTTTAACTTTTAACAAGTACAGACAATGCCCTGCAGCCTTAAATGTGACACATCAGTGTGTGTGTGTGTGTGTGTGTATTCATAGATATCTAAGGAAGGTGGTGAATTGTTTTGATGATATTTTACCATCTTATATAAGAACCATTGTCAGCTCCAGATGTATGACACATCAATGAGAGCGTGATATTTATTGCAGCGACTGCCTGCATTGAGAGCGCCCTGACTTATTTTTCTGCCATGTGACACCTGACACCTTCTCTTTGATGTAAGCCTCTCGATTCTGAAGTCCTCAACTATATGGGCACTTTCACAATACAGAGAGGGGGTTTATCTGTCAGGGGGGCCATCAGAAATGATTTGTTGATGATTTGATTTTCATCCCAGGGAGCATATGGCTGCATAAATAAATGCTTCCTAACAGGCTGAGCACAGAGGCGACCTGATGATGGAGCTGTGGCATAATCTCTGAGATGACAGGAGAAAACTCTGTGAGAAACTTTCTGAGCCAATCTGCTAAACTCGCATTCAAATGTATCCTATTTGTGCGTGTGTAATGTTTTCTGAAAGGTTAAAAATGACATTTGGATCGTCCCATGAATGCTGTTTTGTTTGTGAGGCTTCCACTCATTAATGCATCTTCTTATTCACCTGCAAGAAGCTCCTGCAGTTTCACACTGAGGGCGTCGGGATCCTGCTATGTCACAGATGAAAGCCTAGTCACACACCACACTTAATCCTCGAGCTTAGTAATAGCAGTCCATTTAAGTGTGCAAAAATGCATCATGTCGCATCTGTGCAGGTCTTATATTAAAATGGCTTTTCTTTGCAGATGGTAAAATTGCCGGCTGAGTAATAACCTTAAAAGCATTTTATTGTACGTACAGTATCACATGCATAATGATAAGCGTACTTCACCTTCCGTGCATCTACTTTGTTAGAGAACTGTCAATATGACAAGTATGCAAAAACAGGTACTTTGATAATGGTTATTTCTGTAATGAGCTACTGCAAGATCAGATGCTCTTCTGCCTCCTGTGCCACTCAGGTGAAGAGCAGCTTGGAAAAAATAATTTCCCTGATAATTGGCCAAACAGGCAGCAATGACCCTTGCCCTACTGCTCTTGATAAATTGGTGTAAACCATTCATTGAATCAGTGTATTTTAATTACTGCTCCCACTCTATTTGCCTAAATATGAATGTATATAAATAAATGCATTGCAATGTGGTTGCAATGTTTAATTAAAAGAAATAAAGTAAACTAGAAATTAAGTTACTTTAGTGTTCTCGGACAAGACAAGGCATGAAATGAATAATCATTTTGATAAATAGAGTAAAATATATTGATGAATCAATAATTTACAAAATTATTAAAACAAATACAATGTTATTTTATTCTTCCTATTTTCATAGAAACAGGGTTTAATTTATTTTTATTTAATTATAGAAAAATGTATTTCAATTTTTCCCAATCACACTTCTATTTCATGTGACATTTTATAATAAGTCACCAGTCACATCCCAGATCATACACCCTGAGCCTCTTGCTATATACTAACTAGAATCTGCTGCTGTACATAAAAACATCATACAGAAAGTAGTTACTGCTTTTACGGCTAACTAGCAGCTAAGGTTGGCATGTGAACATTCATTATTACTCAGCATCAAAGTGAGTCAAAGAGTCAATGTTAGCAGCCGCTAGGTGGTTAATACAGATTTATCTCTGCAGCATTGTGAAGTGCAAAAGAAGCGAAGAGTCTTCCTCTTTGGCTGCTGCAGCTAACAGGAGCTAGCTAGTTAGCTGACAGCTGCTGAGCTTGTTAAAGTGATGGAGCAGGCATTGGTGACATTACCACTGTCATGAAGTGACATTATATATTATATAATAATATAGTATTGTATAGAATAAAGTGTCATTTTGAAATAAAAATGAACTCAGAATAATGTGTTATTAGTTATAATAATATGTTATGTTACTTCATACTTATTCTTTTTATTCATATGATTATTTATTTCATAATGTATCTTTCATTTATGTAATACTATAGGGTCCCATACATTGAGTCATGCAGTCATGGCTTCTCACCTCGCACCACAATGGTGGTGGACTTCTTGGCCGGGTTTCCCACGTTGTTGCTGGCCACGCAGCTGTATACCCCCGCCTCATCTGAGCTGATGGCTGGAAGTGTGAGCGTGCCCCCCTTCACCACGCTCCTTTGCGGCAGGCTGTCATTGCTGCTGACCCAGGTGAGAGTGGGGGGTGGCTCGCCTCCTGTGGTGATGCACACCAAGGATACCGTCTGGCCCGGATTCACCACGATTGGATCCTCCACCAGCAGCTTGATGGACGGGGAGGCTGTGGAGGAAGAGCGTGTAGAGAAGGATTGGCAGAAGATGGACAACTTTGGCAGTTTTGACAGTTACAGTATATGTCAGTTGAGATACTGCACACACTATTTTTCTCCATGTCTATCCTGCATTTATTAAGACACCTTTATGGATTACTGCAAAAAAAATGTTTTTGTATACTGTTAATCTTACAGAAAAGTCAATAGGCTTATATTACCTGTCTTATTTGTAAGTCTGAAGATAACACTGCGGTCAGGGATCCCACACACATTTCTGACGGAGGCGATGCAGCTATAGTTGGCGTAGTCTTGAGGGCGCAGGTTCTTCAGCTTCAAAATCTTCGTTTCCCCCTGCAGCTCAGACCAAACCAACACTGGTATGCAAATGTGTGCAAAAGTATCAACATAATCAAGTAAAAGAAATGCAGAAAAACTAGGTACTGGGCAGGAGATGACAAAGGCCACACAGCTCCAAAGAAAGGTCAAAGAGATGAATATGTATACAGTTTCATCAAAGACAAAAATAAAAAGAAAAGGTAGTGGTTCAAGAAAAGTGTAAAATCACTACAAAAAATGATGCAGTTATTTTTCAAGGAAATTAATGTGTCAGCTTGCTCAATACCAAGTGGATTACTTTCCAGTCAATGGGCCGGCACTATTTCCACCATTCAGCTACAGAAATATGGATGGACTCAGTAGGGGATCTCTCCACAGAAACGGCTATCTCACTAAGAATACGCGTTTGATTCTAGCCTGGCCTGTCAACCGTGAGCCCCGCCCAGAAGGCTTTGATGAGGATGTGAACCTTTGATCTGGCTGACTCCAGTGTGTGGGTGTTGGGTTGGAGGGGGAGACGGCAGATTAAAACATGAGTCAGCCACACGCTGCGGCAGTCCACACAATATGGCGATCACTCACGTCTTTCAAACCCTTTCATACCCTATACCCAATGAGGCTCATGGATAACCTAATTGTATTAGATTAGCCATGGAGCCCACACTCAACTTCCTGTCTTTCTCTGTCACCTCCTCTGCTTCTTTGCAGATATCAGGAGATGAGGTCCGTGTTATTCAGAGCGCAAGCTTTACTCACAGCGGGGGAGGGGGGGGGGCAGATTGGAAGGAAAATCTATTTAGAAAATGCAAGGGGCAGAGAAAGGAATGGAAAGGACAAACGCATTAAACCGAATTGGACTGGGGGATTGATGGCCATATTGATGGAAAGATTGAACGCTAAAGTACACAAGAGCATCAGGAATGGGACTTATGGGCGTCAGTAAAGGGCAAAGAAATTTTGGAGGAGGGTATTGTCCCTGTCAGGTAAAACTTATATTTTTTCAGTTTTGTCTTTGGTAACACAAAAAGCAAAACCAGCTTCATAAACTCAAAATGCATGGTGATAAAGATGAAAATGAGGGCATTTTTCATGCAAGCAGCAGGAAAGATGTTGACTACACGAGGGCCAATAAAATAAGTCTAGCAAAAAAATATAAAAAATACCATAATTGACAAAAATGTGATGTGTGCCTCAGCTGGGTGATGAGCAATATGTTACTAGCTGGGTATTTAAATGGTTATTTTCTCAACATCTAGACAACATGCTCAAACAGGACAGCACACCGCAAGGAAACATCATAAACATCAAAACATATTGACTACTATAAAGAGGTGGGAATCTGACGAGAGATGAGCAATGGCTCCATTATACCTTCGATAATTGTGCCATTCTCTGGCACTTTGTGGGGGAAATTATGGAGCGAGAGGTGGAGAAAGTAACAGACAGCGGAAAGGACAGGGTTTCTACAATAAAAGCACGCCTCACTTAATTATGAACCTGTTCTCCGTACAGAGTTTGAAATGCCACCACTGCATTTCTACAGTATCAGTGGGGATATAAAAAAACATTTGGTAGGTTGAAAAGGTGCAAGGGAATGGAGCTGGAATGAAGAATAATGGAGGGAGAAAGGTAAAGAGACGAACTTAATTCACAAATCTACCTAGCCAAAATGGAGGCCTGGCTGCATTCTAATGGACTCAACTCAAGCCTCTAGGCTCAATTTCGGTCAGTTACGAATTTGTAACTCAATTGTCTGAGTATGTTTCAGGCAAGTTCAGACATATTGTTGAAAAATAATGTTATTAGCCATTTATATGAGCAAATTACTAGGAGTTTAGTAAGGATTTATTTGGGGTTGAACTCACACAAAGCTAATCTCTGGGTTTGGGTTGCGCTCAAATTCCCAGACCCAATTAAAGCTTTAATAGAGGGCAGGATGAAGGAGCGAGGGAAGGAGAAAAGAGGTATGAAGAGCAGGATGGAGAAGGGACGAGTGTCTGATGAGGCCCAGTTGTGCAGCTTCTTCAGCCTCCTTCACCCACTCCATTAGTTCCCAGCCATCTTTTTTCATTTGGCCAAACATCAATTTCACTTCCTTTTTCCTCCCTCTCTGTTTCTTAAGCCTCTTTTTCTTCTCTCGGATGTCTTTTCTCTGTCTCTTAGATTTCCAATACCTTGGTCGCTCAATTCAACATAAATCGCATTCAGCGTTTCAAAAAACTACAATTCCCTTACTAGTGACAGAACAATCTCAGTCAAGTCTTTGTCAACCGCACAAGATCCTCTTTAGAACAAAAGATTCTCAATTTTCAAATTGTAAAGAAAATCCAACTGATTCAGAAGAGAATCCAATCTTTCTGTGTCTGCAATTTCTCAATATGTATGTAACTATGTGAAACTGGGTTAGTGAAACTGATATTGCTATTCATGGGGTTAATGAGTACAACTTTTACTATCCCATAGCACAGAAATGGGTGGTGTTAGGGTTTGGGGTGAAGATGTGAAACCAAATAAAAACAAGACACATTCCAAATGGTATGGCAATGGCAAATAAAATAGCAACACTATTATTACAGTATTTCATGTTGCAATATGTCACCTTTGTAACAAGATGTTGTGTTGATTCATTAATTAGCTACTGTGGCTTACTCATCTCTGCTGTAAAAATGCAGGAATAGTGTTGTGACGGCGTTTTGTTGCACTTCTTACTCATTGTCAGAAGAGGTTGATGAAGGTCATTATTTACATACTTGTACTAGTGTCTATTTAAGGCCCTACAGTATATGTAGAACATGACCCTCAATGTGTTGCGCTTTAAATGCATTAGAATTTCTATTACTAGTAATAACAATATGGCCATCACTGTCAAAGAGAGAGATCTTTTGTTTCAAGATTACAACTGAAACATTAATTAGCAAAAACACAACACAACGTTTTTTACACACAGAACTTAGCAATCATAGTTGCAAGCAAACACTGTAATACACACAGCGTCTCATGGTGAGAGAGCACTGTGTCATAAGAATTTGATCATGTTAATAAATTCCAAACCTGCTCTGCTGCTTCAATCTAGTTGCAACAACAACATTAGCTTTTCCCACTTATTTTGGTTACACACAGAAGGGTGCCACAGATGCAACTGGTCACGAGAGCATCTCTTAATATGAGAGCACGTGGTCTGAAAGAGCAAATGTAGCTTTGCCTTCAAAAGCTTATTATGACCGTTGCATCTCTATCCTCTATCAGCCTTTTTATCCTTCCTTTGTAGTGAGCAGAGGGAGGGCAAAACGTCTTTATGACAGCCAGCACAGAGCACCATTAAAACACTCCAAAAACTACTCAACTTTCATATTCAACTGGCAACAGCTATAAGCCTTTTACAATGAATAAAACAATACACCTTTCTTTGTATGTACTATTCTCTCTGATTTGACGCTTTCATCCATATCACGTTGCCTCTGTCTTACCTGAGTGAAAAACGGCTCATAGATCTCCACTCCCTTGTCGGAGCCCTGCGTCAGGACCTCTCTGCCACGATGCCAGCTGTAGCGGACGGGTGGGTTGGAATTGGCCACACAGCGCAGAAACACAGTCCTCTCATAGTAGAACTGTTCCTTAGCTTCTCCTATACTCTGATGCACGGTTACCACTGGGTCATCAAGGTCTGCAAGAGGGAGCACAAACGGAGAGGAGAAAAATTATCAATAAACACTTTTCCATGAGTTGTTCAATTGATTGGATCAATCAATCACCATAGGCCACATTTCAAGCATAAATATATATTTGCCTA
Source organism: Morone saxatilis (assembly GCF_004916995.1). Classification (NCBI taxonomy): domain Eukaryota; kingdom Metazoa; phylum Chordata; class Actinopteri; family Moronidae; genus Morone; species Morone saxatilis. Next base: position 7,967,847 of record NW_023340246.1, read on the forward strand.
GCTGTGGTAGCAGAACACAAAGCAGAAGTAAAATCTTTATATCATCAGTAAACACAAACACAATCTCCCACGATCCGTGTGTCTTCACTGTGGTTAAAGATCTGACCGAAAGGGTCAGAATTCTCATTGCATTAGGAGAGCCAGTTATCAGCATTACACACAGGGGTCGATCTGTGAAAGGAGGTGAGAAGCCCTCTACTTGAACTACTTAAGTCAATAGGATGCAGCCCAAGGGCACATTGACTTCCCAGTCAATGAGCGAGCCGCTATGTGTTCCAAGTCGCACTCCATTGAGAGCTTCAAACATGAGCAGGGATGACAAATACTGTGCACAAAATGATGTTTGATGTCCGTCACTTCAAAGAATAATGTTTGGCTGGCCTCAGCTCCGATTTAGGCATTCTGTGATTTGACACATCTGTTACTCTACCCCATTTTCCCAGCAGATCTGAGGAAAGTTTTACCCCAGCGCTAGACGGTTGGTTGTTTGAGAAAGCGCTTGTGGTTGATTAAATGGATTCAAAGTTAATCATCTTACCCGGCTATCGCATTAAGCCTTGGCAAATGGTGTTCATCATAGCTGTGGTGTCTTTTAGCATGCTAATACTCGCCCTTTAGATTATGTCCATTTGCACGCTCAAAGAACGTGGGGAGCTAGCTGTTTCCCTTTCATCTCCATCCGAGATGCAATCAGTTTTTAACATGAGCAAAAAGGCAATTTTAAGTGAGAGGATGAGAGAAGCAAGTTATCCCTCATGCTAAAATTCTAACTGATAGAGGCTGACCTTTTGCATATAAAGTGGGAAGTGATTGAGTGTATTAATGAGTGAATTAGCGTATCAGTGAGTGAGCAACAAGGTGGATGATTGAGTGATCGAGAGAGCTGGTGTGTGAATATGTGTGAATATGTGTGTGTGAGAGAGTGCAAGCAGCTTACAGTAAATGAATACCCAAATCTTTAACGATTATAAGCCTCCCGAGAAAAACTACACACGCCTTAGGTATTATTAATGGATGAATTCATCGCTTTTAATTCAGTAGCGGTGGCCCACCCCTGGATTTGCTGAGGATCAGGCCCTAATCAAGGCGCCTGTGGGCCACAGTGCACAGCATCCAGCCTCGATGCACCAGCCAGAGAATGCTGATTCCTCAGTTTCATTAAAGACATGTTCTGCCCTACAGCCCCTTAATCAAAATCTAGCAGCGGTCAATACTTCATCCAGGATCCATTACAGTGTCTCAGGTAAGAGCAATTACCTTTAGGGAGTTGGGCAAAAACAGGGGAGGGGGGTGACAACGCTCCGGAGAAGACAGAGCGATTGCGGTGCCATTTTAGAGGAGCAGATTGCTCTAAGTAAATACACTGATTCATTACAGAGAGGAGGGGGAGAGTATGAATCCTACATCTTATCTGTGACTCTACCCGGCTTCCCTCTCATCTGTTTCCCTGCTTCAAACAGTCAATTTACCAACTGTGGCAGAAATGGAGTGATTCATTGACAGCCCTATCTACCTTGGGATACACGTGTCTTTGAACGTCAGACCTGATAGGAGGTTGTCTCTTTTTTTTTTTCCTTGTGGTGACAAGAGTGCGAGGGTGTGTTTCTGTATGTTTGTGCATCGGTTTGAGCTATTAATAGGGCCGAAATGATATGCAGAGAAGAAGTGTATGCTAGGAGCGCAAAGAGATAAATATGGAAATATGGAAATGTACGCACTGGATTAAAATTTGATGAATTTCAAACAAAATTCCACCTCCACCATCAGTCTTTCTCCCGTAAGGATGTTGTGTGTGTGTGTGTTGTGTGTGAGTGCGTGTCACTCTTGTGCAATTAGCTTCTGAAGTCACGCTTGACTGATTGTGAAGCTTAAATCCCCGAGCCCAGAGGAAAACTGCGGTGTACAGGCTGCCTGCGCCAGAGTTGTTAGGGTTTGTAATTGCAGGTTTATGGGTTCACAGGCCGGTAAATCTGCCCATGTACAGCTAAACGCTCCAGCGAGCTAACCTTAGCATCACTCCCTCTCACTCCCACCGACCATGACAAGTCTCAAAGCTCTGGGTTTGTCTGATATTAAGACACGGGGGTGGGGCAGCGTGAAACAAATGTGCGAACGCCAGACGCATTATGCGTGCGAGTCGGAGGAGGTCTCACAAGACAAGCAGAAACAAAAAGGGTATAAGATTCCTTACCAATCTTTTTATGCTCTCAAGTGACAAAAACCTGAAGATGTTGAATAGCAGAAAGCAGATTTCTACCTTATAGGCCTACCAAAACATTTGTTGGACAAATAGGCACAAGTGAGTGGTGTGGATAATAGAGAAGATGAAGATTAAAGAAGGTGCTTCATTATCACATCAAACCTTAGCTCCTTCCTTTCATGTCCCCCAACCCCCGCCCCACCAAAAAAGCAGACACCTGCACGAAAACTCACACACATTACCTCACTCCACCTACCCACACCCAGCCACCCACACATACACACACACACACACACCAACATCCTTGTACAGACCCACACACCCCGTTTTTAGGGCTGTCTCTCGGGTGTTGATCTAATGCGAGTTCTTTTCAGTTTTTTCTCAGCTTTGATGTCTTTCACTCTCTCTGCCTGATGTGCTGAAGTCACCTGGGAGGAGAACACCTATCAGGCTCCCAGGCTGTCAGCCATGAGCGACAGAGGCCTGCGATTAATTTCACCTAATCACTGTCCCAGCTTGATTACCAGCGGGAGCCGTTGACCTGGATGACATTTGTGCGATGTCTTTCATGAGTAAAAACAGTCCTGTTATGTCAAAGATAAGCAATTTACTTTTATTTTGTGCCAAGGGACAAGGAGAGACAGCCGGAGAGAGAGACAGGGTCGTGGTCAGAGGGAAACAGAGACAAAAGGAGGAAAAGGAGGGTCGAGAGCGTGTAAAAACTTCTAATTTGCTGTTATCCAGATGAAGGGTTAATGAGGTGATGATACTGTATAGCAGCTGTCTCCTGCACTTATTCCAAATAAGGGTGACTTGCTCTCTTTGTAGTGTTTTTTTTTTTTTTTGTAGAAATATGGGCATGAGGCATAAGCGATTAGAGAAGTTATTACTTGGCAGCCTGCCCTGTGAAGGACCTCACCTTCACAGGCCCTCTTTTTTTAGAAGCTGCAAATCCTTAAAAAAAAAGATCGAGCCACCTCCACATAAATAGGAAGCAATAAGAGGTGAATTTATTTTCCGGCTCTTTAGACATTCTTTCACCAGACTAAATGTCCATCAGAGGAAACACCTGTTTTTAAATAAAATCCTCAGATTGATGAATAAAAACATTTAGATAATGGGCAGTGAGGATTAAAAACGATATTCAATGTCTGAGATACTTGCACGCTGATGCATAATGCGTGGGATCAATGCACTGTAAGAAGACGTAAAATTGCAAATAATGTGCAACATCAGTATACTATGTGTAAACACACTATATCAAATAAGACAGCACAAATAAAACATGATATAGATGGTTCATGCTGAATGGTGCGCTTTGATGCATTTCATTTATGTGGGTCAAAGGGTTAATAAGCCATATTGGTGATATATGACATCCGTCTCATGTGGAGGCCTCTGATGGAATATGTGAATCCGGCATGTAATTTACTGTCAGAACATTTCTTTTCCCTCCATCTCTCAACCCTGTGGCAACAGTGACCTCTATCTCACAGCTACACTCCACAATAACTAGCTGCTGCTAGCTGCATCTATTTGGTGTCAGCTGTTGCTTCATACTAAAGTGTGATTGTGGTGCCGGATGGATGTGTTTGGAGGGTGGGCGAGGGCAGGATGCGTCTATTTCTGCAATAAGTCCACTCTGACGATGGCGGCTGTGTAACAGAGATATCTCAGTAAACTGAATATCATTCTCTGAGACATGAGATAGGAGCGTGAGCCTGTGCTGCACTGCTCTGAGCGCTGTCGGGGGGATAAAAGGAGGGAAAGGAAAGAATCCAGGGAGAGGCTCATTCAGTCGGTGTGTGATATTTGAATGTGGCAGTGTAACACACATCTCTGTGTTGAGAAACACATAAACAGTGACTGGACACATCATACAAATGGGAAAGCTAAGTGCATCTCACCACATAAATAAAATGCTTTTGGAAATAACACTCTAGTAAGTTAGGAAGTTGTTGCTCCCAGCCATGAAATAGTCCCATGCAACTGCTGTTTTTACTGTTTACTATAACGTCATTTATTGAGCTTTAGAGGTGCTTGTGGGGGGATTTTCTTTCTTTCCCCCGATTTCAGTCTTTGTGCTAAGCCAAGCTAACCACCTGTTGACCTAATATTTACCGTACAGAAATGAAAGTGGTATCCATCTTTTTATCTAACTCAGCGAGAAATGCAATAATAATTGTCCTTTATGTACTGTATATATTACATTATATATGTCACACTTATATTGGGATTATTAAAAATTTTACAGTTTGCTTTTGTGATTTGGATTTAGGATGTCTATCAAATAATGACAGCAATCTGACGGAGATGATGAGTCATCTTTGGAAATCTGGACGATAATCTTCATTCGCTTTTTAATATGTGTCAAATGCATTGGTGAATACATACTTTTGCATGTAGCGGTTATCGCCACAGAGGTTAGGCATGCACAGTGTGAGTACTATTATGATATGCATTTAAGGCACTCACTCCATGTTTTTTTTATAACAATAATTAAAAATGTAGCACTCAAAGTGAAAGCAATGAAAGAGAGATAGCAATGTGCAAACACTATTCACATGCTTTTGAAAACACACCTAACTAGCTTCTTCTGTAATAAAGTCAATGTCATTGGCATTTACCATTTCTAAATAAATAAAAAAGCAAACAGTAACAAATGAATCAGTGTTTTTGTTCTGGTTGTATCAATACAATAATAATGAATATCCAAAGGCTTGTGTCACATTAATAAAACATTGCCTGTTTATTAGGTTAGGTGGCTTTGTCTTTATAAATGTGTGAGTGTGTCTTGGGTACAATTTATTACAACTCATAACTCCCCATCCAGGCTTTAATCTTTCAAATTTGGAACAGAAATGTAATCAGTGGGTCAGCTAGGGGTAGTAACAACTGTTTTAATACACTGTAAAGGGGCTGACCTTTGAGACTGGGGTTTTATAAAGGCTATTCTTCTGTCTCTGCCAGGAACACAGCAAGGGGGAGTTTGGACAAGTTGGGTTAAGGTTTGTAAAGGGCAACGTACCACCCCTGCCATGGCTGCTGTTTGGCATGCCTCTGTGGTACTGTGTAACAAGTCCTGAATTATTCATTAAGCATTTCCACATTCCTGCTTTAACTTCAACTTAAATTTCTTCTGGGGGAGGAGGGAGAAAGCTTCTTTCCTTTTTCTTTTTTTATAAAACCTTCTATACTTGGCTTCCTCTCCCCCTTGCACTCTATCTCTCTCACTCTCTCTATCTCTCCCTTCTTTCTCCCTCTATCATAGGATATGCACTGGGCATTAACGTAATGGTAACTAACTCCCTCTCTGAGGCCACAGTCATCATGCTTGGTTAAGTGTAATTACTGCCTATTAAAGTAGCAATGCAAAATGGAGTCAGTGGAGCGATGGTGAACGATACAGCATGCTTCGTTGTTGGTAGTAGAGTAGACTAAATGGATGCAGAGGACAATGGTGTTGTTAGTATTGCAAGAAGATACCCTAATGTGTAGTAAAGTGGCCTTGTCCCCTCCAGTTACTGACTGCTAATGTGTAAAAAACAAACAAAAATGATTTAGATAATATACAATATGGATCTAAAAAAGCATTTTATTTGTAATATAAACAAACCTCCAGAACGCAATAGAGATTTTTGATTGCTCTTATTCCCTTGAAGTCAAAACTATGCAAATATATGATATTTAAGCTCAAAGAGTGCGTGACGTTTCCCTCTAGCCAGATGAAGTCATCCTGCACTGTGCTGTTTCAACTGTTGCTTTAAGAGCTGGAGCTGTGTTCGGGAAGCTGCAGCCCACTTAGGACTGCTGCACCTCCATCTTCCTCAGTGACAGTGCTTTTCCAATTATGCTGTCTTTGGAGAAACACTGAGTGTCTGTAGGTGTGTGTACAAGAACAGTGTGTGTATGTGTGTGTGTGCACATGGACAAAGTGTGTGATAAATGGCGGGGCAGACGTCAGCAGCCTCACAGCAGAGCCTGCAACCCCTCACTTCCTTCCAGCGATGGAGATGAGGAAATAATGAGGCCCAATTCGACTCTGTGTGTGTGTCTCTGTGTTTGTGTTGTGTGTGTTAGGGGGTAAGGAGTAATGAATCTCCTCTTCATCCTCTCCCTTAGACAGTGGCGTCTGCCTCAGCCCATCTCCTCTCTAATTCATCTCCCTAGAAAACAAACAGGCCACAGAGCACTGATCTAAACAGCAACACCTAGAAAAGCCACCATTAAAGTTGGAGGCAAAGCACCAGTGACATGATGGAGTCCTTTTCTGGTTTCAGACTAATGACCTTCTCTTTTGTTTGGTTCGGACAAAGAGCAGTGAAGGTTGGGACATCTTACCTTAATGATGATTTGAAAGCATTTTCTAATGTCACAGGCTATTTTCTTCAAATTTGATACCTATAATAACAGTATTGGCAACAGTGTATCCTAATGGCTTACGAGGTACGGAGTATAGGAGGAGTTCAACCTGTTGTGTTGTTGTATCCGAGAAAATAACAAGATATTTCATTAATTTGACAGCAGGCCGGCTTCCAGGTGGCTGGTGCTCGTTGACCGCTGACGTAATGTCTAATCTATGAGCACACACTGCAGTTCTTTTAATACGCCATAAAACTGGCAATTAAACATCCTGGCAAACAATGAATCCACATCGGTCACCTCATACTGTACTGTACGAGCGAGTGTGCACATCTAACCCACAAAGAGACATCATATATTTGTAAACAGTCCTGCCCTTCTGGACATTATATTAAGTGTGAACCTATCATGACCCCGCCATTGGTTTGTGGAATACCGTTTTGATGCCTCCAGTTTGGCATTATGGTCATCACCATGTTGGTTTTTCGGTTGATTTCAACTCATTCATAGCAGGAAACAATGCTGGCTTCACTTGTCTTTCTCGTATTATAGTACACTAAATGTTTCTGGAAACCTGACCTGAGAAATAGGCAATGCAATAACAGAATTTTGATTCATATTTGATCAGCACTGCCTAGTTTCACTGGACAGACTCACTGAGAATGACTGAGAATGACAAAAGGTAGCCACGCCCTAAAGCATACCCTGCTTTATCGTCTATTTCACTCTAAATGGGGCCGTAATTTACTAAAGGAACACTATGTTCTTATTTTATGTGTCTTGAGTGCTTTCAGGCAAAATTCCACAGCACATGTTTTATGGAACAAGACTTGAAACTAGCGATTGAGACCATAAACTCATTAGGAAACTCAGGTATTAAATCAAGTGAGAAGAAGGGTCATTTTGCACTTCCTTTAAATGGAACCGGTTTATTTTTGCCACCAAGGGAGATGCCCCCTGCTGGCCATTATACATTACTTCCACATTCCACTATTTGTGAATATCACAAAAACCAAAGCTCTGCATGATTTTTGTTTAAACAATATTTTTCAACTGATTTTTGCCGTTTCAAAACTTCATCCTGATGAGACGTCTTCAAACAACATCACATCATTCACAGGCAGTCACAAAATTAGATTTTTTTCTCCTCAAAAAATGTCTTTTTTATAAACAAGTAGAGCTTAAGATCAATCTCATCATTAGTCCTTGTGATTCATACTGTATAGTCAGATCTTGTAATTGGGATATTGTTGTCCATATCCAAAAATACTGCTGAAAAGATAAATAATAACTAGCTGTCAGTACATCATCTGTGGCCTTTCTTCACCCAGAGATAAAATATAAAAAATATGTAAAAAGACAGATAAGAGTGAAATTCTACACAACATAATCACATTAGCATACACAACACAAACACACTGTAGCATGTTTTAAGCTCCTGATGGGGAGAAAAACAGAGGCAGGAGATGAGGTTGACTCCACTATTCTGATTAAGGGCCCCTCCCAAGAGCAAGTCCTTGAAAGAATAATGGGCAGTCGTGAACTGGCTTTACCTCCATTAACCAAACCAGCAAACATTTACATAATGTACACATAATGTGCTGATTCATTCTGTCCTGATTCAAACAAGGCTCAGATAACTCACCATGGCTGTATCACACCATTCATCACGCCAGGTCATTTACATCCAAAAGCACTTAAGAGCCACTGCACATATATCTTTGTCTACATACATTATGGGATCTTTTCAGAAGATTGTATTATTCATCATTTTGTATCATAGGATCACATCATTCTGAGATACCAAGATGGCCTTCCTCAGCCTTTCTGGCACATGACTCTGTTTATACTCCCGAAATTGATGATAAAGATGCAATGTGAGGTATTGTATTGGTTGAATTAAATTTTACAGAGCATGGACTAAGCTGCAAATGGATCTGATAAGATGATGTATTTCACATCTATTTTGTTTTATTCTCTCCATGTGTTTTACATTCCAAAAACATGCAGGTTAGATGAATTAATCGATGGCTAAAGCCGTCCCTAAAACAGTGATGATCCAATCATAGCCTGGTGACTGTAACTATGCAGGGCAGGTCTGTAAAGCTTTGAATTTCTCCACATGTGTGAATTGGGCTGTAGTAAGAGTAAAACTCAGTATTTGAAGGTGGGTAGTGTATTTTTTTCAACCTTTCTAAAACCAAAAACACACAAGAAGAAAATTGGAATGCATTAAAGAATAACTAGTGCGTATTTAGTAGTGTTGTTGATTGAGTCAGGTCTAAATCTTGACATTTAAGTGCAAAGGATTAGAATTATACATTGTGCTATAAATATGCATAACCTCCCTTTACTGGTTGAAACTGGGCTACTGCAATTGAATTTCACTATTGCCTGATATATGGTATCAACAACCAACACCCCCTCCTCTCCTATAAAACCTCTCCCGACTCTGCACACTGTGGTAAAGATCCTCTGTCTATGTATGCCAAAGCTTATAGACACAAGCAAACACCTTTTTCAAATATGAGATGTATGGCTGTGATTCTCTGTGAGCTCAGGATAAATGAATGATAATTTGTGTAAAGAATGATAATACAAAATTTGATTGTAACTTAAAGTCAATGGCTTGAGTAAAGTTCATGATGAAGTCTTTATTTGTCATCGGGAGCAGCAGCTAGCAGAATATAGAGGTTTAGTTTGTATGCTCTAATGTAAGCTAAAAAAAACTTCAGCCTAGCATTACATTTAAACACAGTCCTCAGCCTAAAAACTTTTACTCTTAAAACATCTGAAGTGAAACAGTCTGAAAAAACAAACAAGAACGTGAGCTAACAGTCTGATCTCATATTCTTCCTTATAGTATATTTAATACAAGGAGTAATTAGCTCTATACAGTAATACAAGAACAATACTGTTTTTTATTGACATGTCTCATTCATCATCAACTGGTGAGGATGCTGACATTTTGCCTGCACATGCTGCTCGCCAGCTGGAAACAGTACAAATTCATCCAGAGATATATATTCAACCAACTCATGTAGCTAACGTTAACTAGCTACAGCTTATACAATCTGCTAGCAATAGTTAATAGTTAAGTTTTATCCATGAAACTGTCAAAATGAAAGCTTTATATGAGTAGAAGATGGTCCACCAGTTGACAATTATGTCTTCCTTCAATCTGACTCACAACTCAACCGATTGAACCTGCCTCCAGCACGCTTCATCCTAATGAACCCACTAATCAATAGGTTCCCCCCAGATCAACATCCCACACACTTATACCCAAATATATTACCTAGTCACTATAAAACGAGCCTCTTCTGGGTAAAGTGCAAATTCCAGTAATGAAGGGATGCAGGAGTTAATAGGAACTGCATAGGCCTCAGTCAGAACTGGATTCTTATCACCATGTTCTGTGTTTCTGTGATTCAGTGTTTCCTCCAAAACCCTGTGACTTCTCTTGCTCTGCACACACATTTACCCAGGTACCTTGCAGCATGGCGGCACGAACCGGACACCTGATGAGATAGGAAGCGCCAGTTATACTGACCGACTGGATAAAGCAAAGCCAGCATGGCCGCTAAACAAACACCATCAGCTGCTGTTTGGTCTCCGAGCTCCTTCATGAACTCCATCGATGGAAGGCAAACATAAAGCAGACACACTTCCCCAAGTCGGCCTCACACCACATGCTGCTGCACAGCGTTGCACAGCTGAGGAGGCGTATGCCAAGACAAGTTAAGCCTTTGACATGTGTGTGTGAGTCAGGACCTCACCGGTGGAGAGTGTGTTCATGCATAAGCATGTGCTTGAACCCAATGGGCAGCCTTTATTTTTGTTTCCTCTTGCACGCATGAGCACGCAAAGAAATGGACACACACATTCACACGTCTTCAATCTAGATGAATGCTGCTGTTGCCAAAAAAATGATTCAAGCTCAGACTCTTGCCCATGTGCCCACAATCACACACAAACACACAATATACTCATTCAAATTCTCTGGCTTCTGCACCAACAGTGTGGAGTAAGGGCTGTGTAAGTCCTCCCAGAGATAACACAGAGAAAGCAGACTATTGTCTTATTCTAATCCTTCTTTTGAAGGAGCACAGTGAGAAATATCAGGGAGAGTGAAGATGTGTGTGAAAGCTTCAGTAAGATGATATCGATATCCACAGTCCAGTAGGTTGCGTCTCAAAATATATGCACCACCTGATCCTCAGTATTTCACAGCTACTGACAAACTGGCACTGGCTGACTGGGCAGACAACATTAATATCATCTGCCCAACATTAGCATATGGACAAACAGCACAAAGTGCTTTTTCTTTCTTGTGAACTCTGGGAAACTTGACTGCATTACTTTTTTTTCTTTTCTGCACTCCATCTCTGTGTTCTCAATTTATTCCGTTTAGCCACGCTTGTTCAGACCATTTTAAAGTGAGTTTTAAAGTGGTCCTTTATCGCAGCCTGTACAGTAAATGCTGACCTGGACTGAGCAGGTTTAAGGAACAGCAATTTGTTTTCCATTTGTCCATTAGCTGAAATCATTCTGTTTCACTCTCTCTGAGTTAATTTGACAACCTGTATATTTGGGCACCAATAATTGACTTTAAGATTGTATTGTTTATCAGTGGGAAGTGGAGTTGTGCTGGATTCATACAGCAGATTAATATTAGGGTTGCAACAGTGACTTTCAGTATTGATTAACTGGTCAATTATTTTTTTCAAAGAAATGATTTGAATAACTTAAACATTTAGTCTACAACATGCTGGAAAATTGTGAAAAAGGCCCATCACAGGTTCACAGAGTCCCAGGTGGGGACAAAAACACATTAATTTTCAATACTATCCAAATGTGAATCCTCATATTGTGCGTCTGGAACCAGCACATTAGTTGTGTATATATATATATACATATATATAATATTTTGTATTTACTAGAATAAGCCAGAAGTGTGAAAAGCAGTGTAACAACATATCTCATGCCCTTGAACTCCTTCCTAATAGTTTGTTTTTTGGACGGTGGACAATGTCCCCTGGTTGCCTCATTGCCAAATTTCTTTTGGATATATTGTTCTGGCGATGGCCAATGAACTCTGAGCCTGCAATAAGCTGCCCCTACAGAACTCTTAAGCCCTCCTCGATCAGTCACTCAATGAAACATTAGATGCTCCAGCAAAATTAATGCAGCTGAAATTAAATGAAAACACTGAAAAGTCTCCCCTGTAGGAAAAAGAAGTGAGCATCTTAAGCTTAAAATCGATCAGTGTAGGAGTTGGGCAAGGTTCTTTATTAACTTTGCAGAGGACCTTCCCCACAGACCTAACTGCCGACAAACACAACTGAAGTGTCAGCAGGTATAAAATGTGCTTAGATGGACTTCTGAGCTTTGTAAATACGTTAGCTTTGAGCTGGCTATATAGCTAATATCAGCTCCTCTGGGTTGCAGAGGTCAGTTATTACCATTAATTATCCCTTCCTGTTTTCATCTGCTGCTCACAGTCAACTCTGCAGAAAACTTTTACTCTCTGTATGTCTGCCTGTATGTATTTAGCCTTCATTTAATTTCATTGAAACTGAGGCAAGCAGGTTGTGGCTGCCTTTATGAAGAAGGGGGTTTTCTGAAAGTACACTTTGATCTAATAAAAGTGCACATATGAATAAGATCTCTAGTGTTTATTTTGAAAATTGAAAACATGACCCTTGATTCCAGGAAGCAGAAGCAAATAAATGGTCTCAAAAGAAAACCACTGCAGAAAGATCATTCAGGCTTTAAGCCTCTTAATGTAAAACATGCTGGTGCGTTGCGTCTGGTTATGTAGAGTATCTTCCCTTCGCAGTAACGGTGCAGTCCATTATAACTGCCAGTGTTATTTATTTTTCTTTTCTTGTGTGAACAGAGTGATACAAAGAGAGACACAAATGCAAGATACATCTGAAAGAGACAGCAAACATAATTCAAGGTGTTGTTTTTGGGAGGTCCAGCTCCAAAACACCAATTTTAATACCAATTAAAAATTGTAGCTGCAAACCACTAAAAATAGAATGTACGGCAGAGGCTCATCAATTAAATTCACCCCCAGGGGACAGCTGTAACATTACTCAGGAGGAATGATGCACTTTTGCTGGATGTGCAACATAACACAATGCTAGCTAATGAAGTACACACATACTGTGTTACAAGGCCAGATGCAAGGACATCATCAGGATAACAATTTTAAATGCTACTGTGCAAAATAAAAAAATATTTCACTTCCTTTGATGCATTTGCATAGAGGGAAAAAGAAAGAATGCCTGTTGATATGCATTATATTACTTATATTCAAAAATAATAATACTGTATTATTATTGTATTTGATATTATATTATATGCTATATCAAGGTATTATTTTCTATTTCTTTTATAAAAATATAATATATAATATATATTATACTTATATACACACAAACAGACACAAACATATGCATTGTGCGTATTAGATGTACTGCACATATATAACACAATGTAATTTATTATTATTATGTACTACTTATACAGTACCTATATGAGTATACTTTTCTACCTTATATTTCATGTTCTTTTATTTCTTTACCTTCTTATTTTATTTTTATTTTGTTAATTCAAATAGTTCTTTATCTGTTTTTCTGTTTCTTGTCTCTTTGCTGCTCCAACATGGGGATCAATTAATATATCTATGTTACTTCAAATATACAGGTCTGTAATTTTTGAGGACTGCACAATTAATCAAACTGTACTACGCCTATAGAACAACTGGAACTTCATCAATCACCAAATACCTAATCATTAGTTTGTATCCACACTCCCTGATTATCCTCAGGTCGGTCTCTTTCCAGTGCGTTATCTGGCTTCATTTCCACGTCTGCTCCTCCAGCTCTTTAGTGCAGCCAAGGTGAAATGGTGCACAGAGGGAACGAGGCTCTGACTGTCAGCTGCTCAGACGCATTCTGCCTCTGCTCTGCTGCTTCACTAAGGCCTTCCACAAGCTTTCTAAACAAGTTTCAATTCTACAACCTCTGCCCATGTCAGTCCAAATAAATAGATACAAGGCTGTGGCTCTCACACACACACACACACACAGGGGGAGAATAAGACACAGACAGGAAAGAAAATATGGAGTGGAGAAGAGAGGAGAAGCCCATAACTGCCAGAGTGTTACACTACCACAGCGAGACGCCAGTGTTACCACTCAAAAATGAATCAAATGAACTAGGTTTTACTGGAAAGGTGTCATGGACTGGATGGCTCAAGAGCAGCTTATTTAGCGCAAAAATGTTCTGCTCCACTGCCTCTTTCTTACCTCTGCGAGTGTAAATTGGATGTTTGGCAACAAATTAGGAGCAGAAAGGTCATCAATTTTCAAAGCTATAGCATGTTTTACTTTGCAGTTTGGCATGAAAAAGAAAGCAGGGATTTAGTGTTACTGAGGGGGCAAAGACTTAAGTAAAATTTTAAGGAGGTGGCTTAGAGATCTTTCGAACCAAACACGTTATTTTAAATGTATCTCTGCAGAATTTGTCGAAGCTGGAACAGCAGGATTAGAGATTGGCTCTTAATACAGCTGACTGCAAAACATATTAGTCATTGGATATAAAGGTTTTTCTTAGGGTCTGGCTGTGATGAAACCACAGCGACTCCCCCATCTCGCCACCCTTTCGACCACTCACTAGGTGAAATAAGACAATCAATGCCCAATCAATAAAAACAATAACTCTAAATCACTGTTTTCTTTGATAAATGCTAATGAACCTTGCTTGGTTCGCCGCATTCGTACAGATACTTTAAAAATAGAGAGGTTGCACTTACAGTCGATGGCTGTGTCAGGATAATAAGAGCATTTTAGCTTAATTAACATTCTCAGGAGAGCACAGGGGTCTCTTCGGATGCTCTACCTCTGAATAACTTCATTCATTTACACCAGAAATATGGAACGTTGCTATATTGGGCTGTGAGGTTTCATGTTGTTACACACTGATCCGCACTAATCGTCTGTGCTACAGCTGTCTGTGTTCACAGTTAGATTTTTCTGTATTTAAGAAATTTAAATCATTTTGGGTAAATTTAGAAAATAATATTCCAGCACTTCACATAATAATTTCTTTCCTATGACTTTAAATTGATTTAATACTAAAGGATACATCCTGGTTATAATTTAACTGCTGGCAGCTGCACATTGCTAAGAGACTGACTTTGTTGCATAATCGGAACTGTGAATAGAAACCTTTTCAGGGTCATGGCTGTCTGGAATGTGTCCTAACAGAGAGTCAGGCAGAAGACAAAGCAACACCATGGCCAGATATTCGCACAGTATCACAGATACAGACTCTGATAGTGGCACCTTTTCGGTCTGTTTCACTTGGATGTCTGTATAAACCAGGAAAAACACATAATAACGAATGGATAACGAACTCCACATAGAAAGGACCAAGTCAAAAAACTATTACTACTTTTTACTGTGAAGCAACAGTGGGCAATTATGTTTGGTAAATGTTGGGAAAGTAGCCTTGCTATCTAAATGCCAAATCCATGATGCATCATGTCCGATTTTCAGCCATGTACTATATGTCACACTTACAGTAGACGTCCACTCTGATGGACTTAATGGCAGGGGATCCAAGGCCGTTCTCAGCCTTGCAGTAGTAGCGACCTCCCTGGGTCCTCTGGATCTTTGCAATGTGCAACGTCTCGTTGAACACGCTGGAGTCCTGGAAGCGGTCCGACACACTGCCGGCTGTCTTGGTCCATCGAATCTGGACAAGAACAAAGAGGAGAAATTACTATACTTCCACATTTGATTTCAAGGGTCTTCTGTCGTAGTGTGCATGCAATAAAGTGAGGGGTCAAACACAGCTTCAGGTAGGAAGTACACATACAGTATAAATAAAGATGATACTGTAAATTCTTAAATAAAAGCTGGTATTCAGAAAGTAGTCATAGACATGGCGGGCATAAACAAATTGAAGGGGTAAAATTACCTTTAGTCAAATAGCTTACATAGTAAATTCAGCATCATATATATTTCCACTGCACTAATTTAATCAGTACACCAGTCTGCAGCTCTGAGTTTCTCTATTCAACAGAGGTTTTCGGTTTCTTCCAATCGCTGTAAAGCTATTGTTAGTGAAACTCATCACTTCCTTCACATTTGTCAAACTAAAGGCATACTAGAGAAGGGTGGGTCATGCCTTTAATGTGTCTTTGCAGAAAGTGTTGGCCTCATTGAGAGCAGCCTTAACGCTGATTAAAAAAACAAACAAACTGGAAACCACTGGAAATAACTGGTGAATTAAATCTCAAAAAAACCTCAGAGCAACTTATTTTATTAAGGGATTGAGTTTGCATGAACAGCAAACAACATCAACAAACATAGCTGCCAGCCAAAGTGACTTCCTGGATCAGAAAACATGCAAAAATATAATTAAACACAGCTATAAAACAGAGAAAATATAATAAATAATAATATAAATAATATAATAATAGAAAATAAAGGTATTTCTAATATGACCTTTTTTCAAATATTAAAATTAAAAGATTAATTTAGCGATTTAAACTAGGGTATTGTGTTTGCTATATTCTACTGTATTCTTCATAAAATTCTGTATTTTATGCAATATGCAGACGACAGATGACGAATCCTATTCTTTTGTGAAATGTCACAGAACAAAGGAGGATTTGAAAGCTAAAAATCTTCCTCTAACTTTCCTCTTTCCTCTGTTCCACACAAGACTGACCTCAGCGTGGCCTTCTCAGCACGAGTACCTTTCACTAACTGATGAGACCCAGTTAGCCCATGGCATTAAGGTGTAATGAAAGGTGAAATAGTGTTACTTTCCAACATGAGGTTATAATTGACTCTCCATCATCTCCCTCTCCTGTCCTCATTAAAGCATACAGCATGAACAGGTACTGTGACAACTCTGGCCTGGGGGCCACACAGCCAGAACTACGGAGCATAAAGCTTCATTCAATCCCTCATCCTAAGTAAGCCACAGATGGACTGGCTTTGCCTGCAGAGCTTCACATATCTATGTCTCGGCAGGGGAGGCTATGAATTAGAATCCAATATCTGCACACTGTATGGTGTGGCATCATCTTGGATACTGATAACATCCCATTTTGCAGAGATAGCATCAGATGGAACAGGGATATCATCGCATGGAGGGATGGGGATTGGGTGCTATCTTGGGAGATTGCCGCTGTGCTGCTCTAGCTGTGGGGTTTTCCCCATGACAACTCCAGCCTGAGGTGACGACAGCTTGAAGTTTGGTCATTTTCCAAACAGACAGGAAAAGGGAAATGAAAGGGTGGGTGGCCCAAAACCTGATAATGGTGCTCTATTCCACTGGCTTTTTTTTTAGCTCGGGGCTAGAGGATGACAAGGACAGGAATTCACATGCAGCAAAAGTTTATCAGAGGAGTTTCAGATTCTCTCTCTTGCTTGGGGTGTTACTGTTCAGAGTGGCAGAAATAAATTAGCTACTGAAATGAAACTCAAAGACTGTGTGTGTGCTGTAGCTCCCTTTCACCGATCTCTTTCTTTGAAAAAAAAAGAGAAAGTCTGTGGCCAGACTGTTTCTCTCCCCCATCCCTTTATACAGCCTTTAAGTCGATATATTACCATTAAAAATAAATGCCTTTTAATGAATACACTGCACAGAAAGGGCTACACTTGGCCTGTTTCAAATGCATCAAGAGACACTGAGAGAAAGCACTCCATGAAAAAGCCCAAACTCAGCAACTGATCGATGCTAAAGCAGCACAGTTAGAAAATCTGGGGCCCTATTATAACAGTTAGGGACATCATGAGTTCAGCAAAACAAGCCCTAAAGTTAAATAAGTTATGATTATAAATTAGATGGGGCAAAGTTTGTGAATTCACTCTGCTAC
This sequence comes from Morone saxatilis, assembly GCF_004916995.1. Taxonomy (NCBI): domain Eukaryota; kingdom Metazoa; phylum Chordata; class Actinopteri; family Moronidae; genus Morone; species Morone saxatilis. The sequence continues at coordinate 7,985,317 of NW_023340246.1, forward strand.
AGTACTCTGTATCCCCTCATGCAAATACAAAGCAAGCTGGCTTATGGCGACCTCAGCAGAATTCAATATTCTCCCAGCTTATACCCCCAGTCATTTCCTTTGCCTTTTGTGTAAAGAGCTTTGAGTTTTAGGAAAGCGCGGTATCAATAAGTGTATTGTTAGAGTGACACTAAGAAGTGGGTATTGAAATAACTCTTGATATTTTCAAAAGAAAAGTGCTCCTGTTTGTTTCATGGGGGCAGCAGACCACATTATTGGTGAGCTTTCAACTCTCCCTGTACCCTGGAGCTATTTTCCTTCTTCCACTTCTTTGACTTCTTACATCTGAGCACCTCTACCCACAGGGGGAGTCCTGAAGTATGCCTGGTGCGAACAGTTTGACCCTCTTCACTCTCCTTAGTGCAATGCAAATACTCTTGATCTGAGAGGAGCTGGCGGATTTGAGCAATATGATAATTGCTCCCCCTTGCCCAGTGACAGCCATTTTTTTTGCCTATTTTTGCGGCTCCTTTCACATTGCTCAGCTGAAACTCAAGGTGCCTTCAAGTATACACTGGGGAATAAGTCAAACTGCCCAAAATGCACCACCCAGCTGCTGTTAGTAGAAATGTATTTATTCCTGTCTGTCCCTTGCAATTGCGTGCATATATTATTAGCATGAAATGTAAATGGGGACTGGTTTTCATATTTCACCTCACATAGTTTGCAAAAAAGGGGTTGTGCATTAACATTTTGCATATTCTATTTTTTAAAAAAGCATCAAAAACATGACAACACTTTGTTCCACGGGGAAAAGCAAAAGCAAAAAGTCATATAATAATAATAACACCATTAAAAAAATCTGACATCCCAATAGAAAGATCAACATTTGCTTACAAGGAAAGTAAAAGCTCGTCTAGATTAGTATCCAACTGAAAATCCCAGCAGTGTTTGAGACCACACATGCTGCGGTGTCACGGCAAGAGCTAATTAAAATGCGCCCAGTGTCTGTTGTTATGCAGGGATCATATGCTGGAGCACGCGTCTTCGGTGAATCTCCCATAATGCCTGCTGTGACGTTTCGCTCTCCCTAACTACAGACTGGTTTCTAATTGCTTGCCATCTTTTCTTTTAGGCACTGATGGTGGTCTGTGCCGCTCAGTGGTGCAGCCAAGTGTGGCTGAGCATGACAATCAAGCGATCAGAAGAAGCAACAGGGGGTCCATATCACAAATTACGAGTGCACAGACTCTACAGGTCTATAATGAAAAATTCTGACCCTCTTAAAAAAACAACTGAAAGACAATATAAAACACGCTGCACTGAAGTCTTTGTAATTGGAATTAGAAAACAGAAATAAGAATTGAATTAGAAATACACACTGACAAACATACAAAAGAAATTCATCTGCTTTAATTCGCCTTGGTGTTGAACTACATGCAGTATTTTTGAGGGCTGCAGTTAAAGTCATTGGGCGAGGTGTAGTTCAAGGAGAAACTCTGAGATGGTGCCCTTACTACAACTGCAGTCTGTATGGCAAACAAAAAAAAAATAGAAGGTTAAATCATGTTCAAAAAAGCACCATCTGCCAACAACACCAGCACTGTAGGCTAACTGTCATGGGAGCATCCAAAACAGATCACATACTCCAATTGGTCTGTATAAAGCGAAATGTCCTGGGGCCTGAGGTCAGCTTATTTGTACTCGCTGACCCGTGGCGCTGCGAGTTGAATCTGGCCAGCCAATAATTGAAACAAAAAAAGGTGTTTGCAATGTGGTGTTGCTGGCTATTGGAGCCTGGTACTCAAACAAAGTAGTGTGGACATAATGGATGGAGGCCAGGGCAGGGGAGACGGGGGCAGATGGCTTCATCATCAGGGACTCTTTGATGTCTATTCACAGCATCAAAGACAATGAACGAAGCTTGGGAACACTGACCATGAAAGCTCAAAGAGATAAAGCTGTACATGTATGTATGTGGTGTTCTGATACAGAGACAAAGAGACAGTGAGACAGTGTTTAAGACAAAGGGAAAGAACACTTTATATGTAATGGAGGCAAAGCTCATATTCACTTTCAATATTTATTACTTTTCAGATGAACTGTTTAATCCTGTAATCTATAAAAATGTCAAGGAAATAGTGAAAAATGTTGATGTCGCCAGAATCCCCAAGTGACATCTTCATTGCATTGATATTCAATTTCCATTGATATAAAACAAGAAAAAAAAAACCAGTGATCAAAATTGTAGTAGATTGACTTCATGTTCATTGAGCGTAGAAAGAGGCATCGGCATCATGTGTCTCATGCTTTTTGACAGAGAGCCAATTTAGAGATACACAGACAAAAAGATCAAAAGGAAAGTCATTTTTTTTTGTCAATTAATTGATCAAATCATTTCCCACCTAATCAATGAATCCTTTAATCTATAATACGTCCAAAAAATTTAAAAGTTCTCATCACAAGTTCCCAGAGCTGAAGGTGACATTTGTTTAATTACTTGATTTGTCTGACTAACAGATTGCCATGAAATTTGGTCGCAACGTTCATGTTCCCCACAGGACCGATTGAAGTAACATCTGGCATCATCGTCAGGTCAAGATTTACATTTTTCAAATAGCTTGGTTTAAGGCCAAATACCTGCCAAACTAATGACATGTCCAACAGCCTCAGCTGTATTGTATTTTCAGTCCTAATTAGCAAATGTTAGCATGCTAATTGGCTAAACTACAATGGCAAACATGGTAAACATTACATGCTAAACATCAGCATGTTAGCATTGTCACTGTGAGCATGCTGACTTGAGCATTTAGCAGCACACTGGCTATTTAGTACCGCCTCACAGAGCTGCATGGCCGTAGAACTTGTGTCTTGTTGTTTGAGAAATGGCATGAAAGATTTATTGATTGTTATTTTTGTTTTGTTATTCTCTATTTATTGACAAATGTTCATTCCAGCAATACACAGAAGGAAAAGACAGAGCGAGAAAATGGACGTGCTTGTGTTTTGCAAAGAGAGAAAGCAGAGCGAGGGAAAAGCACTGGCCACAAGTAAGATTTTCTGTCTTATCCTTCTCCTCAGACAGCCAAGTTCCACAAATCCTTCCAGTGACCTCTGCACTATACATCTATGAGAATTTGACTTCATTGCCCCTCGAGCCTGCCAGATGCCAACAGTCCCAGTCTTCCTCTGCAGCACACAGTAGCACCTTGAAATGCCAAACCCACGAGGCACAGGGAAAAAGCACATATTATCCGGTGTGCTGGTGACTGACAGGAACATATATTTATTTGACAATTAAATGGGAAGGCAGACAAGTGTTGCCGCTGCCACGTGTGTCTTTGTGTGTGTGAGGTTGGATGCATGTACGGTTTTATTATTAGAAAGCCTCTGTTTTTCTCCGAGGTGGGTGGGCGGATGTGCACGGGGCTGACAGAGAGGCCCACTGTGAGGAAGCTGCTGCTGCGTTGGACACAATCCAGAGACTCCATCAGTGGGAAGGCCTGAGGGGCGTCTATGTAATTTAAGAAGTGTGCATATTGATAGACATGCGAAGAATTAAACTGTGGCGAAATTGCCAACCGTGGCCCCATTTACTCAGTGGTTGGTCCTTTGTGGTGCTGATGTTGTACTTGGCACAACACCCCTCGGTCTATGTATTATCATGGGAGCCAGTAGGATCTCAAAGTCAGGGAAAGAGACTGAAATCTGGACAGTAATGGTGAAAAAAGCAATTTTGTGATTTGCTAATGCAGAACTAATTGAAGCCATTCACAGTGATCGAGTAGTGTGACTTGGCCCCCTGTGATATTGTGGTGCAGATGGAGAGTGTGGTTTAAGTTACTGTTGATATGGAGGTTGTTCAAGGAAACAAAATTCTGAATGAATCCACAGATAGGAGAACTACGTTCACATTAATCTTAGGGGCTTAAGCTGCATAGAAAGCGATGTGTTTTGAACAATGTGGTCCGAGGGAAGCACTGATGGAGCAGTAATCTTTTGTAAATTTGTATTCACTGCTCAAATGTGATTTTAACATCCAAAACATGGAGGATATCAGGTCTTTTTTTTCAGAGAAGTGTCAGTAACAGCTTAGTTATTAAGAATGTAATCAAGTTTAATTTAATAATTATTAACTACTAAAATAATTAACTACCACTCCCGTTCTTCGCAAGTAGATCAGGAGTTGAGTTATTAGTGTACACAGCATGCCCAATTAATTTATTTTTTGCCATGCATTCATTCATTTTATTAGGAGAAGGGTGAACTGCAAGCTGACATTGATCATTACTGTTGTTTTTATCAGCTCAACAGACTGAAAGCAGTCCAATCTGAAATGAAATACTATATAATAATAGGTCCCGTTTTTTGGAAGTTATACAAGCAAATACATATATAAAACATGTTGCAGTATCAAGGTCTGTGTGTTATGGGTAAGCACAGTATTGTAGTGTGCGCATGCGTGTATATGACATAGAAAGAGAAATACGGGCACATACAACACAACTATCCCTAATAATTAGACATTATCAACATTATGGTTTAATTATAAAACATGAATCAAAACAAGACACACTAAATATGCACTACAACTTTCGCAAAGAGTACTGACAATTTTTTTCCCCACATGTGCTCTTTAAAGATGAAGAAACTCAATTCAATTAAAATGTGGAACTTTGGGGCGAAGAAAGACTTCCGAACATGTTCTGAGGATTAATATTTAATTCTAATGAAAAGATGAGCTGGTATTCCTGTATTAACTTTGCAAGCCTGTTTCCGATGAGGTCGCATACTCTAGTGTTTTTCCACCAACATCACAAAAACCAGCCTTAGGTCTACTGCCACCCCAGATAACCTCCTCTGCTTCCGAAACCACTCAGAATGAGTGTGCGCTGCCCCGCAGGTCCCATGCAGGGGGACAGAGCTGACACATCCCAAAGTCCGGAGAGACACAGCAGAGACCCACTGTGCCAGGGGATCTGCGTGAGTCTCATAATGACTCTGTTTCAAAGGAGATCCTGCCTCTCCTGCCACAGTCATGCAGGGCTTTTGATCTCCCACTCTCTGCTCCTCTCCTCCCCTCGCTCTGCTCTGTTTTTCAGAAATTCTAATTAAGAGGAAAGACAGAGATGATGAGTGTGAAGTTGTCCCCCCTGACGACAGAAGGAGATGAACCGTGTGTCTGAACCTCTCGCTAATTTAAGAGGCCTCACCTTTTCAATTGAAATATAAAAATCAATATGCTCCTTTGCTTTGGCATCCAGAGGGGAAGTGTACAAACTAATGGCCCTGTCTATCGATCAAAAGGGGAATTAAATTAATTAATGTAAATGAGCTCAGCCAGTCCAGAGATGGCGCCGAATTCTGGGCAATCTGTGTTATGAAGCAAATTGGAAAAAGCATTCGATAAACGTTCGAAAGGTTAGTGTGTGCAAATCCTGCCCAGATTAATATCAGAACAAAATGTAACGGTCAGGTAGTTTGTGGCAGAGCTGACATTTATACCTGCGTGGATCAAGTTAGTTGGTATTTTGTCTAAACGAGTAGATGGGATCTTGTTTCTTATTTTTATCAACTTTCTTTTTTTTATCTATGAGAAAAGCAATAAGCAGAAGGCACAACAAGACCAAATTAAAGGCCTGTATCTTCAGGAAAAGGTGTTTGTTAATTATTTTAGATCACAACAGAAAATAAAAGAGCCGGGAGAAGAAAAAAAAAAGTTTTTCAGATACCAAGGACCCATGTGTATTATGTACACGACCCAGAGTCCTTTTTACTGGCCTGCTTCTCACTCGTTACAGTTTTGTTTTGGCAGATGTTTCCGCTGTTCTGTTTCTGCATTCTCATTAGCCTCGGAAGCTTTCATTATCAACATGCAGGTGCACAATGCAACCTAAACCATCAATAATTAAAGGATTAAACTTTTAAGCTGGTTTAGTGCAGAGGTACGTGGTGTGCCACTCAATGACGCTAATACAGAATTAAAAGAAAAGCCGCTGAAGAAGAGCGGGAAAAGGAGAAACAGACAGGAGAGATATAGGGTATAAAATTAGCACCACGTCCCATGATTCCTTACCTGTGGTCGAGGATGTCCTGTCACCAGACAGGTGAGCTCCAGGGTTTCTCCCTCTCTGATGGTGTAGACTCTCTCCGTGTGTCTCTCCTCCTCAACATTACAGGCATGTCCTGAGTGTATAATGCGGACAGTCGGTGAGGCTGTGGATGAAAAAAAATAAAAAAAGAAACATGGTGTGTTAGCATTCGGGTCATTTCTGAAGGAATGAGTAGTTTAGCACAACAGATGGTGTATTGATTAAGAGGCTGTCTTACTGAAAACGAGCACTGTGGTCACGTTTGTAGCGCACACAGCAAACAAGAAGTATTTGAACAAGAAAATAAATAAATAAATAATTGATACATATTTCGCTTTTATAGCATTCACTTTGGTTTAGCTTTTCAAACACCTCGTATATCAAATACAAAGTCAAGGAAAGGTACTTTGGTAAAGTGATTCACCGCCTAACAATGTTATGTAGATTTTATTAGAACTAACTTGTGAAAGTGGCACTTTCACAGAAATGTGCTACTGGTAGGGATTGTGTTGCCAAGGGTGTTGTCAAGCACTGTTTTACTAACCAACATGAACAATAAAATGAAATAGACCTTTCTCACAACAGCCATTTTGACATAAAATAGTTGTAACAGGTTGTTACCAATGACACCTAAGGGAACCTAAAATTAGTACCATTGTTAACACCTGTTGTGAAAAAGGTCTATGCATGTAAGTTTGGTAGCACAAAAAGAACTGAAAAGGGATGCTTCTAGTTTGCAGTACAAAGTAATGTAAGCACATCGCATTACTATGCAACCTGAGCACGCCCGAGCACTCAGATTGGCTTAAAGGCACAATTGATAACAGAAAGAGGTCATCCCACCACCAAAAATCAAAACATTACAAACGAATCAACATAAAGTAAACCTATCACACTCAGATCAATAGACAGGTATTTTAATGCAGTGCCAGCACATCTACCAAGTTACTGTTTCGTGATGCTGTTGAGCTGTATTGTTTGTAAAAATAAGAATAAAATGGGCCTATATTTTCATAAATGAACTAACTGGTTTATTCATGTATGTGAATATGCATCAAATATGTGTGAGTTATGTGATCAAAAAAACTACAGACTGAGCCTTAAATTCATCTAAACTGAGACTGAGATTTAAGTTGCATGCAGTATTATTATCATAATTATTATTATGATATTATCATCTTTTTTTTATATTTGTCATTTTGACTCATGTATGTATTTGACCCTCTACAGTACATGTAGACCTTATCTGATGTACCTTGGCCCCAGTCACACTATCCTGACTTGATATTAACAGGAAAAATGACATTTTGGAGAAAATAGATTCAGTAGTTATGGCAGAAGCAGTAAGCAATCACTATCACTCCACTTTGATTCAAAGTGACACTCAATTTTCATCCTAACCAAATTAGCCAGAGCGAGCAGCAATAATTCAAATGCAGTGGCAAGTAGATGACCAACCGTAAACAGGTGACGGTGGGCCGCTAAACAGGTAATTGCCCTCATTCTCACTCTTACTTCCTTGCTATGGGAAAATATTGGAATTAATTTACAATTCAGTATTATTAAATGTTTAAATGTTAGAAAATCTTTTAGACACATATACACTTTGAAAAAGAAAGTTATCTAAAATGAATCAGCAATATTTTGAAAAGCACTGACTCTGACTCAAATACATAATTATTACTTCATAAGTAAATGTCTTTTGCTGGCCGATATATTTTCACAAAATTTTAATACTATCCTAAAATATTTCTCGACTGACCATACGGAGAGTTGGTGTTCATATTTAAATTGGTGGAAATCTCATTCCGCAACTCATCATTTAGCACATTCATTTTAGCATATAATTTCCTAATGCAATGTAATTAGGGATATAAAAACGCCAGAAACTGTGATGTGGGCAAATTAAACTCACTATTCAGCTGCAAAAGCATACTGCAGTACAAGTTCAGGGCAGAAAAACTACCCACAGCTGTCTGTCCACTCTCCACCCTCGAACCTTGTGAGACAATAAGGACACTTCCATCTGTCCACAACCCAACATACAGTGGGACACAAGCGGTGGGGGATTAAACGGAAGGGAGGAACGAGTCATCTTAGGTAACCCGCCCCAAAAAACGCTCAGTTCCACCGAGCTGTAAAAGCGCAGTTGCATGTAACCGACCCCTGACAATACTAGCATCTGTTAAGCATTTATTCCTCTCCAACTTACATGATTAGTGAAGAGGTTTGGGATGAGATGATTTAGAGAGCGGATACGGGATATGATTAGGAGGAGGAGTACAAATTGGTGGAGAAGAAAAAAAAGAACCAAGCAGGAATCACAAGGAGTTACAGACTGTAGCGTGCCTTTCATATTGGAGGAGCAGCTTCCTGTGTGGGCCTCTCTCGGCAGACTCAGGCCCCGGCAGCACACTCAGTTCTGACTCTATCCAGGCTGACATGCTAATGAGTGTGGCGACACTCCTCCCTAATGCTGCATTGGGAGTCTCAGCCAGAGTGTACCCTTAGCCACGCGCTAACCACTTGTCCCTCCCTGTTACCAACCATGCTGTTTGTCTCATTCAGCTTGTTAGCTTAATGCCCTGCCGTGCTTGTCTTGCCTGTCGAAATGCTACGCGGCTTGATGAACGCTGACGCTAACTGGCTACTCATAAAGCCTTGTTGGACTATTCTTGCTCTTACCCTTGGTCGTCTTCCTCTCTCCATTTGGAGATTAATACACTGGTGGCGAATTCCATAGTGGGGGATAAGGGCTTGAGAAATAGGCTCAGTGTAAGGGAGCTTCACGCAAGGCTGCCACTTGAAACAAAAAAAGGCTTAGAAACAAGACCCCAGGGCACTAGCCGAACAAAGTACTAATGCCATTTACTCCAATGAGCCAGTATCTCTGCAGTGTACTATCAGTCCTGGAGGAAAGTAGGGAAACACCCGTAATTAATGATCTTCAACTGCTGTAGCTGCTACTGCAACGGCTACACACACACATAAACACACACTTGTTCTTTACGCAGACAACACTAAGCTTACAGCGACAAAAGCAAATAACCCTCTCTTAAGCGTACATAATGAGCACCATAATGTTCTCGCAGTCGCACATATCCTTGTATAGCTAAGACCGGCTCTCTCACATCACTTGGCCCAAGGCGTGAACTAAAATCGCTGTCATTACTACATAATTTCCTGTTTGTTTAGTTTTCATGAAAGCGGCCGATGTTCTGCTGACAGTAACTACTCATAGTATCACAAAAGACTTCTAAGAACGGACAGTGAGACATTAATGCACTGGGACTCGGAGCTGCATGAAGAGAGATGTCACTACGCTGAGATAAAAGGTGTCCTGGTAGAAGGGATATGGGTGATGGAAAAAGCTTTGGATACATCCTAGCAGGCCAGACACAGCAGGTTATATCCTGTAACATCTTATACAAGTTCATTATGTGGACTAGGGTACTGTCTCATACACTGGAGATGCGGTGGAATTGAAACACCTTTGATTTTTCTGCCAGTAAACCAAACATACCTGTATAATTTAAATTTCACAACACATTGACAGAAGAATCGACATTTATAGATTTGATACATTTGTGCCAAGAAAACGGGGTCACTTGTCGAAACATCGCTCCATAGCCCCACTAGTGGTTAGAAACCCCCCAGGGTGCCTTTAAGGAACAGCCAGAAGTATTATCAGCTAAATGTACTATCCACAGAAGGGGTGCTCATCATGAGGAATTGCCCCATTCAGAGCATTATTGTAATGCAAAGAGTAGATTATATTACTGATGCCTTAAGCAGTTTTTCATTGTTATAATTGGTTCAAATTGAGATAATGTTAACTACTTTACATACATTTTATAGTATAAACATGTGTTTTGTATGTAAAAAAAAATGTAATGCCATGAAGTAGTATAACATTTTTTTTAATAAAAAAGAAAACCTATTTGTTCATACAGGAGCAAAAATAATCCTTTGATATTTGTTATGATCAAAAATGATATATTATGTAAATGTACTTGAAGTATTCACAGAAGGAATACTCGTGATGTAAAATGGTTGTGCACAGTAAATTAACAGCAGTCTCCACAATCTTCTGTTTTTAAAATTATATTACAATTACATGTTTATGACAACTAATCAATAATCAAAGCACCTTGTTCAACCTCATCCCCAATCCCTCCAGAGTAAAAGTACAAGATGTTAAATAAGTGAGTGGTCATGTATGTTGAATAGCAGAGCAGAGGTCATTTGGGAGCAATGAGCTGAAAAAAAACAATTCTGCTGGTGGCACATTCGGATGTTAATTAGATACTTTTTTCAATCTTGTTTTTTTTTTCTCCTGCCAGTTCAGAACTGGCATTGGCATAAGAAGCACATCTGCCAGTCGTACCCATGCAGGGAAATCAATGCTAAATATTGAGTAGATCTTTGCAGTTAAACTAATGCAGAATGATTCTGAAATCACCTGTTTAATTGCTCTACAAGCACTTGTGATTAAACAGCATTGTTGCAAATGTTCAGCAAATGTTGTCATGTGAACCTGTGGGTTAAGATTTGAAATTTGCATAAATGTGCATCTCAGGCTGTAGTGTCACTCCCCCGCACTTCCCCATCCACCCAACGATCTGCAGGCACACACACACGCACACACACACACACACACACACGCACACAGTTTCCTGATAGCTTTAAGTTTAAAGAAAGAAAAAAAAGGAAGCGGAGGAGCTGCAGGCTAGGAGCACGAATCTCAGATGTGTCTCTCTTTTTTTCATTTCATTATCTTTCTTCCATAACCGTTACATCATTTCCCTCTCTGCAGAAACACACAACGGGGAGAGGAAAAAGGTAGAGAGCGGAGTGGAAGAAAAGACTACCTATGCACATACGATTGTGCAAGTCAGACTTTTTTTAGTGCTCGCTCTTCCTCTATAGTCTGTATATGTGTGTGTTTGTGTGTCAATTTGTGTTTGAGTGTGCATTATGTCATTATGTGTGCTGAATGAGCAGCTCCCAGTGGAGTGCCTAGCCTTCCTTGGCCTCAGTTGGAGGAGATGGAGACAGCTTTATCCACTACCGCCAATGGAGATTAAATTGGATTTGGCTAAAAGCAGCCTTGTCACCACGGTTCTGGAGTGCCTGAGTGGCAGAGGGGGTTCTTGGCAATGGTAGTGACTCTAAATTTGACAAACAAATGAATGTGAAAAAAAACTCCAACAGCTGGGGCTCGTTGTCGCTGTGGGCTTAATGTCCTCAGACCAACCCCTCAGGACCACTAACCATATCCTGCTAGTTTTCTGGCTCCGTAATCACCTCCTCAGAATGGGAGAGCCAGATAGTGAGGAACAGGAGAGTGTGAGAAACAGAAGGTGAAAAAAACAACATATCCAATATGCATAACAATTTTAAGAAATAATAGTTTTTTGTTATGACACCAAACTCATTATGAATTCTGTGCCAATATTATCGAAAATAAACTTGCAGTTGGTTATAAAGGGACTGTGGGGAAAAAAGTCAATTTCAGCTGTACGATAAAACTGCACAATGCCAACGTAAAAATGGCTGAGTAATAACAAATAATACGTTAAAAATAAGTTCAGCATTATTAAGGTCTTCGAACAAGGCCAACACAGTCATATTAGATGTTGCCCACATCCCCTCAAAAATGACGGGCTTTGTAAAAACATTGGTCAAACTGGTCACCCACCAGCTATTGTTAGTTGATACCACTTTAACATATGAACGCTGCATTTCATGCGTGATAATGAACACACATTTAACCTGTGCTTGACCCATTCAAAACGGACTTCTGTCCCAGGTAGACGCTGTGAACACAAGCCAAAAAAACTACCTTAGCAGCAGCAAGTGGGGATCCAAATAAAGAATAAAGAATAACCTAAATACACAGCACTGTTTAAACAAAGGATTATAACAGGTCTAGTACAGATAAAAGCTCTGAGCGTCAGAATGGTTACTGCATGAATCACCTTGGTCTAACTCACTAGGATTTCCTATTGTTCTATATTGTCTTTTCTTTGTGAAATGTAACATGCTAAAATTGAGTGTTGAGTAATGGAGGACTCATGAAGCCACCATAAGCTACCGGTCATACCAGACCCAGTAAAGCTGTAGTGTCAAAATCCTTGAGTGTATAAAATGAGCGAAGACATGTTGCGTTGCTTATGAATTTAAGCTTTTATTTGTAAGAAGAATCTCGAAAATAAAATATAAATAAATATTTCTTTATTTCTTTAAAACTAAAACCACAGATTATTGCTTTAACACAGCAGCATGCACAGCTATTGAACTAAAGTATCATATTTAAATATCTTTAATTCAACAATCTTATCTTTATTTTTATTTTTTGCTACTTAGGGGCCGTGGAACAGGCTTTAAACACAACCCTGACATATGAACTTAAGAGGTTATTATGGCAAATGTAGACAACTCTCCTTTAAGCTCTGTTTTGGTCTCCACAAACTCTTGATGGCTTCGTGGCAATTAAATGCTCCATTTCACCAGCTAGTTGCTAACTTTGTCTGTCTGTTGTTTGGTGCTGGGAAGACAGCATAATAGTTAGAGCTTTTTCAATTAAATTAGCAGCCTGCTGCTGCTGGAAACAAGGTTGATGAGAGTGGATGTACTCAACCAAAACAGTAAAGTTGCGGGTCATGAAGTCAAAATAATGAGCTGTAAGACTAAAACTCTCCATAAAGCTGACCATGTTTGTTACTTTAAGTGACTCCTTTCACATTACACATAGTAATTGGATCCAATTTTAATACAAAGATATTGATACATGTAGTTTTAAGATTGATAGTAGCATAATGTATGACCCAACCAAAATCTACTGAGGTTATAGTAATTCTATCATAAATCTAGTGACCATATAGTAGGTATTATAGAACTAGATTGATATTATGTTCTTTATCTTTCGTACCACAGCCGAGCTGACCCTCCCATATTAAATCTGAACATGAGTTATGGTTAAAGGCGGCATTGGCTGTGTCCTCTCAGGTGAGGCAGAACACTTGCATTGGTTATATCAGTGGGGATTGTATCTTTGAGAATAGATAAACATGGTCCATTGCCAAAGGCGTCACACAATGAATTCTATTATTTTCCATGCCTTCCCCCCAAGCCTTACACTTTGAAAAGAGTAAGATTACACTACACCCGGCCATCCCTCCTGTATAATTGAGAAGCAACTCATCCATGGGGTCACCCATGTGTGTGAGGCATTGAAATGGTTTGCCAGCAGCACATGCATATTATTACATCATGAGTTGTCAGAGCGTATTGATTACACACTGTAATGCACTCGCATGCACTCCTTGGCCTACACTGTTATTGTAAATGAGACTCCGTATAGATCCGGCTTCGCACTTATCAGCACAGATCATCTATCACACGGTGTGTACTCTGGGCTGAAAAACACAGACATGCAAGTGCGGTGCAGAGACTGCAGCATCACAGCAAACACAACATGTTTGTCCACTTCAGCAGAAAAAGACAGTCATTACAATCAAGAGAGACATGTCAGGTGGTCTTTTTGCGGCACGCGCTGAAGCTTACTGTCATTAATTGGGTACTCGAGATGAGATATCTCATTAACACAGCAGAGGGGTTCGTTTGTCCGATCATTCAACGGACATGGAAACACCTTAAGAGCACAAAACAAGCAGCTTTGTGAACAGCTGTGACTCTCAGAGGTGCTATTTATAGAAAACAGACATGTACACACATAAGCATACAAACACATACCCATGCACACACACGTCCACACACACACACACACACACACACACGCACCTTGTTACTCTAAAATTAGGTTAGTGTGAACCTGCCAAAGCCCTGCTGAGATGGAAGGAGGGAAGAGAGAGATGACTGTGGAGGGTGAAGGTGGGAAGATTTAGAGGACAGATTCATCTTTGCTCACACATTTCGGTGCCGCACAGCAGGGGTTATGGAGCTTGACTGCATACAGCTGCATCCATTATGTTCATGCAAGCTTTATGTCATGCAAACCATCTTGAGGAAATGACACAGACGAGCCTGGTGTATTACTTAAAAGCCGGTTAGTAGATACTTGTTTCTTTACTCCACACCAAAGGTGTGAAGTTAACAGAACAGGATATGAGGGAGAATGCAGTGTGATGCACTTTGGCTTTAAGTGGTGCTGTGATGGTGCTGTCTCTGTCCATGGTGCTGAAGCATACAGCAGTTGTTACTTTAGCCATCCAGAGAGCCCACTGCAAAAACACAGCTCTGACTGCTGCCTACACACAATGTAAGCATCAAACCAACCAAACCAAACAGGCAGCAGTGCCTAATATAACACTGTAGGTTTATTTCACCTCAGCACCTCCATACATGTAACTTAATGCATCACATCCAGCCTTCTTGGTTTCAGTGTCTCTAGGCTCCTTCAACGGTTTGCACTTTTATATATAACCGTATAAGATTTAATTCCCACATTTATTTGGTGATTTTCTTTGTCTTCCTTGAACCGGTGGTCGGACAAAATGAGCAGTTTGAAGATATCAACTTAGACATACGATGTGCATTTTTCAATGTATTTATTGTCAGTGAAAATTATTCACTAAATTAATTGATTAATGAAAACAATAGGGCTGCTAAAGATAGTCATTTTTAGTTAATATGTCAGTCATTTTCTCGATTAATCAGTGTGTTGTGCAAACAAGGAAGACAGGCGCTATCCATATCTACACGATTACAGGATCTTCGACAGATAATATCTTATTACGTATTTATTTTAGTATGATGTTGTTTAACTAAAAATTGCTTCTTTTTTCCCCCTGTAATTTCTGTAATTTCAGGTGCTGTTAGCACTTTTTGCTACTGCAAGTGCTGAGCAGTGCAATGTTGAACAGGGGTTGAATAAATTGTTTAAAAAACATAAAACACCCAAAATCAGGCACAAACAATTGCTCACAGACACATTACCAACAACATTTTATAGTAGAAACAGAAAGCATAAGTACTACTAAAACCTTGGTACTATCATTTGATATAAAGCCTATGTCAACTTAAGGCGCAGGCATGTGTTATAGCCCCATTAAACTAAACATGACCAGAGAACGTTGAACACGTCCTTGGTTCGTGTAAGACAGTACAGGTTTATGAGGAATAAACTTAAAGGCCTTTACGAGTACATGCTGGTAAATTTAGAATCTCATTAAAAAAAAGACCTCGACAGTTAAGCAGCGCCTGCTAGGCTCATGGTCTTATTAAGATAGGTCATCAAGCTGAGGTGTGAAACTATAATTTGCCTACCAACAACACACAGTCGAAAAATCACTGACAGAGCACCACAGTATGACAGCCAGAGTATCACAGTGTTACAGTTAAGTAAGCCTTTCTGGGTTTTTCCTATCCCATTCTACCAGTCTCTCCATTCACTGTGCCACATTGGCATAGTGGGCCTGTTGTGGCAGTTTGATTTCCCTAAACAACACTAATCGGACATCTGTAGGGAAGGATAAAGCCCAGATTGGCTGTGACCATGCAGCAGTTCTCTGTCGATAGGCCTAACTCTGGCCAACACTCACACGATTGGCTAACGGAAGGCAGCAGCTTTCTTTATGGTTGGCTAGTAGTGAGCCAGCAACAGCTCACTGAGGATAGAGTATCTGGCAAGCCTCTGAAGATTGGGTGCTTCCCGCCAACAAACTGTCTGATGATTGGCTGTGGTGACTCCAGAGTGAACCGATTGTCCTATCAATGCCCACAGCGCAGGCTGGCTGACAGTGCTGCCTGCTGGCTGGCTTTGCAATATGCAGCTATCCATAACACCTCCAGAGGGCATATGTCCACGTCTTTGAGTGTGTGTGAAAGTGTGTGCATGACTGTGTGACTGTATACCATCCATAACTTTTCCATCAGGGAGGTGTGCAGCTAAGCCCTGCCAGCAGGCTCTAACACCTCATTATTCTAAGCCAGGCAGGAAATGGGTTTTAGAGATCTCTCACTGAGCTATGCTCTTGGAAATGAGGGCTAGAGGTCTCCCAATATCAGCAGCACAGACCTGGGAAATGCCTATTTAGTTCACGTTAGCCACACTGCAGCACTTCACCAAAAACCAAAACCAATTCAAGAGGCACATACTGTAATATCACAAAACACAAACTGTTACAGTCTTGTGCAAATTAATTTGGGTCTGAGGGTTTTTGAGGTTTAATGAATTTGAATTTTTCCGCTGAGTCTTTTTAACTGAAGGGTGCTTATACCATGTGATGTTAAATACAGCTCAGTGAAATGATGAAGATGAAAAATAGCAGCGCCTAAAGCCTCATTAGGGGATTTTCTACATTTGGATGAAAACATAAGTAAGTTAGCTCATATACACTGACCGAGGAATTTAAAGAAGAAGGCTAAAGAGGAGGCTGAGGAGAAGGAGCTTAAGAGACAGAAGAACAATAAAAGCTATATGTTAACCAAAATCCCCCCCCCCCAAAAAAAAACTGCATACAGTGTGTTGTAGTATGTACCACTACAGACATGTATGCATTGTGAATTGAAAAGTGTTTACGTGGTGTTTTGTCACCACATTGTCACATACAGTAACTTAGACATTCAAATCAAAATAAAACACCATTGGTCAAAATTACTAAAGTTTTTTTATTATTATTCTTTAAAAGTCGGTTAAACAAGGCAATAACAAGCTGGTTGTATGACTTCAGGTGTAATACATGTTTAATTCCACTTTATAATAATAACCCATGACTGGAAGGGCCACTAAATTAAAGCACGTAAGTGTAGTGGTAAAAGATATTATTAACTGAAGTCCTGATCTTTCATTCAAGAATACTTTTCATACCACCTTTTGCACACAACATAACATGAAAGCAAACCAGAAGGTGGTTAAAAACATCTTTATAAGCCTGGCTCAACAGATAAGGCCTCTGCTTTGTGTAATTTGATACAATAAGCTGTGCCAACAGTGCTCAACTGTTTTTGCACCACCCATTACCCTGGGTGTGACTGAAGCCGCATGAGCCGTGCAAACAGCAAAAAACTATAGTCACAGTTAAGGCTTAGAGTTTCGCACCTAAAACCAGAGGACTAATATATTGTATTGTCATTATTATTAATTTATTATTTGATATTTTCAATCCCAAAGGCATTTTACTATAAAAGAAAACTCAACACTGGAGTCTACAGCCATGCTGGAGGCTCTGTGGGGGTGTACTTAGGCACAGCTGAATGATAATAGTAGAATGCTAACATGCTAACATTTTGTTTGTATTGTTATTTTGCTATATTAAAGTTTAAGTGCCAATGTCTATAACACAAACAGGGAAAATATAATTTATATATATATGTAAATGATCTGTCTATGGAACATATGCTTCTTTAAACTAGGTTTGAAAGGAATATAGCTATTTTGTTTTACATTTTTAATTTTTTTTAGAAGTTCTATAAGTTAAATTAATTACATTTACAGACAGTATATCAGGGACTGTAGCCTGGAAGTAGTGAAACAGGCAATAACTTCTCTAATATCATCAGATCTAGACGGGTTGGGGAAACGTGGGTGGGCAAAATGGATGAGTCACACACTTTCATACTTTAACTTTCCGAGGTACCCTTGAGCAAGGCCTACATTAGGTTAGTGGGAACCAATAAAAATGGTGGACTAAGTGTGATGCTAAAGTATGATGAAGTGGGGTTTTATGAATTGCAAGTGAGCGTTTACCTCTGAAAATCCTAATAATCCTAATAGTATCCCTCAACATCCCAATATCTGACCCTGACAGGGGAAAAAAAGAACAAGATTTGAAGTTAAAAAGTTC
Source organism: Morone saxatilis (assembly GCF_004916995.1). Taxonomy (NCBI): domain Eukaryota; kingdom Metazoa; phylum Chordata; class Actinopteri; family Moronidae; genus Morone; species Morone saxatilis. The sequence continues at coordinate 8,003,198 of NW_023340246.1, forward strand.
TCTCGTTCACTACATCTCTTCTCTCAGCACAAAGACCTTTTATAGTACAATTTTCAAATCCACCTCATAAAGCTCTTGACACCTCATCCATCAAACACAATTATTCCCTGAATGGACTGTACAACTGGATTGTGGCTTAATCAATTGCATTACTACAATAATACACCTGATTTAATTTACTATTCGCATGGCACTTACAAGTCTGGTAATTCCCACCAATTAAGAAGGTGTTCATATTGAATATATTTGTTCCTGTTTGACTGAATGTCAATTAGTATGAACAAGATGTTTACATTGCAGATTGACTCCTGTACGGAGAACAAAGAGACAGAGAGCTACTTACGTCTTCAAAGATTTCATCAGAGAAAAAACAAATAAATCCAATATTGTGAGTTATTAACGCCATAAAAAAAAAAAAAACTTACCCGCAGATGTTCGAATACATAAGAAATTAGTCAGCTAGTGTGGAAATAACAGCAGAAAATATCTGGCTTATTTGAAGACTCGCTTGTAAAAACACACAATGAGTGGGATCACAGGGGACGCCTGAAATGAATGCAGTGTACAGAACTGTTAATTGTTATTTTGACACGCAGTCAGATGCGGAGCAAAAGGCGAGTGAAGGGAGAGTAAGCAGGGCATCTGTGTCGGGTAGGACCAACTGTAGGAGGAGAAGGAGCTAGAGAGTGAGTAAGAGGCAGCGGAGCAGACTAATGTGTTTCATTTCACAGGGTGGTTATCATGGCAGCGGACTTCCTGGCACACACTCCCACTGAACGCCAGTGCAGTGATTCGAAATGTTAAGCACATTGTTTAATAGTCCATTACGTAAATTGATATTGCTCATTGACTGTTGTCCTTGGCTGCCCACGTAGTGTCAGAGAAAAAAAGACAGAGACGTACTCTAGCGCAGTGGAGGGCTAATAGGGCACGCCATCAGTGTTGTTTGGTGTTCAAGAACATTGTGCCAAAACTTCCCATCTGCTCCACTTCCTCCTACCACTCAAATCCCAAGTCACAATGAAATTAGGAATGGTTTTAACATCTAGTGTAGATTATTGTCGTTATTGATTAATCTGCAGAGTAGAAAATGGTAAAGAAAATGCCTTTTCCAGAGCCCAATGTGAAGTCTCCAAGTATCTTTTGTTGCTATGCCCCCCCAACACCACAACCAAAAAACATCTTTGTGTGAAAATCAGAGCCCTCAACACCTGCCATTCCCTTTATATAAACCTGCAAATTCTGCCTCTCAAAGTGTCACGTGTCAGCATGGTGCAGCAGCACATTTTTGGCTGTTCACCCACCTTTCTATTCAGTTGACGTGGTTGCAGACTGGTGGCAGGATTTTTTCTTATTTTAAAAATGTTAAAAAAGTCCAGACTTAAGATGATTGATTGCTATAGTGTATATCAGGGGCATGGCACAGAATTCTGGACCTTGTACACAGGCTTTCTCTATGGGCCCCTCTTGACATCCATGGCTTCATTCTAATATCTTTATATACACTATAGTATATAGTCCCCTATTTCCTAAAGTCCTATGCACCTGCTGTATATAAACAGACTTCTCCTATATGTCTGTTGTGGCTAAAATACATGTGAACAGTGCTACAATCTGTTATGTGTTTACATACATTACAGACAGAAAGCACAATTTAAATACTTTTCCTTTATGATTTTTACATGTGGTTAAAAGGAGCAAGATCATAGTTGAGGTTTAAGCCCTTACACTATATACTATACTTTTACTCAATCGCTTTCCGAAGCTTCTACCCGGCTTAACAAGGTGCAGATGTTTGGAGAGAAATAAAATATCAGTTTTTTGGGGGGTAGCACTAGCACTGCCATCCAATTGAATAAGATCTACTTCCCCCTGCAGTTGGAGAGGCATTAGGAATAAAGCTCAAGCGAATGGATGGGTCATACATCATTGAGCATTACTTGTGCTGTGCTGTGCCTCTAAAACACAAATTGGATTACCTGTGCACCCACGCGGATCACCCGAATTGGACAGGCACAGACATACAGGCAACACACACACACACACACACACACAACACCACACACTACACACACACAGGCACATACAGTATAGGCATGCATGTGCAAAACGGATGATGCAAACATTGTAAAATTTACAAATCCATAGGGTTTTATTGGCCTTGCAGTAAAGGGAGTTCACAAATACAGCCCTTGCAGTTCATCTCTTTAAGACTCAAACACACACACACACACAGAGTGCAATTTTTGTTCCCCGATAATAAATGCCACATTATTGTGATGTACAGCGGAGGACCACATCATATAAAGGTTGCCGTGATGGAATCTCTGTTCGAAGCTGCTGGCCTTGACATGCGAAATCAGATCCTAAAACTGTTTATGGCGCTATGAAGCCAGACAGCATCCCTCTTCTCTTGTAAACAATCCACTGGAAGCTGATGATTTATTAGCAAGGCATCGAATAAATCTAAATACTCATTTCTCTAAACAACCCATTTCTGGATTCTGAGTTTTTAGAAGGCAGTTTCTTCTTGTTGTTTTTTGTTTTTTGTTCATCACAGTCTGGTGGCCAAGGCCCGGTCTTTCCAGCTGATATTATCACTGATGCAGCAGCAGAGCTTCAATAATGAATCCAGGACTTTACAGCCAGTCACTAATTGAGCCATAATTATTGTTTGAAACAACACATTATAAATGGAGCCGCACAAACAATACTGCAGGTCACACCCAGTGTAAACTACAAAGCCCTTTGTGGAATCTAAAGGGTTGTAAAGGCCACACTGGCTGTTTAGTTTAATGGGAAATGAGGTTTTTGTAAAGAGATGCCCTGATAGTATCTGTTGCGCCATTAGGAGGTGTTAGTGCTCATGCTTGGATCGAAAAGCAAGTTTGTTCTGATACCAGCGGTGAAATAAGTTGCTCTTGGCATAATAAAATGAAATGTTTCTGGCTGGAACAAAAACACAGCAGTGTGGGGACTCATAGCACAGCAGCTCCAAACCAATGAGATGTTCAGAGTGCTGCAGCAGTTCCCTCAGCAAACAGAAACCAAAATAATAATCTTGTTTTTCACTTCAAAATGATTATTTTTTCACTTTTTGAAAATTCTTATAATTAATCAAAGACATGTTGATATGGTATTATAAAATATGGTATGAGCAAGATTTGGGGGGGTAAAAAAGAAACTACAGAAAACCAAATATCATGTATACAGTATTAAAACAACTGTGGAGGCTGTATCAGTATGGTGTCTATGTAATTTCTGTATTCCTCTTACTTTTTCTCTATCCAAACAACAGTATTTTAAATAGCCTCTCATTCTCATTGTTATAATAAAATTATTTTTCAAATTTTATTAGGATATTCACACAATTCTCAGTGCGTGTTTTGGTCAAATTAAGCATGTGTTTATGTAATTGTGTTTATTGTAAGTAGGACTGCAGCTGTCTATTATTTTCATTATCAATTAATCTGGCAACTATTTCAAATAAATGAAAAGAAAATAGTTTAAAATGTCCATCATATTTTCTCACAGTCCAAGCAGACTTAAGATTTTTTGTTCTGTTCAACCATTGACTAAGAAAAATCATATATTTCAAAATATATCAAATATTTGGCTTCTTTTCTTGAAAAATGATCAACTTATTGCCACGTTACCTCAATACCTGCTAACAGGAGCATTTAAAAAGGCATTGTTTGTTTCAAATGCTGTATCTGTTATTTCTGGAATAAAACTTAGGGACAGGCCCAGATCTCATGAGCCAAACCCCCTGCTGGTTAAAAAGGCCATCTGAAATCTGATGCTAAGTGAGCCGACAGCAGCCTGTGGTCACTGTAATCCCCCCCAGAATAAGATTATCCCTTTGTGGCAACAATGGGCCAGAGTGGGCAGGGCATTCCCATTAGCTGTGTGTCTAAAACAGAGCCTATTTAACACCTACCACTAATCTCTGTACAAACACACACACACACACACACCCTGACAGCCTGCATATAAACTCAACCCTGGCTGGACTTTAGCATCAGTCCTCGGTGAGACAAGCGGAGTCTTCAAAGCAACATCTTAAGCATCAGCACCTTCAGGCAAAAATGGACCTCAGAACAACGGTTTCTCTTCTGCTGCTGCTTCTAGGCCTCTGTAATGCTCACCATGGCAATGTATGAAATAATGATTTCAATGTATAACAGCTTATATGCACTGTATGCAATGAATGAAACCTTCCCCTTACCATCGATGTCTTAAGTCCAGATGACTGCATTAGACTGAGTTTAAATGCTGTAAAGTGAAGTAAAGTGGTTTGTTTCTTTTCACAGGATCAGGATGGTGCTGGTAATGGTAAGTGACCTAACCTGTGCATTTATTCGCAGCCCTGTCTAACAGACCAAATCTATCAGATGTGACAGTGTGTGAAAACAGAGTTGAATGACTTGTGCTTTGCTTCCATTGATTAGAGATCTTAGAGGATAAGTCTAACGTGGAGGACATTACGACAACTATTCTGAGGATGAACAATAGTGAGTACTGAATCATAATATTACAAGGACATAGAAGGACTATTACTTTCTCTTATATTGGCAGATTTCCAATATTCAATAACAGAAACCATAGTTTGCAGAAAAGCAGAGATTTCTTGCTTTGTTCTGAAACTTGGATTCAAATATTTTCTTTTCTTCTAATAGGATCTAGTGATTTTCTGCTGGAAGGTGACGTGTTCATTCCCAAAACCAGGAATGCTATGAAGTGCTTAAACAAGGCATTTTCCTGTCTGTGGCCAAAGTCCGCTAACGGGAAGGTGGAAATCCCTTTCCTTATAAGCCAAGAATATGGTAGGTATAACTTTTTAAGGTAAAATATTAATAGAACTGGATTCTGCACATCTTTCACACACTGACGCGATGATGTTACAAAGTATTTTTACCCACAATTGCAGATGACACTGAGAGGAGTACGATTTTACAGGCCACGAAGGACTTTGAATCCAAAACCTGCATCCGCTTCATTCCACGTGCAACTCGGACGGAGTACATAAGCATTGAACCAAGAGTTGGGTGAGTCAATAACTGAAGCACTCCTGCATGTGAAGTACTGTACAAAGAAGTCAAGATAATTCATCTGTTAAAAAAAAAAGAACCGTAAAAATACTTATCTGCACTTCTTTAATGCATTGGGTATAATGTGCGACTATTACTTGATTCCACTTTAACCTATTCATCGACATTATGTGCCTGGTGGATCAGGTTTTGTACGGCATACTGAGTTCTAGTTAAGGCAAATGAACGTACTTAGAAGTTAAGATATAAAGGTTTCTGAATTGGCTTGATGCTACACATTGGCCCCGGATCTCGATCAGTGCTTTTTGATATAGCCGATCTGCAAACCAAATACAATCTAATATTTGTTCTGATGGGTTTTTTTTTCCCTTCGTATCACAACTTCACAGCATACTGAGGCAACGGTAGCATCTGTTCCAATATATTACCATTATTACAGCTATTTAAATACATTTGACAGCAGAACGGCTCGGCATCTCGGGCTTTCTTTTCTTACATTTTGTGTAGTGTGCTTTAGCATTTTGTACATCTGTGCAGAAGAGTGTCAGTACAAAGAAACACAAAATAACTTCAAAGAGAAGCAAAACGACCACAAAGAGATGCCAAAAAACGACAAAGGCATGCAAAGCTGCTACAAATATATACAAAACAACCACAAAGAGACACAAAACTCCAAAAAAAAGATGCAAATGACTACAGATACGAAACAACAACAAAGAGAAGTAAAACAACTACATGAAAACACAAAATGACCACAGAGAAATGCATAATGACTACAAAGAGAGGCAAAATATGCAAGTGAAAAATTAGTATGCCGGAGCCGTGTTGTTTTTAATAATTCTGCATATCTTTCAGGCTTGGGGGCCTTTTACATGTTTGTCCCCCTTGGCCCTTTGTGTCGAAATCCATCATAGGCTGAAGCTGAACGTGCATCTGGCAGCATCATTCCCGCTTTTAACTGCTGCAGGAAGTGCTTTTCTAATCCAGTCCTCTTTCCCTTAGTTGGTTGAAATGCTACCCAAACAGGTCCTCTCTGTGATCTCTCTACCTTGAAAAAAAGCAAACAATCACAAACAACCATCAGCTCGCAAGAAGAGCTTTAGAAGCAATAACAAAACAAAAGAACAGCAAACTGCAAGTGTAGCTTCACAGCAGCAGTTATTTTTCCTCCTGTTGTTCGAATGATGCATCTGTAGTTGAGTCAGCTCTCAGATATGCTAACAGCAAAAAAAAAAACAACAAACACCCACCCTAAACATAATCAGAAAGCTAATTATTTAAGCATGTACACACAGGGTGTGTTTTTGTAAATTAAAAATGTAAATTACATTAATCTATTAATCAATCGTTATGTTGCATGTTGCATATTAATGATCTCTGTATCTCTTTCAATATCTACACTATTAGCTGTTCCTCTTTACTGGGCCGTATTGGAGACAAGCAGGTGGTGTCGCTGCAGAGGTTCGGCTGCGTACAAAAGGGCATCATCCAGCACGAACTGCTGCACGCGCTGGGTTTCTACCACGAACACACCCGCAGCGACCGCGACCAGCACGTCAGAATCAACTGGGCAAACATCAGTGAATGTAAGAATCTCACAGCGTCATTTAGAACTGATTGATTCTTTTATTGCGATTTATTGATTGATCTTTTCTTGCCACCAGATTATGTCAGCGACTTCCAACTGATGGACACCAATAATCTCAACACTCCGTACGACTACTCCTCTATCATGCACTACGGAAGGTAAAGTAGAACAACATGGTATTTTAAATCAAATGAGACTAATCTAATTGTATTCTAGAAACAATTTTTGAATTATTCTTTTTCATTACCATTTGTAGAACTGCCTTCGGAAAGAATCGATCAGAAACCATAACTCCCATCCCTGACCCCTCTGTCCCCATCGGGCAGACAGTGGGTCTGTCTGACATCGATATAATCAAGATCAACAGGCTCTACAAGTGCTAGAGTTCAGTTGGATAGAGGATTACTGCAGTGTGTTCTGACTCCCACATGATACTTGACATTCATGTGACGTATGATATGATAATAAAATGGTTAATTCTATTCAGCTTTTGTCTTTTTTGTCATGTTCTTGACAGAACAGTAACAATTCTGTGTTCTGTGGAAATACATTGGCAGGGAGTGTCTAACGACTTTAGAGTTGCATTCTGGGTTAGACTTCATAGTATGTACATCTGCCAATAAAAAAGCCCTGAGGCGGTGCTTGTCTTTCTATAATTTCAACAAAGATCCTAAATAATCTGACCATAACAAAACAATCAGTTTATCTTAATTAATCTTAAAGGAACAACTTTGTGTGTGTGCAGTGCAACCCTGTTGCAAACAAAACTTAGAAGACTAAAAAACAGTTTCATATTTGTTATTGCTACATTTTTTGCTATTACTCCACATTACTTTCAGTATGAAAACAAAGTTTGGAAATGTCGGCAAAAGACAAAGAATTTGATTAGATACAAGAAAGCCTGAAGGGCAAATATGTGGCAATATCTTTATAATTGAGTTCATTTCTATTTCGGCTCATTGTAATTAAGTTTGGGATTTGTACACTAGTGAAGAGTACAGTGTTTTATCAGAGTGAATCAGTACTGCAGTATATTCAGCGAGCCAAACTTTGGAGGGCTGCGTCTCTGCAGAAAGGCATAGATGTGGTAGAACAGGAGATAAACTCCTCTCCTACTCCTCCCAAACCCTGCAGAGACATTAGTTTTTCACTTGGCCACATCCCACACTCTTGAATGTGTGTTGTTTCTTTTCTTTTTTTTCCCTCCACCCTTTGAAATCCTACGCAGTGTCATTCTTCTGTATTCACCCCAGTGAGAGAGAGAGAGAGAGAGCAGTGTTGGGTGAGAAAGGAGTGACGGGGGAGTGTCAGGGTGAGATAAGGGAGGAGAATGCCTGGGAGAGAGAACAGATTCCTATTAAGCAAATTTCCCTCCTCCCATGATGTATGAGTGCACTAACAATCATGACAGCATTGCATGTATTTCTCCAGTGTGCTGGCTTAAATGCAGCTAAAGAGGCCATGGCTACAGCAGTGCTCTGAGAAAGCCAGTGAATCCATATAGTTCAGATGGACACAGGGCCTTTAATGTTTCATAAAGTAGTTTCAGTTCGTATCAATCGTTCTACCCATGAAATATTTAAAATCTACTTGTTTATTGAAATATTTAACGCTGTGGGCTCTGTTCATGCTCCAAGAGGCTCAGAAAGTCTTTTCGCGCCAGCTATAAATTATTATAGTATTTCTGCAAATCCTGATTAAAATAAGATTACCAATGAGAGCCCAAGAGCCTATGACTGAAAGTACAAACAGCCCACCATCGGAACACACTGTGGCTGAAAAAAACGTTCAACGGGAGACATCTCTCTATCTGACGTAAACATGGAATGGAATATTTTATCTTTCCTTTGACTGTTCACACGTGTGCCTCCTTTGGTTTTGGTGTTACTGAAGGCTTATAAAACTAAAAAATATGAAGTGGAAGCTTGATCGCTGGTATATTACTATTTAATACTGTTTAGTATTACAGACTGTTGATAATAGCTTTAAAGCATCGTCTGTGAGGCTCTTACAGATGCTCTTTGACCGTACTTTAAAGGGCAGTGTGTATATGACCAGCAGGGTCTCTTGAAGGATGTCTGTTCTAATGAGAGCGGGCCGAGCGGAGCCAAATGCAGTCTGATCTGTGATGTCACTGGTAATATGCTGGCAGGCCGTAACCGCTGGCTGGCTGAGCGGCGCTTACCACCACGTTATTAACACAGATCAGTGTACCTGCCTCTCTTCAAACACGATAAGCTTCAACACACAGTTCTCCTCAGTTCACTGCTTGAGCTGCCTAATACCCACCAATAGGAAATTAAAATGTTCTCTCCGAGTGGTGCTACTACCTTAGCCAGTCCAACCTTGGAGACTGTCTCAGAGTTTTCTGCAAGCAAGGTAGGCTTTTGACCTTCCTGGAAAAAAAATCCCTTTAGAATAAGACAAAAAAAGTATTTTAAATGTCTACCTGCAAGTTGGTATCAGTGCTTTTAAAGGACATTTTCTCAAGTCTGTTTTAAAATGGTACTCACACTATATACAGTCCTCCTTTCCATACTGGCCATGAAACTATCGTCTGTCTGGACAAAAATGCATTCTAAAGTAAATCTGATGCTAATATGAGGTCCTGGTTAGTCAAATTAACCCCATGCGCCCCAATTGCTGCAGTTTGCGTCAAAAATCACTCATGACTCAGTCAAATTTTAACACTTCAGAATCATCATGCTTTCAAGTTTTCTTCAGAATCAAAGTACTCTAGTGATAGTTGTCTGTACATCCATGGGTACATTATAAATATACTATATAAATAACAGTAGCTAATGGAGATCTAAATGAACAAACAAACAGGAACTGCTAGTAGCTAATTCAACATGGTGCCAATTTATGTCAAATATAAACCACAAATCTAGATTACAACAGGGCTCAATATAAGGCACACAATGTTAACTCACTGACTGCATCGTGCATCATGGATCATATATATAAGCAGATCAAAAAACTACATTTCAAATGTCTCCTTTTTTTATGCAAAAAACCTGCATATGCACATTGATGGCCTTTCTGTGCAGCCCAACTTATTCTGAAAATAATATACTGTATGCCTGAATAAAACATGCAGTAACTGCTCAAATCTTTAAACAAGGAGAGGGGGAAAAATGAGCAAAGTTAGTGTTTAGTCAAAAGTCTTTTGGTACAAAATACTCTACCTATACCCGATATCACTTTTGCAGCAGCTCAGCAAAGAAACACTGTCTGGGGAAACATAAAAAGAGACTTTTGTACTAAAAAGTACAAAAACTTTGCAAGATACTCACTTCATTTGTCTACCTCAGACTCCTGAAGACTCATTGAAGTCACTTTTCGCCCGGAATAAGGACTGTGGATTTTATCCGTGCTTGCATTAAAATTGCATTAGAAAGGATCTCATCACGGCCAGTATGGAGATGAGGAAAGATAACACCATACGGCAACTCTTTACATGTACATATGGGCATGAGAGCATTGTTTAAGACATCCTTTAATGCGGAGTGTGTATCAAGTTGAAAAAATAACATACGGTAGCGTCTTCCTGAATATAATTAAATAGCCTAATAACAAACTGCAATTAAAAAAAAAACTAACACAAACAGTTGCTAGTGTAGATCATTTGATTTTGCAATCTGTGGTGTGTTTCTGCTTTCAAAGCCTGTCCCGGGTCAGGTGTTTAATGCCCTTTTTGAGAGAGATGAAAGCAGCGCTCACAAAAACAAGTAAATTTAGTTAAGGACAAAATCAAAAGAAATAACAGATTGGCATACAATTTCAAGGAGTCTTTGTTGTTGCCCTGCAGGACCCAGTGGAAACGATTAGCGGGCTGAAAGATCGAAGGAAGGCAAACTCTAACATGTGCTATTGTTGAAGCTTTCATGAAGTTTCACTTAGCTTCTCTTCTGCAGATCTGAGGAGCCCGAGGAGTCATATATGAACTTCTAAGATGTCTGAACCTAGAATAGCGCACTGACAAGATACTGTTTGTTGTCACTGCATTCTCAAATCGTATAAATATTTCATGGGTTGTGTTCCCTGACACCGAGATTGTGGCTGACATTACTTTAAATAAAAAAAGGGACATTTCAGAAGACAGTGAGATAAGGGGATATGAAGAAATTCAGACCCGATATCTAAAGTAAAATACGGGCTCTAGTGAGTTCTAGAAACCTATATTGTCTTAACAGGCCATGTGGTGTTTCTGTACAACGCCAGCACATGTGTGTCAAAGAGAAATGGTGTTTTAAAAAGGGCCTTTGTAAATGTGTAAATCAGACCGAGGCATTAGTCTACAATCCCTCTGAGCTGTGTTCGCAGAGCTGCACCACATCTCTGTTTGTCAGCGCTGAGGAATTGCAGCTGTCGAAAATGATGCGGTCCCATTAGTGACGGAATCCAAGCTGAGACGGAGCCAGACAGAAAGCCGCTGTGGGGACAAGATGATAACAAGGTACTCATTGGAGATGTGAGGGATGGTGTTTGTGCATCGCTCTGTGTGTGTCTGATGAGAACCGGGCAGGAGGAGATGGAGGGGTTAAGATAAAGTGAGAGAGAGAGAGAGGGGAGAAGAGAAGGCGTGGAGAATGAGAAAAAAACAGGGAAACGGTTAGGGGAGAAAAAAGGATGGGGGGAGATAAGAAGAGACAAATAGAGAGGGGAACAATGAGACTGCGGAGCAAGAGGGAGTGACTGGGACAGTAATCAGAAACAGACGACTCAAAGCAGCGACTGAAGGCAGGGAAGACGAGAGACGGAGAGAGGGAGAGCGAGTCACAGAGGTCCAATAGCCAGTTCCCTGAAAGATTGGCAGGTTTATTCACGGGGAGTTAGTGATCTCTCGTCCTGCAGATTGTTTCACCTCTGAGGTAAGCTGTGTGCATCGTAGCTGGATAAAACCGCAGACACGTACCAAGTACCACAAAGAAAATCACCTCACCGCAAGCTATGATGTCAAACTACAGGACAGTACATTAAGCTACAATTACAAGCAGGCTGATTGATTTTCTGGATTGAAAAGCAGTTTAACACAGATGCAAGGTAAACTATCTGGCTGACTTACAGTTTAAAAGGTTTGTTAGTTTTTAGCCTCTCACCAAAGAAACCACTTTACTGACTGTAGGAAGCTAAAAGCTAGGCCAGAACACAAGAATAATAATTAAATAGCAATGTGATAATAGGATCTGCTACCATCTAACCTTTTTTTTAAGTTAATTGGACAAAACACCAGGCAAGACTGCCACTCTGCCATGTTGGTTTTAACAATAGTTTGAAAAGATTCATCAAATAGCTTGCCAAGTTTTAACTCGCAAGGCGAGCTCTGGTGCCCTATTGAGCAAGAAGTTCTCAACACTATACTTTTCTGATGATAATAAATAATAGACCGGATTCAAATGAATGGCTGGACCCACATTGTGTGTCATTCAAGTTAGCTGAGAAATGTGGGAAACTTCCACAAGCACACTTTGAAGAACTACACACATGCTCAATCTAGCTGCCAACTCAATGCAATTTAGCACACAGTATTCTAGCATACAGCTCAATAAAGTTCAGCCTGAAGACCTGATAGACTGGGAATATGTAATATCCCTTCAGCACCAAGGATAGCGCTCACTGCTATAAACAGTGGGCGATTTGAGGGGTGATGCCGTCCCGCCCTAACTGAGCTGCGTATTGATAAATCCTTGGCGCTGTCCTTGGTGCTGGAGTAGCAGACAGATTTGTAATTACGCTTTTTTCTCCCAGTCCCACCTTTTTTTCAGTTTCTTTTTGATCTATAATATTAGCTGTGGAAGAGTGAGAGGATCGTAGAGAGGCACTGCTGCCTGTAGTATTCCTATATAATATTCCTATAATATTTCTTTGATCATTCAGTAGTGTTGCTGAAAATACAACCCCGAGACCCATGGAGCCTAACCCTAACTGTCCAATTAACAAATCACAGACCGGCTATAGATTATCCCAGATTTCTAAATAATCTAATCAGAGAACAGTTTAAACCCTACATGGGAGTTAGTTTTAATTGTCTTTTATGATGATGATGATGATGATGATCTCTCACACAACCAAAGTTAACCTAAAATGTTTTATTCAGCTATCAGGCTGTTTTTTTGCTTCGGTTAACTGTATTAAAATCCCAGTTGATGCCTACATCAGGGCATCCACACAGGAGCTAACAGCAGAGGAGAAAAAAGTGCTCTACGTGGTCTACAGCAGCTTTCAGGTGAACTTACAGCAACAGAACACACAATAAAATGGAGTTAACTTCACATTTCTACAAAAGTTTGAGCATGCTTTAATTCAACAGAGATGATGCTGTCTGTCATGCACAGGTGCTCAGCAGTGCATGTTCTGTGTTGAAGGCTAAAAGCATGTTAGTGCTTGTGTAGCGTATACCATATGTGAGCAGTGTATCGGTGCATTTGAACATGCATACTAAAGGTGGGATTGTATAATTACTGCTATAGAAATATAATTGAGACCTTAAAATGTGGCAATTATATGTGGCAATTACACAGGTTGTATGAGTCTGACTTCTATGAGCAGCGGAGTGGATGACAGCTTCCGATCCCCATGAAGGCCATTTATTCCATGTTATATTAATAGCACCACTCTTGCTTTCATAGGCAGGACGCCTCGTCTTACTGTTTCAGCTAATTATCGTGACATTAGGCTGTACTTCACTCTTTTTGTCCTTGGTGGACTCGCCAATAAACCCAGGTGGATTGTGATTGTCCGACAGCTGTTTCTGATTTTCAGTTGATTATACATCTACAGTTTTTTTGTGAGCATGCTTAATTAAGTTTTTGGTGATGGCTCCCAGATCACTTTTTTTGCCAATAAATTGGACCGCCATCAGCAATCAAACTGTGGTTTAATCATAGCGCCGTTCGAATCGAATAGAATGGGCAAAGACGATGATGAGATGACAAAATGATGAAGCAATTCCCGACAGCATTAGTGACTGATCCCCAAAGGTAGGACATTTAGTACATTTTTAAGTGTTGCACGACAACAAATATGTTTTTAGAATTCTAGCGCTCCAAGATATAGCCAATAAGGGGAAATTATGTTCTTTTTTTTAATCTAAATGTTTCTTTTTTTCTTTGTTTACAACATAATGTTCCTAGGAGGACACATTATCCCTGCAGAGATGTGTTGCACATTTAAGATATTTTTAACTTAGTATACTTGTATATCCTCCAATTAAAGCCATAATTAATGCAGCAGCGTTGTGCTTCCAGGAAAATGTGAAACTTATATGCACATATGACAAACAAACAGTCGGGATCGAGCTCCTCGCAAAAGTGGCTAAACCACTAAAAACAAAGCACAAAGGTCAGAAGTCTCTGATTGTGTTTTAAAAATGTGATTTCTATGAAATCCACTTTGATGGCATGTTTGTGGGCTCAATTCTGTGCTGACTGTGTTTTCCCCATACACCCTTTTGCCCCCCATGAACTCCCATCATCTTGCCGCAGACTATTGGAAAATGTAATTTCTTCTTGTTGAATGAATGGGTTGGAGAGCGCACAAACGTCCGCTCGGGCGATGTATGTTTTTGTCTTGGAGCAAAACGCACTGTCCACAAGGACATGCTGATTCAGCAGAAAGGTCAAACATTGTGCAGTGGAGAGGGAGGCCTTTATAAGGAACGTTTTGTCAGTTTCTCTGTGGGTGTCCAGACAGTGCTTCTGGGTATTATGGACCATTGAAGCAATAACATTTTCACAGACAGGAGGAATAAGGTTTTTTGCTTTTATGTGAACATTGTTCAAAAACCTGTTTTAGTTCGTATTGCACACATGGCTCCAGCCATTCAAGCAGACCGGAATTACTTTTTCCTTCCACTTGAATATATAAGTTTCCATTCAGGAGAAAACCTTAGTAGGCTTCCTATGTCTGGCCTCTTCGTCTAGTTTCATTGTGCTTTCATAGCAACTAGAGAAACTTTCTACTTTCTAAAAAATCATTTGCGCTACATCTGAAGCTCTAAAGCGGTTGGCAGTAATGTGCTCCAGAGTTAACCGATAAATTCAAAATAAAAAACTCCTCCACTCCAGCAAAGGAAATGACAACAGCGTGCAGTGTTGTGGTTACACCCTAATGCTCTCGGTTCATCGCATCCGACACAAACTGGAACAAAGAACCCCATAGTTCTTTCAGCACCCCCTGACATCAGTAAAGGGCAGTAGCAGTAAATGGAAGCAGCTGAGCATGTTAGCCTGTAGTCACAAAACACAGGGATACAGTTGCTAATTTTTCAAGGCTGTTGTTCCTGCAGCAAGGTGTGCTGAAAAATGGTGACGGCGGTGCCGGTGCATTACAACAGTGCATAGGCTCATTAGCCTCTTCTTCAGTTCACCAGTTCAGATTATGAATCCTTTCATCATTTTTTCAGAGTGTGTGTGTGTGTGTGTGTGTCTGAAAATGACACCATATGAGCTTTCAAGAGCGAGGATGTTTGTTGAAACCAGGTGGATGCTCCTTTAGTTGTTTTATGTATTCTGTTTAATAGGGCTGTAACGATATGCAATATGAAACCGAAATCGCGACACTCAGATCCACGAACCTGTGTGTGAGAAGGCAGAATCGCGACACACCCCTCAGAACTCCCAGAGTTATCCTTCCCGTCCAGATCCAATGCTACCACATCTTTAAATTACTATTTGTATTATTTGAAGTTAACATTATAAAATACGTAGACCTACACCACAAAACTAATTCTTTAATTGTACCTGTAAAAATGCGTCCTCCAATTACGTGTCATGTGACTACCTTTCCAATCATGTGACGCCTGCCTACAAAAGTTGAGCTAGTTGAAGAACGTGAGGAAACATGGCAACCAACCCAGAGATTGCGGACCCTCCCAATACATTTAAAAGTCAGCAGTATGGCAACATTTCGGCTACCCAGTGGAGAACAAGGATGGCAATCGTGTAGTCGACAAGACCCACACAATTTGCCGTAAGTGTTTTAAGAAGCTTCCCCAAGTGTCCAACACGTCCAACATGCAGATGCATATCCTACAGCACCATTCCGAAATCAATTTAGCTGGAGCACAGAAAACAACCCAACAGCAGCAGCCTACACTGCCTAGTTTATTCCAAGCAAAGTTTCCAGCCAATTCAGATCGAGCACAAAAATGCAATTGGAATTTTTATGGCACTGGATATGCGCCCCTTTTCGGTTGTTGAAAACGAGGGGTTCAAGTATTTACTTAGTGTGCTCGAGCCCCGTTATGCATTACCAAGCCAGGCGCATTTCTCTCAAAATGTGCTACCAAAACTTCTGGAGAAAACAAAGGCTAAAGTGGAGGAAGGGTTGAGTACTGCTGAATCCGTCGCAATCACCACCAATGGATGGACGTCCCGTGCCACAGACAGCTATATGACCATAACCGCACACTATATTACGGGCAGCAAACCCCGTCCTCCAAACACGCGCAGTGTATGAGAGCCATACAAGCGACCATTTATCGGGAATACTTAAAGAGGCTGTGATAGATTGGAAGATCAGCAGATCAAACGTCCCTGTTCCCGTGACAACAGACAATGCCAGAAATACTGCCAATGCTGTCGAAGCGGCCGGCTTTTCACCGCATATACGATGCTTTGCTCACACTGTTAATCTGGCTGCGCAGAGAGGGATGGGCGTTCACCAGATGTCCGACTCCTCGGCAGAGTGATGAAAGTGGTCACGTTTTTCCACCGCAGCACAACAGCTGCAGCTGTGTTGAAGGAGAAACAGGTGATGCTACAGCTGCCCTTACACAAGCTGGTCCAGGATGTGGCTACTAGGTGGAACTCGAGCCACGACATGCTCGAGCGCTACCTTGAGCAGCAGGCTGCTGTTTTCTCAGCATTAACAGACAAGAGTGTCAAGAAGAACATTAAAGACATCGTCACTCTGTCTGATGATGATGTGAAACTAGCTGAGGACGTGGTCCAGGTTCTTAAACCTTTGAAAACCGTGACGACCCTCATGAGCACTGAGCAGATGCCAACTATTTCAATGATCGTGCCATTGAAACACAAAATCCTGGCCTCCATGAAGCACAGTGGCTCTGACTCAACAGTAGTGAAAGACATCAAAGCTGCTATTGCACATGACTTTGAGGACAGATACCCTGATACGGATAGGGCACTAATTCACTTTCTTCATATGAGCACTGCACTTGACCCCCGTTTCAAATCTCTACCTTTCCTTGATGAGACCACCCATGACACAATCTTCAAGAGTCTGACTGAGAGAATTCTGGAAGATTGTTCACAGACTGTTCAGGTATTTGATTGTTTTAATATTAATATAATTAAATAAAGTGCTGTGTAAATCAGTTAGGCCTATTTAATTAAAGTCAGTATTTAAATATAGTCAGATAATAAATGCTTAACTTTATTAAACTAGCTTTATTCGTGTAATTGTCCTGGATTTCATATCCTCCATTGTATCTAACATTATGCTGCAATTGTGTTATGGATTTTGTCTGTTAGGCCCAGACTTCCAGGGAGAAGAGCCAAGAGGAGCAATCGAGATAGCCTCCAGCAGCAGTGACTTGTCCTCCTCCAGCCAAAAAGAGCAACCGCGACTGTTTTGGAGACATCTTTCCAATGGAACAGGCATCGTCATCCAAGCCTTTGTCTGAAGTGGTGGACGAGGAGGTGGCAGCATTACAGAGCAGTGCAGAGTCTAGTGGAGTCCAAATCCACATGTGTGGTGGAAGGACAACCAAAAACCAGTTCCCCATTTAGCCAAGTTGGCTAAAAGTTACTTGGAATCCCAGCCAGCGATCTTCCCGCCGAAGTGAGAGAGTGTTTTCCACTGCAGGTGACATTGTCACAGCACAGAGAGCAAGCCTCTCACCAGACAATGTGGACATGATGGTGTTTCTGAAGAAGAAACTCCCTTAAATCAACTCCACAACAAGTTTGGTTTTCTTAAGAGAACCCCCCCCCCACTGTTTAAGTGTCTTCAAGTGGCAGTACAGTTTTAACGTCTGACAATCATTAACATATTATCAGTTGAAGGTTGGGTTCAGTTCCCCGCTTTGCGGCAGAAAAAGCATCTACATCAAAGAGTAGCTTTAGCATCTCATTTTCTCTGGTAGCTGTTTTGAGTGGGCAGTCTTCCACACCAGTTACTACAAGAAACTAATTGAAATAAAGTTTTTTTCCCCCCTTTCCCATAACTAAGTTGACATGTTGTGAGCCAGTATGATACCTCATGCGATGAGAGGCTCATTAGACCATGAAATTGAGCAATGTTACCTTGCCTTGTATAAAAATTTGAGGGAGAGAGAGCAGGAAACTAAAGAGATAGAGGGAGAAGAAAAAGATTGATTGTGTGGTTTTTCTTGGGAGGACGGTCTCACATTTCTGTGTCATTTAGATCAACTGTCAGGACCATAACCTCGGCTAATCACACTAATATAGTCTCTTATAAAACAGAATAGGACTCTTTCAGCACCCCTCTCACATCACTCCTCACAATGCTGCCGTTCTTCTGCTCTGCTCTTTACCTTTAACTGTGCTTATTCACATCCTTCTACAAGATTATGCAATATATTGTGTGCATAGAAGACATTATTTCATTCTAATTAGTAAAATATGTGGGAGTTCATCCCATTTGGAATAAACTATTAAAACCCACGCACTGCCTAAAGAAGCAGTTTGTCATTTGGGGAAAAATACTTATTCACTTTCTTGCCAAGAGTTAAATGAGGGGATTGATACTACTCATGCCTGTATGCTAAGTAGAGCTTGGTGTCAATCAGCCTAGCTTAGAATACAGACTGCAAGGGAAAGCAGCTAGCATGACTCACTAATTAACATGTTATGTGCTGGACTATTTATTGGCCATGAGCGGTGACTTCTTGGAGTGTTTTTGACACCTTGAGGTTGCCAGGCTAAAAACTCCAGGAAGTCTCTGCAGCCCTGGCCAAGAATAGTCTGGAACATAACCTTCTGCGTCATCTTTACACTTTGGTTTTACAGATTAAACAAACTTGAGATAACACGTTAGTTTTTAAACTTTAGAGATGCCGGAAGGTGGATTTTGTTACAGCTAGACAGACCGAGGTTAGCTGTGTTCTGTTTTATGTCTTGACGCTAAGATAAGCTAAACTAACCTAATCGATTTGTACGTTGTTGGAAACCCAAAAGGCAACCAATAAGTAAGAAGGGTTATTGTGTCAAGGTTCATTTCAGTTTGGCAGTTTCTGAAATTTCAGATGTCCTTGAACACACAAACAAGAACATTGTTCAAAGCAGTCCCTGCTCACACTGCCACGTGACAATAATGCAACTTTGCCAATAAAAGAAGTAGAAATGCTTACTTGCAGGCAAGCAAGGTTAGTCTATGAATCCTTTTAAAATCTAAACAAGTGAAGATGCCAAGAAGTTCTGTTGAAAGGCACAGTGTGTTATATGTTCAAAGTGGTATCAGTAATGTTAAGTATGTGTGATTAAATGTGATAAATGAGCAAAAACCATTAGGGTGGTCCTTCAATCGCACTCATCAGAACCCTTCCAAGAGAGAGCTTCGTAACCTCCACTTTACTGGGCTGAAAGCTACATGCACAAGCATAGCAACAGTATCCAAGGCTTGAATGAGGCCCGTGTCACACACACTGACAGCCCTTTCAATCTGAACATGAAGGAAAATGTTCGGTATACACCAACATTCTGGTGTGGGAGTACTTATATATACATATATACATTTTTATTTATTTATAAAGCACTTTTCAAAACCTGACCTGAGTAATAAACTTCCTCCCGGAGCGTATTGCTCTTCTAGGTCTAACATACTGAAGGCTAAAAACTGCAACATTTTGGAAGTGGTTGTGTGAGGGGTGTGGTAAGGTAATAAAAAACAGTGTTGCTCCGTGGAGTGTAAAATGGGAGGGTTTGGCACGGTGCAAAAAAGGGAGGACAGCAGGGGAGAGGAGAAGGAACGCGGGTCGTTGGGGTAATTTAGCTCTGATCGCAGTGCGTTGTCGTGAAGCCTGAAGAGGGAAGCCCATGCATCACACTGTAGCTGTGTCCGGAGTGCACTCTTATGATTGATCGCCTCACAACTCCACTTTAATTTAAAGTCAATGGCATCTATAGATACCTGTCAGAGTGGAGCAACCTGTAATGTCTCCTCACAGGCCAGGGCCCTTCTCCGACTGAGGAGCCGCCAAACACCAAGCAGAGCTTTAGCAGCTCAGGAACAAAAGGAGGAGAAAGGGAACAAGCCTGGTAATCACTCATCCAGCTGTTTCATTTCTGGCAGCTGTGACAGAAAGTGTTAAGGTGTTCACCGGTGATTTGAGTCAAAGATGGATTGCAGCAGGTGAAACCCGATGCAAACATAATGGAAGGAAAATCTGATTTGTCATCCTAGATCCACAATTTATGATTACATTATGTAATTTAGGATTTTGTTTTAACCTTTAGAGAAGGGTAACCATGCCGGCTAGAGTTTTCTTTGGCATTACAGAGCTAAAAAACCTCTCTGAATATATTTCCTCGACTCTTGCGTGTACTTCTGCTGCTCTACGCTCTGATTTAAATTGCTCTTTGTGTTCTTTATTTTTCACCTTAATCTCAATATCAGGAGAGGCACAGAGACATATAAGGGTGTTACAGACGAAAAATGAGATAAGTGTGAAATAGTCCCATCTATTTACCTGGCAAGTCCGCAACTTTCTGTATTGTAAATGACAGGAGGTCTCACAGGGACATAAGATCACACCCATTAAATGATTCATATCCTTCAGCAATTACATTTTATTTTTGGCAACGAACCTATAGGCCATCTAAATCATTGAAATAACAACAAGGAGGAGATGCTGACTTACTTGACTGCCAAATTACATCCTTTGATTTATGATTATAAAATCAAATGTAAGTAAATGTAGTAAAATATGCTTTTCTCCCTTATTCTAATCATTCATAACACAACTGAAAGCACCATCACACTACTGATCCTAATTATCTTAACATCATAAAGATCATCATCATAAAGATCATCATCATCCAGATGTTGCGAGAGAAATTGTCTTTTCTATCACCCACTAATCTCTGCAACATCCTGGACCATAAACAGAACCTGTATTTGTCTTGTGGCCTCCAACTATCACTATCATTAAAGCAGACCCTCAGGGTCCCTGCTGGCGAAACCATATTCTGATTCGCTGTCCCTGACCTCCGCTCGTGAATTTATAATGCTGGACCTCGCCCCGGAGGGCATGACAGGTACCTACAGGGCTTCGGGAAGCAAGTAGCCTCGAGCAGGAAAGATATGAATACTTGACATCTCTTCAGGTTTAAGGTCATGTACTGCAGGCACTACATATGCACTCACACATACACTTGGGACAGCTACAGTATATAGCCCTGATACGTAGGATCTGATTTTACTGTGATTGTGGTTAGCCTCTACCAAAATGGAGAAATGTGACTCCAGATAATTCCACAGTCTTACTCATATGTGTGTTTTTCGCTATAAAAAGCCAACACTCAGGGGTCACTTGGTTTTGTTTAGAGTTGGTGGGTGAGTAAATTGCACAACTGAGGTCGGGACATCTGCAGAGCTGAGTGCAGTCATCGAGGATAAACTATACACTGCTACACGGTGAGCAAATTCCTCAAAAGAGTCTTGTTTTCTATGTCTCTCTGTGTTAACTACAAAAGATTTGGTGTGTGGGGCAGCTTTGATGATTTACTTTTCTTTAAACATCACTTTTATATTACTGTCGAGTAATTATAATAGTATTTTTTTCATCATTATTATTATTAACAGCAGACTCACAGAACCATGTTGTTACAGTTCTATGAATATGAAAGTTATACAACAAAAGGCATAGTAAAACCCTACTTAGTCTATCGCAATGGCTCCCTTTTTGGCTTGTGCCCCCTTAAAACAAATCTATGTCAACTTGCAACTCCTCATCTACAGCTTGTGATTGGCTGTGATCCGTGCAACTGAAGAGTCACCCCTCCTTCACAGATAATTTTATTTGAATTTAAGTTTCAGAGAAGATAAGAACCTAGGAACATTTGACAAAATAGAACAAAATACATTTTGTGTAGAGAAAAGTTTGTTCTCTTTGCTTTCCTATCCTTTCAACCATTTAGCAACCCCTCAGGTTTATCCAGCGACCCCATGAGTAGGCCCTGAGCTGGGAAACCACCCATCTAATTTGCGATCATTCTAAAATACATTTTTCCAAACAAAGTTAAAGCAATTTTGTTCGGCTACATCATTTTGTAATAATGACATGTTTATCCAGACAAAGTGTGGTCTTACAGTGAGGAACAAAACCCCTTTTGTTTGCTGAATACAGAGGGCCATCACATGTTAGGCTTGAGGAGACTAAAACAAACTACACCCACTGCAGGAGCGGAGCATGTGTCCGTTTTGTTCATTTCACGCACAGTAAACTGTGTCTGATTGTGCCATGTCACCCTGTTGCACTGAATCGGTGTCTGCACGTGCATACCTGTGCATGTGCGCGGGCACTATGTGCAGGCATGACTGTATCTGCTGTAGAGAATCACATTTTTGGATTCACTCCATTTCACACTGTAATTGAGATAAGTGCCTTTGCCCTGATCATCCATCCAGAAAACACAGAGGGAGTAAATCAATGTCCAGTCATAAAGCCTAAAGGGTCAAAGGGGAGGTCTGGCGTTGTACAGTGTTAGTCAAAGTATTTCATTTCCAGGCAAAGCCGAGCACCTGAAGTTGAAGTTTACTGTTTTTGGACGGGTGGAGGAAGTGCCAGTGTATAACAATGTGGCTTTCACTCAACTGGATTAGCAAGACTTGAATGATCAGATGTCCACTGAAGAGCTTGAATATTACCCAACCATCTTTAAATCATGTGAAAGAGACCAAGGTTGGTTTTTGAATTGGTCTACTGAGAGAAAATGCCCAAGAATTAAGTAATTTATCAATAAATACACATATAATTCTTGATTAGCTCTAACCATCTTGCCGTTAAATTGACTCATTTGGGATTGGCACCCAGGATCTCTGGCATGTAGCAGAGGATATGAGATGAAAAGCAGCCCCGGAAAAAAAAGAGTGGACCATCACACCCGCACCAACCAGCTTCTTGTGACAGGCAATAATCATTATGCACAAGTGACATGGGTTTGCTATGAGTTCACAGGCAAACAGGATCCACCAGAGAAAGTCCTACTACCCCAGAAGGCAAGCAAAGCCTCCGCTTCACCAAAATAGGACACCTACTACTACTTAATACATAATAAAGTTTTTGGAACTGATGGACCCACTAAGTAACCAACAGAATGACTCATAATGGCTCCTGATGCAGCTAAAATCACTGTGAAACTGAAGTGAAACTAAACCAGATTAATGAGACTTTCAGATGGCATTTAAAGTACTGTTTGGGCATATTTCATGTGCACTAAAGCAAACCAACTCCAACACTAAACCTAAGAAATGACAACTTTGCCTCACAATGAGAGGCTTCTAATTATGCTGTCAGCAAATTGCACATCGTTTCTTACACTGCAGTGGGCCACGACACACAGAAGCACGCTGTGACATGACATACAGAGACATAAAAGGAAACCATGTAAAGATATCTTTGACTCAAGCCTTGCTACTGTGAACCATTCAAAGCTGCCATGTTGACAGGAACAGAATTTTACAGTCAGCTTAGTTTGCAGATCATAAAGGCTTTTATTGCCCCTTGCGTTACAGTTCATAGCAATGCACAGAGCTAAATGTGTGCCTATTTGCATGTACATTACATGTCAAGCTTGAGAGCACCAAAGCCAAACTGTTTCCTGCTCTGTACTTAACAGCCCACTCCATGCCACGGGCATGACAGAGCTTCTCTAATAGTCAGTGCTTAGTCAAAGTAGGCATTCCTGAAATGTGAAAATCAATCATGGATGACAGCTCATTTGGGTTTCTACCGGGGGAAGGCAGAGTAAGCGAATAAAAGGGTAGAAATTCCAATTACACAGTTGATGACCATTTGCTCCATGGATATGTGTAACCTCTGGCTGACGTTGTTGACGCCTCCATCCACTTGTATAATGAGCATGCTGTGGGGGCGCAACTTATTCAACAGAGTTTAAAAATCAGAAGGATAAAGTGAGTGCTGCATTGTAAAGAGGATCCAGGTGCTTCTGTGGAGCAGTCAGCAGGGTAAGAGATGAGATCGCAGATGGGTATCATCTCGCTGTCACACTGTGACAGGCAAATTATCCCATATAGCTGCTTGAACCTGGCCACCTTTAGCTGATTAGAATAATTAGGGAACAGCATGCTATACTGTCAAATACCTGTCTAAAGCAATATACTGTATACAGTCCATTTTAGTACACAGTGTTTGAGACAAAAGTTCAACTTTGAATGCCAGTGACAAATCAAACGATGAGATCACCATACCCCAGACTGACAGCAGCTTACATGACCCATTTAACCTTCTTGCAAGCCATGCAAACCCCACAATCTGTTCACTGGCCCTCCTGTCACCCGTGGACGGAGCGCCACAGCGGCCTGCCATGGAGTGAAACTGCTCAAAACTAATATAATTTTGTCTGGGCAATCTAATAAAACATAAGAGCCATTTCCCCTCTTTTCTGTCCCTCCTGCCCTCTTTCCATATATCCTGGCGGAACCGCTATGATTCATAAGAGATATGGCGGCGGCTCTCAGTATGCGATGAGCGAAAGGCACCTTGGGGAATTTTATGATCCATGACGAAGCGTCCAGGATCATTTTGGATGTATGCATGTGTCACTGCATATTAATAATGGCCTATGTCTCATGAAAGCGCCAGCACACCTTCAAAAGAGATAATTTAATCTGCTCCCTGCTGAGCCTCCTCTCCTCTCCACGCTTGCTAATACTTCCCCTCAGAATCCCAGTCAAAGGAGCCATCGCTTACATTGTGCACCTTGGCTTTAGGATAATAAAAAGAAGAAACAGGAAATGATAGAGGAAGTCGAGCCAACCAGGAGGAGGAAATAAGCCCCAGATTCAGAACACCACTGTGGAAGATAAACACAGAGCTGGTGGAGAATCTCTTTTCTTCTCTTTACATATGTAAATTGAGTGGTCATATAACATTATTAAGGAGCTAGTTGTTGAGGAAATTGACTTTTCTACCTTTCTGGGTTATCTTTTAGCTGCTGAGAATCATGTGCAGCCACTAAAAATCCCCTCATTAAAAATTACCATCCTGCGGTGCTCTGTTTTTCATCTGTCCCCATTTTAGAAATGTAAGCCAGCAAACAAGCAAAAGAACAAGACAGGGTGTTCTTAAGTGAGCTCCATGTGCCCTTTATATCTCAGAAAGAATTCGTTCTCTTTAAAGAGCTGGCGCCCCGCGGTGACGCCAACAAATGAGGAGAGCGTTGTTGGATCCTGGACTTGTTTTGTGGGAAGCCATGGCAAGCGTTGTCACAGCCAGAGCTGATACTCATTATTCAGTGTTTGCACAGCATACCGAAAGCTACCAAGCTCGGTAAAGCTCAACCACAAAGCGCCACTTTTTATACCTAACGCTACATGATCTAATAACTGCATGTAAAATCAGTCGATACGTAATAACCTCAAATGTCCTCCTGTTTTATTGTCGTACATGATGTGGTGGAGGCAGAGAACCAGTTAACCTCCGTCCGATGGAAGTTCACTCCAATGAAACCTGTCGTAAAATAGCTTCCATTACGTAAACAGATTGTCCAGCGTATTCCCTACATACCAATAAAACTTTCGCAGCACGCCGCGGCCACATATTAACACGCATGATGACATACCGCTGTTAACAATAGGGTAATGTCAGCTGATGATGTAAGTGCATTAAGAACAGTCGTAAACGTATGAAAAGAGCCATTAATAGTCCATCTAGAGAGCATCCATCCAGAGAAAAAAGCTAAATCAATGTTAACTATCAAATACAACATGGGACAGAATTGCAAATGAATGCAAATATGGGCTAAATCCTTTCAAATGCTGCAAAGAACACTTAGCATATTAACAGTGCTTAAAGTGCTTGATCTCTTGATCTTGACGGGTGTTGACTTAAGTAAGTTTTAAAAGCTTTGCAGTGCAGCATGTGTAACCATTGCTTTTGTGTACTCCTGAATGCCAGTGATTACTGGCTGCTTATTTTTTTTTCCCAAATTGAGAATATGGTCCATTAATTTTCCTCTTTATCTTTTTTACGGCATTTGGAGTTCAGCTTTTACTGAGAGTGCCAATATATCTGGGGGGTACCACATATCTGAGGGGAGCAGCACTTAAAACAAATGCTTGGAACAAAACAGAGAGTGTTATATGTTAAGGATTTCTGGCAAAGGCATCCGCATTGCATTGTGGCAGCCGGGATTACAAGGCTAAAAACAAGCTGAGAAAATATGAAGAAAGCTTTGCAAATATTAGACGAAGACTGACACGCAGCCTCCCACAAAACTGTGCTATTATCACGAACAGAGGCAATCATCTAAATGTATTCAACGAGGCCTGGGAAAAAGAATATACTCTAGTAAATCTGATTTATCGTAACCCTCCATGTGAGGGAAATGCCTAATGGAGTGTGTGGTGGATTCAGCATCTCATGCCCTTTATCAGCCAGAGGTGTCACTACAGTGCAGGAAAGGATCAGGCAAAGCAGACTGTTACAGGAGTTCAGTGATGGATCTTTTTTGACATACTACCAATTTGTGTTTTTTTTGTGTGTGTGTCTTTGGGGGCAACTTTGGAGACTGCTGTGAGTGTGTTTTAGGCACAGTCAGAGCTACAGTTAAGACCAGTGTGTTGGGACACCATCAGGGCTGGGGATACATAACCAATGAGCCTCTTTGGTTCCCTGCTCTTCATATGAGTGGACACATTAATCATGTACTGTAAGCCAATATAATCCTATTGACTTATACCTATCCATGCTTCAGTTGCTTCAGACTACCAACAAGACTCCTTAAGAGATCTTAGTTAATAGCGAATATTACCCTAATTTGTATATTCTTGAGTGGATTTTGAGACTTTAATGATCATTAAAACATGTATGAGATTTCCTCCTCATTATACATGTATCACATCTGATTGAATCTGAGTTCTTACTTTTAATGTCATGTTAATATTTTCTTTTCTTTCACCACCATCATCCATGTATCCAGTTTTATCTTTTTTGTAAGGCAATTTGAAACTTGTTTTTGAAGTGCTATATAATGTAAGTTATTAGTAACAGTCGATATACTGAATGTATAATAGTTTCAATTACTTGAAAAGGCAGTGAAAACCTAAATAAGAGTTCTGATTAAGCATGCAGCATTTGCAAACGAGAATATAGAAATGTCTTCATATTTAAATGAACATTTACGTATGAATCACCGTTCCTATCTGATGTCAAATAAGAAACAAGGACCTCTTGGCTTTACAAAAACTGAATCATAATAGACATGGTACACATGGAGACTTTTTGATGTATCTAAACTTTTATACTTTACAAAGCAGAGCTGAAGAGCGGAAGACTACCACAGAGTCACTTTAAAGCCCAGTTCAGACGAAAGACGAAACTATTTCAGAAAGCAGGGGTGTGAACTGGCCCATTTCAGCTCAGCTCAAGCCGGATGATGACGTAGCCTGTGACTCAGCTTGTTAAGTCGCCAGTGGCACGTCACCTGTTCCAACAGCCAACAGCTGGTTGGCTACTGAAAGAGCCTAAAGATCCTCTGTCTCAAGACTTACATTTGCATAACCCTGCTGGGTATGGACATCTCCAAATTTGCAACTTTAACAAGTAGCTTACTATCACTATCCTCATTTATATTTTAGGAAGCTACAAATTATATCCAGCTACAAAAAAAAAGGCTGAAAAACTCCAGCAGTTAGAATGGAAGTACAGAGAGTCGTTGCTATGGAGATGATACCCCATTTTGTCTATTCGCACTGGGGTTAACAGGCAGGTTTCAGGACACTGCAGACCGGCACATTGCAAGTAGTTGCGAGTCTCAACTTGTGCTGTCATGAATCTTTGGTCTGAACATCTCGCTGAAACAGGCTCGACTATAACTGAACAAAACAAGCTTTCTATTACAGGTGTTTCTCTTATTTTGTTCACTCTCTGAAGGGGAAAATGCCAACATTGCACTCAGGGGTGGGTGATATGACAATATGTACATTGAAAGAGGATAAAAAATGTATATAGGCTTTACAGTAGTACTGGAGTCATCTCTAACATACCTGGGTGAATTAGTCTATTGAGGGCAATGTTGCCAATCAGTGACCATATTGCTTTATGACAATTATTAATTTGATTTTGGCATCAATGCAGTGAAGTTTCTTGATATGTTTCTTGATGGGTATTTCACTCACTGGCTATAATGACTAAAAACATATTTTTTTCCCTGAAGATTTAAACAGATTTTCCAAAAAATGTACTATATATATGTACACACGCATATATATTCCTTTTTCAATCTGTATACTACTACCTCTTTGAAAAAGCTCAAACGTCTACAACAGTGCTTACTGTTGCAGCAGAACTACGTGTGACCATGCAGTTCTACGCCATACATTAATGAGTTTTAGCATATTATTATGTCATCAGCGAGGGCAGTGAGCAATTCCCACAGCTGTTCCCCTTTTGGCTTTTCAATGACGTTATCATCATGGCTGACTCCCACTTCCGTTGCAGCACATAACCTCATAACATGTACAACATGTAACCACTTAATGGTGAAATAAATGAGTCAGAGGCCCCGTCTCCCTCCTGTCTTCCCTGCATGTGTGTGCCCGTGAGTGTGTGCGAGAAAGAGTGAGGAGAGAGTGGGGGGAGTGAAACACAAACAGGAACAAAAAGCACACCCATGCAAAGTGTGATCCTTTCTATGTATGTGTGAATGAACTGCACGGTTCAGAGAGTGCTCTTTTGTTCACCCACATCCCTCTCAGTAAACCGTGTTTGTGGCAGTGACGAAATCCCCTGCTGTCTTTAAGGTTTCTTTATGTCGCCACACTCTCACCTCCCCTCCAGAGCGTGGAGGAGGTGAGAGGGAGAAAGCCTAAGCTGTCATCACAGTTTAGATCACTGTCCTGCCTCCACCCCCACTGCCTCCCTTTTGCCCTCCACCCAAACCTCCAGCAGCGTATTATGCAACTTAAAAAAACAAGGTCGCGGAAAATATCCAGAGAGGAATCAAAGAAGATAAACAGGAAAGGAAGGAAAGGAGAGGAAGACCCTCTTCCTTCTCCCTTTTCCCTTCTCCCTCTCTTTCTGCTTGCGCCCATTGCACTGTGTGATTCAGCGGGAGGTCAGACCACTGGAATGAGAGAGCCTGCAGCGTCTAACGCATACAAATGCCGGCGGACACACATTTGGACACATGGACAAATACAACACTGACACATACACACGTCAGACACTGGCAGCTCATGATAGTTTCAACAAGACACAGTGTATGTGTGTGTGTATGTTCAGGTTGCATGCATCACTGTGAAGATTAATACTCAGCCGCGGTTAAGATCAAATTTCCCAAACAAGGCATCCTTTTAAATAAGAAACCTTATTTTGAACCCCTCTTCGTCATGCATTATTAATAAGCCTTCTAGTTAAAAACTAGCCCTGGTGAGCTACAGAGACGTCACACATTACTCCTGCATTGCACTTGGCCTGATCAATACCAACTACTGCAAAAAAGAAAAAAGACAAGTGTGACTAACAAGCAGCAATTTAAAAAATATTATTATAAAGTCCACACTGCTATGTAAGGGAATACATGATGAATGGAGCAGAAGTTGAATATGGTAATGCTCAATTGGTCAAGGAAATTTAAAAGTTTACACTCGACAGTCATGCTAGCAGTTCTCTGAGGCTGTAGTTAGTCACAGAGCTGCTTTTTTAGAGCTATAGCATTTTGATGCAAAGACGATGCTGATATGTGAATGTACAGCATGTCTACAAGTAAGTACAGCTGAGGCTGATGGGAATGTCGTTAGCTTTGCAGGTAGTAAGTCACAAACCTAAGTATTGAACAGATTGAAATTATTATTATTATTTTTTTATTTTTGATTTTGATTTTGGAAAACATCTCTGGGGTGTTGAGTTGTTGGTCAGACGAAACATGCAATTTGAGAATATCATCCTGGACTTTTTCACACATTTTTCCAGACTAAAGGATTAGGGCTGATAAAAAGAAATTGTTGGCTGCCACCCAAAAAATTAATACTTTGGTGTCTTGGACTGTTTGTCAAACAAAACCAGTCATTTAAAGACATCTAACATGGCTCTGGGTACTGGCATTTTTCACAATTTCCTGACATTTTATATAGACTCCATTAATCAATAAAATCAACAGATTACTGGATAATGAAAATAAACACCATAGAATAAACCAACTATAAGAACTTCACATGCTCTGTCATCACTATCCATCCATCATTACCAACACAGCAGCTCATCTAAATGAATATTTAGTACGATAATGTGACACTATACAAATCAGTTAATTACTGATTCTCCTGGTTATTTACATGCTAATGTTGTTGTGTCGGCTTGCAGCCATGTTTTTTTTTGTTGTTGTTAACATTCGCTGTTTGTCATTCCCAAACAGCCAAGCCATCGTTAATTAAATTCAGACTGTGTAAAACTCAATACTATGCCAAGGTTTAGGTACATCTCCACACATCAGGGATAATTTAACACTCTTAATACTTTTGAGCACCTGCCCCAGAGCTGTATCAGGTCTATGAGAGTACAATCAGTTCCCCAAATCCTCTTGAAATAATTGCTCCTGAAAAATCAACAGTTATTAAACTGTGGTGAGTAGGGTGTGTGTATCCCCAGCTGAATGTCTCCCTAT
Source organism: Morone saxatilis (assembly GCF_004916995.1). Taxonomy (NCBI): domain Eukaryota; kingdom Metazoa; phylum Chordata; class Actinopteri; family Moronidae; genus Morone; species Morone saxatilis. The sequence continues at coordinate 8,033,674 of NW_023340246.1, forward strand.
GACTGCCACGCATGTGTACGGTCATGTCATTACATGTTAATGGGCTTTCCTCTGATGCTACAGCGGAGCAGAGACGGAGGCTGTGATGGAGAGAACAGGGAACCATTTGATGTTGCCAGTTGAAAGAATAAGCCTTACTTTGGGTTGCGCTTTCCACAGAGGCATGCTGGGATTGAAAGAGCGCTTGCCCAGGGCTAAAGGGGATTTTTGGTGGGCGTCACACATCCAATTACCTCGGTAGCATCACAGAAATCCACAGGGAGTGCGCACACAAACACACACACACTCACACATGTGCAATGCGGGCACCCACGCACACACCAACATGTAAGACACCCACTGCAGGAGGCTCTCACCGCAGAGGGGGCGCAGCCAAATTTCACTACTCTGCTGCTGCTGGATCGGTTGCTACGGAATTCATGAATATTATCAGCATGTGTTGATATGTGGCTTATGATATAAATATGGATAGCAATATGGAAACACCACCTAGGTTCCACCTCTTTGGAGAGCATTATTAATGCATTCAGAGAAGCTATTACTGGATTTGCATGGGCTCTTCTGATGAGCCAAGAGGACCTGCGGATCCACTAATATGTTGAGGTTTATTGGTGCATTTCAAAGCTGTTTTGAAGTCCTCTGTTCTGCTGCAAAAGCTGGGATTTCTAGCTGTTTAATATCCCCGCCAACAAACTTTAATAACTGCATGGTCCCACATCTGCACAGCAAACACGTAGACCCATCCAACCGAACTCATTCAAAACACAACATCCTGGAATTAATGCATTCAAACTTTTTCTTTTTTTTTCACTTCTACCTACACAGGTTGATAACTTTAATATTTCCTCTTTCCTTAAACGGAACCCGTAGGCCAATGGGAAATCATACTACACCAGACATTACTATGAAATCGATTTTTTGACATTTTTAATTATACAAGATTCGTCATTTCTTTTAATAACGTGATGAAATGGCCCTGAGCACCACTTCTCCCTTATTGAAGCTGATAAATCTCCGATATTTGTGTAGTGTTAAATCACATATGCCACTAGAGGGGAAATGGCTCTACATTTGGTGAATACACCTACAATATAACCAATTTAAACTTAAAGGTGGTTATCTAAATTAATTTTGGTCAGCGTTTTTATGTTTTATGGTATGTTTTCTTTCTTGTTTGAGCCCAGAATCCAGCCTCAAATGATATAAGCAACATATGAATTCAGTGAGTGAATACTGGTGCTCTATAGATCCCAAGGACTGGCACAGCAGTCTCCAAGCAATCAACTATAGATCAACTATTGACCGGCAATTTCACACAATCAACCTTAGCCCCAACTGAGCTTGGAGGATAAAATCCATGGCTAGTTAGCTCAAGAAAAACTTGCTGTTCAGGAAAGCTTTTCTGCTTAGCTTAGAGACCTTTGCTTAAAATTCAAGAGCAGATGAATATAAACTCTGCTTCAAGATGTATTTTAGCAACCTTCTCAAGGTAATCACACCAATGAAGGGCCACTGGAAAAGGTCAAACCAGCCCATTCCTTATTATTAAGATGTCTTAACTGCTAAGAGATGACGCCACTCTTTGAGGCATTTGGTCCACACCCAGAACCAAAGGAGTAATAATATTGTGTGCAAAGGAAAAAGCCAATGTAAGGGCACAGGGAAATAAAATGGAGGGAAATGGGGGGAAGTAGAAGTAATAAAAAGGGGCAGGAGGTCAGCTCGAGAGGTGAATGTGGCATTTGAGGAGGCCTCCTTCAGGGTTCAATCATCTTTAGATGAAACACATCTAAATGACATGAAAGGCGAGTAAAAAGGATTTGAAGTGTGTGTCTCTGCATGCCCGTGTATATGCATGGTTTTGTTCTTTTGAGCACATTGCAAAAGACTGTGTGTTATCCATATCATGATCACAGTTTTTCTTGCTCTGGTAAAAATTGCCTTAACTTGCATTAAGTAACAGCATCACACACAGATATGATATGAAGATATAATCAACTGAAAATTCATTAGGGAGAAGCATCAGATTTCCAACCAGAACTCATGCTGCATATAATACAATTTCACCATGCAACGGCAATTTTGAAATAACCCACTATTTGACTTGTGTTTAATATGCAAAGTTTGAATTTGGTGAAACTCATGTTACTGTCAGTACGTAACTATAATGATTTGCCTATTACAATAAAAAAACATCCGTTTAAAGAAAAAGACCCATGCCATGAACGGTTGATGTGCACCTTTGTTGAGGCCAGAGGAGAGCAAACCAAATCAACTGAGAATTTCACTGAAGCCACAAAAGCGTGGGCAGACTCTTCCGCCGTTTGTGGCAAGGAAGAAGCTCTCCAAAAGGAAGCACAGCTCATGCTGTGCAGATACGTATAGACTGGGTCATGAGCCAGATTAGACTGCTAATAACTGAAGGCCAAAGCATGAATTTCTAACACGATGCACCAGACTGTGAGGAGACTCGGGCAACACAGCAAGAGTTAAATCGCTTTTCACAGATTCTGGACTTATTTAACTGTTATCGGTGTACTGCTCTCAGTAGCTGATGCGCGGCTACCTCCATGAAGTATTCCTATACAGTAATAGTATACAAATATAACTCCAGGTAAAAGAACTATGAAGTGCAAAGCCTGAATAAAGACAAGAAGGCAGACAATCAGAACTGGGCGAGAACTCCAACATCTGCATTAAATCTCGCTCTTTTTTTTTTTTCTCCACTTAGTGAAATCTCAGTAGAGAAGTGCTTCGCCTACCCCAGATAACTCGGCTTGCTTTGCCATAGGAAGCCATTAACTGACAGTACACGGCTTGAGGTTATCCCCATGGGTGTAACAGCCTCTGGGATATACTGTGTCTGGCAGAGAGATGAAGGGAGCATGACGCTAAAGAGTTTAGCTATTACATTGTGAATTTCTGTTAGAAGAATAAGGTTTTTAGAGACTACTGAGGGATACACAGAAAGCCAAACAATACATAAAAGGTTCAGCAGACAGTCAGATATCCCTTTAAAAGAGGTAGGAGGTTTAGTAAGTGTAAAAGTGCACGTAATGACTGCATCGCATGTTCGCAGGCACTTCGAGGCATGTTCAGCATCCATGATGAGACTCGCTCAGACGGGCTGGTGTGTGAACGTGGTGATAAATCACAATGCTAAATTAATATCTCAGCAAAGTATTGCCCTAGATAGATGGAAAAGCACACACGCACACAGAAAAAGAGCACACATGCTCCAACCCCCTACACACAAACTGCATGTTCATCTGTGTTGAAATTTCACAGTGCCTCTGCAGTACCACGGCACAACTCCACAGTCTCCTTTTGCCAGTAGGGGAATGACTAGATTTGAAAGAAGAGGGAAAAATGGATATCTGTGGGGGGGTTTTTTTGCGGCATTTGCGTGGGTGGGCGGGGTGGGGAGGTATAGTTATGATGGCAGTCTTATGCAGGGGCGTCTCTGTGTGCGGCTCCCCTGCTGTCTGGCTGTTTGGTGTTGGTTTTGAAGCTAGAGACGACTGAAGGCGTCATTGTCAACACATTTACTTTACGCCACTGTTCCTGCTTGTCAGTGACGCTTAAGCATCAGTAAGTAGGCCCCTTCCTATAGACGCCTCGCAGCAATGAAATGGTGGTTATTTTTGAATACACACATTCAGCCCCCCCCCCCCCCC
>NW_023340246.1:8037450-8038537 GCF_004916995.1 Morone saxatilis
CCCCACACACACAGAACCTACTACACCCTACACGATCCAACCCCCCCCGACAGCAATCTCATCTGCTCTCGTGCACAACTGCAAGGCTGCTGCGAAGAGCTTGCGTTTCTGCAATCACTTCGCATTTGTTTCTGCGATTGATTTCCTGGCATGTGAGGGGAAGGAGAGAATGAGCGAGTGGGTAGGCAGCGAGGGAGGCAGGGGAGGAGCGAGCAGAGGGAGGCAACAGGGAAGTCAGAGGATGTGCAATGCCAGGCTCACATACTGTCACCATGACAACAGACATCACTTCACAGGAGCAGCACTTAGGATGCCTGTGTGGGCTGAAGTGACATAGTTGAAGGTTGGCATTAGCCTCTTGTGGGTGCCATAACGCACCAATCCTCTCCTGGCTTGCTTTTTGTGCTTTATTTCCTCCACGGTGCTGCTAAAAGGCGCAACTGTTGCTCTTGCCAGATACCTATTGGGATTGCAGAGTGTTTTGTACTTTATGTGTGTAAATGCGGGTCCTGCCAGTTTGGCTTAACAAAGACAATTCAATTGAGTGAAGTGTGTAAGGGAAGACGGGAGGAGACATTCATATTCAACGAGCCCTTTTCATCATTTGCGTCACTTTGAAGCTGGCTAGCATGTATAATTCTCTGTGATTTGAAGTGACGCCAATCATGGAAATGATAACTTGAGATACAGAAACACACTACAGACTCTAAAAAGGATCCATCTTAGCTGCTAATCCTGCTTTTCATCCCCAAAAAAAAAAATCTGTAACACTTTATGTGGGTATGCAATTGATATGTTTTAATGCAAATGTAATGTATGACTCATCAAGATCTAATGCAATGTATTAATGGATTAGTTGATAAAACCTAATATTAATAACTGACAAAAATGTATGTAAATTTACAAAATGAATTTTAACACACTTAAGTGATACATTAATTAACATTTCATTACATTTTCTATAAACCAGCTAAAGGGACATAAGCCTCTCCACATGCGTAAATGTACCTGTTTCTTCTCTTTGTGCACAGATTATATAGAGGGTTGAAAGGATTTTGGTTTGCTCTTATCAGCATTCAGCATGTAT
>NW_023340246.1:8038569-8043876 GCF_004916995.1 Morone saxatilis
ATACAGTATGTACAGTACAGTATTTATGAGCTGCAAAACTGTAACTCGTGTAAGAGGCATGACTGCATTATGGAAGCATGAATGTGTGTAACATCCAGTAAGTGGCATTCCAGCTAGAAAAAACAGCGAATATATGATGAGATGTTAATGAATATTTGACTTTATGGAGAGTAAATGGGTTTAAACTGAAGAGAAAAAGTAAAACTCTGAAACACTGAAACACAAAGCTGAGCTCTGGCTCATATGGGGGGGATCATGCTTAAGCCTATGAGGTTTATACTCTATTGTTTTCATTACAATTCTAATTTACCTCAGAAACTGTCTTGGAGCAACCGCTAAAGTGGGTAGGTTTCTAATCCCCCCCAGACATTCGTGCTAGAAAATTTGCACTGATCAGACACGTGGTGGCGCTATAAGGGTGCTTCAGTTTGTAAAAGTTTAACCCTTTTTCTTCCAGCTCCAGTCAAGTCTTTCTCCCGGTCACTTTATGTTTGTGGTCAACCACACAAAGGTGCATGCATTTAGTGGCAGAATATAATCGAGTACCTTAAATCAAGTTTTGAGGTACTTGGAGTCAAATATTTTCATTTTGTGCTGTTCTATCCTTCTTTTTACTCCACTACATTTATCTGAGCTGTAGCTACTAGTTACTTTGCAAATAAAAGGCTGTGCACAGCCAAGCAGGTGTTTTCAATTACTCTGGCTAATAAGACCTCAGGTGCACTGGGTGGAGCTATGCTGGGAGTTATATAAAATCACCAAACTTTATGCACTAATAAGAAGCATAACAGGGTAAGTTGCCCCTGTCCCAAAGGGTTCAACACAATCAACTACAGAGTGAGGGAGATGTCAATCAAACTCAGCTCGTCTGTCCTGGGAAAAGGTCTAATTATGGAACGTAAGTGGAACCACCTGGTGGACTATGGGTGTGCGAGGGACTTAATATCACACATACACATTTAATTTGAGCACTTTATAAAATATGATGAAGTATTATTTGTTTTATCATCTCCAAACTGGAAACTGAAACTAATTTGAAAAATAGGATTCAGTGTTTTCATGAAATCAGATTCAGTCAGATTAAACTCTCAGTGGATGTAAATCATCACCTGTTGACTATGGGGAACGTGCTGTTATGCTAATGTTGTGGCTGTGAATTACAGTGAGCAGCTGATTTTTTAAACATATTTTCCAGGCTTTTTTTTATAATTAGGAATACTATGCAGTATAAAGCGGACAGGAAATGACAGAAGGGCAGAGATATGGGGGATGATGAATACTACACAGGTTCGTGGCTGGACTTGAACCAGTGACACCGCCTAAATCCCTTGGCTAATTGGACGCTATTCTTCCTAACATTTTATCTTTCAAGCATAATGAGCAATAAATTATTAATTCTGGTCAAACTTAGTCTTAACCATCTTCAGGCAAAACATTAGGCATTCTGTATTTTTTAAAAATGGCAAGCGATATGGGAAGGAAGCACAATGCAATGCCAATGGGAGTCTTATCCCAACAATCTACATCTGCCACGAGTCAAAACTGACCACTTTGGCTTCTTAAAGCAAGATATTGTAGCTTTAATTTATTGGAGTCGGTTCATGTGTCTATCAACATGAGGAAATGAACACTATTACAAGGCATGAAAAAACACTACAGATAAAAGCCTTGCTGCTGTATAAGGTAATATTAGGAGGACCAAGGACATTTAAGATTTAAATCTTGTTTTTAATGATCCAGATGACGAACAGCCACTTCAGCAGAATGTCAGGAGACAAATGGAAAAAAAACATCAGTTTCGGTTCAGTGCGGGCCTTTTCTGCAGGTTAGAGGCCACACCAGACTTTATTACCAGTGCAGAATTACTTCTGATTCGAAATAAACCGCGGCACAAGGCTGGTCTACTCATGCACCAGAACAGAAGTTAATGAATGAATGACTACAAGATCATTAGCAGCAGCTTTCTGCCCTCAGCACAGGACAGAGCAGGACAAGTAGCTCAGGGTTTGGGGATGTGGGCTTAACAGTTGAAGCAGCGAGCCAGGTTACAATAAGCTTCTTTGGTCCGCGGTGGGGATTTGGCCTTGAATGATCCAGAGGTAAATTGTGTTCCTGAACTCATCCAAATCCTCACAGTAGAAGGAAGAAAGTATTACAGCTGCTCATGATGTGTGCAAAGTAGCCAATGCTACATTACACTTTTTTAGGTTTGAACACAAATCATCAAGAAAAATATCACAGTCTGTGAACATCCACGCCGACAAATATGTTCCATTCATCTTTGCTTTGAACCATGCATGAGAAAAAAGGAACGGAACTGCTTCTTTTCTGTGCTGAAGACATTGCAGTAGTTGACAATGCTGTTCAAATCCCCACTACAGCCCTGAAGCTCACAGCTCCATTTTCCATTTTGCCTATACTGCCAAACTATACACAGCTACATCTTTCAAAATAGGTAAAGAGGGGCAGAGAGAGAGGGCAAAACGGAGAGTGGCGTCCTTCCAGTGGAGAGTGTCACCCCACAACACACACACAGACCGCATTAAACACAGGCAACGTGACCTCTCGGATTCACAGCTAAACAGGAAGTCACGCAGATAAAATTAAAGGGGCACTTCACTGATTTTGCATGTTTGAGAAGTATGACTCAGCGTGTGAAAAAAGTTTCTGTAATTACTTCTGCGGAGGAGCTTCCTAAAGTGTGAGAAAATAACCCTGATGGTGTCACAGTGATGTCAGCGGGATAATCTTGGCTTTGACTTTGAGATTACAAATTTATAACAAAGAGCCTCCAATTAAAACTGGGAGCATGAAATTTGAAAGACGTTGGCATTGAACAGGCAGGGAGAGAGAATGAAATGATGCTATTGGTTAAATTGTGGGAAATGTAGGACCCAGTGGTTTTTGAATCTAGAGCCAAACTAGGGACTAAAAGTCAGGATATCCAGGCCTCTGTTGCTTCAAGTTTTGCCTTTTTTCCTAAATATGTCTCTCACAAGTCCCCCAAAGTTATGGATGGGCCATACTAAATAGGTGGAGTACCCCTTTAATTTGAACTTGGAGAGAATCTGACGTGTGGTGTTCAAAATTCACCCCACTCACAACAGCTGTTTCACCGTAATCACACTGTATTGGAGTATTAAAGTAACACTGTAGAAGATTATCTGTTGAACCGTGAGCACAGCAGGAGTGCTTCAGACTTTAAGTTCAAACATTGTCTCTGCAGTGTATATTCACTGCCAGTCTCAGAGGACTCGGCCCAAAGAGAACTGACATTCAGTATGATTAAGTTAGTGCTATCTGAAGCCCCACCCAGGGGTACATAGTAATCCCCAACGCGCACCTCACGCTGTTCTACTGAAACGAATTACTTCCTCTGTTCCGTACCCAGCTTTATATCCTCATTTGCCTCTGATTGAAGCACATACTTTAGACGTCCATCCGCTGTTCTGTTCCCCCGAGGGTAATGGAGGGAGAGACAGGTGGAGGAGAGAGACAGGCACGGGTATAGGGGCTGAGAGTGGGAGGGCAGGCGAAGAGATAGAGTTATCCGTGGTCTCATTACGGTGGGAAATGTGAGGGTCCCGATCCAAGGGAATGATGAAGGACTCTGTGGAGGAGGCCTCTGAGAACCAACAAAGACGGCTTTAGTTTCACTGGCAGAATGCATTTGCATAGCTTAGAAGCCAAAGCGTCTGAACCGGGGCTCATGAAAAGAAACCCCAGCAATTGGTTGGACTTCAATGCAAACGAGAGGGAGCGAGAGAGAGAGAGAGAGAGAGAGAAGAGAGAAGAGGAGGAGAGGGAGAAGTGGGATGGGAGAAAAAGCAGTAGGGAACTTTTTCTCTTCAGTAGCACAACACAAAACGAGATCAGGAACATCTGCACATCCCATGGAGGTTGTCGCTGAGTGACTTTGATGCAAAGAGAACATACTGAAGGCGGCACATCTCCAGATAAAGGAACGCGCAGAAAAACACTTCCATGCCATCGTAAGAGTCATGTTCTATTAGTGCAGTTTAGTTCTCAGCGACAGAAATGCCAATTGAGAATATTTAGCAGGTTTGTAGGTTCTGGGTCCGTTTGCCGTTATGGAAGAGCGGCTGCTGGCCTACTGGAGCTGTGGAGAGCAACACGGAGACGAGCAGAGGTCGAGATAATAGAGCAATCTCCCGGAGAAGGGTGTGTGTGTGGGGTAAAACCAATGAGAAAAGAGAGACACACTCCGAGGGAAGGGGTGGGGAAAAAAAGAAGAGGAAAAGATAAGGAGAGCGGGACAGAGAAAGAGTGGAGCAGATGTGGTACTTTAGTGGCGTCTCCTTTTTTCCCTCTGTGGCCTGGAGTCATGGAGGGATGACTAGCCTTCATCAATCCTCTTTAATGACTCTGGCAGCACCACTTAACGCACTAGTATGTGATTTCTTCATTACTACATCATGATTCCACCATTTAGTCGCCGTCGATGACGTACACCGATGCTCGGGGGTGAAAATAATCGTCGAAAGTCTTAATTTCCGCAAGAAGTCCCATTATTCTGCTCTTGGGTCAATTTGGAAATCTGGGAAGGAAAGTGCTAGCCGATGCTTTGAACACAACAAATAAGAGAGATGATGGAATACGGCGGTAAAAAAAAAAAAAATACTACACACGATAAGTAAGACCAGAGCAAAGAATTCAGGCCTCTCTAAAACCCACACACACTCCTTTACGTGTCAAAACCTTTGGCGAAAAAAACGGGAGGGAACACAAAGTGCATGCTAATGTTTTGACACTATCAATGATAAATGTTGACTTTTGATTCTGCCAGTACATTTTCACTCGGACCAACTCCCTGGAGAGGTGCAGTATGCTTTAAACATGAGGCATACACAGGCCAGTGGCTCCTCACGACTGAAACTTATGTGATACACAAGTTGGAGTGCATAAACGTCTACCTCTATTATTCTCTATTATATCTATCTATTTACATAAGCCTTTTCTCCTGTTCTGGCACACGAAAGCAGAACATATGTAAATCTTCACAAGAGCACACTTATTGTACCACAGGTGAAACACGGTAGTGGGGGGGGGGGCTGCACAACATACAAGCACAAACACAAGACAGATAAATCCACAAACAGTTCCATCTGCTACATCGCCCGCTCTCCTCCGCCGCTGTAAGCCTTCTAGTCCACACACACACACACCGCGATGGAAACGCCACGTCGAGCATCATGGGATATGATTCCTTCTAATGAGCTTGCATCTTCATCTGCACACCCAGGCTGTAGCAGGGACGGCTTGCTCACACCAAGAATCCGTAGCTTT
>NW_023340246.1:8043890-8044646 GCF_004916995.1 Morone saxatilis
TTTGATCTGACACTCATATGATGGGTTGTGATGGTTAGCGTCGTGCCCGTCTCCTCTGACTATATGAGCATCTGGGAGAGACCAATTTACGAGATAAGGATACTGACAGTGATTTCTTGATACATCAATGTTTGATGAGAGGTCATGCCCTCGGGCTTCATGCAATCCTGCAGGAACTCCAAACAACAACGCCTAGTACTCATCTGACAGTGCCCGGAGAGTGCCTAGAGGTTGGAAGATTTGGTAAGAATTGGTAAGTGCATGTCACGCAGTTCTAGATGCGTTTTAGCGTGAAATACCCCTGCAACAGGTGCTTGAGGGAGAATGTGGTAATATGAGCTCAACTGTGCACATATATGAGCAGTCACGCTACAGCTGCCTTGACGTGCTGTGATTTATTATCTCATTCGCCCTCCTCCCTCTAGAGCAAGAGAATAGATGGCGCATCATTGGTCAGGTGCAGCACCATGGCTGTTCCTGTCATGCTCACAGTAACCTTTCATTGCTACATCATCTCTGCACACACACACACACCTGGCGACAAAAGATCTTTTTTAGTGCTTGGTAACGGCCTCTGAAACACCCCATCCCACATCTCTACTTGACCTCACATTCACACCGCACAACGACTTCGGTCGGCGCCGCTGTCCCTGCCGACAGGTCAGGGCTGTGCACCTCAAGGTTTCCTCCGTGTCCCAATGTTAGTGCACATGAATCATTATTTCCCCACAGTGCTGCTGCTGCTGCCGCCGCCGC
>NW_023340246.1:8044746-8057835 GCF_004916995.1 Morone saxatilis
TCAACAGTGGGTCCTTCTTCAATTAGCAGACACAATAACCACAGGCGCCCGCGCCACCACAACGTCAGCTTCACCAGCATTTAATTTCGAGTGTCCACTAAAGGTTGAATTTAAAAAAAAAAACATTCGCCGGTTGAAGGCTATTTGGCAAACAGTTTGGACATGACACCCTTTAAGTCATGTCCCAACACAAGTATATTGTGTATTTTCTTCATACTTCAGCGTTGAGTGTGTGTTGTTATTTCATTCACTGCCACCTTTGCGTCCACCACTGCCCCAATATGGAACCGGCAGCAGCGAACCACCGCGGGAAGCTTAGCACGCTGGCTACCCGCACATCCGCTCCAGTTTGCTGCCGGCCTAATTTCTCTCTCTCAGCCTTCTCCCCCCCCCCCCCACCCCCCTCTATCTTCTCCTTCCCTGCTGGACTATAATGCATCCCTTCTTTATCCAAGATGTCTGATGCTACACTGCACTGACATTGGAGGGAATGCGATTATGGAGCTCATTGTGTGTACAGCACCTTCATCTAGTATCATGACGGGGTTTATAAATTTAATATGCCCTTACTACTATTGTAGTTGGAGCTGTATGACATTTCACTAAATGTATTCAGTCCTACGGTGCACGAGGTGTTGGATATGATATGAAACGAGACAATTTGGCATTTGGGGGAAGTCTCTGTGGGCTTCGTGTCCGTCGTCAAACACAGCACATCTAGATGATGTCACACAGAAAGGTATAATACAAGGCCCGGGTCAGAGAGAGGAGTGTGTATCTGGGAGTGTCTGAGAAAGAACATGGGAGGGTTATGGCTTTGGTACAATATTCTGCTCTGGTTGGCATCACACATGAGCAAATCTCAAACAGAACAACATGTATTTTTCCATCTCGCTGCCTTAAAAGCCATGTAACAGCCAGTGGCCACCTGTGGAAGCTATTCCACCGACTCCTGCTTTGTCCGGTTACTGTTGCTTCATTAAAATCGTCAGCGTCATTGTTTGAAAGTGTATTTGAATTGAATGATTACTTTAAACTGCTATCTGGCAAGCAGGAGAGATGTCATTTGGCAACACCCTGAGGGAATTGTGTGATAGAAATTACACACACCCAAGGATACAAAAGACTGCAATTACCTTTTCCATTTGAACAACCCAAAGAGTCATTAAGTGTGCTGTGGAAATCTGCTAAATCCAGGGTACAAGCACCCATGGGCGGATATATACAGATATAACATTTTTGGCCGTCACATGCCTGACTTCACACCAACCCCGCATGCATATTAGCTACAGTACGCACACTCCCAGGACACAGGCAAAGCATCCCCCAGTGTGCCACTGTTGACGAATGTTTCACTTAGAAAATAGGTCACCTCTGAGCTGGCAGAAAGATTTTAGAAGGGCCGAAATTCAAAAAGTGGGCAGATGATTTGGTTTCCTCGTGTCATGATTCGTTTACAGTGCGGTAATGCCTTGCATGTGGCTTATCCGAGACCAGCTTGAAGGAAGGAGACGGTGGGTAAAAATGCATCCAACAAGAACGCTTGTGACTTTCCATGCTGCAGTTTAAAAAGATGCAAAAGCTAAGTGCAATCCTACTTCCAATGAAAAGCGTGGCACTGATGAGTTAATGCACACTTTCTCTGTTGATTCTCCTCTTTCTTTTATGTTAATAGCATCTAGACAGCATCTGTTCTTAATGCTCTCGCATGCCCTTCCACATGAAAAGAGCTGAATCTATTTAGATTCCACGTTTTTAGTTCCCTGCCTGTTGAAGAAATTACCATCTTCAGCACACTCTTTTAACATGGACTAGTGTAAGATCTCATGCAGAGAGGCAGGCCTTAGCCTGACTATAAAAACAAAAGGCAGTTCTGACAGGCATGACGCAAGTTTTTATTCTACAAATGTTCCCTCAGACAACCCTGTTTTCCCTGGGTAGCGGCACTTTGACATACTCAGTATTCAAGGCAACAGGAAGCCTGTCGGCAGTATTTACACACATAACTGGGGTGAAAAGAGGTAGATTTTACAATGAGGTGCAGCGGTTCATGGCAGCTGGTATCAAGATGCCGTCAGAATCCAGAAACCGCAGCCCTTTGTGATGGTCCCTGGTGAGATATCAGGGTTGGTCTCCTCAGAGGTTGAATTGACAATGAATTCAGTGAAATGGTGTGAAGTTACCTGCACGTTTGAAGCTTTGTAAAAAACCTGCCACCACTGTACGAAATGTGTCGAGCTCACAAGCGTGGCCTCAACACTTTAATTTGCTTTAAGGGGAGTTTTTATGATGCCCGACTACACTCTGATTAAACTCTCCACAAATCAATTTATTCATCTGTCTATAGTATGATTCAAAATGTATGTTTTTTTCTCTTTTAAGTCTTAATTTAACTATACTGCAGCTGTCTACTTTTAACACAGGACAACTTCCTATTGGCCTATTGATCAGCTGCACTCCCAAGTGATTCGCCCCAACTCAGATTGATTCTGTCACAGCTGTTTTGGTGAGACAGCAGCAGAGTTAACACAGCATGCTAATTAAGCTGCATGATCCTACTTTACCAATTGAATGGCCCAACACTCGACACCATACACAGGCAACTGAGATTTGTTTCATTTAAAGGTTATGAAGCAATGCATCAAATAAATGGAGTGTGAGGATGATCTATGGATGAAATTGTAAAGGAAAACATGCTGCTGCAGATTTTCTTCACATTGTTAACCATCGGCGCAGTTCTTGATAACATTATGTAATTAACTTCTGACTATGTGAATATATTTTAGTAACCCCCCTGTTTAGCAGTTAGAATCAATAGATACATGGTTTATAAAACACTATAATGTGGTTGTATCCGATATAAGGACCTTTTTAAAGAGTTTATAATATATTTGTTAACCACTATAGCCTCTAAGAATAATCTGTAACAGTTAATAACTGAACACATAACAGTGCTGTAATCATATTTAACAATATATGATTCCACAAAAAACAAACTGAAAGTGTTTTAAAACATAATCTATTTATGTACATGTGCAAATCACGCGCAGGTTTAAATATGTGTTCAAAATTCATGCCGTGTGGAGCTTAAAGGTCAGGTTGTGTTTGCTTTTGTTTGGTTCACTAGACTTCATTTGGGAGCTGTCAGCAGCATCTCATGGCCTTCATCAGCAGATGTAATGTAATGTATATACATAAGTAGCAATATAATTAAATACATATAGATTTTTAAATGATTACAACTGTGCTATACTGTCAATCATTCAACTTAACATACCTTTAGTGTTCATTCAGAAAATGCATACAACACTTATGTCTTCATATTTGCCGACAACTACATAATAGTATGTTATAAACCATTGTGTTTGCTGCTCTTTTTTATAGATAAATTAATATTGAAATCATAAAAATATGTTTCATTTTTCATTCTATTAAAACATGTCCATCAAGATAAGATGGTTATACCAAGAAATTTCCATATGTTGTTTAAACAAGAAAAAGATTAACCCACCCACACGACAGTCAAGATGTGGATGGAATACATCAGCTGTTCACAGTGCATAAAATTCCCCAATATAGCAGAAGAGGTCGCAGTCCAGAGAAGATTCTGTTATATTTACTGGTGTACCCAACACCATCGATGCAATTGGCTGCACACCACTCCATAAATGTACAACTCATCTGCAAACTCCCAGAACCACCTTCTGAATGTGGTCTTCCACTTCCCAGGAGGTGCACACGACTCCTACATTTTACAGATCAGTTCTGTGGGTATGCACCCTGAACAAGGAGCTGCTGGAGACGCATTGGTACGCATACAGGCTTTTTACGCCTTTATTATGACAGGACTGGTGAAGATAGACAGGAAAGGGGGAAGAGAGAGAGCGGAGACAACATGCAGGTTGGAATCAAACACGAGCCGCTGCGGTAAGGCCACATGGGGCGCGTGCTCTACCAGGTGAGCTACTGTGAACCCCATTAGTACGCATCTTTGAGTAGTTATAAATTCCAGAAACAGTGAGCCTATATTCCTATAATGACTTATTTTGGATTTTAGATCAAGGATATTCCCTGGCCCTCTGGTTAAGGCCACCACTCACAAACCCTCAGACACACCAGGTGGTGTCCTTCAATCAGCAGCACGCACATACTCGTTCCACCATCGAGCTCACCATTGGCATCTTAAAAGGAGGCTGGATGTGTTTGGACACAGCAGGTGGCAAGCTGCTTTACAAACTGGAGAAGGTGTGTTCAAAGAAAACAGCTGAGGAATTGTGTTTAACTCTTGTATACAGACTGCCTCAGACAAATTCTATCATCATTTTTTGCATTTTATAATCTCTGGGCATGTTTTCAGCCTGTTATTTTTGTAGGTTAATGATGGCCCGCTGTGTCTTGCATCGCCATGAAACGTGATGTGCCACTTTCTCCCCAGCCGCCACGACAACAAGAGGGTGCGTGTTCTGACCCACTACTGGGACCGGACAACAGACTCGCTGTCCAAGTTCCACAGCAATGAATTGCTCGTTTGTAAATAAATGTATTGAGAATTAATTTGACTTGTGCGATTATAGTTTACAATTAATCTCAAAAAAGAGTTTCAGTGCACAACTTTATTTTTTTCCATTTGTATTAATTTCTTTAAATGTCTCTGAGTTTGTTGCCACTGTTGAAGCAATTTTCTCATGGTTGTCCAGGACCGCATCTGAGATCAGACATGGGGCAGTTGAATGGGACATGGGTGCAAGCATGGAGGTACTGCTGCCGGAAGGTACTGCCTGCGAGATGTTAGGTTCCACCTCTCAGCCGGATTTCATCTGTAAATAATTAATAAAAGAATACAACCACTGTAGTGACCTTTTATTTTGGGGGGTTTCAATAATCACCTGCTACAGCTTTTAAATAAAACGTACCGTCAAATTGTGATAATTCTGAAAAACCAGCTTACCTTCTGCTTCTGAGATAGGAGATGGCCTAGGAGATGATAGCGCTGACACAGGGCCCACGTCTGTGTCCAAATGCTCAACTGATGGTACACCCGAGAATGCTATCTCCCCAATAATGTCCCCGATGTGCTGCTCCAGCTCACACAACTCTGGGGGGCAAGCCTTTCCCTCTCCAGTTGTTGGTGTCTCTCTTCTGTGTGTGGTGTATTTTTTTTTTGTCTTTATACTTCATCAGTTGTGTGCCCTCCTACTGAATTAGTGATAGCATCCCATGCATTTTCTTTTTGTTGTTGTTATTTTCATATCCACTACTGACACTGTTAAATATGACAGCTTGTTTTCTGTTTACTTCCTGCAGCAGTACCTCCATTGTTTTTTGTTTGTACGTTTTTCATACATCAGGAGACATTTTATTCAAACTGGGGAGACATTTACCTTTTGCTAATTAAAAACATGCTTTAAATTTATGAGGACAATGGGATTCATCATTATAAGAACAAAGGTTTCGGAACCATGGTTTAAGAACTCATCATGACTCGAATGTAGACTTTTCTTTTTACTTTTCCTTTCCCAAAAACACATTTAAGAAAAAACTAAAAATATTGGTAAAAGAAAGATATATAGACACATATTTTATAGTATCTGTTTATAAGTATGTTTTTGTAATGAGAAAAAGACCTTGAAAGAGAAACAAATTCTCATTATAAAGAGAAACTGAGCCGATTTGTTTTTCTCATGGCGGTAGTAATACACTGCAGTGTATTTCCACTGCTGTGCTAATCACAAATACTATGATCTAAGCAAGTACAATCAGGTTCCCAATTTAACCTCCCCTTCGACTGCATAGAAAATGTGATTCCCAGTTTAGTATGCAGCACTACTTGGCTCAGTGTCTGAGAATGTAATTATCTCTCTGTAAAGAAGGTAAAGTGAAGCTCATGTTAGCCTCCGTGTCCTTGGTTGCACTGGGGCAGGAAAATAAATCTTCAGAACAGATCTCATTCTGGGTACATTCATTACACAGTACACATTGCACTCGGCAGACAGTAAATTGCATTACTAACTCCACTTAAAATTGCAGGTAAAGAGTGACAGAGAGGAAATCCTTATTCAAAAGTAAACTTAAAGTATTGGTTTGTATCTCGGCAGGCCTTGGATCGGTGCTAAATTACACACTAGTTCAACCTCTACCGCTGGAAAGGCCATTAATAATCACTGTTTGTACCTGTGTGAGCGTACAAACAGATGCAGATAATTGGGTGTTTCGTAAGAAAGATACCATTACAGTGTAATTATTTTCTTTATCCGCGGCAGATCCTGTGCTTGTCTTTGCGAGAAAGCCTCATTGTGAATCAGCGCTCTTTCTGGAACGATAGTAGGGCCGGGGGCAATAGCAGAGAGCAATGAAGTATGGGTAAAGTGGTGTGTGTGAATGAAATACAAATGCCACTCCATTCAGGAGGACAGAGTTTGCCATAGATATACACCCAAATGAAAAAGGGCCACAATCACTTTGGGCTGAGTTGTGAGCAAACAAATTAATTATTTATGAACAATGAATATTGCATATTGCTCTCAAAATTGTTGTTGCCTTTCCTTCATAAGCCAGCAGATTTGATTTACAGGGCTGGATATTCACTTCCATAGAAGCTGAATTCTAATCACTTTTTCAACAGCACACGGAGAAGAGAGAAGCAACCAACATACAGTTGATATTTGTGACACAGGATGATGAAAAAATGTATAATGTATGTATTTTTTAAAAAGATATCCATGTTACATTTTTTGCATCCCAGTTTGTTGACACGGTCCCTCCATAGGACCCTGAAAAGGAGTTTTTATACCTCGAACCCAGCCATGTTTATGTTTCTATCACCCGTGGGATGATAAACAATGTTTCTCTGGCGGCATCACATCATGTTGTGTCCCTTATTTTCACCCAACATTGCCTTCTGATGTGCCCACTTTAAAAAGTAATCGAGTGGTCAAACAAAGCTCGAAACAGCCGCTGTGTAACCATTGGCTTTTCTATTTTGCACTGTGGTTCAGATGTAGGGTAATAATGGCTCTGCCATCTGCTCACCCAGTTGTCCTTTAAATTGTCTTCTTTTGCTATTGGCTTAAAACGAAAAACTGAGCGCACACTGCTGTTTATGCCTGGCATGCATTCACTCTGGATATAGAAGTATCACCACCACCAAAGGGTAATTCTAAAAATATATGAGCAAACACTGAGGTTTAAGAGCTTTCACCTGTTTTTATAAACCTTCAGAGAAGTCTGTTACACTGGTTTAATGCATGTCTTTTTAAAATGAAAAATAACTACATGTAGCCTATATATAATAAATATGCAGGATCAATATGGAATATTTTTCTGTATGCATATAATACTGCCATATGCCTTTATTCTTTGTGTACTGTACTTCTATTCCCACATAGCTGTAACAGACAAAGGTTCATCTTTCCTTCCAGTCCTCCATCGCCTATACCAGCAGCCTATTCCAGTATGCATTTGACAAAGGGAATGGTCCACCCTGAACAGGACACCCGTCTATCACAGTGCTAACACACACAGACAGACAACCACATTAACACCTACAAACTATTTATTGTTTCCACTTCACCTAACCTGAATATGTCTGGACTGTGGGAGGAAAACTGAGCACACAGAGGCCCGTACAGACACATGGAGGACATGTGTTCTCCACACACACAGTCTCCAGCTGGCCAGGGCAGCTTCAAACCCAAGGCCACTGATTATCCTAGCTATCATTTTAATGCTCATTTTAATGGAAAAGAAATCACACAGCTATACTTCTAATTGGCTCCAGATCGTTTCACCTGATAGCTCTAGCTCTGAGAGGTAACCAATTGTTCAGAAAATACTAATTTATGAATTTTTAAAGCTACATTGTTTTGTTTTTTTTTTGTTGTTGTTTTTGATGAATGTGAGTCCTATATCCCAGCCATTTTACCTCTGTTTTGGTCTCCACAAATGCCCCAAAAAATGTAAAAATATCTGACTCTGGCTCCAAAATGCATGGCTATGTTCACCAGCTAGTCACTAACGAAACAGCTTCTGAAATTAAGCAGTGAGAGTGGCTAAAATCATAATCACTGCAAGCCGGAAAATATATACATCATATATGCATAGATGTATAGATAGATAGAATGCATTTGTAATAAATAACAATTACATGGATATTCTCATTGCTTTTTTCTCTTAATGCCGGGCAGAGTTTGTTGGTTTTTCAAGATCTATCTCATTCAATCTTCAGTTAAGTGGGCTTTGGTGGAGTGATATGAGCCTACTTTAACGTGCTCTGCCAACATTTCAAATATTCATGATGTTGTAAGCTCCACAGTAACAGAGAAAAGATTTACCAAGGTTGCTAAAACCTCATCACACAGCATCCTCTCTTAGACCTCGTCTGAAAATTTAAATCTTCACCCAAAGCAACACCTGGGATGTGATCGGCTTTTGGCGCATAGCCGACATATTTTTTTAAAAGTAATATTCAATTCAGCAACAAACTCTGTTCATTCAGCTTGTATTCCCTGTGTTCTGTGTCTACTGTGGCTCTCGTTACTGTGTCCAAGCAACTGAGACGTAATTTTCATGATAATAGATGTTGTGTGAGCAGTAGGTGAATTCTCACTTCCCCGCAGATTTTCTGAGCTCTCACACTGTAAATCTTCCCGCAGAGCTCATTATGAAATTAGATTTAATCCTTTCTGAGATGCTAATGCAAATTGCATCTTAGATAAAAGCAAGCACTGTTTTCCCCATCACTTCATTTGGATGTGAGTTGTTAACATGCAAATGTACCACACAACATGGATGTTGTAAGTAAACTAAAATGAACTAAAATTGTGGGCGGATCAGGGGGGGATAGAAGATTTCAATCATCTCTGTCGTTCTTCTGTAAGTATGTGCTTATTTCCTATCATCATTCATCACATTTTCTGGTTGTCATTTAATTGCTGGGCAGGCATCCAACATCGTAGACTTATATGTTGCTAATGGATGTAAAAGACACCAGTGGCTGCATAAAGAGGATATAAATGCATAAGTTGTTACAGTATAGGATTTGGCAGTTTGACAGGATCATAATTAAGTGTGATCAAGTGTGTTCAAAAACTGATTACTTTGATTCTTTGATCCCTTTTAATGTGAGAACTGCTAATAGGACGACGTGTACCTTTACTCCAACTGAAACAAGACAAATATCTGAGCAGAGGCCATGAAAATTAATCAACAGTAGCAGCGAATCATGGCCTTTTAGTGCATGTGTGTAACATGTAATCCCATCTTTTTTCATATAGTGTGTACAGATTATACCGCATGCCTTCATGCGTGCACAGACACAAGCTCGTTTGTGTGAGTGTACTTTTTCTCTGTGTGTCAGAGGGGTCGAGGGAGGGGTTTGGGTGTCTAGGGTATGTGTGGACACGATAGTGCGTCTCTGGAGAGCACAGCCAAGCAGAACTGTGATATGTGGAGGGGGGCCTAATTATGGTGTGACGCAGGTTCAATCTGCTGCCCTCAGCACTGCTGACCGAACACTTCTAATGGGACACGCAGGTGCCAAAGAACATGGGAAAACGCAATGAGAGCTGCTTAATAAATAGATAATCACATCAGTTCCTCCCTATTCCTCCTCCTCCTCCTCCTCGCTAAAGCCTGCTCAGGCTGGGCCTCATTAAAGAGCAGGAGCAGCATTACTCTCGCTATAGGAAGCTGACCGCATTGACACCTGAATGTGGTTTACTCCTGCAAGGTTTCACTGATTTTTCTGTTGTTAACATAAATGATTCTCAAAACAGTGTGGTGCTGGAGATGCTCAGGGATGTGAGTGTGCCCCTGGATGAGAGAATGGGTAAAGGAGGCAGTCTGCAGTGAATTACACTCACCGTCTGCATACAAATCGGCAAGAACAGCGACGAGAGACAGAAAGGCCGACAACAGATTTAACATCTCAGTGAGCGGGTGAGGATGGTGCAAGCTGGCAGCTCCCGTCTTCTCTCTCTCTCTCTCTTCTTGTCCTCTCTTTTTCTTTTACTCCTCTCTCTCTCTCTCTCTCCCCTTCTACACCCTGTCTTCACTCAGCCAGCCTCCCCGGTGATGATGGTGGTGGCTGTGGAGGAGCGACGGCGGCGGCAGCAGCGGGCCAGCTGGCGTCCCGTTGGAAGGGCAGGTTGGGAGGGCAGCCAGCACGAACTGTCAGAGGCCTGCCAGGGCTGCAGAGGAGCAGGGCACTCTCCATTCTGCTCAGCATGATGCAGTAACAGGGAACACACACACAAATACAGCAGATTTGTATCACTACACAGTACATAGGAGAGTCTTCAGCGGCTAAATTATATTCCCTATAACATTCGGTTTAAGCCTCTTCACTATACGCTCGCTCTCAAGCCTGAGAGCTGAGGCACACCAGGATTTAGGACAAAGTTTGACCAAAATCAAATTAAAGTTGTGCAGTGCTTTAACATAGTTTTACAATTTCAACTTAGAATTCTGACTTGCGAATCCGTGTCGCCGACTAACTGCAAGTTGTTTTGACACACGCACTAAATTTTGAGAGAATAGGGGCACAAAAAAAAGAACGTTTGTCATATTTGTTGTGTCGCATCATCCAGATTCAAATGACCCTGCTCTATCAAACAAAAAGAAAAAAGAAAAAACTCCAAATCACCCGGAAGTTTTGAGAACTATTTTGCAAGATCAAATTACACTGCACCATTTTTTGGTGAAATTCATCTCAATTCATAACTAATTCTAACTTTTAAAGTCCTGCGCAAATGTACCCTGCGGTTTTGATTCAGCAATCTGTGTGTATTCAGCGTCTGATTTACTAAGAGAGCAGCTCATTTACATAGTGAGCTCCCGGTTCTGAACCTCCAAGAAGAACCCATAGTTCACAGGAGGGATTTCTATGAGATCCCATAGCTCGGCAAAGAGGCAAATGTTCCAAGTCTCAATCATCTTTCAAAATCTATTTATTGCAACACAGATTGACACAGACATCCTCCTGTCTGTCTGTCATGTATTCTCTTTCTCAATCTGCTCCTGTCTGTCTGCCTCCCCTGATGTCTGTCTGTCAGTCTGTCTCTCCGCTCATTAACAGGGTTGTGTGTAGTGAGGCTCAGCGGACATTACATGCGCCATCTATTTGCCAGATGTTATTGCTTACACGGTGGCGATTTCATAAGGTGCTGTGACAATTTCATTAACTTGGGGGAAATCAGACTCTTTCCGAGAGAAGGGGAAAAAGGGGCAGGGCGCGCGTGGGCCGCGGCGGGGGGGGGGTTCGGGATCTGAAATGCTGTTACATTAGCTAGATGGGGGAGGAATACATCACCAAGGAATTACAGAGCACAATAGACACGGCAGAACCATTCTCCTCTATTTTAATGAGATATGCTCAGCTCATGCTACCTGCAGTCCTGTAGGTAAATGAAAACGCACCAGGATGGCACGCTGAATTGTTACTGACAAGAACCTTGATCTGTTAGCAGTGCGGCTGATTTTCCTATCTGCCCCACTACGGATTAAAATTTTTAAATTGAGACACGTCGGATGATATCAGACATATCCCATTTCAGGAACATATTGTGCTCCCAGAATTGGCAGCTTGGGTTTGGAGAGGAGAAAAATTGTGCTGGAGTTCCACGGTCACATGGTTAATGGGGTTTCATTGAAAGCACAAGACGAGGGGTGATAGCCCTCCCTGATCACATTAGTCACATATCGATCAAGCCCCTCTGTCTGCTTGGTAAAGGTGAACACGCAAGACATAATCCTGTTAGCAGCTCTTTCCCCAACCACTCGCCCAGATAGAGAGGTATCTGTGATAAGGCTTTTCTTATCCGCTGACATCTAAGGTTTCCCTGGAAGAGCTGTTTACAAGCTTTCTTTGTTCATCCTCGTTTCCTGAAGATCAGAAATGCAAAAATAAGTTGTTGTCTGTGTCTTTATCACTTTTAGAGGCTATATCTTATCTGTACACACGTACTGTACACACGCGCAGCAGTAGAGTTATTATACGCTGCATATGCACACACGCATATATATAAAATGTACATAAAGACAGAGTTCCCGACAGCAGGGTGTGATTGCTAAAGCAGATGAAGAGATAAAGGGAATTCATCAAAAAAGTGCGACGCCTAAACTCAGTGGCCAGTGATGCATAATTCATCGCCGATCAAATTTGACAAGTTCTTATCTTCCTCTTTGCGGGTTTGTTGTGGAACAATGCTGCGACTTCTTTTTTTTTTTTTTTACAGCTGCATTGTTTCTGGCTGCGGCGAGAGCGCGAGAAGACTAATTTCCATTTTTGCGGTCGGGCCACATTAGCATACATTTCTTCATGCGGTAGTAAGGGAGGGAGGGTGTGGGGGCAACTGGGGTCCTCATCAGATAGGATTAAAGAAGAGAGTCTACTGGAGCAGAACAGATTTAGGGAGAGACGGGCGGAGATAGCAAGGAAGAGAGAGGGATGGAAGAGGTGTACAGAGGGATGGAGAGAAGGGGACAGAGAAATAGCTGGACTATGAAAGTCTTCGACCTAGCACATGGTTCCTCCGCAGTACATCTGAACTAGTTATTAGATGGTATTTGAGTCTTTTAGTAAAAGTCCTCTGTGTTCAGGCTTTGATTTTTCTGTACTGTTAACATCAGTACCTCCATTCTTCCACCCAGAGTCACCCTATCATATTGCTTCATATCAGACCTTGAAGCTGAAAGGGTCCAAGAGGTGATATTTTGCTTGCGTAATTTAACTTTATAGTTGTTCTTAGTACAATGTAGTTTTGCCCTTGTAAAGGTACATTAGTGAAACTGATATTTCTGCTGCAACTGAAAAGTCTGGATAGACAATTTAAGTTGCACTCGCACAATGAAAGTGTTTTTGTCAGACAGATATTTCAAAGCGTTCAAAGGCAATGTACTGTGCAGTGGCAGACAGATGAGTTTTCACACTCAGGATGAGTGACTTGGGTGCTCGCAGTCACACAGGCTTGAACCAGGGGCCTCATGATGAATAGCTGCCCATTTAAAAGGATAATTCAGAGTTTTTTATTTCCCCAGTTTCTAACATTGCGGGAGTTCTCTCCTTGATCCACTGCGGTCCGAGCGCCAGTC
>NW_023340246.1:8057870-8059210 GCF_004916995.1 Morone saxatilis
AATCAAAATCAAAAGTGATTAAAAGGTGTCCTTTCAAAACTGTTTTTCGTTTGACATTTATCTAAGGCCTGTAACTCCACGCAGGATTAAAAGTTACCTACACTGTGTAAACCTCAGTAAAACTGGGCTGAAGTAAAAAAAAAATAGTTAAAGCTAACTCAGGGATCCTGATTCATAAGACAGGTCTCCATGGTCCTATGCTTTGCATTTGGTCCTAAAATTAGTAACTTGCAACAAAACTGTGAATTAAAGATTTCCCTTTAAATCCATTGTATTGTATGAATGTTTTGTGTATGCACACGTTTATTTACTGTATTTATCATTAATTTCTTACAACATTACCTGCCACACAGATCACTATTTTAAAACAGGTTACTTATTGTAAAGTAAGCTGTACCGATGAATAATATAACTGTACTTCTCTAATTTTGTAGTATTTTTTAAGGAACTGTCAGCCTTGATCACCAACCTTGATGTGTATTCAGACAATTTCGCAGTCAGCTCTTGGATTGAGTCTGACCTCCAGACGCAATCTGCAAGTGAAGGAGAGCTCGTAGACGCAGTTCAGTGGTGGGATTCGAATTTCCTATGTAGATCACTAGCCACGTACAGGCCAATGATAATGTGTGTCTGACATGTAAATCGTCTGTTAGTCTACTATTACGGTGAGTCAATGTATCTTTAACACTATTACCCGCAACTGCAACCCCTGTTGGAGAGAAGAGGGTTGAAGCCATTTTGACAGTCATATGTAAGTGTATTAGATGGAATAGAGCTTTCGGGGTCTGTGAAGTGAAGGGCCCAACCGAGTCTGTAAACCTGCATTCATTATTGTACCATTGCGCCTGCCCCTAACTGGAGAATGACCCCCCGACTTCCGAACTTGATTTACTTGGATCAAGTAAACGGGTTTC
Source organism: Morone saxatilis (assembly GCF_004916995.1). Classification (NCBI taxonomy): domain Eukaryota; kingdom Metazoa; phylum Chordata; class Actinopteri; family Moronidae; genus Morone; species Morone saxatilis. The sequence continues at coordinate 8,058,785 of NW_023340246.1, forward strand.
CTAAGTGAGTTTTTGGTCCTCAATGTCTAAGTTCTTCCAGGTTTCCTTCGCATAGCAGCAATGGGTGTTCATTTTAGTAAAGTTATGCCTCCGGCAATTTAGAGTCATCAGCATAGAGAAGATCAAAGCAGAGTTATGCTTTTGGGCGTGGCTACCTTGTGAGTTGGACAAGTTCGATTCTCCCAGGCCAGTACCCTGGCTCAAATAATGAAGCAAGAATTCTGTTTTTGCATTACCCTTTTATTTCTCCCCACCTAAAATTCTCCCAGCAAACCCATATTTTACGTCTGTCAGCGCTGTCCTCTTTTATGCTCAGGCTAGCCTACCCGTCCACAAGGCTATTACGTGCTGTAAGCATCACACTACCCTGATCTGAGTTCAGCTAGCTCAGATCTGCCAATACCCACACCATGGTCATTCTATAAA
>NW_023340246.1:8059310-8093312 GCF_004916995.1 Morone saxatilis
TGGAAGGCTAATGGAAGTAGTATAAAACACGGTGTTTTGTATACTACTTCCATTAGCCTTCCAAAGAACGATGCAACATTTTATACACAAGTAAAATATCTGTAAATTTGATCATGTTTTCCCAGTTACAATGATGATGTGAACTTGACTTTTTATCCAATGTTTTCAAAGCTTATAAAGTGTCTGTGTCCTGTCGGTCAAACAGTAGTTTGTGTGTGAGAGGATCGCGGCGTTGATCTATAACTTTGAGGCCTTCGTAGTGAAATAGTTTCTTATGTGTCTAAAATTTGCCAGATTGAATTTGATTCTGTTTACAACTTTTTTAACTTGTGTTTTGAATGTGAGTTGTGTATCTATTATGATGCCTAAATATTTAATCTCACACACTACTGGCAACCTTCTTCCTGCTACAATTTCATCATATGATCATATCATTATATTATTATATTTACAAAAGAATCATAAGCAATAAAGAAGAGCTGCAACTTTTCAGTGAACTCAGCCTCTCCCCCTCAGAATGGGACACATAACACTATGATGCTAATATGTCAGTTCGATTGCCATGACAACACATGAGCAGGGGTTACAAGCAAGCGTGAGAAGCTCATTATGCTTATGAAGACCAAGGTAATTCAGTTTGTGTGCAAGCCTTACAGGGTTCTTTCTATGTACTTTCTTGCCGCCGCAGCAGCATAAACAAGGAGTGAAAAGAGGAAAGATACAAATGGATGACTGATCGCCAAAGACTTCGAGTTTTTTGTCATCAAACTTAAAAAAACAGCAATAGTTGAGGGGGCAGGTGGGGAATCCAAAGCTGCAAACTGAACATCCTTGCAAAGCATGGATGAAACTAAAAATATTTCTTTTCACATTGAAAGTGTACAAAGTGTTCCAATGAATTGCCCTCCATGTTACCCAGCCTTCCAGAGAGTTTTGTATTTCCAGAAACATGCTGTCCATTTAATCTTCAACTATTTATCTTAAAAAACAAACAAAAACAAAACTGTTTAAACTGGAGAAATACAGAAGCTCAGCCTAATTCTCTCCATCTGGCTATGTGATGCAAACAGCCATATTTTGTTTACTTCAAATGTAGAAAAGACAATAATTCTGCAGTGACTGAATGCAGAGGGCTTATTTTGAGTGATGAATATTGTATTCATGTCAAGTAGTTTTCCAGCAGTGATTCATTGCCATATTTATGAGGTCAGCTATTACAACACATGGGCTGCACGGTGTCATGTGGCTATACATGATGTTGTGCTCGGCCTGACCCCGTTCAACACATTCATGGCTCCGGTCCTGCCCGTCCTAACCTTCGTCATCATTCATCAGTGCAGGTCCATGCTCTGTCTCTCTCTCGCTCTCTCTCTCTTCGCTGTCTCTCTCTCCTAAGAGCTAACACACATCCTTCCATGATTAATTCACCATCCCATTCCTCTGCTCCAACCGGATAAGTTGAGCACATGAATTATGGACCTATGCATGTGTGTGTGATGTTTTGGTTTGACATACCTGCATCAGACAGGGCTATCAGAAAAATGTTCAATTGTGCGTGTGTTTGTGTGTGTGAGAGAGATGTGAAGAATTTTCATTGAAAAATTGTGTTGCACCCATAATATCTGTTCTGAAGTATTCCTCAGAGCAGCTTCATCATTTTCTGTAGGAGGAGTAAAATTATAGTTTACTTAATGTACAAAATACTTGTTAGATTGTGTTAAATGCAAACTGAAACAGACTAGACTGACTTTCTCACAATGTTGATGTTCTTTGTAATATTTATGGATCATTTATGGATCATTTTGTGGGCAAACACGGCAAATTATATACTTATTCCGAGAACTAACAAGCCAATTAAACAGACCGGGCTTCATCAGAAGGAATTCATTGTATTTAACTAAAAAACGGTTGATTGTTCCACAGAAAAACTATGTTTGTTAATTTTCAACATCTTTCTACAATTTTTTCGACTTTGATGTCAAAATGTTTGTTGCAGTATATTGCAGCTGTGTGGGGAGATATGAGATCTGGTGTTGCAGCAGTTCAAGCTCCATGTAAAGCACCAGAGACCGAACACACAGAGCTAAAACCAAACTCAAAGCTGATTAAAAAGCTTATTTGTCAGTAAGTCAGAATGCTGAGACGTATACCAGCACAGCTCCACTTGTTTTAAATCCGTTGGAGGCCTAATATGAGATTAAGATCGGCCATCATAAGGCAAATCAGATTTCCTTAAAATTTTTAGAACGTAAGATATGCAAACAAACTGTTTTGCTTCAAGCAAGCAGGCTTATTCTTTTATTGAAAGTTCTATTAGGAGAAAAACAAATAAAAAATCGAAGTTTCACTATCTCAGTTGTATGAAGTTGTGAAAGTGAGTAATTACACACTGTCGATATATATATCTATATATCTATATAGATATATATAGATATATAGAGATATATAGAGATGTATAATGGGCTGTATTAACATTACTGTATCATGTATAATATCATTAATGAACAGCTTGAACAGGATTTTTTTTAAAGCAATGCAGAGCTATTCATCTGTATTATTCAAAAAAGTATTGGTCAGGACTCGGTATCAATAGATACTCAATATTAAATGGGGATCGGGGGCAAAAAACTTGATTGATTGGACATTTGTACCGTGGTATGGAATTGGTATTGAGAAAGGTGTACTTTATCTAGTACTGGTATCGACTACTAGATTTCTGGTATCATGACATCCCTACTGTTGACGCTTGCTTATAACGTATACCTCTACCATCCTCCTCGCTGGTGTATACTCCGTTGCTATGGTTGCCACCCCTCCCTTCAGCTCAGGGAAACCAATCATTGGCTGGTTAATGCAAAACACCAAGACAGTAATATCGCCACAGACACCAGATTGAAAAACTTTGGAGAGATTTACCTGCCGGTGATGAGGCTAATCAGCATTGTGTGAACTCGTTTGGCAAGGGCTGGAAGGTAATGGATGTTCATTTATATGTAAAAATCCCACACTCAAGCTTTGAGTTTAAATTGTCTCAAAATATGTGGAAAATATTACTACACTATATTGAATTCAGTGTCAGTCAATATACACCGATCACCCATAACATTCTGACCTCCTGGGCACCCTGGTGGTCAGAATGTTATGCAGCACCTTTCTATCAGAACCAGCATTAACTTATGCAGCAGTTTGATCTACGGTAGTTTGTCTGTTGGATCGAACCACACGGGCCAGCCTTCACTCCTCACATGCATCAGTGAGCCTTGGCCGCCCGTGACCCTGTTGCAGTATATATGTATTTCAGTCTGTAACGGCACTGGATATGGTCGGGTTTCGCAGTGGTGGTGGACAGTTTGAAAGACACTTCGACCTTGCTGAAGTTAATCTACACGTTCTGGCACAAAAAAAAAAAAATGGACATTTGGAGTTGGTATAATACACATACTGCAGCTATAATAGTGTCATAGCCACAAGCAAAGACGTGCCCTGTAGCCAAGGACTCTCCATCTTTGCCAGGTGAGATAATCCTATGGAGGGTATTCATCAGATCTAAAGAGACAAGACTTCACTCTGTCTTTCCATCACAGTATCTCTAACTGGGAGCTTCACGTCTGCCTTCAGCCAGGGGCAAGAAAGTCTGTGGAACTTTTAAGTGAACTCCACTCTTGCAAAGGGCTCTAAATTAGCATTGCTTCATGAGGTGCGAGGTACATGGATTTGAGCTGGGATTTACGATGAGAACAGCAAGCGGTGAAGTTATCAGCACAGAAGCTTTACACTGCACAGGGCAGTTTGCATTTCAGCCGTTACAGTCAGTAGAAAACTTATTTCTCGTGGCATCAGCTCTCAGAAACACTGGAGAAATCCCAGTCATATGAAGCTCTACAATGAGCGAGGCTTCATCTTGGCAGGGAGTTTAGGTTTAGTGACCAGTACTTTTAATGCAGTGACAGCAGCAATATAATGAGTCCTGAAGATTGCTGATTCCTCTTTATGCGCCCCACACAGGAAATCACCAAAACTCCAGCTGCTCATTATCCACGTGGATGGATATAAAATTCTCAACGTTGATATGAGTTGATATGAGTTTGAACATACACAGATATGCATATGCACACACACACACTCTTGCACACAAATAGACCTCAGTCCTCTTCCCACTCTTTTCCATCTTATATATTTCCAGCATGACTGAGCTTACCGCATTCCCCTACAGAGCCCTTCTCCAAACTTGCAGAGTGCTTGAGCAAACACTGTGTACTGGGCCAATTAAAACTCCTGCGGCGTGGGCGAGGGGGTATGGCAGCATGGGATGGATAGATGGGGCATAACGACCCATTTGGGTAATGACCATCTTTTTCCCCTCTCCCTCCCTCTCCTTATATACACCTCTCCTTCATCCCTTCCCCTCTTTTGTATTTCAGTCTCCCCTCCTCCTCCACACTCCTTTCTTTCTCTCTCTCCCCATGTTGATTGTCTGTCACTCCCTAGGTGCTCTTGGGAGCAGCTAATTGCACCTCTTGCACTCCCCCGCTTCCCCCTTGTGTCATAGGATGCCGATTGTGGCGGGTACTCACTTTAAGCGATCAATGGCGCGAGTTGCTAAACAGCCCCGCGCAGAGCTGACTGCCGGGATGGCGGCTGTGGTCGATGTGAGGCACTTTTTGCGGCTTGTTGTTTATGCATTTCAAAGGTTTTCTTTTTTCTTTTTCTTTGCACATGCATCACACGCCGCACATCTTCAGCTGGAGTGTGCTGTTAGGCAAAGAGCACATGTGGCAGCAGACTTTCAAAGCAATACCCTCCCCCCATAATGAATATAACTAAAATGAAAAAAAAAAATGAAATAAGTTGATAGTAGGAATCGAAGCCACATCGACCCGAGGGGGATAAACAAACATGTATTTTTTTTCCCCAGTGTGCAAGAGCCTTAAATTGAAAGTTTAAACCCATTCACTCGTATAAAAAGGATGATGTCTTCTCTTATGTATTGCTGTCAGGTGTCATCACGGTGGATCCTGTTCACAGTGTTGCTGTGTGCTTCAGAATAAACAGTGAGTTGGCATAAAGGAGTAATGACAGAATGTGACAAATTATCACTCACAACTTGTCAATCATCCGCACCCCGGGGTTGTTTGTTGTGCCACAAATAGCAGCAGTAAACTTAGTCACAACGAATATGACATTTGCAAAGGTTTGGGTTATGTCCTCAGTATGCAAGGAGCTGTTTTTATTCCGACAGCCTGCGACACCAGCTCTCCTATGTGTATTAAAAATGGTGGAATACTCTCTCACAGGATCGGGGCCACATTTCACACAAAAGGGAGCGGATTGGTGATAATGATGTCTCGTTATCATTTATTCACTCTCACATTTGTGCAGACACATTCGGCTGCATGCAAACAAACACTGCCGATGATTACATTCACAATTACAAAAGTGCATTCTACTTGTATCCTCCGAGTCTTTATTTTGGCAAAATGTCTCCTTCAAGACTCCTCCTGGCACATCGCTGAAACATAAAGGATCCTTTTCGCAGTAAAACACATTGCATGTTGTGAAAGAGCTGTCACAAATGATCTGCTAATGTGATTACAGAGTAATACCCCCGAGCGATGAAAGTGAATGGTAAAGAAGGAAGCAGGGAGGAAGAGCTTTTTTTAAAGTGGGATGATGTTTGGCAAAAAGCTTTGACACGGGCAAAAAAAAAAAAAAAAAGCAAGTGAGAGCAGGGTGAGAGCAAACAAATTTCAGTACTGAGCAATTTGCTAACATCATTACTTGCTTTAAAACCCCGACAAAATGAAAATGATCACAGCAGAAACAAGCTCCTCTACATCTCCCTCTGCTCACTCTTTCCCACTACAATCCTACTGTAAAGGCTGACATTATCAATGCCTAATTACGCTTTAGGTTTCTCATAAGTTTCAAATCTAATCAAGTAGAAAATTAATATTTCAAAATCATATTTTCTGGGCAATATTCAACTCCATTCATGTCTGCTAATGAGAGAGGCGTTGATACACTAGACAGGCTGATGTACTCTTTAATTATCCCCTTATTGCCTTCTCTCTACATTACAAGGGATCACTACGCTGGCCACTTCTTTTTGCATGCATGAAGCTCTGTTCGTTTGTATTTTTTTTCAAATGCCAAATGAGATTATAATACATCTTTTTGTCATCTGCTTTTGGCCACATCCTTTGAATAATCAGAGCAGCGCTCGTATTATGTGCTGTTCAAAATGGAATCTGTTTGGTTAAACTGAATGAGAAACATGTGAAAGACGGATGAAATGTCAGCATCTAATCCTTTACATGGACATGGACAGAGGCGAGTATGTGTATCAAAGCAACCTGCGGTATCATAAGCATATTCATGTATTTTGAGGTTTTTGCATTATGTCATGTGGACTCGGTTGCCTTTACTCTCAGCAGACTGAGAAATGTTAATATTTAATACCTTTGTAGAGGTAAAAGGCAGAAGGACAAACATCTAGCACCACTAGGAAGTTGGACAGAATCAAGATGTGTCTGCATGATCCATGTGTATCAATTGCAGGGTGTCGATGTAACCAGAAGTAGAGCACCTGAGTTTGCAAACATCCATCCAGTCGCAGTGTAAAGTTTTACAATTTAATTTTAATTTAATTTTCACAACAGCCATTTTGACATGAAATAATAGGTTAAAGAAGTGTTATAAATGACACTTATTAAGGTTCTGTTTCATTTAAGTAGCAGAGCCTTTCCAATGAGCTGACATGCACAATAGCAACACCCTGACTCTGTTTCTTTTATGGTTTAATGAAATGTGGGTGTCCTTTTCATAGTCAATATCATTTCTATGACTTACAATAACAATTGTACTAACCAAAGTAATAGAAAAGCAGGTACCCAATCTGAGGGATCAGGATTGGGGACAGTACTCGGGTATCGCCCAGACACAAACAATCCATGAAATAGTTTCATCATCAAAGTGCATTAAACTGTGTGTACTATCAGTTACATTTTGAAGACATGGCAGCACCACTGTTTTAGCACACAGCTATTCCAGGTATACCGAACCTGGAATAGGCAGATATTTTAAGGTGAGGTATCGAACTGGGAGAGAAAAAGCTGGATCAGTACACCTCCATAAAGTAACTACAAAGATCTTGGAACGAGGTGAAATTACTGAATTTTAAGCCAGACAGGGCAACAAGTGCGCAGATGATCAGAGTTTCTGCAGATTATCTAAACCACTTTATTTCGAGGTAAAGGCAAAAGTGATTGCACCCAAAATGTTAGCAATACTCCCTCATTGCACAGGAAAGTGCAAAGTTAAACCAGAAACCCTAACCTTAACTTTAAATGTTGTTTTGCAATAGGCAGTTTGGGGTGTAATTTCACTATTTGCCTTTTGTTTTTTTCCAGAATAGTTTAGTTTATAACCTGGGGGTCTGTTTAAACCTGTATGATCATCTGACTGCTCGTGTTTCTTGCCCGAACTTCATTTTAGCAAAGTGTACCCAGATCTCAGCAATTAACTTGATGAGCACAGCGTTATTATTACCGACAGGAATGAAAGTTACAAGAATAGAACTGGAATGTGCCTTTAAAGGCAGCCCAGCAAAAACAGTGCCTTGAATCAACTCAGACGCTCAAAAGGTCCCCTTCTATTAATGTGCAGGACAACAAAATGCAACTGCTTGCTGTGCCCTTTCAACAGTACAAAGGAGCTAAATGGGCAAATACTAGGCGGTCACCTTGTAAGGTTTTGCTGACATGGAAGTTTCTATGCTTTCTAATAGATACGAGTCTTGAATATGCATTGGTTTCTTGCGGACAATGAAAATTGTTTTTTCCCTCTTGCCAGATCCAGACTATTGTCAAATTGTGTTGACACAAGACATAATAGATGTTTGCAAATAGAAACATAAATCACGTACAGCAGCAATTCAAAAACAATGAATGAATTTGATTACTTTTAGATTCGTGGACCTGGGAATCAGGACATTTCTTTAACAGGTAATCAGTGTAGATTATATTTCAGAATCCCAACCGTCACCACAGTTTTAGTGTGAAGGCAGGTGATTCAGGCCACGTGTAATTCCAAGCTCTGTCCTCTCCTGTTAATTAGATAATGCTTCACTTCTGCTGGCATCACACACTTGATGAACGCAGTCCTGGGAGATTACTTCTCCAGAGCAGCAGACAGGCTGGATTACCTAGACAAATTAATGGCTCTATAATTTGATTTTCCTTGGATTGCAATGCCTAAGCAACTCCAGCAGAGAGGAACGGTCTGAATCAGCCCTGCTGTGTGGTGACATTAGCTAATCACATCTGCATGCTAAAGAGACCGCTGGGCCACGGGGAAACAAAAGGCTCCACAGAGGTAGGAAATGGGAACGATTTTCTTCAGGAAGTGATCTGCAGGGAGAACCAGCAGGATCCTCGGCTCAGCGGTACGGCTCGGGGGTTCAACCGAACAAGGTCTACACTGAAGGATGCGAGAGGTAAGAGGTAAATCTGTTACAAATGGAAGAAGCAGAGTGCACTCTGGGTGGCCGCTTGTCCCTGTCAGAGTGCCTGTTGCGTCTGAGATCAGCTTGCAAACATTTGTCAAGTGTTTCTAGCATTAACTATTGACTCCATTAGAAGGCCATGTATGTGCGAAGCAGGCGGAATACACACAAGCAAACAAATTCTCTGCTAAACTGACACCTATTCTCTGCCCTGTAGCACTGAATTCAAGCTGTTCAACTTACTTTACAGATACATGGTTCACAAACTAGTGTATCGATTTCACAAAATAAAAGCGTTAGTGTACCGTGTATGACCCACACTGTTGTACAGACTGTTGCAAGCCCATAGAAACAATGACATTCTAAAGAACTTGTTGTGCAACACGTGTTGTGTTTTGCCGGTTCACAGTGCTAATAAAAGTTGTAATGGCAGCTCTACCACTTGCAAGTCCCAATGGCATGTAATTAAACTGTCTCATCAGGGAACTCTAGGCCTAATGAGCGTCTCACATTTCAACAAGTAAACTGCTGCCGCGGAACAGTTGTGGGCTCAGGCAACCGTTCCCAATGCATTCTCGGGGGTAATTCTCTCTGAATGAAAGTTTTGCAATTTACTTGCAAATAATTTGGCTTCTCCTAAAGACCAATTCATTTCTTTGTATGTGTGCGTTCTGTATGACTGATAGTCAGACTCTGAGTGACTGACAATGAGTGACAGCCAATCAGGGAGGCACCTCTGCCTGTCCAGGAAGTCCCATCTGTGCTGACAGTGCAGATTCGATTAGCTCCTGCACAGGGTTAGTTTTGCACGCCGCCCACGTACCGATGCACTCTGAGACGATGGCATATCAACACCTTAAACGGGCTAACCTTGTGTTTCTTATGTAACAATAACAGTATCTGAAGTAAGCATTTAGTTTGGCCATTTTTAAGTGAGCAGAAAGCTTTAATTCCCATCGTAACAGGAATGATTTGGAAGCATGGTGCTCTATCCAACTCTGTGAACATGTGCTGTAAGTGTTATCATGCAAGCGTAACAAAAAACAGCTTCATACAGGCAACGACCCATCAGGGGCTGGATTCCAAAATTCATGAGGCTGTACTTTGTTCTTCTTTGGTTCATGCCTATTCACGGCAATGCATGCACACAACGCATCAAAAGATGACTCATCATTAGCGGCATTATCTTTTTCCTAAATCAGTGTCATATGGCTTTATGATAGATGCTTACACAAGTATTTTAGATTTCAACTTTATCAGACACTAGTTTTAAACTGATGCACTTTTCATCTTTCACTTCCAAACCAGCCAGAAATTATTTCAAAAATCATCGGCAAGGTAATTTAAGGTCTTGTATTCCACACCCCTGCAACAATTTCATACTGATAAACCTCTTTTACAGAGAGTTGAAAGGGATGGGGAAATCACAACAGCATGCTACCACCAAAGTCTATCTTATCTGTCAGTGGGACAGCCAGTATCAATGAGAAAAGCACAGGTGTTATCCTTCAGACCTCTATCAGTCAGTGATCAGCAAGCCTCTTCATCCTGGCACACAGTGTGCTCTGGGGAGACCTCTGGTGACATTCTCCCTCTTCTGTGGTTCACAACACTGAATTGTGGCCATTTGATCTCTGCATACTCCCTAAGGCACAAAACGGCTCTGGCATTTGCAGACAAGGCAACAAGAAGCGCTGCGCCACACTGTAGTAAGGAGGGTCAGGATGTCTGGACAGAGCGGCGACGCCACTGCAAACCTCCTAAATACTCCAGATATGACAGAGAGGAAGAAAAGAAGTGAAGAGAGTGCAGATGAAGCTGCCTCCAGAGCTCCAGCAGACATGAAAGGAAAGAGCGTCACTCAGGGGCTTTGGCTGGAAAATGTTCATAGATAAGAGCAAGTAGAAAGTGCATGCAGTAGTTAGTGGGCTTCACGCATGGCTGCCTGTCCATGCGAATATTATTTGTTTTCTAGAATTAATTCACATGGAGGATTATAACTGAAACAAAATTTGGTTAGGTGCATAAAAACAACTGCATTCATGGATTTTAAAGCCACATGAGGGCAGCACAACAAATTGTAAAACCAAAACAATGAGCTGAAAGATGTCACAAAGGTTAGAGTTTGGGGGAACTGCAGAGTTAGGTGATAATTATCTGTGGATCACTACAATCAATCCTTTCACATACACAGACTCATCTGATACATTGTAAATATAAAAATGTTGAAATTTAAGGTTAGAAGATGTGATATTGATCGGAAAAAAACAACTTACGGTTAGGGTTGGGGAAAAAACACAGAGAAGGTCAAAAGAATAACAGAAGTATAACACAGCTACTTCTGGCATTGCTTCTGACAGACAACAAACATAATTCACGCAAGCCACAAGAGGATCTTTTCAGGTAAACATAAATACATTTTCACAGTCTTATGTTGCTTTTATTCGAGAAAAAGATCTTAGTACTTCTACACAACTGATACTAACACATATAATGTTATTAGTATTTAGCAATACTAAAATATTTTCTGTTTATTGAAGTAATCCTCATGTGAACAATAAAACAAAAGACTGTCTAAAATATTCAATCAATAAGAGTACTTCATTGTTAATCATTTGTCCCTCTAAGAAGCTAAAGCTAATCTTTCAATTAATGTAATTTTCCTACTTCCCTCTATTATCTTGTCACATTAAACTTAATAGGCAACTCCCTCCTGGTTCACGCCATTCTTATCAAGTAAACATACCACTCACCACTCTTACCCACACGGGACTCAATTACCAATCAGTATGGTCTTTATGAACCCAATTAGCTGCAACTGTAGCACGTTGCCTCCAGATCTCACTCTGATACAACCACCATCTTCCCCACCTCCCAACAGCAGCATTTGGACTTCATCCAGTGTGATGGCTGAAGGGTTATGTTGCTTGCTGAGGGGCTCGCTCCCATAATCAAGAATAAAATGCAGACGAATACAAAAAAAAAAATCACATTTTGTTTCATAAACTCCTCATATTTGTAAACTGGTCTCTCCTGATTACACTCAGAACCTTTTCAATATCAACATGGTATGCCGGTACGATAAAACTAGCAGCCCAACTGTACCATTACATTAAATGGAACCACTGGAGTCTTCATTGAGAACATCTTATAAGCTCTCAAAGGAAAAATATCACAATGACTCAGATCTAGGACGGTTTCAAAAGCAATAAAAGGCTTCTTAACACATATCCTGATAAAGTATAGTCTCACAGTTCCAAATCAGTCTACCAGTATGTCTGACACTTTGGTAGACACATCATCTTGAGGTGAAACTACCACTGGGACTGATATTAAAGCTTAGCTTTGACACTTGGCAAGTATGTCTACAATTAGAAAGCTCAGTGAGTCCTAGACATTTGTAACATTGGCATAGAACATCATGAGCATTGCTCTTGGTCTTAATTTTGAGCCCAAAAGACAAGGAGTAATAGTGTACGCAGCGGACACTCCGAACACTGTATATTAAAAAAATGGGGTAAAAAAATACCAAAAGAACATATTATTCTTGCTAAGCTTCCAGGAGAACTGGTCTGTCCAAAATGCATTACTGCATCACCTCTCTGAAAGCAGCCTGATGAATATCGTTCCAATATGTGAAGGAAGAGAGAATTTCTATTAGCAAGCTGTTCAGATAACATAGTAGGAAAAACCTTGTCCAGCTGGATGAGTAGAGCTCCAGTCTCTTCTGTGTCTCATCCTCTCTCTCTCTTTCTTCTCTGAGGTGTAATGTTCAATCAGCCTCCATTAGTAAATTAGATGTTATCTTTCCTGACTGGATCGATAAATTATCACATAACAAGATGTTGGACCTTGTTTTGCATTACTGGCCCTGACAGCATGTAACAAACTAATTATTTCTGAAGGACCCCTCGCTCCGTGTGTGACAATGTGGGAAATGGAGTGGAGACATTTCTATGACTTGCGAATGCCCACAGAGCTAATACACCGAAATCAAAAGCAATGACACAGTCACATTATAAGCAAGCTACAAATAGACATGGTGCTCAAGAGCCAAGGGCGCCAAAACTAAAATAAAGGCATCTTCATTAGAACACATCACCCTAGATTCTCTGCTCCCTTGAACTGTTTTATTGGCTTAATAAAAATACTATATCAAAATGCCCATTTTGCACTTTTATTTCCTTTCATTTTTTTTATTACATAGGCCTATTGATTTTAAAAAAGTGTTTTTAATTCTAATATGCTTCAGTGAGTATGCAGTTTCATTTGACTGTATATCCAGGGTGTTTTATTTTTATAAAGTTGAATACATAAAATTACAATTGCTGAAATATCATTTTGGGTAATGGTTTGAAAAAGCATATGTGTGGGCCGGTGAGATTGAAAGGAAGATACCATGGCAACGGTTAACATGTTGTTCCCTATGAATGAGGACATCAATCAATTACAGATACATCACCTTTACATGTGTTAGCTCATTAAATATGAATTGTGTCAGGGATTTTTTTATAGCATGTCACAGCGAGCTGGAACTTACTTGTGAAAGTTGAATTATCACATGACAGTAATTTACTGCCTTAATTTTGTTGTCAAAATTATGATGTTGTTGTGCGCTCATGCAGCCGCAAGCACAATTTTGTAGTTATTATAAGTATGTGCTCGTATCCAAGATCAGATAGTTAGGTCCTGAAAAGCACTGCAATGATGAGCTACTGTATGTTAGAGAAAAATCGTATTCAAAAAACAAACAAGCATTTACAGATGCATGGTCTACATTAAAAAAAGAGCATGCAAATTTGGTAGTTTGTGTAAAAGTTAAACAGGTAAAAATGTTAGTTCTGCTTCTTTTGTTTTCTTTATCAGGCAAACAACCAGAATTAAACATCTTGAAATAGGTCCTAGTTATTAAAGTGGAACAAAATCTGTTCACAGGTCTTGGGGAATACAACTACAGATGTAAGAAAAAAAGGAAGGAAGCCTTTTGTGGCTCCAGAGTGAGCTGTGTGAAAGTCTGATGAATTGCCTAAAGCTGGAGAATACAAGTTTGAAAATGAAGAAATTCTGGGATGTGAAAGAAGTGAGTTTACTGGCTAGAGGCTCAAGGTTACTTCAGCTGCTACTAGCACAACACACCCAACTATCCGACCGAACCTCTGGCTAGTGCAGGCACCAGGTTTTGACAAGGATGAAAGTAGAAATTAGGGCTGAAACAATTAGTTGGTCAAAAGAAAATTAGTTGGGCATTCTTTTCCTGTATTTCAACAATTAATTGAAAAAATAATTGGCAGATTAATAATGAAAATCATTGTTAGTTGCAGCTCTAAAACTATGTTAATTATGGTGAGTTTGACAGTGTTATTTAGTGCAATGCTAGTGCTGAAACTATTAGTCTAACACAAAATTGATATGCAACAATTGTGATAATCCATAATTTGTCACTTTTAAAGCTAAAATGTTACAATTTACAACATTTGCTTTCGCTTTTACCAGCTTCTTAAATGTCAGTATTAGTCTGCTTAGACTGTCGCAGACAACCTATATGAATATGTATTTTTATCGATTAATCAAGCAAATAATCAGGAGATCAACAGATGTGAGACGTCAATCATTAATGAAAATAATCATTAGTTGCAGCCTCACTGAACTCATACAATATATTAATGATATGGTAAAACCGAGCATTATTTAAAAGCTCTGTGCTGACTCATGTTGCTCGCCCTGAGAGACTTTGCAATAAAAAGGTGTCCAGCATATCCTTGCCGATGTGTAAAATGTTACCATTACTAATATGAATGATCACCAAAAGAATATAAATATGTTTCCTTTAAAAAGGGTTCACTGCCAGCCAGGTACTGTCACCTACTGACTGTAAAGTTTGTGCAGGTCTGCTATGAATTTCTCTGAGGAGTAAACTCCAGTTTGAACACTGTTATAACTGGGACATTGGGACAAAGTCCAGCATCCAAGAATTGATAGTCAGCTACAGAACAGCATTTCAATGAGTCCTTTCAAGTTCCTGGGGATCTTGAAAGTTTCCAACCCTCAAGTTTGTAACATCTGGACACATACAAAACAGCATTCTAAGACAGCAAAACAACAACAAAGCAATAACCTTTTTTTTTTTTGGTTCAAGGTTGCCGTGTTAGAGGCGGGCATGAGCCTCTCAGATCCCTGAACATCTGGTAAATAGGGCATTGATCTGGTTCAGTGGCAATAATTACAAACGGTTATCATCCAGGCATTGCAGTGCAGGGGCTGGATGCATCTAAGCCACATTACTGTACATAGGTGGTAGGTCAGCATCCTCTTAAGTTGGATAGTGACTGCTTAAGCAGAAGTAAGGAGACTGACATACAGGCAGGGTGAGTGTGATGAAAAGATTAAGGAGGAAAGAGGGATTCAAAGATATTAGGAAGTAGGGGTTTTGTTTGACTGCCAGAGGTTGTAGGGCAAGAAAAAGGGGAGCGCTATATTAGAGGAGGGAAAGAAAACCAAACCTGTAAGCAATAGGTATAAAGTGTCTGTCCTTATAAAGTCAGAGAAGGAGAAGGGCACAGAAGGTGGAGACAGAGAGAGAGAAGGGATAGAGGAAGGGATTGAACAGTGGAACAGAGAGGTAAAGAGGGAGTGTGGGGGTGTGGGGGTGGAGAGTGTCTGAGGCAGAGAGTAAAGAATGTGGGATTGGCTGGTCGGGTAAAGGGAGCTTTGGTCCCTATAAAGTCACATTACTGCAGGCTCATAACGGAGGGAAGCTGCTGCCTCCACAGATATGAGCAGTGGCTTTGGTACATGAATAATTCAGCCAGCAAGAAGGACACAGGGATCCACGGATACAGTGGCATACGGATGGGCCTTTGCAAAGGCCCCGTGAGACATAGCGCAGCAGGGAGAGAGCACAAGTTAATCCACATCACCATAAGATCTGACCTTACACACCCATGAAATCAGAACCAGTAGAAGTGGCTGCATCGCTGGAAAAGACCATCTATCCAGGGTTTTTTTTGCACTCTGTATTGTATGTAGGCCTCATTAGGTAGTGCGAAATGTGCATCATGTTTTACAAGAGGTTTGTTAGCATGGAAATGCATGCAAAGCCCCACTGTGGGGCAGAAGCTCTTATTAATCCGGTGAGGAGAGAGTTAATGTGAGAGTTCCTCGGCATGCATTAGATAGCGGCTGTACTAATGGGAGGCAGGCTGCTAGGAACCTGGCCGACAGGGATTAGATAGAGAAGTGATCACAGGGAAGACTTCATCAGAAATGCTGAGGCACCAGGCAGCTCATTACTACTGTAGCAGCACAGCCTCAGCCCAGTGGTCCTGCTCTGCTCTCTGCAGCACCACATACAGGAGCAGACTGAAACACACACACACACAGGCAGGCTGGAAAATACAGTATCAATGCAAACACACACATGTAAGCATCTGTTACAAGCAGCACTTGTGCCATTCATTATGAAAGCCGCACACTTCATCCGCATGTACCATGCACGCTGTTGCTCTGTGATTCCTGGAGCACTAAAGCTAGAATCCACGTGTTCACATACAAACAGGCACAAAAAAAAAAAGATCTAAAGCACACAATGCAGACTTCAAACACACACACACACAATTTATATTTCATGCTGTTACGCTGTGAATCTGAACAAAAGGAATTACACTGTTTTCAAAAAACATCAAAACACATTTTCAATGTGATTGAACAGCCCGAGATCCTCCGAGGACAACCAACAGAAAAACACCTTTTTCTTTTGCCGTGATTTTGAAACTCCTTTCAGGAACTATGGCTTCTTGTTTGAAGGGCGTACCGGTGTTATCAAGTTTTCTGCCTTGCTCTAGTGGCCAGTGATGACTTCTCATCTACCTCTCGCAGCTCTGGTTCCATCCATTGCCTCAGCAGAAACACTGAATTGAACTGGAGTTACATCACACAGCCTCCCATACAGCCTATTTACAGCATTCTTTGGGAGACTTTATATTTCTATCTACTTGGGAACTCTTTTTCTTTAAAACAAGAAGTCACCTTCTTTTTTGTATTTCTTTTTACATTTCTTTGTCTGGATTGTGGTGCTTTAGAGGCGCTTTTAAAAAGGGATGCTGCTCAGTAAACCATCACCCACATATTACCACGCCGTCAACCGACACGGCCACTGTGTATCCGTTTGAAGAAACTCGGATAACTTATGGATCTGGAAGACTGCGAGTGAACACAGTTTTTAACATCCAAAGTTTGACTAACACAGACAGAACCAGAGACAGCAGGGTATGATTGCATCTGTTTTACATCAACACCTTTTACGCTTGTGAAATGATAATTTGCTTGCTTTCTGTGACCCAAGACAGTGTGAAGACAACAGGATGTTTATCTTTCAAAGCCCACAGCTAGCAAACACTTCTGTCTGCTCCGGATGACAACAGGTTCATCATGGCAATTGCCCATCTCCTGTTCAAAAGAAGAAATGATTGCCAAAGAGAAGTGATAGCGGGGGTTGTGTGCCGCGCGAGTGGGTTCACAAGAGACAGCTTAGCGCTGATGTGGCAGAGGGGGTTTGGCAAATACAACAGAGAAGAGGGATCTTTTTCTGGTGTTGTGTTGACAGACTTTCATATTCAGCCATGCTTCTCCATTAGGGAGGCCAATAAGAACAAATGTGTTAGCATTTATTATATACACAAACACACAGAAAACCACACCAAACAGACAGTAGACATTACCCATCATGTTTGTCAAAACTTGGCCTGACAGATTGCGGGCATAAAATGATCACAGTCTGTAAGATGCCAGATCCAGACTGAGAAGTCAGTCGCAATTTGTGTGATAAATAAAGACAGATGGTTCCAACAAGTGAGAACAACCTTAACTTTGGAAAAACAGCAGCAAAAAAATAACCAACCGTGCTCTATTGGAACAAAAGGTCCAGGCCAGCTTCTCCTTGGATGTTTGAGGACATTCAGAGCAGCAGAGAATGTAGAGCTTCCTAAATGTACATGTGTCAGCACAATATTCTAACAAGAGCATTTTTAACCATGCTAGCGGCGTGGCTCCAGGGATAGTGATTAGGGCTGCACAATTAATCGGAATGTTCTTGAAATCACATTATGACAAAGTGCAATATGCAAATTGCGGAAACAGCAATTTTTTGAAAAAGGTAAAATGTGTAAATCCTACAAATCCTGTTTTCCAAATTTTAGAAAACACAGTATGTTTGGCACAGACCCCAAACAAATTCACATCATCATGTTTTCTCAGTGAAAATGACATTTGTGATGTAAAAATGATCATTCCCACTCTAAGTGTGAATCATACCACGAAATAGTCACAATATGATGTTCTTTCCATATGGTGTAGCCCTAATGGCAATGCCTGTCTGTCTGTCTGTCTGTCTGTCCACCACTTTGGTACAGATAGAAACATCTCAAAATCAGATAATCAAATTTTGTACAGATTTGATTCCCTGACTCTTCCTGAAGTTGACATTTTTATTGCTGGATTGCTGTGAAATGTCATAGTCACCAGAGTATTGATTGTAATAACTTTGATCCCAAGACCTTTCATCTTCCGCCAGCACCAGGTCAAAATTTCAATTTGTCAGATATTTTAGTTTTCGGGCCTTCCTGCAAAAGTAATGACATTCCCATCAACCTCAGCTGTACTTGTGTTTGTTGCTAATAAGAAAATGTTAGCAATGCTAAAACGCTAAAATAAAACAGTGAACATGGTAAATATTGAACCTGCTAAACAACATGCTAACATTTAGCTTAAAGTACTGCTGTACCAAAGTCCTGCCTCACAGAGCCCTTATCATGGCTGTAGACTCTCTGTCTTGTTTAAAGTTGAATTCACATTTTTGGACATCTGAATGTCAGCAATTTCAAATGTCATAATCAATCATTCTTATTATAAACCCATGTACTATTTCAGCATGTGGAGACATCCAAAGCTTAAAAAGGAAGGACCTTTATGGTTGTTTAACTATGAACAGACAAATGCTGTATGCTGTGTGTAATGCTGAATTTAGCCAACCGTCAGTTGTTTTGTTTTCATAAAACAGTGTCCAGAGTTTGGCTTTGAAACACCTGTTGATTTTCCTTACATAAACTGGCAGGCTGTGTAAATATACAGTAGCAGTTTGATGTTCCTAAGAGCACAGATGTTAGCGTCTTTGTTCTGCAGCAGCCTGGTGTGGCTGTGTATGATTTAATCAAGTTAACCACAGTCAATCTGGCATGCATAACTAGACTCTGACAATGTGTGTCACTCAAATTAAAGACTGCTGGAAAACATACCTGTCACCTTCAGAGGGCTGTAAAGGGAGTTGATCAGCTGAACACTAAAGTGGATGAAAGATGCTGATAAGAATAGACATGAATATTTACTCTGCCTTCCTAGCATTATTGCCATAATTGCTATAAAATTCTATTTTTGCTGTACATTTAGATGTGTCTACCAGTTGATGAATGTATCGTGAAAATGAAACTGACAAGTTAAATGTACATAGAAAAGGGTTTGCGTTGTTTTTCTGTGAGTAAGTTTCCGCCAATTAAAGTGAAGAAAAACAGCAAAGAACACAATTTCAGCATACGCATTGACCCGTTGACCTGGATCAGGCAGGCTGGCGGCACATGCTGCAATGTTCTGTGAATATTGACACCAAAATTGTAGTGAACTGCCAACGACGCACCCCCTGCTGCGCCGCTCTTCATGGTGACTCACCAAAATGTCTAATAGATGCAGGCGGGGAGAAACGTCAGTGCTCCAGAAAAATACCACTTCAACAGTGCAAAGATGTGCCTTGTGCAATATACCAGATTAAAATAGGACCTGCAGCCACAGAGTGTGTCAATAAAAGATTAAATGAAACTAACAAAAAAAAACTTAGTAACTGCTGATGAGTCATGCTTCTTAAGATGCACTTGATGTAGCTTCCTCAAGTTGTTTCAGGCATTACAGCATCATATCCGTCTTTGGTTAAGATGCTTTTTAAATCTAAGCAGCAGCAGAAGATGGTTAAATGCATGCCAGGCCTGTTTAAGTTCCGTTTCCTCAGGTAGCATCGAAAATTCCTACCAGCCAAAACATACTGTAAGGAACTAATTACCTTTTTCAATTAATTAACTCTTGCTAAATTATTTTGGCTGTGAGGTTGTGATCATCTTTAAACTATATTAGGAAATAATTTAATAAGGAAGAAAATTTGTTCCAGAGTCTGATTATGAGGGTAATTGTACTCGGAGATCCTGCTGATATAAGGCAGAAATGAGAGGAGGGTATTACTAAAAAAGAGCAGAGGTGAGTATTAAGGTTACACATCTCATTTCCACCTCTAAAAACAAGTCACATATTTCTATTTTCTTGTTTTTGCCATTGTTTGTTACACTCTGCGTCGGCGCTGTAAATCCGAAGGGATGTCCTCATAGCGTGACCGTGTTAAATAAAAACCTGAGCGCTGCGCCCAGAGAGGTGGGCTGCTGTCAGCGTCTTCTGCTTGATATGCAGAAGGCGAAGGAAGAGAAGAAACTGGGGAAATTTAGCCAAAGCAATCCTCGATCAC
Organism: Morone saxatilis; assembly: GCF_004916995.1. Taxonomy (NCBI): domain Eukaryota; kingdom Metazoa; phylum Chordata; class Actinopteri; family Moronidae; genus Morone; species Morone saxatilis. The sequence goes on from NW_023340246.1 coordinate 8,079,368, forward strand.
AAATTCAGTGAATCATTAATGTATCATATTGCAGTCGAGACTGCTTTCCGTTTCAATTCATTCTTATTTAGACACCTCGTTTCATGTGAAAATAATCACAAAAATATCCAAAAACAGAAATAATCATATTCATAACTACAGAAGTGAGGTACTGTAGATTGAGGAACCTATGTTACTTTATTGGCAGAGCTGATGTGAACAGTCTGCTTTCTCCTTGTGTTGCTTTACATTTCATCACTTCTTTGCTTCTTTACTCATGTGCAACCTTATTTAAAATCTATATCTGCATTGGTGTAAACTGTGTACATTTTTGAAGAGTATATCATGTGTAAACAGAGTGGTCACAAGTCATTTCATACAGTTTTTGTTAGACTATGTTAAAAAAAAGTAAGTAGATTCTTGCCCCTAATTTAAGAAAACTTCTGTGATGGGAGGTACCCATACACCATCATCACTATCACAGATACACACCATTTTTCTACACTGGCATCTGCTATGGCTGAAAGTCTTTCCAGACGTCACCTGTACGCTAAATGTTGGCCAGAACACAAATAAAAGTAGACTTGTGTGCACACTAGGGATGATACACAGTAAAGTGACAGGGGGGCCGGTGTCACTGTTTGCAGCTGTTCAAACATGTCATCTACTCTCTTGTTGGGGGCTTTCCTATGTAATTACACAGCTGTCACACTGTAATCACTCTAATCTCTGGTGAATCTCAAGGAAATAGCATGGGCCACTCACTCATTAAGAGCCATGCCTCCTCTTCATCTGCCATGTGTTTGTTTTATAAACCTGGAGAGATAATCTCCTTGTCTGTGATGGGATGAAAAAAATCATCACTAGCATTCTGGAAAGAAGTAAATGTAAACACAACCACTGCCAGTGACAGCTTGTGCAAGATCACACACACGGAAAAGTGAATGTTAGCATTGGGATCAGCAGTTCTATGCAAGAGACTTGCCGAGGATTTTTAATCTTGTGAATTAACCTGTGGTCAGGTTGAGTTAGTGCACTGTCCACTTTTTGATGGTTGAGAGACTTTGCAAAGTTGGAGCAAGGGAGAAGCGAGCTGCCAAGTTGTATTGATCAAATGCTAGCTGATGGGACAAGTTCAAAGGGAGGGCATTAAAATGGAAATGATTGCGGTCATATGCTTCAGTATAAAGTGGCAACTCAGAGTCTGATATATATGCAAAAATAAAAATAAATTGTAAATATATATATTAAAGTTGCAAGCAGCTATGATCGGAACCCTGGCAGTCCACACACGTCAGGGTGGTGCTATGAGAATGACTGAAAATTTGCATGTAGATGTGTTCAGTGTATCAAACATGACAAGTTTGATGCAGATTGGTAATGTCAAGTGTGATCTTATCGTGACGTCACCCATTAGTTTGTGGAGTACCGCTCTGAAGCCTCGAGCTTGGCGGTTTGGCCGTCGCCATGACAGTAAGACGGAGCCAGCGGAGGTGACGTACTGCAAGTTGAGCTGCTCTCATTGGCTGCGCAGTTTCGATGAAGCCTCAAGATTTTGATCACTTTTCATTCCTCAAATCTGAAGTTGATCCAATCAATTCTGTAGGATGAGTGCGTTAAAAAGGCCTGGAAATAGCAGAAATGGTGACATTAAATTTAAAATGGCCGACATCCTGTTGGGCCTGGTTACGGGTCTAAGAGGCTTTTTTATATGTTTAGTCATGGTACATGAGCCAACGGATTTTTGTATATCTGAGTGAAACGGGCCTGCCGGGGCTTCTTAATTTAACTTTTCTAGGCTGCGCTAAAGAGGCATTTTGTTACACCCATGCGCAAGACCCATATCAGATGTAACATTTTACCATTTGTGATGTGTGTGCCCAGTACTCTCACACTTATCTATATCCATGCACTGTAAATCTGCATAGCGCCACCTAATTCCAACCTGAAGAGAACACTTCGCACATCTATTTAATTAGATAGGTGCGTAGCAAATGGATGAGTGGATTGAAAGTGCAAACTAAACTCGATCAATATTAAATTTATTTGCTGGACCTTTACATGAAACTTTAAAAGAACGGCACCGGAATAGTCCCCATCATTGTTCCCACACCTACGTCTTTCAAAATCAAAATAGTGAGCATTTAAACTCTATGGAGTCATTAATTGTCCCAAAGCCTCAAGAACATCCTCAATTATAATTATTGCCATTCACACCATCTGCATGTCAGAATCAGACTGACACACCACTGCTGACTGTCAAACTGCTACAACCTAGAGGTACAAGTAACAGCGATAGCAGTTTATAACTGCAGAAGTAGCTGTGCCAATGTATTAGAGATTCACAGTAATTATCATGACAGATAACTTATCGGCTGATAATGGAAAATTTTTATTATCATAAATTATTGGGACAATTAAATTACAGTCCATAATTTATCGGTTGATAATAATAATTTATTCTGTGTATTCTATTCAAAGTATGTTTTTTAATGAACTTTACGAGCAAAAAAAGAACTATTGTTGTGTTAATAATAGTGATGTCAGTTAGATTTGGTTACAATAGATCTTTACTCACTACACCTCTACTTTGGTGTGTAAAACTACAGTATGTAAAACTTTTTAAAATACAAAAATATGAAATTATCGGTTATTTTATTGGTAATGGCCATGAGAAGCAGGTAATTATCGGTTATCATATTGGCTGGAAAAAAAACAGTGAAACCCCAAATTCACATTACTATAATTATAAGTCTTGCTCCACCTGCAGGTAATTGCAGATATTATAGGTGCAGTTCTTGTTGAAAGAATGCTCTTTTTTGTGTGCACAGTATGTTTTTTAAGTTTTTTGAGGAGAATACGTGTATTGCTAAAGAGTAAAGAGACCTCCTCTAGGTGTCCAGTCATTTGGTAACATTGGAGACGAGGGTGCTAAAGAGATTCTGTCTGCCCAAAGGAAAAATATGGGACGTTGGACAAAAAGCAGTAAAAGAAACAAAAGTTTTGAATAAGACTACGTTTTTTTTTCTGTCTAAGATCTAAGTTCTCTTTGATTCTACAAATCTGAAATAGAAACACAATGTTTGTATTTGATATAGAGCTGAATGAATGAGTGAGTGAGTGAGTGAGTGAGTGAGTGAGTTTTTGAGGTAAAATAACTCACTTAAAACACACCCGGTGGTAAAGCTTCAATAAACTGCATTTAACTGAATATTATTAGGTCAACATTTTTCTATACACGATGTGGTATATTTCTACGGTCTATGAATAGCATGTTCACACTATGAGTCAAAATACAAAAATAATCTTAATACGGCTCGCTTTGTATCGAGTTTGCTGATGGACTCCGTGCCAGTGGCAATGCATAAAATGGAGATATTTTTGATGGTCGTACTCCAGGAACTTTCTGCAGAAAAGAGGATTAAACGATGGTAAGGTTTTAAGGCCACACACCTCCGGGGCCTCAAAAAAGTTAATCAAATGTGTTTTTTATGTGCCAGTGCAATGTATACATTCGGAGCGGCAATGTCGTCAATCTAAACAACCCATGGCCTTATGAGTGCAACTTACTTTTTACAGCTGGTATTCCCCATACATTTGTATAATTTCCCTGCGCAAAATAAAAAAAAATAAAAAGAAGCATACTCTTCAAAGGAGGTTGTATAAATTGATTGGGTAAGAGCTCTTTCTATTCCCCCACCACAGCAATGTGAACACCAGTGCTATGCATCAGAAATAGACCTTCTTTTCAGAAGTATGGAGGGAGGAAGCGGGGGGTAGAGAAGAGGGGGAAAAAAACGCATGTATTCAAACTGGAGGCTTCGCTGAATTGATGGGCACCAGGCGTGGAGCTTTTCTGCGGGGAAATCATTTGCATAATGGGAAAGTGGTTGGAGTTGGAGCTGAGAGCTCTCCTCTTGTGGGGACGGTCAGTGAAGTGGAAGGAGAGAGCTCCTATCAGACAGAAGACCAATACCAAGGTGCTGTGGGAGGGAGATGTGTGCTCGTGATATGGCTCTTTTGCTTCCTGTCACCTGCCCATTTCATCTGCAAAACAATTTACCAACAATCTCTCAGACGTGCACAGCCAATATGTACTCGTGTATTTGCTTTTGAAAAGACTGCAGCAGAATTGCCCCGTCTTCATTCCGCTAATGAATCTTGCACAATAGTTTCCAGTCAACTTGCTATGATAAAAAAAAGAAGGCTGATTGATTCGGAAAATAGAAATTTTGACAAATTTAATTTTCCAACACTACTTCTGTGGAAACTGAAAGCTTAAGCTCCAATCAAACATGCGGGCTTACTCTATTATGCCGTAAAACTCTGCTCACACTTCATGCTCATTGAACCGTAGCTCCAAATAGTGATCCATAGCCAGCCCTGCTTTAAAAATACATGAGACCCCAAATTTAGAAACCGTAGCTGTATTGTAAGGCTAATATTTGTTGCGCAGACATTAGAGTGGTGCTTATGAAAAATAGCTTGAAAGATATGGTGGATACAGAGGACAAAAGCATATAGACTGCAGCCCTGAAAATATGTCTCACTGCATGATTTATAGCTCTTTGGCTGTTTTATGCAGTCTTATGATGTATGTGTGCACTTACCAGAAAGGAGGTATGTAGTGTAGGCTAGGAATTGAAGATCGAAGTGAATGATGCTTCAGTCATACATTTTTCAAAAGGTTTTGGAGGTGCTTGGTGGTTTGCTGTTGCCTGGGAAGAATATCAACAACAGCTTTGCAGATGCAAGAAGGATTTGGGCAGAAGAGTATACTTTTCCTGGAATTGTACGAAGTAAAACAAAAAAACAGAACAAAACTGCTGCTCACAGTATTTATTGCAGTGACACACACGTATTTCCGGACATAAATCCAAAACATGATGTCCACTATTAGACTAATATTTGACTTATAAAATGATTCAAATATTTGATTGCTGAATATTAATGATGCAAAGCCGTCTGCTAGCTAGTCCAGGCAGAAAACATGAGCATCCTGAATCAGCTGATGCTTTGAGCTTATATGCTGTCAATATGTACTGGACTGGTCTGTTCAAGATGTTCAAATGAATCTACTGTTCATAATGTGTAGCTGTTATTCCTTCTGCTGCTACTATATCTGTGCAAGTCCCATTTAATTACTATCACCATAATGTCGCTTAATCTGCGTCTCACCTGATTGCTGAAATGTAATGATTTATTTTCAGAGTTATGTTTTCAGCTATGTTTTTGCAGCTAAATTCAGTGTATTTATATGTTAACAGTTTGACAGGCGTAGTCTGAAACTAGAAGTATATTTTGAAATATGGATAAGAGTCTGACATGCTGTTTGTTGTCACCTTGATGACAAGCACTTTCACTCAGCGTGCACATACCGTTGTGACACAGTGGCTGGGTACATTTTATGGCACTGAATAGTTGTGCATTCTCTCAAGGCCACCGCGGCAGCTTTTTTCCTGACCAGCTGCTCTCTGGTGTTAGCAAATCATTTGCTGTCGATAAAAAAAAAAGAAAGAGCTAAGTTAATTTGACATGAGCGCTGCAGTTTGTTTCCTAATGCCTGTTTTAATCAGCGGGTGGCTGGTTCTCCACCTTTAATCAACACAATTAGTTTCAACCCAAAGTCCTGACTGCTCACAGCAAAATGGTCTATATATGCTGGGCTCAATGGGTGCTGAATATTATGTTGCCTTTAATTTGCTCTTCCTCTGGATATCAGGTGAACTCCCGTTAAGGACAGAAGCAAAATATCTGAGTCTTCTGAAATGGCTTTGATGTTCATAGCTCAAGATACACGTTTTGGCCGGCCTTAATGGGAAATGTGACTGTGGTGAAGGTTCAAGATTTGCCCGACCTGCAATAAGCACCTGTAGCTCTCCGTCGAATCACTTTGCTTATAGCTTCATCTTCATTCGCATTCCCGTCTTGCAACATTGAAAACTGATCCGCCAACACAAAAGAGCTGAAAATGTCCAAATAGATAGTGAGGCATTTGGCCTATTTTTCTTTTAAACTGGACAATAATAGCATGAGGCAGCACAGAGAGCACCCAAGCTAAGTCTACTACTCCAGCAAAGTAGCACTTAGTGAACAAGAGGACGCTACAGTGGCAATGTTTATCTCAATTAAGTAACATGTCATTCACAAGTGTGGCTCACACTTTTTCTAATAGTTTCTGGACAACAATGGAGGTCTATGGCACAGAGGAATAAACTATACAAAATAAACCACTTTCCCATGGGGTTTGTTGTCAGTAACACAAAAAAACAATCTTTAAATAATACAAAGGAATGTCATAAGACGAGAGTTAAAGTATTCAACATGGCGCATCATGAAAAGCTCCAACTCATTTTGGCTCCACTCTGTATGACTGCAGGGACTGGAGCACTATTCCCATTCAAAACACACAAACTGAGACTAATAATTCAACACTTTTCTCTTTCTTTGCCAATGCCTTCAACAAGATGCTCTGGACATGCTTGGCCACAGGGTGTGTGTGTCCATGAGTGCTACAGTACATATTGATATTCAATTAATATTCATGTCCAGAGCAGAGATGCAATGATTATCCAATTGTATTATTAACCACGCTTTAAAACGTCACGTTTTTGTAGGATCGGCTACATTGAGGGTTTCTGTTGTCACTCTTAAAAAAAGGGCCATTATGATACAATATTTTTCTATAAATAACGGTTCTACAATGTGGAAAATAAACAACTAGACACAGTGAGTGTCTTATGCTAAACAAATAAAAAGATGAGAGAAGACTTGCTACTGCAGCTAAGTTATACGGAGGAAATGAAAAATGTGCCGAACATATCCAGTGAAGCTTTGCCGAGGATCTGGATGACACAGTCGAGGCATGTAGTGATGAAGCAATGGCGCTTAGAAGAACACCCAAACAGAGAACAGCCTCCAACAGAAACCACACAAAGCACCTCCACCACCACTAAGAGGAAATAGAAGAGCCTATCTGGACTGTTACAGCGAATCACCACTCCAACAGCTCAGCAGCAGGAGGAAGGTCAATGCCATCAACCCAAGAAAAACTTAACCTTGAGGTGAGACCTTCCTGCAATCAGTGTTAATGTTGACCCACTGGCTTGGTTGAAGGCTCATGTGGAAGAAATACCAATGCTTTCGAGCGTGCCTTCAGTATAAGAGGCCATACCCTCAGCCGTCTCCTCAGCTGATAAGACTGAGCACTGAGGATGTGAACTCACATTTCTGCACTATAATATCAACTTAAAGAACGGAAAATAATTGTGTGCCCTGATGTAGACCCTGAGGTCCTGTAGCCTTTGACTCATGGTTTTGTTCAGAAGGGACATACTTAGCTAATACATAGCTTATATTTAATTCCCAAGAGATAGAAACCATAGAAGTTTATTTTTTATTTATTTTCACCGTTACTGTATTATTTGTGTTTCAAAGGGCAGCATCAGTTGAAAACAAAAGCCAAGTAGATCATTTTTCCACCATGTTTAACAAGTTCCCCACTTATGCCCAAAAGAAATGTAGCAAAAATACAAACTGAAAATACAAAAAAATGTGTAATATACTGTAGAAGAGCATGACGTACATGAAGTATGTGACTTAAATGTCCACTTACGCTTCCGCTGAAGAGAAAAAATTGTAGCAGACGAAAAGATCGGGTGTTTTTGGGCCGGTAAGGAGACTGTAACATTCTTCTAATTCATGCACGAAACAAACAGAAATGTCATATGTATATCAGATTATCCCCATTGTTTTCCAGTTTGAGGTGTGACTGGCATTTGAAAAGAGACAGAAATTGGGGCGCCCGGATAGCTTACCTGGCGCCCAACATAAGAAGGCTGAGCCCTTGCTGCAATCCGACCCAATGCTGCGTGTCATCCCCTCTCTCTACCCTTTCAGCTGTCCTATCTAATAAAGGGGAAAAGCCCCCCACCCAAAAAAAAACCAAAAATAAAATAAAAATGGATGGCAACACTCATTACTGCTTTACCCCCCAACACTGTTGGGGACTGATGTTTTGCTTTGATGGTGGTGGCTCAGCAGGTGGAGTGGGTCGTCCACTGATCACAGGGTTGGGGATTTGATCCGCAGCTCCTCCTGGCCACATATTGAAGTGTCCTTGGGCAAGACACTGAACATGTTCATGTGTATGCGTGAATAATGGATATATGAATTCAGCCGTTTGCATTTGTGTTGTCGGTTTGCACCTGTGGCCACCAATGAAAACCGAAAACCATGGCTTTCTCACAAACTCAAATCAACAGTAGAAATTATGCAATTGCAAGCAGCTCCCTACAGGAGGACAACAGTGTGGGGAAAAGTTGAAGCATATGGTCTTAAATTTGTTTTTTTCAATTTTGTTTTTCCCAGCCTACATGAAGGCCTATCAGGTAAAGATTTTGTGTCTTACGATACATCAGCAGAAAAACAAATGGATTTCTAACAAAAAAACAAACAAGTCAACTATTAATTCTGAAGAGCACTTTAGACTTGAGTGGCAAATATCTTTTTTTTTTTTAAAAAGCATTAGCTTTCATGTTGTTTAAGCTAATTCTTGTGGACCACTCATACACCCATCCCTTTAATTTACGCTCTTCCGCTGACTCCCATACTGCAGATACAGAGGGAGAGAGGGAGATGGGGGCGGGGGGCACTGTATATATTCTGAGCAAGACATGACCACAGCAGTACAGTGGCTAAGTATTAATTCACCACTTACTTTCTTCAACAGCCACATCAGAGATTTGGGGTCTAATGATTTCTGCTGCAGCAGAATAATAGGATCTTTCTTCACGCCACCCTTTGAAGTCAAAGAGCCAGATCGTCAGGGTAAAGACTGCCACTTATGATGTGCCTTAGGTACAAATGAGAGGCATTAGTTTGCTGGACCCTCACATGAATATCAATAGCTTGCTCCATGGCATGGCCTTAGCTGTGCCAGGCACTTCCTATTTCCTCTTATAGACAGAGAGCTTTCATTTCAAATATCCTAGTTGTGTGGCTCCATATTCTTTTGGTAACAGGGACAGTTACCAATAGCAATCGTGGGACTATTGTGAAATGGCAATGAATAAATTGAATTGATCACACAACATATAATGTAATGCCTTGACTTTTAAACTGGTTATCTCCACGGAACAGTCTTTGGCTGACTGTGTTATTAAAGATAAACAGGAATAGTTTAAAGTTAAACAATCTGGATAGACTCCATCTTTGATTTGTCAAAAGCTTTTGATGCTGCAGAACTTTTTCTTTGCAGTGAACATGTACAGCGAGTAAGAGCACTGATTGGTTTCAGTGTTACCCATAAAGCACCTGGTTTAGCAGAAGTGACAGTAGGATTTCTGTTTTGTGCACTCTTTAAAGAAATACTTCTTTATCTCAATTCCACACTTTTGCTTTCACATAAATTTGTGCACTGTAACTATTCTAACCCCCCCCCTAAACCAGTGCACTCTCACAATAAATGAGAATTCAAAATGAGAAGCACCATGGAAGTTGACTGATTTTTGATTTTTGATTTCTAAAGCTGGTCTGACTCACAGGGAGGTTTATGTGCCTCAAAGCACATTTTATAGCCCAACTGTTGGAAGATCTTTGTATTATGTTCATTAATAAAGGGAAGCTATGTAATTGCTAACATTCCCGTGAAAAATGTCTGAATGTGCTATAATTGCATCATGAGTTATTATATTAATAAGTGATTCTTATCAACACAGAAATACGATGCAGTTTTTGTTTCATGTACATTATTTACTGGCCGACTGAGTGCTTAATTGGATCATTCTTAACGTGGTAAAGACAACACATCACTAATCACATGCATTCTCAATTTACTGATCAAATCAGTCTAGAAATATTCAAATCATTGCTCATCTGTAATCATATGAAGAAAAGCCTCGGTCTGGGAACCTTTACAGCATTTTGTCTGTGCAGAGCAAGCACACAAACATAATACTACTACTTATAATAAGAAAAATATTTGTATTACAATTTTGGCTATAGCCTGTATCTCCAGATTGTTGACAGTCAAGCTGAAGTGACTCTCACACTGTGTTGTGATTTCTTTGGTCTGTCACCTTGACAGCGTGCAGTGTGTCTGCAAACATCACAAAATGACATAAAATGTAGAAATTCAAAAGCTGTTTTTTTACACAGTGTTATGATTATAACTGCTACAAGTAAAAAATATGTATCAGAACATAAAAACAATGCAGCAACTCAGTATAAAGCCTCATACATCATATTTCTACATGACAGTATGCACTGGAGCGTTTGACCCTGCTACTAGACACAAGCACATAAAACTATTGTTCCCCCTTTCCTGTCAAAAGATAAGAGTTCTGCACTCAACTATAATAAAACATTCAGCATTTACATTATATTATGTTATTATGTGACTGCCTTGAAAAAATTAAATTCATCAAAACAAAAATATCTGAACTGCGCATGAAAACACAACTAATTAATACGTTCCTTTATTTTCATAATAAGCTAGTGTGCACCAGTAACAGCATAAAACTAATCAGCACATACGTTGACTGTTAAAACCTGTATAGGACTGTGTGCTGCACACAGCATCAAAGACACAAATGTTTATTGATTTATTATCGCCATATGCACGTTTTTGTTCTGCTCGCCCGCTCCACAGTGAGGTCGAAGAGCACAGTCAGGTAGAGAGGAGCACCCACAGAGCTCACATGGGCTTCAACCCAATTCTCCCCACTCGCTGCACAACTCCAGACTACATCTTTTTCACAAAATTTGTTTTTCCCTGTCACTAATTTTGGTCTCATTACATGCTGTTAAGCTGAGAGAGACAGCAGAAGACAGATGGGATAAGATGTATCGGTCATGAGGTGGATTTGAACAGATGAGGCTGGGGGCTCGAGCCTGCTAGTGCACCTGGATGACTTACAGAACGATCACAACCAACCACTGCTTTGAATGTAATGAATAAAGATTGGGCCAATCACACGGTTGATGTTTATTCTTTTTTCTTGGTCTGTTCTACAGCAGAGAAACGTGTGTAGTGGAAAGACACATTTGTATTCTTGAGTCCAGTCTGTCAGTCTTACACATAGAGTAACAGATAGTCTCTCTTGCATAAAAACAATTGCAAGCTGGCGGGAACCTTTTTTTCTGATAATATAATTCCACATTCGTATTATTTCTTGTGGTCTGGTAATGGAGATTGAATATGAGAAAGGCAAAGCCTCCCTGCACTCCCTCCCTCCCTCCTTCAACATTTCAGTCCACTAGCATTAATTTAATGCTTCGTCTATCTAATATTGTAATCCTATAAAATTTTCTGCTATTGTAATTTTGCCCATCACCACCTCTGAGTCACAAAGTGCAGACCCGTGAGTTTATATTCCCACAGACTCAAACTCCATCAGACTCCACTTTCTCTTTTTCGTTTATACAACTACAAACTTTGTGTCAATGTGTGTGTGTGTGGGTGAAAAGAGCAGGCGGGTTGAGGTTCAGTGTGTTGTGAGTGATGCCTGATTCAATCCCCCGAGACGTAAAGGGTGCAGTCTTATGTGTACAACTGCACAAACAGAAAATGCACACGTAAACATACACAACACTTTCTCTGGCTGTGCTTCCTGTCCCTCGGGAAGTGGCTACATGAGAATAAGTGAGTGGGAGTGTTGGCGTGTGTGGATGTTGGGAGGTTAAGGCTGAAATGGAGATATTCGGCGGAAAAAAACAAGCCAGAGCACAAACTGAAAACTAGTTCAGGTATAACAGGATACTGTACGGTGGCAAATGACTATATCAGAGAGCTAGACACTCCTGGTTTTCCAGCTGGATGAATTAACTGGGATCTGTCTCTTTTATATGGAAAATAGGCCGCAAATTACCACCTGAGATGAGCTTTGAGCCAGTGAGCCAGGATGCAGCCTTCCGACTTTTAATATGCATTAGATAACCTGATTTTGACATTTTATTAATAGGGAAACTGTCAGCACAGGGAAACAGAATTCTTTATTTAATCACTGCTACATTACTATGGTGATTGTGTATCAAATGAAAAAAATGACACAATAATCTAATTTTTATGACAACGGCATATTAATGTATGTTGAGCATGTAGAGAAAGGAGCTATTATTGTTGTCTGTGTATATCCTGCCAGTGGGTTTGTATGTATCTGCGCCGTCCTTGAGGGAATCGATTGCATGACATTGATATTCCTTTAGCATAAATAGAGTCGTGCAGCAACTAAAAGGCAACAGGCCTCGACAACACAAATGTATACCTCTCTGCTAATTTAAATCAATAACGATTGAGTTAATGAACAAGGGTTGAAAAGGATCAAATAACAGGTTTTCTAATAAACCTCTCTACTTGTATCATATCACAACTGACAGTCTGGCTTACTAAACATATAGAAAATGGCTCTCTGAGGTAAGGTAGAACTCCTTATGTTGAGGCAGCACAAAAAAAAGAAGAAGCAGATTTCTATGACTTGATGATAATCAAGTCATTGGAAAATTAGCATTGCACAGGTAACAACCCGAGCAGTCATCAACCAAAACAAACCCTGCCAGGACAAACATTGAGTGACAGCTCCATTATAGGGATATTAGTTTAAGGGCAACATTTAAAAAGCTCTGCCAACTGTTTTGCTGAGATACTTGACGCTGCAGAAAACATCCTACAGACCCAAACAACAACAAATATGCCAGCCTAATTATTATAGATCACAAAATTGTACTTGTTACAATTTGCCCCCAAAGTCCCCCTCCACTTAAAAATCTCCTTCTCCTTGTTCCTACAGTGTGATGTATGTGCAGAGTCTGACATTAGAGACTGTTTTTATTCATGAAAGTGGAAAGTTTCTCTGAGCTCATTGAAAATCTGATTTTAAGGGGCGGGGCCTACCAGCATGATTTGTTACATCATAAATAATTTGGAAGTCAATCCTGGTCCAGTATGCAATAAAAGGACTTTACAAGGAGACATCTTGACAGAATAACATACAGAATAATGACTTTACATAAATTGTCTTCATTTGGGTAGCTATTGATTAATCTGTGTTAGGATTCAGTGGCATCTAGCGGTGAAGTTGCAGATTGCAACTAACTGAACACTGCTCGCATCTGTATCTGACGACCTGGGAATGAGAATGGACTGTGAAGTGTGTAGGAAACGTGAAAGGCCCAATCTACAGCCAGTGTTTTGTCTGTTATGGGCTACTGTAGAAACATGGCAGTACATCTAAGGTAACAGAAACACAACAATTCATATATATATATATATATATATATATATACTAATGAAAACATACCTAATATTCCATTTGTGCCAATAGATCCTCTTAAATGTGGACCTTTAAACTGCATAAAGCTACTAGTAAAAAAACTAAAAACACATATTTCTCTATGCACGTAATCTTGAACCAAGTCATATCGACACTGACAAAGAATTGTCAGGTTTAATATATTGTTCAGCCCTCTAAAACTGTTATTATTGGAAGTTTTCTTACAACAATGATGATACAGTGACCTTCTGTTGACACAGATTGCTTTTGATTGGATGGTGCTACAGATTTTCCCGTGCAGTCTTTAACAAAGACATTTTGTTTGAATGGTGCAATACAATTTTGCAAATCAGTTTGAAACTAGCTTATTGTTACTATAAATTGAGGAAGAACTTTATATTCGAAATCCACCTGACCTGAAAAGTCTGATTAGTGTAAGAAGATTAAAGATTAATTCTGAATCCTAGTAGTGAAATGAAAATAAATGTGTAAATATACAGGCTTCAGTGGTGGCACCGGTGTCTGGCACACACTGTGCCAAGTTCGGCTGATTGTGTTAGTAATGCACCATGTTAAACAGATGGGATGAAATGGAGGGGATAGCACAGTGCATGTGTGTCTGACCTTACAATGTATTTCAGCAGAAAAAGCAGTCAGGGAGGCTGAAATACCGCCCAACTGGTGCTGAAAATAAG
>NW_023340246.1:8093337-8096323 GCF_004916995.1 Morone saxatilis
TTATATCACTCATCCTATTTATTAGACGCTCCTTCCCGTATACTGTATATATGTCTTCTTTCCAGTAGTGGGCATTCTGACGGGCACGGTTTTTGCTGACTTTGGTACTCGACTCGGTACCAAATGTATGGTTCTGGTGACACTTCCTAGCGGGTGGTTGACCAAGGTAAGTTCTTAAGACTTGTGTACTTCAAGTTTCAGAAGGGGAAGGTTTGTCGAGGCGAGACTGGTTTCTTCATCACCCACCCTTCCTGGTGACTGCCCACAGCCCACGAGGCTAGGATGGACAACATTGGAACCACGTCTACGGATTTGGTTCAGAACTGCTTCTCTGTTGTGCTGGTAGAGCTCGTGCCCCATGTATCAAGACTGAGTCCGACCTGTGACCCTTTGCTGCGTGTCACCCCTTTCTCTCGCCCTTTCCTGTCTATCTTCAGCTGTCCTGTCAAAACCACACCCACATGTGACATCCCGGTGTCCTGACACAACTTTAGTACACTTCTCCATCACTGCAGCAAGGTGAGAAGTTCAAACCACCGGAGATCAGCCAAGATAGAATTTGCAGGATTGTTTCAAGAAATAAAAGCTGTGGTAAGAACTTTCTGTCCATACTAACAATTTGCCAAAAAATGGGAAACTGAAAATCTGTGGTCATGCAGGTGGCAGCCCATAAAAGAAGAGGTTCCACTATAAACCAGTTGAAAGGCAGAGAAACAATGCCCCCGAGGACCATCACCACACTATAACTTTTTTTTTACTATTCCTGGATATAATTTTACTCTTGAACAAGGGAAAGGGATGAATGCAAATAAAACTAAAAAGCTTAATTTGACCTAGTCAGCCTGAACCGCAGTAAAGAGGTTTAATAAAAAACAATTTTCAGTCCAACACAAACTGTATCTGGCTCTATTTCTCCAATGTATTTTCTGTCTGAATTTTGTATACGGAGTGAAAAAGGATAATCCTGTGGTGTTACATTGTGAAATTCACAGGTGAGTGTTCCTTGATAATCACGCAAATTAAGAAAATGATGTTGAGGATTGAGAATCACAAAGTGTGAGATGACTAACTAATCTCTTTGGACGTGTACACACACACACACACACACACAGTGCACACTCAAACACACAGCTTTCTTCATACGAACCAGTTTCACAGCTGGGCAAAAGTAAATTGACGGCCGAAATTTCCAAGTAGGAGTTTATTATGTAGAAGGCCGGAGGAGGAGTTCATCCTTCCATGTTATTTATTCAGTTGTTCTGAGATCACAGAGGAGAAGAGGTAAGAAAATGCCTGGAAAAGTAGTTTTCACTCCATCTGCAGAAAAGTTATTCTTTACCAGCCAGTTGTTTTGTTGTTAAATATTCTATGAAATCAGCTTGTGTACATTCGATTGTAACAACAAATGTGATTAGGATTCAGGTGCTTCTCTCTCGCTGCTCTTCCCACACACACACACACAAACTCACTCGACCATGCAGACAGCTCTTGTTTCCAATTCAAATGGGAATTGTGTGGTGAGTCACTGCCCGAAGAAGAGGCTTCATTAATGCTTTGGGTTGATGACACTCTCTGATATCAATAATCAATCATGAATCCCCGTGGTACGATCTAGTCAGTCAAGCACTGGTACAAATCAATACAATGATGAAGCGACTTGTCCCTCGGGCACACCCTACTGCTTAGTCTGCTCTGTGAAGATTTTTTCCTCGGTTGGACCTTAATCCCACTGCGCTGGACGCTCCTCAGCCGGTCGTTTTCTCAAAACTACCTCCGCACCTTACTTCGACCATTGTCGGCTCCACGCACACCGGGAAGTTTCTGCAGTGTCCCACAGCATGTTCCGCATGACAAAAAACAGCCTGTTTAAAATAAAACACACCGATAGAGGATGAATATGGAGGCGAGAGACAATACACTGTAATGTTTCTGGTCTACAGTTCACATTCAGTTCAGCTGAAGCTTTAGGCTGTCACAACACATTTCATACTTTTCTTCTACCACTGTACGCTACTTCAAAGTCTGCTCCAGTGTTTACGTGCACGCAGATGGTTTATGCTCTTGTTGACTCGTTGCATATATTACAAAGCCCAACAAATGTGACCTCTATTTGAAGTTTTGGAGGGTGAATAGTGATGGTAGGACCTTCGTTTGTATGTTGATTACTTGTGGCTGTTAAGTCCGGGCCAAAAGTGCCATCCAATCAACGTACTGAATTAAAGAGATGTTTACATGTCTGTAGCTTTCTGAATAATGCATTTGCTGTGTGTTTGTGTGTGTGTGTGTAAGCATGTGAGTGGGGCTGACCATGAATCATATTTAAAACGTGATGCATAAGAAAAATGATTTTATTTAGGGATGGGTACAGAAACCCGGTATTAAACGGGCCCCGAGCTAAAGGCCGTAGTGTTTATTATCCCGTCTGTACTCTGTCAAGGTTGAGCTCCTCCACATACACACACACACACACTAAAACACACGCAAACGGAGCTGATAGAGTTGATAGCGGAGACACTGAAGTGAACAAAGTGAAGTTAACTTGGACATAAACTTGGGTTGACAACAACAACTGAAAAGTTAGTACAATAAAACTGTCGCTAGTAAAAATGTAACACTTTATCAACAAACGACAAGCATAGACTTGTAAAAAGCTGTACCTGCTCTGTCCCCAGTCTCTCATCCACCTTCGCTCTGCTTTACACAAGCACAGCGCGCTAGCTCGCCGCAAACAAGCTAAAACGAAAGCCGTCTTTAGCTTAGTCTGCCAGGGAACTTAAAATCTGGCAAATTCTTGTAAACTTAGCTGCTGACTGAGCGCATTTCTTCTCTCTCTCTCTCTCTCTCTCCCTCCCTCTCCCTCTCCCTACCTACCTGCAGGCAGTGAATCAATTAATATGCATGCTTCAAAATGTGTTCATCTGTTGCAAGTCACATCGCAACATTGAACAATGTTATCGCACACTGTAGATTTTCCTCATATTGTGCG
>NW_023340246.1:8096423-8098768 GCF_004916995.1 Morone saxatilis
AACAAGATTATCAATTTGGGAGAGACTAAAGTTATTATAGGACTCTGTTAAATTCAGGCTGACTAGGGTTGCACAATTAATCACAATTTTATCCGAATCACAGAAGAGTGTGGATGCTGCTGAGCCGCTTCTCTCATGGAGCTAAGCGGAGGCGAGGCAGACAGTGGAGAGTTGACTATAGCTATGGCTGCACAATTAATTTAATATTAATCTTGATTACGATTTCCACAATTAAATGAACGTCATCGTCCACTATATTGACATTTAAAATGCCTGCTCGGCTCATAGAAAATCTGTGGCGTATCAAATCAAGCGCTTCCTAAACTAATAGCCAGCTACCAGGGGTGATCAAGATGTTTGGTTTCACTTTTGGGGGACTGTTATGTCGCATGCATCCTGCAGCTGCAGCCTGGATACTTTTTATTTCCAGAAAAAATGCTGTATTATGTTACTGCTAATAAGAACTGAACATTTCCTACTGCTGCAGCTACACATTAAAATAATCTAATTGGTGAAATGCGAGTTGACTTTTATTTTGAAATCAGGTAGTCAAGGAAGTGCAATGTTAGCTAACTTGACCACAAAATTCAATATGGCTGACTTCCTGTTGGGTTTGGAGTATGGCTCCAAGAGGCTTTTTTGCTTGTCTGATCATGATACACATGCGTACCAATTTTCATACATGTACGTGTCTTGGGGGCAGATTTTGGGGGGCGTGGCTAAGCCATTTTGTGCCCATTTGCAGGACCAAGACAATACTTAAATGTTCGCCACGACTGAATTTTGTGCAAAGTTTCATGAGTTTTCGTGGCCCCCCAAAAATTGTTAAAATGTTAAAACAAAAGCAGATTTTTGCCGCGTTGCTATGGCAGTGTGGTTCAGCGAAAATTGATAAGATTCATAAATGTCATCATCATTATCATCATCTATATGATATCAGACTTCTGACAGAATTTCAGCTGGATCTGGTCAATCTTCTGGGAGAAATGCATAAAAGTGTACAAATTACATTTCTGGTTACCACCAGGTGGCACTACCACTTTTTCTGAATATTTTCCGTTGAGATTTAACAACTTCCTTTTTCATGGCAAGTCAGCGAAATTGGACGTAATGCCACGGTCACAAACAGCACAATTTTTAATTGTGAATGTCTTTAGATTGCAGTGTCTAAATGTGAAGTCGATCCGAGCACTTCCCTAGGAGTAGTTCATTAAAATGCAACGGCAAAAATGGCAGCTAAATCCAAAATGGCCAACTTCCTGTTGGGTTTGAGGTATGGCTCCAAGAGGCTTTTTTGCTTGTCTGATCATGATACACATGCACAATTTCGTACACGTCGGTCATTCGTGACTTGGGCTGATTCAAGCGGGCATGGCTTAGCCATTTGGGTATGGGAAAGCCTCCAAAAATGCAATTGAAGGGGTAGAAAAATAACGGAGAATTCCTACAGATACAATGGGTCCTTGCACTGGTCAGTGCTCTGGCCCTAATGATGGCAACAAGGAGTCATTTAATAATAAAAAAAAGTGTTAAACACCACACTACAGCTGTGGTTACGCAACAGTCTTTTTGTCAATTCAATTTCAGGTCATTAGAGGACAGGATAGCCGATCTGACTGTCCCAGACCAGTTTTAAGAAAAAAGCACACAAGCTACATTTTATTTACATAGTACGTAATTCCAGGGAACATACACATGCACACAGACACACACACAGAGACACTTACTAAATAACCCCAATAATTGGCAGCTTGGCAGCTGCAAGTCACTGGCAGACGTTTCATGGAGTTGGACTGCTCATTAAAGCAGCCATAAACATTAACACACCGTACATGAGTGAGCCGGTTTGGTCTGCTTTTTCTGCTACAAGATTGCTGTTTTTCCTGAGTCTCTTCAGCTTCGCCACTCTGGGGTGCTTTCGTCATAAAAAAACAAATACTGAACATAATGTGATAATGAGGTCATGTGCGATTGTGGCAGTGGCATTGTGGTTGACTATGATGATCATATAATATTGTTTGTAGGGATGTGACGATACATGATATAATTTTCTCAAGAAAATTTTTTTTTTTTTTTCTCAGAATCTTTATTTTTATATTTATTTAATTATTTTCTCTTATTTTCTTAATCAAATTATTGAATCATTTTAATTCTGAGGTAGCACAACTATTGTATAATCACATTTCACTTAACTGTTTTGCTCATTTGTTTCTTCCTTTGCTTCTTCTGTACAATAAATGTAAATGGTAATGGTAAATGGACCTGTACTTGTATTCATAGATGCCACCTACGTCACTATCAAATAGAACGCCGCCATATTGACGACCGATCTCGCCCAGTATGGC
>NW_023340246.1:8098868-8111426 GCF_004916995.1 Morone saxatilis
GCATATTGATGAAGCATCTGTACTCTTGAAAGCCTTCAAGCTATTTTCCCCACTGTACGGGGAGGGGTTATGCACTAGATAGATGTATACATCATGGAAAGCCAATTGGGGCAAGCCTGGGGCAGATAATAAGGGACAAAAGAAAACTGGGGGTAACAAATAAGGATCGGAGCCTAAAATTGAAATTTTCTCCAGATATCTCTGTCTCTCTCTCTCATTCAAATGGGCAGTGTGGGCGGCCATACTGGGCGAGATCGGTCGTAAATATGGCGGCGTTCTATTTGATAGTGACGTAGGTGGCATCTATGAATACAGTGAATGTCACACTCTCCTGGACTGGAAAATGTTGCAAAATTAGTTGAAAATGAAAATGTCATGTTACGTATGTCTTGGTAACAATAATTGCGATACATAATATTATTGCTAACATCATGAAAATACTCTTCATACTTTTAAAATGGCACACATCTGGTTTAAGTTTTTTATGGGGGGATACAAGAGGCAAGCCGAGTCTTCAGCCATGGTGAAAAGATGCAGGCTCCCTCTTGTTCCCTTGTTCAAAATAAATCAGG
The DNA here is from genome assembly GCF_004916995.1 of Morone saxatilis. NCBI lineage: Eukaryota > Metazoa > Chordata > Actinopteri > Moronidae > Morone > Morone saxatilis. The sequence continues at coordinate 8,099,441 of NW_023340246.1, forward strand.
AAATCAATATAGGACTGTATGCTGGACAGCTAGACAGCTTTTTCAAGTCAAGCTGTGTGAGGATATTCACGATAATCACCAGAATGGAAATGGACCACGATAAATTCCCAGCTTGGGTGGAGGCAGAATTTTACAAAATCGGAACAAATAAAAACTGAAACACTCTGCATGCTTAGCACCAGAGTTAGGCTTTTCGACAGGTGAATCACCCCTTTAAGCTACCTTAAAAATTTATTCGGTCTGGATTTGTGTGGAGTTTTTGTTTTGCATCATCTAAACCCACCAAGATAATTATGTGATAATTATAAGATAATTCAGATTGTGATTCCAATCAGAGGGAGCAGGGTTCGTCAGATACAGTGAATGGAAGGTTAATTAGACAGCGTGTGTTCACGAGCTTTGGTGTGAATTCCTCCTAGTCTTCCTGGTGCAGCCATATGCATTTTTGTGGCCCCTGAGTGGAAAATGTGTGTGTGTGTGTGTTGGGAGGTGGCAATGTGTTCTATATATCGCCCTGGACATGTTCAGAACATATTTCTGTATATCCAAAATTTGACTGCGAGTACCAAGCAAGCAATCAACAGGAAGGAACATGTTAATACAATTGGACACTCACACACACATATTGTGTACAGAGTATAAAATGTGTTTCACAAAAGGGAACACTAACCCAGTTGGAGGGTAAAATTAGGCAGCTGACTCTCAACCCCACGCATGAATCTTCATTTAGTCCACCTTAAAATCCGGGGGCTCGTCACTGCCTCTGCTGCCTATCAGAGCTCTGCACTGTTGCCATAGCAGCGACTGAGCTCTTTAGCTCAGTGACAGAGGTAGTGAGCTAATGTAAACACTAGCAACAGCAAATGAGACTCATACCAAAAAAAATGCGACATATTCACAAAAGCAAAAATGTATCTCTTCATACATGTTTATGGTCGTCCCTGATAAACAAGAAAATAACAACATCACAGTGCTTATTTCTACTAGGAATTTCATTCTTCAGGCTTAATGAGTCCCACTTTTGATAACCAGCTTGAAACCTCCTCAATGCATCTTCAACCTTTTGTTAGCATCTTTCTATACATGACATGGAGCTACTATATGTGTTATGTACAACAGAGAACAACAGATACGATGTCTCGCCCTTGTCACACACTGTAAATGGATCACGGTGCGACATAACCCTTATATAAAACCTCTTGCTATGCTTTCTACCTTTCAACAGAGAGATACGTTTCGTCCTTGGGTGTTTTTGTATCCTGACTGGAGCCAGCTTTAGCGTGCACCAGCGCAATTCTCCCACGTCCTCCACGCAAACAAAACATTGCATTGTACATTCAGATTTTAGCCTAATGAGCAACCGAAGTTAACTCCGCCATCTGTGTCAGTTTCTCACAAGTGTATTCCTTAACCAGGAGATGTAGGCAGTGACTTTCGGAGGGGCCAGGTGCTGCTTGCTGACTCTGAAGACGAGGAGTAGCAGAGGATGGGTGAGGGCACAATGTGCACTTGCAAGTAATCATCTCCTTAAGTGCTAATCGGGACTCCAGTGACTTACAGGGTGGCTCAATGTGCTCCGCTCGCCACTCCATCACGTGAACTCAACACAATACAGTATAGCAGCTGTTAAGACAAGCACCCCCGTCCCTCCACTAGTTCAACAAGAGCTATTCATTAATTTATTTATCTGGGCGCTCACAGGAGCAAGGCCATGGAGATACAGCGGAGGGAGCTTTTTAATCAAGCCCCGGCTCCCGACCGGCTGACTGATGTGCAGCGACGCGTGTTTGTTTATCCAGGGCGCAGCTGCCAGAGGGCAAGGTGATGAGGGAATTTCTCTCTCTCTCTCTCTCTCCCTGTTGCTCCCTCCCTACATATTGAGAACAGTTCTGCGAGAGAGAGGGAAAAAAAAAAAAAAAAGGCAAGGAGGATCTTGAACTTTTTCTAACAAGATCTAAAGCACTGGGTGTAATTAGAAGCTGTCTGGAATGAGGACAATTAAGTGCGGTTCTGGTGTCCCCCAGGGTTCTCTCAATGGGCCGAATTAGAAAACGGGCGCAAAAAGATTGATGAGTTCAATGTTTTCCAAATGAGCAGCCTTATACACATAATTACACCACGGAAATGAATGGATCATCACGATACAAACTCAGGCGAGGGTATGCTAATTGCTCATCAAATGGGAAGGCTGCGGTGTCAGCTACACAACTGCAGCATTCACAGTAAAAAAAAAAGAAGAGCTGGGGAGGGGGCTCTTCTGCTCAGATTAATGTGATCCATCTTCCTTTTGTCTATGTTCATTATTCTATATTCACACTGTAACCACAGTTATCTAGTGCTGCGCTTCACGCCAGTCAGCTGCACAAGGACGCTGCAGTATTTCTTACAGTCCTGTAGCATGTCTGCCATTAAACACTGCTTCAGTGTGATACAGGATTTCTCATACAACCCCTCTTTGACGTGGCGGATGGTGAACAAAGTGTAAATTATACATCAGTGTAACCGTCTTTCATTCCTTTTTCCTTGTGTGGCCATTTTCCTGAAGGATTAAAAAAAAAAAAAAAAAGGGAGTAGGTGATGTTTGCCAATATTTTGATGTTTCTCGCTCTTGCTTGCATAGCTTACATTCAGCTTAACTTTCCCCAGGGCTCGCAGTGACACGGTCAGACGGTGCCGAGTAGGACATTTTGTCACCGACTAGACATCAGTAAGTAATATTTAGTGGAGTGATCTTGGGGATAATGACATGACTAATTTGAATAAATCCCCTCTCTATGGTATGGGGTTATAATTATCATCAGAGGTTATAGGACTTCAGAAACAGCTGCCAGAGCGCCTGTTAAGTTGATGGAAGGAGTCCAAATGAAACTTGGTTTTAAAATGCAAGACCTTTGATCACACACTTTGATCATTTTCAGTATCTACGGTTTTTTCTTCTTTATTTGACCGTCTAACTGAAAAGTTACTCAGCATCATCTTGGCCATGGTCCTCACCTGACCCCATGTCATCCACATGAGGAAGGACATTTCATTTTCTTGAATTACATTTTTTTTTAAACTTTTGAGCATTTGAATTCAGAACATATCTTCTAAATGACCCTCCAGTGAATTCGTCATCGTGCTGTTAGTTCAATCTTCAAATCATCAATCCGGATATTATCACCCACTGCAGAGTCAACCCAACTAATTTTCACTGCCCATCGGACCTTTGATATCCTCATACTAAGCCCGAGGTGTCAGTGTATAGAAGACATGTTGGCAACGGTCTACTTATCAAATCCCCAGGAATGGATGGCAAATCCCTTTTTTCCCCTCACCTTATCTGATATCTGTCCCGCAAGCCTTTCAGCACATTCATCCTGCATCACATTAGACCATACGGCCTTCGGCTTACTGGGCTGGCGTGTACCCTTCCCTCCTTCCTCCCATATCCCCACATGAATAAGTGAGTGTCCTGGAAGGGTTGTCTAGATCTCTTTAGACATCCTCTGGGATTCCCGGTCTTGCCTTGTGGAAAGTAGTCAATTTAGGGATGCTAGCAAAGGCAAGATTCACACTGCAGTGGGTTTGTCTGAAAAAAAGTTCAGGCAGGTTCGACTACATATTTAATTCGTTTTTCTATGGTTCAAGAGAGTGCCAAGACACTGAAACACGTGAACTGGAGTTATGAAGAGCAGTGTTTAAGTTTGTGGGTTAAAGCAAAAAGGAAGAGGATTCTAAATTTTACTACAAAATGGCTTCTTATGTGTTTACTGTGCTGGTTCAATGTGTCAATAAAGAGAAAATGGAGGAGGGGAAAAAAAGGACTCAATAGTTCTCAGAGGGAATGCCTTGATATGTTTTGATGCTGCTAGCATCACAAAGGCAGCCGTTTCAAAGGGGTCCATGAAAGTCATGAGTAGAAAGGCACATCTGTGAGTGCAGACATTAGGATGCCTCAAAACATTCCCATTCTTTTAAATTAAGGTCACAGTCTGAATCAGTGATGTTATGGATCACTTGATATGAATATTTAGGTAATACTTTGAATTGGAGGCAGCACTGTTACACGCAAATATATTGACAAACGCATAATGTAGCAGCAATCACCTAAAAAGCCAGGATACATTCAGAGCAGCCATCACTGAGCAGTTGTGAGCACGGTGCTGGAGGGCAGAATGGAACGTGAGGACAGGATAGGGAAGCACTGGCAAACATGTGTCCTCTTGTAGGCATGTGCAGTAGAGCAGAGCTGAAGCAACTAGTCTATTGATTGATAAGTCAATCCAAAGAATTATTATTTGAATCATCAGGTCACTTAAAAAAAAAAAGGCGAAACAGTTTAGTTTCAGCTTCCCAGTGGTGTGTATATATATATATATATATATATATAAATAAATTCTGACTAGAACAGAACCATTATGAAGAACAAAACCACTATACCAAAGCATTGGTATTGGCTTACATCAGGTGGTCTGAATTAATTACTCAAACATACAAGTATATATCCCATGCTGTTTGATCCTCTGTTTGACTGGCTGGCTGTCTCATTCGAGTGTGTGTGTGTGTGTGTAGGCGATGTAGTTATAAATGCTTCATGTCACTTTGGTGCACACTGCCCTTCCAACACTGAGCTGACGATGACGGACTGATTATGGTGTGTAGAACTTTTGATAAAACAAATTAAAATGTGTTGCCTACATATGCCAGTCAGAAAAAAACAACAAATGATGTGTTTAGCATGCATAGGCACAGAACTACAGGGACAGTGGGAAGGGTTATCAGGTAGTATGTAATATATATACATATATACATACATATAATACTGCGGCCTCTTAAATGATGAATGAACTATTTACAGAATAGGTTTTTTTATAAAAATTGCTATATATAAGTACGGATAGTAAGACATCTTGCTTGTTTGGTACTCGTACTAGTAAAAAGTACCGAAAACTTTCAACTGAGTACTTACTCAACCCTATTAAAAACCAAGCAAATAATCAATTAATCTATAAAATAATGGGCATATTAATCAATAAGGAAAAGAATTGTTAGTTACAGGCCCTGGTTGCTGGTTTACCACACACAGAGTGAAACAAGTGACAATTATGAGATAATGATGAATGCAAAAACTGTGTTATTGACTGTTTAATTAATTACAAAGTAATTCATTACTTGGTGTGCGGGGGGTGGGGGTACCCTTAAACGTACTGAATGGAGTGTTTTATTGCTCAGGAATTCCACTTCTCATGATAATTTAAATTTGTATTCACTTATTTATTCATGCCTTCATTTAATTATTCATTTACTGTTTTTATTTTATGTGGAAAAATGAGGGAGGTTACCACAGAAGTGCTCTTTGAGAGGAGCAGAAAAACACACCGGGACACACTCGGCCCCAGGGGTCCTCCCTGATTTTTCTCCCAGCTGCCACATTCAGATGGTAGCCTTCGGATTATATTTAGGTAGAACTACAATTTCATGAATTAGTTGGAATGTGTGTGTGTGTGGGAGGGACAGAGAAAAAGCAAACAGGACAAAAACAGTGGAGAGGAAGAGAAAGAGTGTACTGGAGTTAATGGGCTGTTAGCTCAAGCATTTTCCAGTCAGGACCATGGACAGCACCACTGAGAAATTCCAGCCAAACATGAAGCTAGAGCATAATCCAGACCCTTATGAGGGAAATTGCAACCAAATTAAATGCACACGGGGGCTGGTGAAAGCACGCTGGGGTCTTGCAAAGTATCATTTGCAAGTGTATTTATGCGTGTCAGACTCGCAGCTTTTGGGAGACCTTCAGCGAACTACACCGAAATCCATTCCATGCAGGATTTCAACAAAGAGGGTTGTGACTAATAGTTTGGACACATGTACTCCAGCTTGTGACAACTGAGCTCCAGTGTTAATTATGTCTGGGTTTAAGGATCAAATGAATAAACATGAGCTTTGTTTAATTGTGGCCTTCAGTGGAGAAAATTCCTTAGACTGGGAGGACGGAAGCTGTCAGAAGGAGGATAATCTCTCACACCTGCAGCGTGACACATACTCTAAGTCCCGTTAACAAATATGTCCGACGTAAATCTCTTCTCTTCACTTTAAATAGGGCGCAGCAGTACAGTTTCCCTGAGTGGGAATGGAGGAGGAATGAAAGAAGGGGACAATATATATATATATATATATAGACAAAGAGATGTATAAACAAGACAGGCAGAAACAGCCTGAGTGCCACTTCCTAACCTCCATGCTTGGAAGGTTGTGCGTTGGTCGGGTTAACCTACCGGCTGTCTCAAGGCAGCTCTTCAACTCAACGCCCAAATGCTGGTGTCTGCCTCTGAGCTTATCAGGCTTTCCCAGATGGTGATTTGAGCGCATGGAGGGAGCGAGTGGCGCACTGAAAGGGAAAGGGGAGTGGAGAGGAGTGGAGGTGAGTTTACGAAGATGAAACAGACTCTACACTTGGGGTCAAAAAAAATTGTTTTTTTGTTCGTTTTTTTTACTTTTTTTTTTTCGAGGTGCCTATGGATTCATTTCTGTTGGATCAAGTCTGAAAGCTCAACACAAGTGAAACAGACATCTTTGATGTTCATTGAAGAAAAACAAAAATTAGACTTTTTTTTCGCAAAAACACTTCAGCACAAGTGAAGGGCGAGATATTGTGCATTCACTGAGGTGTTATAATCAAATATTGCATCCTGCACTGTCAGTGTACTGTTATATTCAGTCCACTGCTCATTAAGTTTTTGATAGAAAGAAATAAGTTCTATATCGATATCTACAGCAGCAATTAGTTTCCATCTTACCGCCATCCAAACATGATTTTTAAACTACGTTTTGCCTAAATGTTTAAAAAAATGCTGTTATATAATACACTAGCGTAACTTGTTTACAGAATGTAAAACATGTTTGGCCTCGCTTGTGACAGCAAAACAGCAAGTGTCATCATGATCTGTGGCGGTTCAAGTGTTGCATTACCGAATGCGGTGCTACAGGATGCATCCATGCAAACTCGAGAGCTAATTGACTGTAATGTCATTTTATCTGCTTCAGCAGGTTATTGACAGCAACATCCCAAAAGCCTGTTCATCCTTCTGTCAACTCGTCAGCATGGGAGAAGCCATTATCATCTCATTACGGCTCACGCTTTCATATAATTCTGACATTTCCTCCTTAGCTCTCTCCTTCGCTCACATTCCGAGCTTTGGGAGCTGCAACGCATGGCTGTATTGTAGTGGTAATAGTGCGTGATGTTGTGTGTGTGTGTGTGTTCGTGAATGGGGTTGGGTGGTAGAGGATGAGAATGAGAGCTAATAAAGACAGTTTTAATTTCCTGGAGCCACTCAACAGACAGTCCTTATCCGTCTGCTACTTCCCTCTAACAACCCTCGCAGCCTTTCAATCTCGACATTCGTGAACTTCAGCAAAAAAAAAGCTGCATACTTAAAAACAACGGATTGCTGAATCCACACCAACAATTTGGAAACGGTCTTGAGCGTTGGCAGTGTTGTTCGTGGAGAGCGGAGCCTTGAAGGATGCCTAGTTATTACTGAAATAACCGTTGTGCAGTCGGAGACGGAAAGGTCACCGACAGACATGAGGAATGGGGAGGTATGCAGGGGCCATGGAAAGAACTCTGAGCGGTGTGTCCGGGATTAATCTTGTCTTCCCAGAGTTACCTGGGGAATGAGAACATGCTTCACGCTGAGAACTTAAAAAAAAAAAAAAAAAACACCTCACAAAAAAAACAAGAACAATCGAGTGTGTGGAAACTTGTGCGTATCTGAAGGGAGAGAGACAGAAAAAAGGTATTAATTTATCTGCCCACACTGGGTTTGCTGTTTGCCAATGTGAAGCAGCGATCACATGCTCTTTTAAAAGGTGTGCAGGGTCTACAGACGACCTTCTCTCTGAACCGTGTTTCTTTTCATCTGCCGTTTCCAGCGACCCTCTGCTGTGCCCCTTATTAATCTTCCATGGAAAAAAAACACTGGGTTTCAACAGAGCGCCGGGTGCACAGGGATATCAGAGCAATCGATGCGTGGAGCTTCTGTAAAGGAAGCAGCAGCAGGCCCCGGTGATGTGGGCGAAGGTGAGAATCTCAGTATGAATCCTACAATTTATCCTGTGCAGGCTGCAGAGAACAGAGGGAAAGTTCCATATTTCCACTTCAGCAGCCATCAATAGCTCCCAGGCTGTCTCCCACAGCACTGCTTCATGATTGCGGCTGTTATGGGATGGTTAGGTGTTTGTCAGGTGAAACTGAAGCATACCCAGATCAATGGGCACTCGTGCAGACAGTATAAGGAACGTGCTGTATTTTCTTTAAACCCATTCGCACAGAAATGTGAAATGTGATCGGTATTTGACGAGATCTTTAAATAAAAGAGTTTCAGAAACATTTAGGTTAATTAATGTGTTTTGCAACAGACATGTAATTGTAATGTGGCAATTCATTGATCTCCACAGGGAAATAATCAGCGTCTCCGGAGGTGAGATCCAACCGTCTTGCTCAAAGACACTGCAGCAGAATTGAAGCCTCTTATGAGAAGCAATACAATTAGAAGTGCAAGCAGCAATACAGCAACTGGGGTCTGACAATATAGCCATGGGGAGGGAATAAAAAGTTAATTTAGAAGATCAGGCACACTTAGAAACGCCATTAAGGGCTTTTTCAAAAATGATGGTTTGGGTGCAAAAAATGAAGAATGATGAAAATCCCCCCCCCACCCATCACTTTGTATAGACAGTTCTGCGGGGTTCGGCACATTTTCATTCATGGGAAGGGATTATTTTATTAAAAGAAATAATAATCACCAAAACATGGTGGTATGTCACAGTGTTAATGCTGGAGATGGAGAGCCACAACAGATCAACTTTATTCAAACTGCAGTTTTCAACCAACAGCAACACTTGAGAGGGGAAATCCCTTTTATGGCAATTAATAATGGAATATTAGATGAATGTAACCTTAGGGAAAAACTAACTAAATCTAAACAAAACCCTAACCCTAGGTGTATTTTTGTCTGTTCACACCACAGCGCATGCAAATATACAAGGAAATCACACATTTCATGAAACTGTCAAATATTCTTACATTCAAAGCTGCTTGTGGCATTTTTTTCTGAATTCAGAGAAGAGCTTATCATGCTCGCCAACTCAAAAGCAAAGGAGTATTTTTACTATTAATGCACACATGCACGGCGACATAAATATTCTTTACTTCAGTATTTCAAATAAAACAGCCTAGAACAGAACAGACAGATGCACTGATACACATCAACATAGCAAGTCTGCAGGAGGAATATATTATTCTTAATGTCTGACAGTTATGAGAACATGGATTTGCGTTTCACTCTCGCTTCCACTGGAGCACATTTCCTTGATCTCTCAAGCTAACACTTCTAAAACCTTGCAGGACAGAAAGGCTTAAGACGCAATCCATATGCAAGAGACAGGATCACAGTACAGTTAAGTTGGACTCGGGGATACACTGAAATGATATGAAATGATTGAATGTTGGCTTCTCTGCTGGGTTTAATGGCGACATAAAAAAAAATATTGTGATTATTTGAATTCGTCTACTTGCACACAAACACAGATTTTTCTATCGGCAACATTAGGCGCATTGGAAACATCGCACATGTTAATGCGCTCCCACTTATTTCAACCCTGACACATCAATGACGAATCGAAGATGACAAAAAAAAACAACATTAAGGCCTGTACCGAATGTGCGACAGCTTGCCATAAATCCACACAGCATAAATCGGACCAATTATTCTGCTCCTGTCATGAACACGCAGCCCATTCAGTTGACTCAGAGTCTAGGCATAGCTGCTGTTGGGGTTTTTTTGTACTGCTATTCCAATGTGCCACCACAGATCTGGGTCCTGCAGATCTGCCAGACTGCCAGGGAAGCTCAGTTAGCCAGCTCCATCCTATCAGGAATACCAAGTACATGTTCAGACTGCTCAGAGGACATGGATACAGATGCCTCTGTGTTCAGCCTCGGCTCGCAGGCTGGAGGCAGAACGCCACCATATTACAAAAACAAAGCCCAATCGTCTGACTGTGTTGCTCATCAGAGGAAACGTGACTCCTCTTGTTCTGCAGAGCCGAGGTTGGCTTTAGCAGCGCTGCGACTTCAGACATACGCATGCATGTAAACACAGTCTGTGCGCATACAGTATGCAGTCACACGTACGGGCACAAGCACACGGGCTAACACAGACACACACACGCAATGTGCAGTCATTATTGTATTCCTAAGGCGGCAGAGAGGGCAGTGTGCCCCGGCTGTCATACATGAGGGAACATGAGTGATATGGCTCTGTGCCTCCAGGCCTGGCTTGTCACTCTGCTAAATTGTTGTAATTTTCTTCTCCCGGTCTGGTCTGCAGTTGTGTAACCTTCTACAGTTCACCTTGCCACTGTCCTTAGGTCAGAAAGCCACTAAAAGCTCTATCCTAATGCATCTAATCTGAGAATGGTACAATGTCGCCTTGGAAAGTTTGGATTCTTTTTTTTCTTTTGACTTCAGATGATCTATAATCATGTACATTCTGTAGTGGTAAAGTATTACCCAGTACATGTGTGACTGTGCCTTACAGAAACCAAGACAAATTGCAGCACATTAGGGCATCATGTCAGACTGATAGCTATAAATGCCTCACCTCCCCTTCATTTATTCAAAGACTGCATACACTCTGTGCCCTCCTATGCAGTCATATCAGAGAAGCATAATGGCCATACAGAAAATCATAAAGATTCATCTCAAACTGCTCTATATGCATTGCTCTCCAGTTCCCCTCTGATCTTACTAGGGGTGATGGAGTTGTCAGTTTCTGTAAGCCAAAGGCCCGATAGCATCTCTCCTAGGTTTGCTTATCTGCGCTCACTGCAGAAGACCTAACAGAGTGGGCCTAGGCACAGGCGTCTGATCTGCCCCGGCACATTTTAGCACAGGGCTAGTGTTTGGAAGTCTGTAACGAGCTGGAGGAAATGACTGGAAGGAAAAGTGAAGAGTAGTCTTTTTGCCCCTGTTTCGTAGTGGAGTGCTCGAACATGACTCAGTGACAAAGTCCCAATAACACCCACTTACTGTCAAAAGTTGTTCTTAAGATTCTCGCTTGCTTCGGTCAGAAAAGGCTGCGATCATACGAGACCATTAATTATTCCTTTTTATTTCTTACAAAGTATCAGTATGCTCCAGTTAGAAAGACATATTTTGCCTGTCAGTAAATGGACTGCACTTACGTAGCGCCTTTCTTGTCCTCCGAACGCTCAAAGCGCTTTACACCACACGTCACATTCGACCATTCACGCACATTCACACACTGACGGCAGAGGCATGCGAGGTGTCAGCTGTTTAATAGAATCAGAAACTAAGCGCATTCAAGCACATTCACACACCAATGGTACAGCATGGGGAGCAATTTGGATGAAGTATTTTACTCAAGGACACTCTGACATGAAGCAAGAGGAGCCAGGGATCGAACCACCAGCTACTTTCTGTTTTCCCCTGCTGTCGTTTTGGGGGAATTTTTTCCTCATCTGAACTGAGGGTCTAAGGACAGAAGGTGTTGTATGCGGTACAGATTGGAAAGCTCCTTGAGGCTAATTTGTGATTTTTGATAATGGGCCATATAAATAAAAGTGAGAAAAGTAGTAGGCTGCGGGGGGGGGGATAGCAAAGAGTACATGTGCGGCCAGTCCTGTACTCAGCTGCTGAGTGCGGCTCTCAGGTTGCCATTTGTCCATTCCCTGTTCCAGAGAGAGGGGACGAGCCGCTGAGAGAGACTCCCTGCAGCAGATGGCAGAGTTATGCTCTGCAGAGGTGAGAAATGGCCCATTAGCCCGACCAGAAATTACAGCCTGCCTCCTCTTTAGTGCTCAGCCTTGAGTACACCTGACCAGATTGGAACTGTGCCGGGCCCGATCGTCACTCTGTAATCAGACTGTTGCTCTTGTTGTTGATCTGCTTTAGACATCCCTATCCTCACTGTATGCA
>NW_023340246.1:8111467-8135857 GCF_004916995.1 Morone saxatilis
AAAGGTCTACAGCTCACATTAAATACAGACTTAAAGGTTTATGTCCATTTGGAAACTTAGAAACTTCACTTATTTTGACTTCAACCCCTACAAAAATAACCAGTTCTGTAAAAGCTAACCCATGCCCAAGTGACATTTATGAGCCTTAGATGCAATAACCAAATGTAAATAGCACTTTTGTGCCTCATAAAACCCGTCCGCTGTTGCCTAAACTATCTAATCAGACGATAAGAAGAGCCAGTGCACACATGAGAATATGTAATGATCTTGTTCTTCAGGATTTCGTCAGGAGCAGAGTGTTTTATGGAGCCTCTTTTTAAATGTGATTCTTGGCAAATTACTGAAATAACGTTTCTATTCATACTTTAGGTATAGTCATTGGAGAGTCGCACACAAAAGGGATGAGGGACTTGGGACTTTTAATGCCTTCCCATTCACAGAAGAAGGTGAGACTGAATTAATGCAGCAGCTTGCCAAGCAAAACTTGACAAGCGTGTAAGGATTAGCTTGTGTTACACTGGAGGAAGACAATTGGAGGAAGTTACTTCAGAAGGAATTAAACAGCCATAGATACTATATGTTCTGACACGGTGGCTTTGGGGCTTTGGGTTTTACGACACCTCTGACCGTTGGGAAGAAACCGACTCTGCACCACCAACATAAGAGAAAACTGCATAAGTGCATAACCAACTGCACTGGTGTTTATTCTTACAGGAGACAGGAGTCACAATGAGACATTTTTGCAGTTTTTAATGAGGAAAAGAGGGTTTATTTTTCTTTGACGTACACTTTCACTGAAATTAGCAGATTAAAAATGCTATTTTGGTCAGCTAAAACCTTCATGGTGTAATGAGTTATGCCCTATTCACAAATAAATGTCCGATGTCACAAGGGTAAGCTTCATTAATTTAATGGAACATTAGAAATATCAATTAATGTCATAAAGGCAGGTGTTGCAAACTGATAAGATTTTTTTTATTTTTTTTTTTAACTATAAGATGTTTTTTTTCCTCAGAAAAAAAAACACACCACACTGGATGACTGCACACAGTAACTCTTCATGACTCGTTAACTCCAGACATTTAGTCAAGGGAACATGAACCGCTACATTATGTGATCAACAGTAATGTGTGCTATACTGGCAGCACTATGGAGCCACACATCCCTGTGTTGTCAGTAATTACTGGACACAACGGCGTGCTGATGATGTCATTAACCTACACTCAGACACAACAACTGGAAACACCGATAATTAAAGTCTTGCTTGAAAATCTTTCTGGATTCCACGCAGGAACTACATCTGTTGGCTCGGCAATATGGCCATATAATCTTTGCCATACTGTTTATAACGAGGTATCTGTGCATTTAATGTTTCTGGTTGTTTACAAGCAAATTTTTTTTGCATCAATCCCATTTGTTTATTTTGCCTATAAAGCTTCCCAATTGAATTTTCCAAAGAAATCACCATGTAATTAAACTATATATCACCATCAAGATATAAAAATACACACATCCAATCTGATCACCCTCCCCTAATATGTAACAATTTGCAACATCTGTAACAAGTGATGACAAAAGGACAAGATTTACACAAGATGAGCTGTGTAAGCTGCGATTTTAAATGTTAAATAGTGTCATCTAAAGACAGTGCAATCCTGGCCCCTTTACACTACATGGGCCAGAGTGGGGACCAGGTGTATTTTTTAGGGCCGCCAATTAACCGTGAACCTACTGTGAGTGCTGGTTTTAGCTGTAGTGTGTCTCAGGAAAAGTACGAGTCAGACGGGTCATCTAAAAAAAAAAAAAAAAAGGTATAAAGTAGGACATTTTACCAACAAAGTTAACAAAGTTGGATTTGTTGCACCTCTCCATTGTGGTGCATTACAACAAATTACACAACATCCAGTTAGTAAACCACTGAATAACATTTGGACAAATGATTTAAATTGAATTAAAAAGAAATACACGCCTGTAAAAAGACACAGACATGTATCAGGGTAAACGTCTGCAGTTCAGTACTGTATATTAAAATGTAACACTCATTCACATAAAAAAAGGACTAGTGCATGTATCAAATACATGACTTACACTCCTCTTATCTATAAGCTGAACATACAAAGAAATAGTCCACAAATGGCCAACAGAATTAGAGCTAATCAGCAGTGGCACTCAATATACAACACAGGTTACATTCACACACTATACACACAGTAAACAGGTAAATGAACAACTAATGTATATAAGACTGGGAACATTTAAAAAAAAAAAAAAGGACTTAGTTATTGTGACAAGCGGGCAATAACACCCCACACCCACACACACACACACAGATACACACAGATAAGTTAGTGTTTAACTCACATTTGAACCGGAAGTCCTCTCCTCTTCCATTCATGAAGGCTAAAGTGGTCAATAAATCCACCTCATGTAACTTCTGAACTTGTTGTTGCCACGGTAGTTTTGGTCAAAAGTGTTGTGGAGCTGTTGGCAGAGCTCCTTGCCAATTGGGCCAAGCCTCCATCACTGTTAGCAAACAGGCTAGCGAACCCTGAGTGTTAGCTAGGTTTGTTAGCCTTAAAGTCCAACTCCTTTCAAAAACTCACTTTACAGTTCTTCTCCAGAGTCTTGTCCATTCACAGTGCTGACACTTGATACTACTAAAGTATTTCTAAGCACTGTATATCAACTTAATCATCTTTTTTTTTTTTCGTGTGCAGTACCATTTTTCACCACATATACTAATTTACACTAAGGTCACAATCCATGGGGGCGCTGTTTCACCACTTTGTGAAAAAAAATTGTTCAGTGGCTCTCAAACTTTTTTCATTAATGTGCCTCCTTTTGAAATATTTTTTCAGCCAAGTACACCCTCATCAGTATTTGATTCATTAAGAAAAACAATACACTTAAATTCATTTTAGAATTCACCACTTAATGCATGGCAAACCAATTGTTGTCATGCAATAACATTCAGACAGCATTGTAGTGCGTCTTTTTGATTAGTTGCACTTGCAGTTTAGTGAAAAACATCTTGTTCGGTGGTTTTGTTTGAGTGAATGGGATGACTTTAAATGTAATTATAGCAATTGTTAAAGAAAAATAGCTAAACAATTTCCAGGTTCTGTGCTATTGTTTTAATAAACTGTTAGTGTTGTGAAAATAGCTCACTGCCGTTCATCTCCTAATATTACAGGAGAATGCATCGCACATAAACGTAGCTTATCTGGCTTGGCGATATCAGTCATGATATAGGTCAGATTCAAACAATGTTCGCTTTCAGAAATGTCACATAATGTCAGCAATTTCTGAAATTAGATCAATGGATAAATACTAACTAGCAACTGTGTCTGGTGATTTACAACGATTTATTCTTGCAGTATGTTCTGAATTATTTCGCAGAATTAGCCATTATGATATTAAAAAGTAGCTGGTGACAGACAGGTGCAGGGAAGCCTGGCATTAAGTCTCACAAAAACAGTTGCAGAGCATCCACAAAAATCAATTTTCGGTGTAGTACTGAGAGACAACATCAGGTCAATCAATTCTGCCTCAGACACTGAGATGTCTCCTCTATGTCTGTGCATTATCACAGACAGAGGAAATGTACAAAATTGACAGCTGGATGGTGAGCATTGCAGTATGTAAAATTGAAGTCCATGTTCTATTTCTCAAAACCTCTCATCTTTACTAGGAACTCAGCATTTGTCTGAATTTTCAAACTGTTAAAATGTTCTTTTGTTCTTTTCGTGTTAAAAAAAAACTCATGTTCTCTATCTTTGACCATTCACACTTTGATTAATTCAGATACAATTTGATGTAATGAAAAAACGTCCCTGGTACATTGCTTCAGCAGGCAGTGGGGTACATCAAAGACTGAATATTAATAATGTACCAAATGAAGGTTATAAAACGTACCCAACCAACAGTCCAGACACAATATATTAAGCAAGAACTATATGATTAAAAGTGTATACTCAGAAGCTATAGAAGATGTTGTCAGAATTTGCAAAATAGCTGCAATAGTCTCCATGGCAGCAGAAATGGGAGATGTAGGAGGTATTAACCTAAAAAACAATGAAAGAAATAACAGAGAAGAAGAAAATGACAATAAAGGCAGATTTCCCTTAGGCTGTGGTTACCTTTGCTGAGCCAAAGGCTTTTACTGTCAAACAGCAGCAGAAAGCGTTGAGATTAACATTGCAAGGGAGTAATGGACTTTCATTAACCAACCAAGGGGAGCTGAGGCTGCTATCTGTGAGATAAATGAAACAAAAATGCAGGAGTATAACTCAACTCCAAAAACAGCAGTTCTGATGTGACAGACGACACACAACACTGCCGAACGCTCGACAAAGTGAGTCTCCGTCTCGCGCTTCCTGTCCCCTGCATGGCCACACACTCCTGAGTCAGTCAGCTGACCGTGATGTCATTACAGTTCAACCGTGGGCAGGCACCATCGCACCGTGGCTCTGCTCACAAGCAGAACATAAACAGCACTGTATATGTGGGCTCAGAAATCACCTACTGAGAATGTGAAATGAAAGCCCAGCTTGGAACGAACAGCACTTAGCTAAAGTGTTCCCTTCCGTACCATCTAAATATCTATATCTATGTGCAGAGTGTGTATATGTGTTCACCCAATGATCAAAAGTTAATGATAAAAAAAATAAATGATTAAAGAAAAAAGAAACAATTTTCACCTCACAGTTGCAAATAAAGAGTAATTGTAAAGATCTCCAGCTGGCAAACAGGTAAAGAGGAAGTCACAATGTGAAAGGCACATGTAAATTGAACTCTCATAATCAGAACATGACATGTATATAAATATGCATGAAAGGGGACTTCTCAACGGTGCGAGCAGTGGTGTGTATTTGCTCTCCAAATCGGAAGAATTTAATTGTATAACTTGACGATCACAATGCCTGGCATGAAATGAATGTGGTTCGCTAAGTGCAAAACTGCAAATGCTCCATGGGACTCTGCCAGATCTGTACCTTTTTTTTTTTTTTTTTCATTGTTTTGCAGATGATGGGATATTCAACAGAAGCTCAGAGTTTCCTGTCAAAATTTTGACATCTGTTGGATCCCTGATGGTTTCTGTCTTTAAATGAAAGGGCCGTTGGCACTGGCAATTTTCCCCATGCTGTAATGAAATTGTACCCAACTACAACTCCAACACTGTGATGTGTTTGTAACTTTCCTGAAATGTTCAACTTCTACTGGGTAAATTTTGTGTATTTTTTCCCTTTTGAGAACAATGTTTCTTTTCCTTCTTAAAAGATTCAACAGTGGAATGGGTATCCATATAGGCTACAGTGCAGTCCAAAAAAAGCAGTGGGGGGAGGTGAGAAAAGGTGAAAGAAGGCCTTTTTATTGTAAGCGCACATTACTCTGGAAACAAACTCCCTACACAGCTTGCTAAGGGATGTCAATCAAAATGTCACACCCCCGTGTGCAGGTTGGGTATGTAACCTTTCACAGAGTGTTTAAAGAACAACATCTTCAATTCAAACTCCCTATAGGCAAGGGTTTGGCCAATTTTTGGGGGGGTTTTTTCCATTTTTTTAAAACTACTTTACTGCAAGGTGCACTGATTAAATAAAAGTGTCAATTTTCATTTCACGGGGCATGTAAGGTGAATTCGTATTACAGTGTCACCGTGGTCAGACAGAGTCCAGCATGTAGGAGGCATGAGCCAGCCGACGACTGAACAGAACCAGTAAGAGAGGCACAAAACAAGCTTGGCAGAAGCAGCTGTAATGTGTAACAGCGATCATGTCTATTGAACTGAACGATTTGCATTCTTGCACGCATGCATGTGCACTTACACAGACACATATCCATAATTTTAAAAGCTTAAGTATGGTTATATCATCTAATAAATTCATGCTGAGTAGCCAGAGGGACCTGTGCTGAGACTATCTTGGTGGCATTGTCAGTATTTGCGTTTTCTGTCCTCATTTAGATGCAGAGAGAGTGGACAAACATCAGATTCAATTGTGGGTGCTGCTCTAATTCCAAATCTCCAGGCAATTTTGCCAGCTTGTATGTGTTAACTTTTAAAAACAAAGACATTGCCTTAAAATACCCGGTGTGTGTGCGTGCATGTGTGTACACATACTCACGTCCCTGTCTAGTTGTTGTAAGTTGCACTACTGAAGGAATAATCTAGTTATCATGCAGGATTCATATCTGGATGAAAAATGACAGATTCCCTTTGAGGAGTCTGCAGATCAAATGCTCAAAAGAAAAACTGTTCATTTTGTCCTAATATTAAGCCAGAACGCTGAGGCCAAGCAGGACGAAGTCTGTCGAGCTAGAACCAGAGACTGTCCATGTTTCTCCATTTCCAGGTCCAAATCAGGTACATTCACCCATGTGTTTCATCAAAAGAATTAATACTCTACAGTAGCACTTTCTTCACAGCAGTCACTCCTGCACTACTGTACTTCCCTAGAAGGCAGTAATTAGATGCCCAACCTGAAAGAGACTCCTGATATACCATAAATCCAGTGAAAAATCAGTTTCTTTAATGAGTTGCTTTCATGTCTTCAGGTTCCAACAAGACTTTCAAAAAGGGAGATTGCCTTTAGAAATGACAGGGGAGGTATACGCTGACCTACTTTAATGCCCTCAGGGTCAAGTTAAACACCAATTTGAACTGCTCTTTCAGAATAAAATCTATAAAACACAATTCTTCAAAAGCATCTCTGCTGATAAAATGACCACAGTGTTGTGCACAATGATTCAGTGCTCACTGAGGTCCAGTCTATGAAAAATTCGCCTTTTCTTCTGTGCACTTAGTAATGGGAAAGAAGCCTCATTCACCACAATAAATGGCACAAGAATCAAGATGTCCATTAGCTGATTTTCTTTCATGTTATGCTATTGGTTGCTTTAAAGTTATATACTACAATCATATAAAATATTTTAAAACTTCGGTTTCACAGGTAATCAGTATCTCTTATGTTCAGCATAATTTGTCAAATGTTCATTATAAATCACAATATACATTATGTTACATACTTCGTATTTATTTGTGTATCTACATTGCAATGTCAGGGGATGTTCTGTGTTGCTTTTCAGCTTATTTTTTATGACTGTGCTATGAACTATGGCTTTCTGTTTTATTACATTCAGGCCACAGCAATTCTCTGCTGGCAGTAATTGCTCATAGCATACGGTGTACTAAAGCACTCTCTATGTACAAAATTACATGTCATACTGGATACATTGTACCTACTAATGTAAAAGTAAAACTTAAAGAAAACAGTTGAAAGAAAGAAAGATAAAAAATTTGTTAACTTGTGACAAATACTATAATTTCAACTCATATCATTGCTTGCATCATATATTTGTTTTTTTACTGTTTAACATTTAGTTACTTTCCACAATATAAGGGAAGCAACTAAAAAACAAAAATGGCCACTGGGGGGCAGCAGAAACAAACTGTAAACACAACACTGACATATTATCACCTTATAAAGAGGATGTAGCAGATTTGTTATCTAACAGACCCTATTTACACTTCCAGCCAACACAGAGTATCATTAGCTTTAATTGGGAGTTGTGTTTTGGCCACCTGATCAATGTATCTGGACAGTAGTTGCTCTGTGTATGGTTGTAATCACATGATTTGCACCTTAGATAATGTGTAAGTGTAAGATAACATTCCCATTGGATAACAATTGCAAATTAATAGCACAGATCACATAAATAGACTTCTGGCTGGAGTAACTGAGCACATGTTGTCTGAGCTAACTCTTTTATCTAGTTACAACTGATTTGGAGCAGAGACGAGACAGAACAGTTTATTATATCAAATTGGAAATAAATGGGAATATCAGACTTTTCAGTTTAAACTTGCAATAGAGGATTCGGGTCATGATTTGCTGATGGGTTGTCACCTCAGGTGCCTTTTTAAATATACGTAGTTAAAACATCCACTATAAAGATATTTATTATAGCAACTTTAAGTAACCTGACAAAATATGAGTAGACCTTCTATCCTTTAGGATTGAAAGGGAGACATTTTAAGAAGGTGTGTCTGTTACACAGGGCTTAAACAACTGTGAGCTCCAGCTCCAGAATATGAATAAGTTCATAGAGGAGAAAATATTCATTTTCTACATCTGTGAGAAACATTGCCTCTGGACCAAGGACACTAACAGCATAGTCTCACTGTGGCTCTTGCTCATCGTTGCTGAGAGTCTCCTCTGTGTATGCTTAATAATTAATCACACACTCAATTGGTCACAATAAGCATGGGGCTATTTACTTCAGAAATGAGTATCTGCTCTGTTCATCTGCTCTGCACTCCATCTATTGATTAGTTGTCCATCCATTCAGCATCTGTCTCTCGTTCACACACACAGTAGTTGGCTGCGGTGCTCAAATTGTTTTCTACCTGCTATTAACGCACAGTACTTCCCTTCCTTTTTAATGAAAATCCAATCTGTCAACATCTCAAACACAATAAGTAATATCCACATGGAAATGTTATTACCATAATAAAATGCAAAGACTAAAAAAAAGGACGGTTTTGTGTCATGTTAATTCAGGGTTACATTACTGAACTGATCTCACAACAGAAACGTAGAAATGTATCTTAAGCCAGAGAATTCTGTGATGGTGCTTTACATGACTGAAAATGATCAATATTGTACATTACGTGATATGTGATGCCTTTTAGAAATTAGTAGTTGCTCCGCATCTGCCCTGCACTCCATGCATGTATAGATGAGTTTTCAGTCCAGTAACATCTATCTTGTTCTCACACACACACACACACACAATGTTAGAATTGTTTTTCCTTCTTAATACCACCAGCCAAAGTGTAATTGAAAAAAGAAGAATAAATTAGTATATTAAGCAATTGAGGTGTCCATTTCCTTTTGCTTTATACTCTCTAATTCCACTATGATTTAAAAAATTAATTAAGGAAAGAATAAGTATACATAGCAGAAACCAGTATGTGGGCAATCCATATAATTTTCACAACGTTGTCTGTAAAAAATAGTGTATTAAGTCAATCCCATGGACCCTAGAAAAAAGCTTAGGTCTGATCAACTGTGCTGCTGAACTGTATCCTTCTTTATATCCTAACTTGTCTCTTTCTGTCCACGTCTCCACAGTGCCCTCCTCAGGGCTCCACAACACTGCTGTTAATGCTACAAGCTGCCACACTAATTCTGGACATGGAGATGAGTTGTCAATGGTTTAGTGCTCTATAGTGCAGACAATGCTGGCACATTTTTGCTTTGAACTCATTCTGAACTCACCCATTCTAATTAAAACAGAGAATCCAGCCTGTTCAAATGCAGCTTCTCTTGTTTGTTTGGTACTGCCTCAGGATGTTCACCAACGCCACCACTTTTTGGTGCTGCTCAATATGTATCCATGGGGAGTCAAGTACTGCTAAGTATATTTGTGTATGCCAGTGGTGCTCCATGACTACAGCAAGAAAACACAGAGTAAACAGCAAAATTTCAAATCTGTACAGCCATGTCATGCAGACTGAGTTTTATCCTTGGAGTAAACATGGCAAACGCGGCATGAAAAAACCATCTTACGATCTGAAATACATTGACGGGATTTAACTTCAGAGATTCAGTCGCACATTTATGCATTAATAATGCGAATAACAAACTGTTCGCAAATTATTTGCAGAAGCTTTTCATGAATGCAGCAACATATAAAGGAGAAATGACTTTGGTTCTTTTTGTTTTAACACAACAACCAAAATGAATAACAAAAAATAGTTGTTTTTCAAAATAGTTGAATCATTTTCATAATATATCATATTTAATAGGTCCATGCTTCCCAACCCTAACCACCACCCCCCACACTCATCACTGAGCTAGCGCACATCTAACACGTTAAGTACCCATAAGGTCAAGTACTTGCCCTGATATGCACAATCTGTGGAAATCAACACTGAATAATCACATAATACAGAGCCAATTATCAGATCATCCTCTATCTCCAAATTTGGTGATTTTAAGTGTGTAAGTGCTCCTTTATGGGTTGAGAATATTTCCTAAACTAAATAAAACATCTAAAAACCCACTGGATTATATGAACAATGCATTGTGACAAAGATTAAAACAGGGCCATTTTACTTAACTCATAAAATAAAAAATGTTTACAGGACAGCAACACAATGCATATGCCTGTATATTATATGCATCATAATATGCATCATAATATGCATCTGTGTGTGATGATAAATCAGAGATAGACAACAATAAATCATAAATTAGATTGTGTACAGGCTATAATAATGAGATATAGACCTAAATTCAGCAAATGTGTATTAGTTGCAACAGGCATAAAACTCTTAGGACACAATAACTGTGTAGTACAAAAGATAAATAACAGGGATCATTTTATTTTGGTGTTATCTTAACCATGTGATAGCCTTTTTGGGGTTAAGATGAGACTTTAGGATGAAGAAGTTCAAAGAAATTAGATTTGCTCAAGACCCACTGGACATTTGCCATTAAATCAACCCCAACATCTAACTGCAAAATCAATACATCATCAATACTGAGACTGGAGACAGTTCATCACAGACAGCTTGTCTCGAGCTTCTCTCACTATCATTATCAGAGCAGGATAATTTAATGCATTTATGCACCGCAGTATGATTGGTATTGTATAACCGGGGTTGGTGAACACCGGAGCTGAACTTATTCCAACTGACATTAATGAAATATCACAAATTCATCTTCACACAAATGCATTACTAGTAATAGTTCAGTGCTTCTGATGGTCAGGGGGCATTGATGAATTTCCCTGCTCAGTTGATAATCAAGTTTTGGGTTCAAGGGTCATGTTCTGTGGTGTCTATGAAGAAGACAGTTATGAGCATGGACTTTTCAATGCCAGAACTTCAGTGAGGGGCAACAGTTAACAGCAGTGAACAGCTGACTGCACAACTACATGTCCATCTTTGCTGTCTCAACCACAAATACACTCGGCATTGATTATTTCCTGCAAAATGTTGGTAAGTTAGCTAAAGTTATATGGACAGCTAAAATTCTTCATACACAAGATTTAAAATAATAAAAATAAGTTTACAAGTGGTTAGCATTTGCATGCCAACAAAAGCTCTGATTACAAGATTATAGTGCCAGCTAGTTAGCTATAGCTAACAGTATGAAATAACAACATGTTGTCTGAGCTATTTTTCCAAGCTAAAATGTGCAGCTTAATGGCTCATGTTGAACCAAACCAATCAAAACTTGCACTGACATGCCAGCACCTTTTAAGTTGATTAGCTGATCTTGAATCTTCAAATTGCAACTCCCTCTCTTTACCCAAGTGCGAAAGAGAAACTATGGTTTGGCTGCAAAACTTTGTCCATCCAGAGCTACTGTAAAACATAGTGGTTCAACATGGCAGCTTCAATGGAGGGCGACCTGCAGCGTCTGTAGACATAAATGGCTCATTCTAAGGAAACAAAAACACACACATTCTTATTTTCAGGTGATTATATACTAATGAAAACATTCCCCCCGGGCATCAGTCATGGTGGTACCTGGGGAGCCTAATATTTTCTGAGGGGGTATGCGCCATGTGGTGTAAAAAATTTGATCTATATCATATATTCTATGCGTTGACTGTTATTCTTAGTTTTCTACTTATTCCTTTTACTTTCCCCCCCCTACAGTCTTTGTTTCTTTCTTTCTGTTCCTTTTTCCCTTCCCTATTGCAGCTCTTCCCCCCAGCTCCCTGCTGACAGCTGGATTACCATGTATCAATGCAGTGCCAGAAACTGGCTGCCAGACAAAATCATGTTTTGTCTCATCCTTGGCTACTGCAGTGTGATGAGGGCCAACAGCGTATGACATTGGGAACAAGAGAAAGAAAACCAGGTGTGACCAGAGACTAAGTTGACAGGAGGTTTAGGTTTCCATATGTACGTACGTATACAGCCATATGTATGTGTACATGAACATAATGCATGTATGCTCATCTGCAGGAGAATGTGAAAAATGTGATGACAGAAAGCAATCAGTTATAGATTACTAATGATAGATCATAGTAATCTATGATTGACTTTAAAGGCTATGTGAGTTACGTGTGCATCATTGTCTACGTTTAGATCTGTGGGGATATCTGTATGTGCTTGTGTGTGATGTCTGTTCGAAGGTTATAAATGCTTATTGTCCCAGAGACCATAGTGAAATTGCGGCGCGATGAGAAAGATTCTCACTGGCTTGCAGGCTGAATATTGGATTTTCCAAAAAGTCAATAAAGGGCTTGATCATTAAAGTGAATAAATATTCTCTCCCCTCAAAGCTATTTCAAGACTTGCAGTTTCCTATCATTACTGTGGCTCTTTTATTATTTACAGTATTGTGCTGACACACACACTCTTACTGCATGTAGTGTCTTATATGAAACTGAAAAGGGGTGCATTGGGAAGTTGCCAATAATACAGAGACAGCTCTATTAAAATGGATTACCTTTCCTCCACTCTCACTCTTCCTTTGCACTCCCCAAAAATAATGTATAAGATTTCTGTCAGGGCTTTTGCAATAGATTGGCTTTTTGTATATCTGTTTCCCAGAAGAGTAGGAGAGGTTATTTTGGAGCTGTTGGTAGATGGTAGTTGGAGGAAGCGTTTTGCTGAAGGGGTAAAACAGTATCATGAGGGAATATATAGTATTGCAGTCATTATCTGCTACCCCTACAGTAGACTCAATCAGTGACTTTGTACTGTTGCAGCATGCTGACATGAGATACAAAACTAATTATCAGGTAGACTGTATAGTTCACTATGAAGCTGACAAGCAAAGTAACAATTTTAGGGTTGCTGCCTCACTGATGTTTAGGTTCACACAATGATTGGTGTCACGTTGTACTGAATCCCTCTTTAAACAGGATCAATAACTCAGAACTAATGTCTTATCATCAATACATTATTTACTACTGTTTTATAAGCCAATAAGAACCACTTTTCAAATTCCTTTGCTGCTGTTTATCCTCCTCCACAGTAACACATGCATTGTTTTGTGGTTTTTATAATCATTGTATGAATAAATCATTTATAAATAAATACCTCCAGATGTCAGAGGTCATTCCTGATTAATTATAGAGCTAAAAAGACAAGTTATTTTTGTAACTGATCAATAAAACATCAGTAAATGATGTATTAACCATTAAAAGCCGACATGTTACAGCTTTTAAACCTTTACAAAGGGTGACTCATTAGAATGTGATACCTTCCTTTTTAACAAGACTAAGCATCTACAGCCTCTGTGAGGCTGTGCTATGGCACAGTGGTGCTTTGAGCTAAATGTTAACAGCAGCATGTTAACACACTCACAATGACAATACTAACATGCTGTTTAGAAGGTATAATGTTTACCATGTTCAACATATTTGCTTTGCATGTTAGTATAATAACATTTGCTAATTAGCACTGACACCAACACAAAGCTGAGCTGAGCCTTTTTTGCAGGTATGTATTTGAATAAACCAAAAAAGTGAACAATTTTTCACCTGATGATGGCAGTACATAAAATGAGAATGACCAAAGCTATTACAGTTAATCCTGAGGGATATAATAATGTATGCACCAAATTCCATGGCAATCCACCCAATATTTGTGGAGACATTTCGATTGAAGGAAGGAAGTCAGGGGATCACCAAAATCATTAGGATTAAACCTCTGGAAACAATGAATTCAACATTTTGCACTAATACATATAGATGTCAAAATAATTCACTAAACAAATGAAAAGGTTGACAAACTGGTGGTGCTAGAGAAATAGCCAGATGATAACCATCACTCGTTCATTCTCTGGGGGGTCATGCATGTCTGTATAGTTTCATGACAATCGATTCAACAGTTTGAAGTATTTTCAGTCTGGACCAAAGTGGTGCACTGACAAATTGATAATGGCATCACTATAGCAGTAGTGCATTTCCTTCTTCCATTTAAATGATTACAGTAAGAACCACAAATGTTAGATAGGAATCATCATCCCTGAAATAATAATGCTCTTGTCCCTGTGGTCGAAGTAGGATTTCCAATGCATCTTCATCCCACTAATGACTCATGGTGTCATAAAAGAGCTACCCAACTGTTCATCCCTGTATCTGTTGGTCCTTTGCGATATCTCTTCTTCCATTTGCTTGCTCATTGTTTCTGATTATTTACCGAGCTGCAATCCCCTAAACCCAGACAGACAGGACTAATTTGTATTCATCTGGACCTCCACACAACGTGACAGTGAGGAAGGAAAGGAGGAGTGAGCGGGCAGGAATATGTGAGTGTATGTGTGTTCTGGATTTATATCTCAGAGTATATGTGAATGTCCAGGTGTGTACATCTCTATGAATATTTGTATGTGGGGCAGCTTACTTCTCCTTCACACACCCAGCAGTGCCCAAGTTAATTAGTTTATTTATGAGGGAGGCGAGCAGCAAGAGGAGGCAAATGAAGACTTAGTATTGTTACTTATCCTGACAGAGCAGGATAGTGGAGAGATTAACTATGTGGGTCCAAGGTACAGCTCTTGTGGATTGATGACTCCTCAACAACTGGGAGACAAACTCAACAATTCTTGATACCAACAACATCCCACGAAAACCTTGTATCTCCCACAAGTGACCTCCTCTCAAACTAACATACATCAGTTGTCACTGTTGGGGGCAAAACTTCATTCTCTGCTAAATATGGTAAAACTCTCATACAATGCATGCATTAATGCCTTAAATTCACTAACTTGATCGACTTGAATATAGACTGTGACTGTGGGTCTGTGTTTTCATTACTGCTCTCAAATGGCTTGTCTTGTACCGCTCTAGTAGCAAGTTTTTGGTCATGATTGGTGATCATTCTTCTTCTGCCCACTTAGTGTCATGTAGAGTGCCCAAGTGTGAACCTATCATGATGTCACCCGTTGGTTTGTGGAGTACCGTTTTGAAGCCTTAAGTTTGGCATTATGGCCGTCACAGTCTTGGTTTATGCAGCCAGCAGTGCTGTCGTACTGTGAGTTAATTTGCACTCATAGGCTATGCAGTTTAGACAGGAAACAATGGCAGCTTGCCGGCTCACACTCATTCTTATATTACAAATAAATATGTTCGAGAGATTTTAGCCAACAAATAGGCAATACAGTAATAGAATCTAGAGCAATATTTGATCAGCACTGGAAATTATTTACTGAGCTTATAAATTAAGTGAGAAGGAGGGTCATTCCTCCATAAGACTCAATACTATCCAACATCTTTTTTGCAGCCAATGGAGCTGGCCCCTACTGGCAGGTTTAAAACACTTCTGCGTTGGCCTCACTTCATAGACCTGGTAGCTTTGTCCGCTAACTATATACTGTCAATAGAAATACACCAAGGGCCAATCCTTGGGCCAATGTTGTTTTCTGTTTATATGTTACTCTAATTTTATTTTAATTATTGCACTTTATGCATTACTCTAAATAACTTTGTATACCCCTGCTTTTTAAAAGTACTTTATAAAGAAGGTTTAGTATTATTATTACAACTGTAAGGTCCTCCACCTCATGCTTCTCCTATAACAATAAATAGAAATTGGACATTTTGACCAAATTATACCTTTTTTCTTAAATTCAAGCTTGGATTTCAGAGTGCTTCTGTTGACATATGCTGTATATCATGGGCTTTTTTCGTTACCATTCAGCCCTTACCTTCATCTACCCTGTCATGTCCTCCAGTTGCAGGATGCTGTTAGATTGCTGAATCAAGAAAAAAAAAAATTGCAAGCAGCAGAGCATTTTCTTCCCCAGTTGCTCATCTCCGGCCCTGAATCTTGTTGCAATTAAAATCTAGTGGAAACCATCAAATCCAAAAGCCAAACATCCATTCTCACTCTACTCATGTGACTGACTGGATGTGTGTATGAAGCAATTAGATTGAGGACCCAAATGCACACACTTAGGCAGAGCAGGTAAAAGAAAATAGACTGTACTAAATCAGTGTTAAAATAAACAGGTTTACAGTCAGGCACGAGAAGGCAGTCCAAACAAACAAACAAATCCAGAGGGGCAAGGCAGGCAGGTCATAAACAGGAAACTGGTCAAAATATTGGTAGCAGACATCAGGCGGAAAATCAGGCACAGGATATGGAAAGGTACAGATGGCTGGAACACAAGTGCACAATATTGACAACATGGTGAACTGGCAAAGAAAAAGGGCTGGTGTGCTGATTATATACACTGAAGGACTAATGAGATAATGACAGTCCTGTGTGTCAGCAGGTGGGGATGATTTAGGAATGTAAACAGATGAGTAGGTGGATGTGGGAGTCAGGTGACCAGGATTGGTGGGACAGTCTGAGGGCATCTGGTGGGCAGGTGAAGAATGGCAGTTCTTCTCATTTCTCTGTTTTGTACCACATGGACTCCTCTCTCCCCTCGTCTCTGCCTCCACTGTTTGGATCTCAGGTGAGAGGGACTAAGATGCAAGGAGCGGAGGCAAGGAAAGGAATCAAGAATGTACACAAAGCTGGAAAGTTCCTCAAAAAAGAAGGGCCTGGGGGAAGTGAGAAGTGGCTGGAGGCAAGGCTGAGCAAAATAATAACACCTGAGGCAGCTATCATAACACTGGCCCTTGTGCTGTCTATACTTTAAGTCTTAATTTTGACAGCACTGATACAGAAACCTGCCGTTTGGAACCCAGTGTAGGGTTATGGTAGACTTGTTAGGATTCTGCAATTTGCTGTGCTTACTGTATTGTTCTTTTATATAGTAATTGATTAGGAAATACTGGTAGGGTCTTTTTGTTTTAAGTCCATTGAGACATGCTTGTGACAAAGGGCTATATATTTTTCACCATTATTATCCAAATGAAAAGAAAACTCTCAAATATCTCTAAAATAAATTGGCTGCCTGTCTCAAACATTTCAGGACTATGAACACGTGCAAGCCGAGACACAGACTCTCTACAGTATTTGTAACAGTCTATGAGTTTTAAACCAGGGCCATGAGTTTTTCTGAGTTGATAACCTTGAGTGATATTTATGTATTTTGAAGGCAATATGCTCAGTATGCTCCAACCGAAGAGCTTGCTGCATGGTCAAACAGTGTCTGAAATCCCCCCTGATGTCTAGATTGGAGGAACAAAACAAAAAAAATAATTTTCCAAAACCTGAATAATCTGACATCGATGGCCACTTCATGCAGAGATTGACAACATGCTGTACAAACCAGTTATTTGTGAGCATACCGCCGCCTTTACAGTAGCAGGGCTGGATTCACCTGTTGTGGGCCCAGTGGCAAATAAATGAGCTGTGGTCCCTATTGAGCCCCAGAAACCAACCTGTGTTTCTATGCTGGATGATACTCTGCAACAAGCTGTTTTTTTATCACCCATTTGTTTAAGGATATATAAAAGCTAGTTTTGTGACATAAGACCCTATATCTAGGGCCTCAATATTGGATAAAAATGCAGAAGTGACCTTAGGCCCTTACCATTTCAGTTTATTAATTGTGTTTGGTGGTGCATACTACAAAACAAGATTGGTAATTAATCAAATTAACACAAATTGCCACACAGTCAAGCTGGGGGGCAGTTGCCCACTTTGCCCAGTTTGTTTTCAAGCCTTGAAGAAGAAGATGATATATCAGACGCCTTGCTTCATTTGACTACAGTGCTACTATGTAATAAATAACGTCTGCTGCTGTTGTTTAACCTTAAAGTTTGATAGTGACACCAATAATATAATGCTCCTGGGAAATGAGGGCGTCCCAGTGTCTTAATGTTTTAACAATCTCATAATCTTTGTCCATATTGTTTTAGTCATAACTGTTGTTAAAAGATATGACAAGATAGATTTCTGCTCCCTTGAACTAATTTTGAAAGCATTTAATGAGCTCAGTGGCATTTTATAAACTTTCAAGGGCGTTTTCCCCAGCAGCTTTTGTGAATTTCCAGACTTGACATGGACTAATATACATTCTGTATTCAGTATATTAGACAGTTAATTTACTGTCCCCCTAGCTGCACTTTCTTATTCCAACAAAAGGCCCACAAATAAGGCTCAACATTAATAACATCAGGTATAGAGTGATTGAAGGGCTCCCTTTTTGAAGCAGACACTGGCAGCATATTTAAGTTAATGTTGTTGAATAATTACCACCTTGGTGAACAGGCTCAATAGCAACTGCCACTGTTTGCATTCAAATCATTTGCCAACCAATTACTCATTATGCGTGGACGTTAAGCAGAGGAGCTCTGGATGAAATGATCAATCAATTATTGTCCTTGCAAGGCACTGAGATCCAGCTGGCTAAACTAACAGTACACAGGATACTTTAAAAACTCCTTGGAAAAGCTCTTTTGTTCTCATCCAGGCGTCTTAGATCAGTCGATGAAGCAGTAAATGTTCCTCTCTTGGTTGTTGAGCTATGGGAACAGCAAGTGCTGTCGTTCACTGCCTTCTATATCCATAATATACCATCTGTATTCAGGCAGTACAAGTACACGCAGGCACACACATACACAAACTCATACACAATACCTGGCACTTAAGAATGACACAAACTCTTCAATATTCCAGGCCACTGTCAGAGGCCTGACTGAAACACCTTTGCTACAAATTACTTTATAGAAAAGATAGAGTTTGAGAGTATAGTTATCCTCCCACTCCCTGTTGTAATGGGTTCTGATGCCTGATACATATGAGCTGGGTAATGACATGCAAAATGCACACCGTGGCGGCAAGGTAATGAATAAAATCTATTTTCTTGTTTCATACATGCCAATTTGGAGTTGTTGGAGTGAGCTTGTTCGGTTGGAACCATCTATGGTTGGTAGAACTGACAGTAATGAGCACATCCATAAGAAACCTAAGATCTGCCCCCTCAGCCCTCCTGTCCTACCCTTCCTGATGAATCGAAGTCTCCAAAGACACTCGCATCTGGGCCAATTTATGGCTATAATATGGCTTCCTCTGGTTCCAACCAATACTGCTGAGTGAGAGGCTTTGCAAGCCTGCATATGAATGAAGAAATAAAAATATATGTGCTGTTTCCCTTTTAGGGTTTGAAAATGGAGAGTGATTTGTGATTACAACAGAAACTAAAGACCTCATAGTTGCATCAAGGGATGGTAAATTTGTGAGTTTGTCATTTTAGGAAATGTGCTTATTCACCTTTTTGTCGATACCACTCTCACGTCTGTACAATAAATATTAAGCTACAGCCAAGAGACGTTAGCTTAGCTTAGCATAGAGACTGAAAACAAAAACATAAACAGCAAGCGCCTCTAAAGCTCTGTAATAAACATCCTTCTATCTTGTTAATTGGTAAGCTTTAGAGGGGCTTGTAAGCGGATTTTGTTTGTGTATTTCCAAAAATGTTCCTTTAGTAATCAAGAACCGATTGTGTTTTACTCTTATTTTAATTGTACCGGTGAATATAATGCAATTTAAAAAAGAGATTTAGAGGACCTTTTTGTTTCTTTTCTAAGTGACCCATAACCCAGTAGTTTCTATTAGGGTTGGATTGTTTGCTAAACTCTGAGGCAAATAATGCAATGTTGATAACAGGTTGGCTCATGAATCACATTTGCAGTTATAGCCAGAAGTGTAGGTTCTACATAGACACATACTGGCCATAAAATGGATTTGTTTGATCACAGAGCAGGGTGTAAAATTGGCTGCCTGTCACATTTTACACATTTATAACTACTGCCTGACTTTACCCATCAAGTCTCTGGTAAGAGCAGTCATGTCCGAGCACGTAACTTGTGTGTGCATGCGCCTCTGGGTGAATGGTATGGACATATTATAGAGACACAGACCATGCACCAATGTTGAAATCGGTATGCAAATAACAAGGGTAAGTGACATTTCATTCCTGAATCGGCCGCCAACGGAGCGGTAATGGCAATAAAGTCATGGTGATAATGAAATCTCAAGCAAGGGCTCAAACTGAGGTTTTGCTGCTGTATATGTGTGACTGTGTGCATTCATCCACTCAGGCCCACTGTGGGCACATCTGAGTGAAATTAATATCTAGCCAGAGAAGCCTCCAGTGAGTTCCGGCTGGGTCGGTGTCATTCGGCGAGGCATATGCAATCAGGCACACTGTAAAAAGTGACATTTCACTTAAGCTCGCCACCGTGCGCGCACATCAAATGGCACCTGTCGCAGCACTCAACAGAAAGCAAAATAACAGATTCAACTCTGTTCTGATAAATGGATTAGTTCAGATTAGCTGGTGTCCACTACAGCAGATTCACAGAGAGTTGACCAGGTTTATTGATCCACAGGAAAGTCTTCCAGATGGTGCTTTTTGTATTGTGCAGTGTGTGCAACAACAGTTATGGTATATAGTCTGATTACCATATGGTAAAAATGCCATAGTCATATTAAATATCTATTAGTATGCATGTGTTTGTCTACTATTTACATAAAACTAATCAGATTAAATGCTTTCTGCTCGCTGTCATAAAATAAGCAAGCTATAAGGGAACTATAAATCTAGCCTATACTATGATGGAAGCTGCTTGTTTGCAGGTGACATGCAGCGTCAGTTATCATCTCCGGTCTGCTATGCAAATGGGAAACTTATCTTCTTTTAGTTGTCCCCAGTTTAATAATGATACCAATTAAGGATTCAGATCATGTAGGTGATTGAGCTGTTGTTATCTCCATTGAGTAAACAAGGTTTCTTTCTTCTCATCACTCGGCTTCATTAGCAAGCATAACACATGGCTGCATCCTGGCGTCCACAAAGACATGAATCTATAGCTCGGAGTGGACTCCAGCATACACACAGATATAGCCATGCGGAAACGTGGGCACAAACACTGGCTTTTATTTGAATAAAGGCTTAAAAAGCAGCATTTGTCCTGGGGCAATGGCTGATTGCTTCACCAGCAGCAGCACGTTTACCTACCTCAGTCCAACTTAACTTTTGATGTATGTATCTCATCTAATTTTAACATAAAGGATTGGAAGGATTTCTCCAGTCCCGCTTGTAAAATTGAGTAAAATGCTGTGAAACTCTTTGGGAATGGGAAACAACAATGTTATGCAATTGCTGCATATGAGGAAATGTAAATGATGATGCCCCTCCATGCATGTGTGCAACAAAGCCACACTTATGAATACATATAAATCTGTGACGCAGAGACAGTAGGATGTATGAATGTTCAGGTTTGTGGGTGGTAATGTCAGTGGCACTTGGGATATGAAAGGTTAGGTTAGTTTTCATACGATAGTTAACAATTATGAGTCATCGTGGAAATAAAATCTAATTTCAAAGAACGTTTGTTACTTGATTGAATTTTGGTGTGATGGTCATATTCCATTTATGTAAATCCTTCGACCTCAAGCTCTCTACACTCTCAGTCCTTCTCACCTAAAGCCAACCCTCATCTTGACGAGTCCGTTGATGTTCATTCAGATAAAATGAGAAAAAACTGACATTTCACTCAATGGCCCTCTATTTCATAAACACATGACAGCAGCAGACACCTCTTCCTCTTTTATCATCTCACCCCTCCCTTTCACTCTCCCTCTCTCTGTGTAAACTGGGAATGCTTTTCATGCTTCATTAAGGCTAGCAGTGAGTTTCCATTTAAATCCATTACTTTATAAAGCTCAGCGATACACAGTGGTGATGATGTTCTCGTAACCCCATTTAAGATTTCATTGCTGCTAAAATGAGCTCTGCTGTAATTCATAAGTAATAATGACATTTGGACCTCTGTCGCTGCAGTTTTGTGCTTCTTTCCAATTTCTGCGGCGTTTCGCCAGGCAAACTCAATGGGGATGCTTCCTCGAAGCCCATTCTGAAGCACCACTGTTAATTCTGCATAACACCAGTGCTGTAAGAGGACACCCATGTTCCTCATCAACTGCTGAGAGATACGCTCATAAAAGCAGCACTAACTCCCAGAAATGAGCAGATGTAATATCTCCAATCATTCGCAGGCACAGATGATGTGAAGTCCATTTGGATGATTTAAGGCCCCCCTGGCTCCCTTCTTATAGAGCTTGCAGGGAAGATGGCCGTAGCATTTATTAGCACTGATAAACCTCTTACCTGTACATTCCCATCCCCTTTACCTCCTAATAAGCTCGGTTCATCTGAATTCCATTTGGCCACAATCAGCCAAGGTGATTTCTCTCTCTCTCTCTCTCTCTCTCTCTCTCTCTCAAGGCTAAATTACGCCTCGTACATCATCATTTCCTTGAGCCTAAGCAGATGCTCCGAGCAGAATGAGGTTGGGAAGGGTGCATCGAATTAATCTAAATAATTGGTCTTAGCTTGTTTGAGAGGGCTCTCGCACTGATCTCGGACAGTGTAATGAAGTTGCAACCTCCCCTAAGATGAGGGTGGCCAGGCGGCCCCTGCTCATGTGTAGCACATGTCATAAGCATAATTAAGTGGTTACAACAAAAGTGAGGAGAGATGCAATGACAGTGTACCCCTGACCCCAGCACTCATAAATTATAAACTCCATGTTATCACCCTAATCTTGATTATAAATAACACCTTCAGGTCCACAGCTGCTGAATTATTCATGTTTCACTAATAGAGGTATTTAAAGAAACTCTATGTGTCCTTACATGTATAATGTGCACACTTATTCTAACTACTCTTGGGATGTGTGCATACCATTGACAGTATAATGGACAGAGTTTCTGGGTCTGTAAAGTGAAACCAAAATGCAGAATTCGAGGCTTTGAAACAATACTCTTAAAGGTCCAGTGTGAAGGATTTAGTGGCATTTAGTGGTGTAGTTGCAGATTACAACACACTCGTTTCAACCTCCCCTTCCAAGTGTGAGAGAGAATCTACTGTGGCCACGAAACCAGCAAAAACCCCATACGGCCCTATCTAGAGCCATTGTTTGGTTTGTCCATTCTGGGCTATTGTAGAAACATGTAAATGCAGCCTGCGGCATCCGTAGATAAATCACTCTAAGGTAATAAAAACAAAACAATTCTTATTTTCAGTTGGTTATACACTACTATATTCCCTTTCTGCCAATAGAGCCTCCTAAATGTGACACACTGGACCTTTAATTTTCAGTTATACACTGTAGATGAGGAGCTGGCATAAACCTATCAAGGAATACATGTAGACAATATCAAGCTAATCTTTCTTGTGCTCAGGTAGCCTACAAAAAGCTCAATTAGCTGTGAACTGCAACTGTGTACTTCAGGTCACCTAACATCCTGGGCTATTTGCCTGAAAATATAGGTTTCTCTAAAAACTCTTCACCTCAGCTAAACCTCTCCATGGGAATATGATTAATGCAGATTGTTTCAAGCAGGAAAACAAGACTGTCCCATTTGGATCTATGTCAGGAATCAGACTGCGGCCTCTGCTCAGGTTTTGTGTTGCTATTTTGTCCTGAAGCAGCTTTGATGAAGTGTATATGAAACAGTGATTGATATGGAAAGGCTGAAGCAGAGGGAGAGGTGAGGACAAACTCAGATGATCAAAAAGATGTGGAGCGGAGAGGGGAAATGGGCCCTACATGGGATGCTTTCCTTTAAATTGCTTTTATAAATAAGACTTTGAAATTCCATGAACCTTTTGTCATTGCCCCCATAGTGATCTTCTCTGACATTTATGAATTAATAAAAAGACAGCAGAATGTCAGCCTATCTATTTGTAGGTTTGCCCAGATAGCATTTGTGTACACAGTACTCGCACATTATGCCTTTCTCCAACTGTAACACAGATACATTTTAAATACACACATTATGCAAGTGCACTGTGGGGAACACATATTCTCCCTGGGTTGCTCTTCCTCATGCACATATGCACTAGATGCACCAGATGCACATGTATACACTAATATAACATCAGCTACTCTAAATGAGGCCACTAAATGGCATACAGCAGATGCATAATGAAGAACATACTACTGTGTATTCAGTAAAAATGCCATATTTTTTTTTCTGCGTTGTGAAGCTTGAGAGAGAGAGAGAGTATGGATAAATGGAAAGAGCTCTCTCTGTTCTCTGAGCAGGGCGATAGAAGCATGCTGAGTGTTACTGTGATTTGCTATGACAGCCATGCCCCAGTGCAACATTCATTTAAAGCACAGAGTAAGCTTTGTCCATTTGTTTCTGTTAGTGTGTGTATGGGGGTGGGTGAGTACAGGGAAGGCAGGGACTAGATGAATGCAGAAAAGTGTGCATTTCCCAGCCAGGTGGAATCAGACAGTGTCTTCTTTAAATGACAGATGAGCTTGGAGAGCATCTACATACATCATGTTTTGCTAGACTGATCAGGAGAACGAGTGGGAATAAGACTGAGAAATCCCTACAGAACAGCATTTTGGACTTAATAATTTCATGAGAGGTTGAACACTGTGTGAATTACACCAGACAGACAGAGGAGGCTGCTTATTTTCAGCACCAGTTGGGCG
>NW_023340246.1:8135957-8137953 GCF_004916995.1 Morone saxatilis
GGTCTATCAGCATCTGTCATGTTTACTCCTCAGGTGTGCTGGCTGCTGGCTGACTGCTCTGCCAAGGCTCCTTCATATCAGCCAGCTGAGAGCTAACCGGGAGCGCAAACAGAAACCCACCCACTGCTGCTGCAGACCAGACCCTCCCTATTACAGTACTTCCTCTCTCTATATATAAACCTTTTCACAAAGTTTACTTGTTATATTCCTCCTTCCACATCTTGCCTTTTACTGTGTAACCTCTCTACCGCTCTCTATTCACCTGTTTGGAAGGAATATTGGGTGAATCATCCCTTAATAGGATATCAACAGACCTGACCAAAAACTGCCTTTATTTACCCCAGCACATGTTGCCTTTTTTTCAGTCAAGTGGCAGAGTGTTATCCCCATTCAGTCCATTTACTCTAGTTGCAGTTCACAATTGCTTCTCTGCTCTTACAGGAGCTAAAAATAGGGTTTCCAAAGGGGGGAAGGTCCACAGAGAGGGAGTGAGAAAAGAAAGGCAAAAGAGGAAGAACAAAAGGATGAGTATGAATTAAAAAGGAATAAAAATGTTGCTATGCTATTTAATTGTTGCATACAGGATGTGAGTGCAAGCGAGGAAGAGAGAGGCGCGCGCACACACAGAAAGGTGAGAGAAAAAGTTCAAGCAAGAGAGAACAAGAGATTTGAGAGAGATTGTCAAAATGTCGCAGGTGGAAATGTCAGCAGTGAGGTGGAGAGGAGTCAAACTGAGCGGGAGCAGGAGGTTGAAACCATAATTAGTGTCTGTGAGTCACTGCAAGTGGCCCTGTGTGATGTCACCGTCTCCCCGTCCTCTGTATCCACCGCTGAGGACAAGCATAGGGACTAGCATATCCCGACCTCTGGCCTTTCTGAAGAACATGCTGTACTCTCTTCTGTTTTACTGCTGCACCGCCTCCAGCCTCTGGGCTCTGGCTCTGGCTGTGTCAGCTGTAATGACCTCATCACTATTTGTCGGGTCACACTCGTGCCTGCTGTGACTGTCGATGAGCGTTTGTGTGTTTGTGTGAGACCCCTTATCCAGTGCGCATCTCTTCTATCTCCAGCAGAGCACGGGCCAGCTGCTGCATGACTGACAGTAGAATCAAACTGCTGCAGAGAATACCGTCTGTCTGACCATCTTGCCGGGAAATCAATGTAACATTGGAGCAAATCAGACCAAATATGAGACAGTGGCCTCTGTACATTCTTCGCTCTGTGCCGGGCCAGACAAACCGTAGGTTGGTGTCATTGGCTGTTTTCTCCAGAGCACAGGCAGCCAACCACCGTGAAGGAATGATCTTGGGAATGACAAACACCCACTTGATCTCATGAACCTGCATAACAAATGGTTCTCAGAGCCATGGACATGGCCAGTGCCATGAGAGATAGGGAGGCTGGGGAATTCAGACAGCTCCCTCACACAAACAAAACTTTGGGTTACTTAACGTAATCCCTGGTTCTTTGACAACCCAGTGAGGTGTTTCACTATGGGAATCCTCTATGCGTGACCAACTATAGAAGCTCCAATGACAGACAGGTTCAGCTGTGCTGGGGACACGCCCCCTCATATTACCACAGTCCACCAGCCCCTCTCAAATCATTCTAGACTGGTTTCTTTTAATGTCTATGCAACAAGGGAAGTGATGGTAGAAGAAGAACCATAGATTACATTAAGAAACCTAAACGTTTTCTCTAACGTCTGTGTTTCACTATGGTAGATACAGACCATTGCATACGTTTCCTGAAGCCATAAACAATAATAAACAAACAAAAATAAACAATAAACGTGTACTGACACAGGCGCATTTGCCTCCAGCCCATCAAGGATGGTCCAGAGACATGCAGATTGTAAAACCTCACAAAAGTGTGAAGTGTGATTTGAACAACTACCTTAAGGAGCCTTGATACATGGAACACACTCTACCAGGTGAGCTTGTTTTTAAATATTCCAAAGTGTTTCAGTTATAAAGTTATATATATAAGGGGGGGG
>NW_023340246.1:8138053-8138580 GCF_004916995.1 Morone saxatilis
GTGCGGCCACCCCGATAGGCGGGCGGTGTGGAGTGATCGCCTCTCAGGGTGTGACGTGGGCAGCGCACACTCAACCTGGTGGGGCTGGAAATTATACTTGACTTCTGCAATGATTCAACTCATCTTGGTAACCAGCATATTTTATTAACATCCTGAGGCTTGATTGAGCACCACTCCAAATCCAAGTGTAATGATGTAGAGCAGGCTATCATAGACAGAGAAAATGAGTGATGAGATGCCAACATTAGACCAGTTTTATGCAAATTGGCTAATAAAGATATCTCTATAAAATGATGTGTAGGCCAAGAAATAGTCAAATCAGATACAAAGGCTAGTTCAATTATTGTAAGATATTTCTATGTAAGGAGAGGTAGTAGACTTTCATGAAAGGATACAGTGGTAGCGATATTGGATATAATGACTGTGCATGTAGTTACTGTAGAAATAATAGTAAGAACAGTAAAACTGAAGTATTGGAAGTACATGCATTAGGAAGTAGACCTGCAGGCAGGTATACCAGGGTCCAA
>NW_023340246.1:8138629-8139526 GCF_004916995.1 Morone saxatilis
ACACTCCTGCTGTTCACACTGCTAAGATTCACTCCAAACTTGGACCATAAAGGCCTTGGTGTCCATGCACGCACCAAAACTCAATTCTCAATAAATCTATTTTCTACCTAAGTGTTAATATGTGCCATAGCTTAGTCCTCTGCATTACACTTAAAAAGGGAAAAATAATAATAACAGTTGTTTATTCACACAGGTTCACACAGCATTAGTCCATAACACCTCTTAACTCTTAGTGTTACTCACTGGTGCTTGTTAAAATACTTATACTTTCTATTGAACTATCGCCATTGATCTCTCTATCTGTTTATACACACACACCTAATCAATTGTAACCTGGCTCTAACTGATCCATCACTCTCAATTACGGCCAATCAGAGTTTGGTCTGCTGATACCCTCCGGCCTCTAAATATGTGGACTCTGCATCATGTTAACTGGTATCGGATCCTCTGGTGGGCGGACAGGCTGGAATCAATAAAGGCAGAGAGGATCCCAGGGCAGCAGCAGCACACATCTGAGAGTGGGCAGGTCATGCAGCCGCAGGTGAACAGACAGTGAATCTACTGGGAAAGACATATCTCAGCACCAAACAACAATGTACTATACTATCCTTTTCTGCATGACTTCTTAATCCTGTACTTGTCATTGCTGTGGGCAATAAACCATTTTGCTGTAACCAAGTGATTTAACCTCTTGAGATCCCTGAAGTCGTGTTAAAAAAGCTAAAATTACAGTCAAAGGAATACGAACTGATTCGAAGGAATAAAAATGCAGTACAGTGGATTATGATGTGGAATAATACATAATGAAAGTTTACACAACCTTTGATCTAAAGCGGTGGTCTTCGCAAGAACATGTCATTACTACTGATATTACAGCTTTGAATGGCTTATGAATCC
>NW_023340246.1:8139551-8139726 GCF_004916995.1 Morone saxatilis
TTCAGCTGACTGCTGGGAAGACATCCTCTCAGCATGTGGAGACGTTAACTTAAACAAAATACATAACCAGCAGTGAGTGCTAAAAGGTCAAACTGGCAGTTCATAAAGAGACTGAGCAACAACATTCAATGACAAACGTTTGTTGATCTGCATTTTAAAGGACCAGTGTGTGGGA
>NW_023340246.1:8139856-8145589 GCF_004916995.1 Morone saxatilis
CTGGACTACTGTAGAAACATGGCAGTTCAACATGGCGGACTCCACATAATCGGTCTTATTGTACTGTAACCAAAACACAATGATTCTCATGTTCAGGTGATTATACACTAATGAAATCATATTTAAGCATGTTATACTCCATTTATGCCAGTAAATCCTCACTGGAAATGTGTACAATGCAACTTTGAGTGCACCTGCTCAGCCACAGGAAAAAGGTGATCAACCTCATATAAGCGCTCATCTTCCAATGTGTCTGGATCCCGAGAGGCAGCGGTCTGTTGTGGCTTTCTGAAAGCAGTGCAGGTGGGAGACTACAAAAGTTAGATGACTCAAAAGCTGCATTAGGTCTGTTTGTCAAAAAAAAGAAAAAATATCCGCTCTGTACCATCCTTCATTTCATTCGAGAGGAAAATGGCCCTCTCTGCAATGATGGCATAAGGACTGTGTGTCATATTTAATGTCAGTCATTTTCTGACATGT
Source organism: Morone saxatilis (assembly GCF_004916995.1). Classification (NCBI taxonomy): domain Eukaryota; kingdom Metazoa; phylum Chordata; class Actinopteri; family Moronidae; genus Morone; species Morone saxatilis. The sequence goes on from NW_023340246.1 coordinate 8,140,337, forward strand.
TGGTCGGTCCGCAGAGATGTTGTGCGTAATAGCCAGAGGCATAATGGTTATGGTAGTAGTGGGGTTAATAAAAAAATAAGAAGGGCCGGAACTGGAGTGAGCAAGAAAGCCTGCTCTCTGTGCCTCCATCTGAGCTGTTGGGTTTTTATACCGTTCTCTCTGATCCTCTCTGGCTGCATCATTCGCACATTCATCCTGGAAAAATAGAGCTGCATCTGTCACATTGTCACTCCGTGAATCGTCCTCCATCTGAATTACCTCCTTCAAATATTCAAAATGGGGAGAAAGAGAGAGAGAGAGAGAAAAAAAAAGGTTTGCCTGCCCATTACTCTAAACCCAACCGGTAGAGGTGTTGTCACGGAAACCAGCAGCCGCTTTTAACAATCAAACATGCGTGACAGTTCATTTTCTCCCCTGGATTAGAAGTGCTAGAGCCGGAGTCTGAGCAGAGAAACAGCGAGGCCGAGCAGTGGCAGAGTGTGACAATCGGATGGTAAAGACACAGACATCACAACTACAGGCACAGTGGAAAGAATTAGCAACTACTAATAAGATCAGTGGGTGGCAGCTGTTCGCTCACCATCTTGAACATCTGTTTATCATATCAAACTATTCAGGAATTTACAATTCAGAGGGAGCCATTCTGCAAAAATGTTTACATGTTGCTGTTGCAAAAAAATGGAAATCACATATGGATCTATATCGTTTCCTCTCCTGCACCTCTTGTCATCTTCCCCCTGCGACAGGCATCAAGCGCATACTGAGAGAAATATCCTGCTTCTTTAATATGCACTTCAGTATAATGTTCATGCAAATGATGTTAAATGTTCACGTACACTCGGGCTGTCTCAGAGATTCATAAGTGCGGGTGATGAAAAATGTTAGCATGGGTCATATTCAGGCCAGGCGTTGTGAATTCAAAGGTTAACATCTGAACCAGTGTACAAAAGAGATGGACAGACATGGTTATGGGCTGATATTTCCATACTGCATAAAGGGTTATGGCTATGTCTAGTCTCTTGTAGGCACAAAGTCTGAATACACCCATATTCAATACCTAGCTCGGCAAACATATATAGTATATGTGCATGACAGTAATGGGGGATTACGGCAGGAGACCACCCAGTAAAGTATATGGTGTGATTGCCCAGCCATGACCCGTGTGAGAAATAAATTACAATGCTGAGGGAACATCACATCCTCTTAGCCCGAGGAGAGCTGAAAGACGAGGGTCCTCCGTGACAGCATTTCTCTGCGGATTGTTAAATGCCACTATTTGATCTTTTCCATTTATGAGTAACACTTTTCCCACTGCCCCTGAGCACTGCACTGTGCTAAGCTACATATGGCAGGCCAGTCAAACAGTGAAACAGCCACTGACCTCCAACCATCGTATTATGCTTCCTGCGAACCTCCAAAGCGAAAGACCTTGAGGTTGTTTAACCAGCATTAACTCAAAATGCTTTTTCAAATCAGACTCATTTTAATTTTTTCTGCAACTAAACAGAACTAGATTTCTCCTTCACTTTCCACTTACTCCTCCGACCACCCTTGATGACAGGCTCATGGCCTCTCTCCCTCAATGCCAGCGCATACATAAAGACAGTGGGAGATGTCGAACGCGGAGCAAAGATCAGGGCTATCTGTTTGAACATCTTCTGTCTTCAATCTTTGATTTGTCTTTTGTTTGGCGAAATCTGCTCTCCCACTGTGCCTGCTCCTTCTGTACTCCACCACTTAAAATGGCATGGCGTATTCAATTAGACATGCCCCGAGTTGACAGCCTGATCGAGGCCGCATCTCTCGCTCTCTCTCTCTCTTTTTTTTTTTTCATTGTGACTGGAGTGCTTCTCCCCAGAGAGCAGCACAACACCTCCTGTCACCTCACTTTCCACTTCCAGTGCTCCATGCCTCCTCATCCCTACCACTTCAGTTTCAGCTGTTGTGCAACACTGCCCCCACAGGTATGTTTTGGGGCTTGCAGCATCGTTTTCACTGGATGGTGGAGAGCAGGCTGTGATTTATTGACTGCACTATTTGACTCGTGAGAGTTGGCGTCATATTTGATAATGTGACATGTTAAATCCCATCAGTTGAAGGGGTCTTTTTATTCACAGTGTAGAAAACTAGGGTTTGAATTAGAATCTGTGGCATGCGTATAAATCTGCCTGACATGACTTTTGTTTTATGGTTTAAGCCAAGCTTAGGTCATTTCATTTAAAAACAGGATTGTTTATGTAGACTTAAATGCTACTCTTTGTAAGAACAGATCCTCCACACCTGTGCACAGATGTTTGATGGATTCCTCTGCATGCACGGTGTAATTTGTGAAATTTTGCATTGTGCCAACCAATACACTATATGCTGAATACCAAAAAGCATTTTGCAGAGTACTGTTTCTATTTGTCATATTTGGTAAGCAACACATTTTTCATTTCTGTCTCTGTGTGTATTACTTCAGCTGTGAAATTACACAGTGACTAAGAGGTGTAAGTGCAGATCATCTGCTTAACTTTTCAAATAGGTGAGACATTTTATATTCTCCAGACATCCAACAAGTAAGAGTCCTGCCTATTGATATTCAGGTTGATATAGACTGTATAATACAGGCTTTTGTCAGGTGAATAATCTGCTTTCTTGCTGGTAAAATGTGCAAACTGGAGAACTATGATGCACGGTGTCTGCAAAAGAAGTCTCCACCTTTGGTGCATTTAATTGCTCCCCTGGAGAAAAGATATGTACATACATTAGAACTGCAAGGTAAACATTAAAAAGGTCAAATTGGGTTTGACTTTCCAAGTGACTCTCAATGCTAGAGTTTTGATTAAATCACCACCGGAAACTACTTAGTTGTGATATTTCACTGCATTTAATGGTTGTTATTGTTAAAAGTGAACACATTAATGAACAGATTCTCCCTCTAAGACACATAGAATAATAGCACACATACCAGTTCACAACAGACAAACGAGTAAGATGAATTTTGAAGTTTGAACACTGTGATACACAGTCTGTACTGAATAATTTATATGGTAACTGCCTTGTTGTTGTAGTTAACCGGTGTAATTGACAATGATGTGTAGTCAGTTCTATCAAGTCATAATAGCAGCAAAAATGTATTAATAATTGTAGAAATATTCACAACAACACATTTGTACTACCTCAAAACTAAAATCCCCTTTTTCTCATGTATTTAGTGTGATATTCACCTCACCCGCTTGCTACAGTCTGACTGCATAGTCTCAGATCTGAGCCATCTGATCAACTCAGACTGCATCTCTTCGCCACATAAAAACCAACAGTCTGAGGATGCATATGGAGTATTTGCCACCCTGGTAGCAGAGCCTAAAGGAGCTCATAGTAGCAATACTGCCATAAAATTGGCTGTGAATATGTTTTAATGCTTTTGGTGACTCTAATACCTTTTCTCTAAAACCACCAGTCAGTTCAAAACGTCCACTTTTTAAGAATAACCTTCAACAAAGCGAAGTGATAAACTCTAGATAAATGTATTTAATGTATGTATACTAAAGGAGTGAAACCAGGAAACTTGTAACAGGAATCATTTCGTCCACATTTTAAAATAAAATTAGAAAAATAAACTTTCAAGGGTCAGTCTTTGTCATGGGATGTCAAGTGGATCCCGTTTCTCTGCAGAGTCACACCAAACACTCCACTCTGATTGGCCGTCATTCCCTTCTGTACTAGAAAACCTGTTTTTTTTTCCACTGCAGTCATTTTGACTTGTTATTGCAGGAAAAGCACAGGTGTAACTAATAACACTAATCACACTCACGGTGGCTCTGTTCCATTTAAATGCTCCAGTAAGCCACGCCAGTGAGCCAAAATGCAGCGGGACCCTGGAACTAACTCACCTGAATGGAGAGCAGCCATAGTGTTATTAATTACACCTGCGTGTTTCCTGCCGTGACCTGTCAGCTGTGCAAAAGAGTCAAACAACTTTGGCTGTGAGTCCTTCATGAGCGACTGACAATACTAACTTTTTTTATCATTGTATGTGACATCAGCCTTAGGGGATTATAGCTACATTTCTCTGTGGTGTGATATGAATAATATCTGTATTGTGCAATTTCTGAGTTTCCATAATCCCCCCCAGAAATCTATAGAGAAATTAATGTTTGCAAAAGTCATCTAAGCCTAAATTGAGGCTTTGCAGCAGGAGAATGCTTATTCCATGGTGGTTTGAGAATTAGGCCCTGTTTGACTGGAACAACTGAGTCAGCCAGGTGCTCCATACTGGACTGTAATAAAGCTCAGCGTAGTGCACAGCTCACTTCTTAAGGGAATACACGAAAACAAGGACATTTTCCAGAAAACACCGTTGTCTGGTGATGTTTGTGGCTTTAGATATCAGTGTTTTCTGGTAAAATGAATAAATGGATTGTTGAGGATTTTCTTAACCACTCCAGTTACTATTGCCTAAAGAAAACGAGGGTATCATAAACAAAACATCCGCTAATTATCAATACTTAGAGCTGCTTACACCATAGCCTCTTAGTTACTGCATAATTTCACAGTGAGAGTAAACTCCTGCCTTTACTGTTGCTTTTTTTTCCAATTAATCCTTCTGTGTGTTCTTTCTGTCTCTGTCTGCTGCACTTTTTTTAAATTTCCTTTTATTTGCCATCACTCAGCTAACACCAATCCCTCTCAGTCAAAACTGAGGGAGAACATGAATGAGCCGCGTGTTTGCTCGCAGGCCTTTAGAGGAACCTAGCAATGAGAAGTGCCTCTTGGTCTTACAATTGAAAGCAGGTAAACCCGGTGGAATGTTTCCATGCCAACAGTGTGCAGTAACATCTTCAATTCACTTATTTCCCCTATAATCTAGAAGATGGATGGGAGACCTCTGTGATGTGCCTGCCAGTCATGCAGTCACAGCAGCACTGAGGCTTTGGTTTCCCAAGCTCTAAACACTATTTTCCCCTTTTGATATGCTCGGAGTAGTGTTTTATTCAGGTTTACTTTCAACGCTGAGATGTGTTTGTATCCACAAAGTGTGCACACGCTAATATATTTATAAGGGGGCATGTAGAAGCTTGACACACACGGGTGCACACAGACAGTTGGTTTTTCATTTTTTTTTTATTAGCATTGCGGCAACACACAAACATCCACTGACCACGCCAGGAATGGAATTAGAACGGTTCATTGCAAATAATGGATAATGAGGAACTGATATAATAAACTTTAGGGAATAGGGATGAGGGTTGGGGGTCGAGGGATGAAGGG
>NW_023340246.1:8145689-8182291 GCF_004916995.1 Morone saxatilis
GCGTGGTCTTTGTTCCCGAACCTACTTATAAAACTTAATTTGGTAGAGAGGCATTGGCCTCATCCTTTCATTAAAGTGAATTAATAATGTAGGTTACAAGATGTCAGTAAATGCTTCAAGTAACCCATATCTGCATTTGAATATTAGATGCACTAATCAATATATTTTGTATTAACAATGAATGAAAAGATGAAAGAATGTGAGAATATTTTCTTGCGATGCCCCAAGCGTGCAGCTTTACTCAGCTTTTTAGCTATAAGACAATATTATAATAACACTATTAGAGCATTACCAACAGCACTGACTTCAGGTGCAATAGTCTACTACTAGTTTAAATTCCACAACTCATACTGCTGCAGTGCTTTTTTTTTTGCCCCTGCCTCTCAAACAGCCTGAGTCTGCCACTGCTTAGCTCTGTGAATAGACTGTAATGGTATTATATGGAAGGCACAAACTATGGCTGTATTTCACAAGCCACCAGTCTAACCACACAAAGGCACCGAACAAGAAAGAGCCTTCTTGAGAAGGCTCAGGTCGGATGAAACAGACTTTTCAACTTGTCCTATCAGCCGGTTGTCTAGGCAGTGGTGTGCTAAGGAGCCAGCATAACAAGGGGCATTAATACACTGGTGGAAAAAAAAGAGAGAAAGAAACTGAACCGAACATCAAAGACAACACCTTCCTGCCGCCTCCGTAGTGGACTGATGCAACATGGAGCACTTGTGTGTTCAGCTCCTTGTGTCCAACCAGCCCCAGCCTCTGCCAGCCTTGGGTTAAAGCACACACAGTGCTCATAAGCTCTCCTTTATGCATATGAGTTAGTGCTTATATAACACTTTCCTGAACATTTTATGTATAGACACATCCTCCATCTAACAATGCACACAGTGCCTCCACATACCGATGGGTTAATAATGCCCGTATTTGATTCCTCGCATTATGTTCTTATTAATGTGTGTTACAGTTACATATTCCATGCCAGTGTGTGCGTATATGTAATTGCTTCTCACATTTGTTCATTTTGTACATACGTTGGATTTTCAGTGCCTCGTTATAAAAGGTGCTACCACTCCAATTTTGCACACTCCCTTTCTTTTTCATTTATCTTATCATTTTCATACAGTATGCTGAAACTGTAGGTTGTGTGTTCATATAACTTTCAATTTATTCTTTGCCACATTCCAATTTCCCCCACTGGGATCATTAAAGTTGCGTCTTAATCCTGCTGTGCACAAAGAGATCTGTTATTTATGATAAACAGGACTTTGCCAAACACCATTTATTTGTTGCCACGGATTAAATAGGAGCAAACCCAAACCTCTGGCTGATAAATCATCAAAGTGCAGAGCATAAATATACACTGTAGGTTCTGCATGAATCAAAGAAAATGCTTCAAATGTATTTTTTTTATTCTTTAAATCAAAGTAACAGCATATCTACCTGAGTAAAATATGTTCAGTGCTCTTTCAGCCTGTCTGGAGAAATCCTTTTCATCAACCTGCCTGAAACCTCACATTAACCATACACGTCGTGACTGACAAGACCTTAACTTCAGCTTCTGTAACTGTTTGATGAAAAGGGGGTAAAAAGAGCTGGTTATCTGCATTTGATAAAAGCTGAAGAATATCTGAATGCATAAGTGGCATTTCTATTGCCATTTTCATTGTCGCTGGTCTTGAATCATGAATGTGAAGTGCTGCTGCCATCTAGTGCCTCACACAGAGGCAGAGCGGGGGGGAAAAGATATGAATCTCATTAGTAAAACCTGGCCAAGATTCATATATCAGGGCTACGTGCTGCTCCAGGGGAACTCGGTAGCCAACCACTGTTAACACCACGACCTGAGGAAAAATTCCATATGAATTGGTTCAGCCCTGTATATGAAAACGACTAAAGGTGATGTGCTGTTATTCTATTAAAAGCACTGATTAAACATGAATATTTGTCAAGTATACAAAGTATCCCTCCTGACAGTTTTCTCCCTTTTGGTAGCTCTCACTCTTTAAAAAGGTTGGAGATCCCTGCTACTATAGATCTGCATAGAATCCAACCTGCCTATGGAAGCATATTAATGACATTGTACCACACGCTGTTGGCACAAAACTAATTCTGAGCACTGGTGCTGAGCTTACTCAATATTTCAAGTTTGGTCGCCTGGGTCACCAGACACTAGGCAATTAACCGCACTACAGGGGACCTATCAGATTTCATTCATTTTGAACACGGCCAGTATCGCAGCATGTTACCAGTTCTTGGATGTGAGGCATGGCGGTGGGGAAAATTGTATCATAAGAATGCATGCTGATTTAGAAATGAATCCCTTGCTCTTTGCTGCAGTGCCATTTATTATTATATGTACAGCTGCAGGGCCCCATTGTACTACTTCACTTCTTGTAAAGTAACTCAGCTAAATGTCTCTTTAAGGGCAGTAAATACAGAAATGTGAGCCTAAAGGTTTCTACCCGATATATGTCAGGCTTGTTTTATTGTTATATTCCTTATACTTTCCCTCTCCATCAATCCTGTGCACTGGTTTCCAAGGATACCAACCCCTCCCCTGGTCTTATCAATTATGCAGGTGCATATTACATATTACTTAAATGATGAAAACAAAAACACCAGATTTACACCAGATGCTACACACCAGGTGTGCAATAAATATCATACTCATGTGCGTTACCGCTGCAATTACTGTTATTACTCATGGGCGTTTAGAGACTATACTGGCAATATTGTGTACACATTTGCATATACTGAGTATGCATATTAGACATTTTATAGCAGTAATTACAATTGCAACACAGCACGTAGCCCCAAAAACTAGTTAAGTCTACGAGAGTCTCAAGTGTATTTCTGGCAGGACTGTTTATGGGTTTTATTTTGACTGTCACTCAAACGATGAACAATGAACGTGGATCTTCAAAGAGATCTGTTGGAGTTTAAGTGACTGATCAAACAACTTCTGTACTTTATATTGACCAAATATAGCTGGCCAAAAGGGCACATCCAACCATGGTGAGAATTGGTTTAAACTAGCTCAGAAAAGCAAATATCTGGTAGTGTGAGGAACAATTATCTACATTCAAAGTATATTCACAACACAAGTCAGTATTGTACAGCATAGAATACTTTCTACTTTGTGCATAAAAGCATGCCAATTTGTGAGTGAACTGTGGCTAACCAACCAGTATATTATGTATTTTATGTTCTGTTATGTTTAGATCATGACATTCACATCTTTGTTTCTAGTCTTCCCTGTATAATAAAGACACTGTATCCTGTATAATGTGTAGGAAAAAAATGAATGAATAAAAACACAGTATGTTTAGTTTGGACAAAAAAACACATTTATTTGCAGTGCTGAATTATCCCATCTTGGCCGGCCTTCCAGACGTTGTCTGATCCATCTGAGGACGTGTCGGCGCAAGACATCTAATCCAGCTATGTGAAGATAAAAGCAAATTAAGACATTAGTTAACATCCAAAATTAAATGCAGTCAGTCTCATCATTCCACATTCACCCAACCATTCAGTCACAAACTAAAGTCAACTGAAACCTGAGTGCATTTTTTTACTTAACAAGGATGCCGAAAGTTATGAAAAAAGTTTGCTAAAAATTAAAAACTACTCCTGAATTTTGTACATCAAACATTTAAAACTAAACTTTCTCAAAATACAATAATACCAAAGCAATAAGAACATTTTCTGTGCATGTGTTGTGATCGTGCTTCAGCTGCAATACAGCATGAGGCCCTTGTTTACAATGAGCCATTACTTATCCAAAAGCTAATGCTCTGACATTAAATACAACCAATCAATTGAGGGGGTAAACAAACAAAACAAAAGCACAATAGTACTTACCTTGACGAAGCCGATGTCTTTAGCGTACTGCCTGAAGCACTGGCGGCACATGTTGAGCCCGTATTTACGGATCAGACCGTGTCTGTTCGAGCATACCCGGCTGGAATAAATGCGAGAATAGATCAATCTTCTCTTCACAACACAAAAGTTAAAACACATCTGCAGCCATCATTCATTTAAAAAAGGAACTACATGTGCGGAAGTTCACGGAAACTCCGAGCCGATTATCATTTAGCACGCCTTTCTCTGAGCATCACTCAAACGAGTTCCGAAGCCAGGAAGACTTTTATTACGAAGGAAACCTACTCAACAAATACACTGCTAATTCTGAAAGTGCTTTCAGCTTTCTGGAGTTTCAACAAGAGCAGTGCAGTTACAGAAACAGTGGCCGCCTAATTCAACACAGCGCCAGCGCCATGAAGCTATCAGCGAGCATCCTCCACCGCCATATTGGCTGAGGAGCTGCTTCCATGCGGTGTCCGGTTGCTCATCAATTCTCACGGTCTGGACGCCACAAACACCTTAAAGCGGACTCGTTTCGGCACACATATCGATAATCGATGGATTAAAGGCAGAACTGACCAGGATCGGGATCCCTGACCGAACTTTCTGGGGTGACTCCAGTAGAGCTGCTGGTGGCCCATCTTGTCTCTTTCGCTCGAGCGTTGGAAAGGAAGAAAGACCGACGCGCCTGCGCAAATGAAGCTTTCGGATGCTGTGCTTCCGGCTGTGGAGTTGCGGTTGGTCGCCCCCTAGTGGTGGAGAAGTACACTGCGGCGTGCAGCGGGACTGCAGCCTGAATCCGACTGGAGGCATTTAATGTGGCACATAAAGGCATCTAAAGGGATAACTATAGCCTGAATAGGACAAACAAGTCTCGAGTATTTTTAATTGACTGTTTTTACTGAAACTGGACAAAAAAATTTATTTAAAAGACAACATTGATTGAAACTGTCCCAAATGGGTTAAATACAAATTAAAAGAATTGATGCAATTTTGATGATTAGCTATAGTTGGTCATTAATTCCTACTGAAGTCTTTGTTTATTTTTAATTTTTAAAAAGGCTCACACTCAAGAAAGTGCTGACCCTATATTGCATATTTCTGTTAGGAAATATATTTAAGCAAAATATATTTTTTTAAAGCTGATAACCAGAATTTATCATCATTATATTGGAAATTAACAACATATATGTATGTATATATATTACATTAAAATGGTTTTACTTATAAGAGAGGAGTATAATTTTAAGAACATATTGCTAAAAGTAGAGCTTTACATTTATGGGCACATCATTTATCTGTTTGTATTTCTCACTTGTTTTTGTGCACTTTGAAAACAAGCTGCTAAAAGCAAATTATAATATCAAAAATGCTCTATTGGCAAAGGTGAGTATCATGACAGAACTTAGATGAATACTTTTTAATAATAATAACAGATGTTTTCTATCTATACTATTGTATCATCAAACACAAACCTTTGGGAATGAATACGGCAACCCTTACAACAGATCACTGTGACAGCACCCATGGTGATTTAACAAGCATGTATGTTATATTTTATTATTCTATATTCAAATAGATCTGTGTTGGATTCAGTATTAAACCATTTAAAGTACTGAGGCTGTAGTATGTACACTCACTGGTGCACTGTCACATTATAGGAGGCTGGATTTTGCATTTAAATGCATATATGTATATATTAAGCCTCGGGATGAACTTGTGAGCTACTTAAAGGTATAGTAAACCTATATCAGCCTATGATGAGAAAGAAAGGCCGTCAGCAGCAGAGATATCTCATATTTAGGGTGTCTTGGCTGCCCCCCGCTGGACCAGTGCATTGTGGGACAGCGGCAGGCAGCGGTTCTGTATTTAGGTTTTTTTTTTAACAGCTAGCTGGTAGTTGCGTTTGCGTGCAGCCTGCTGCAAGGTATGGAGGAGAATGGGACGCCACCGTATTGATGTTTCTCGCTGAAAGGACCGCACGGCTACTCCGGTTTTAGGTAGGTGGTGTGAATCCGCTCGTTGTGTTTGCGCCGCGGACGCTGTTGTTGACGAGGTCTGGTGTTGGACGCGGGGCTGCTCGTAAGTTGCTAGCTGGAGCTAACTTACCGTTAGCATTGTGTTCGTGACGCTCGGTAAAGAACGAAGCCGCGAGGCCAACTGTTGTTTTCAGTTGGCCTCGAGAGCGTTTCACGGCAGTTGGCGAATTAACGGCGATGACGGTGTCTTCTGATTCAAACGGACGGACGCTGTCACTGGCTCGGTGCGGGCCAACACAGCACAGCACAGCACAGCACAGAGAGGAAAACAACTCACGGTTAGTGGGGCTTCAAAGTGGAAACAGCTCATTTACCACGGGCGAGGACAACACGACACACACAGACAGACAGACAGACAGACAGGCGTTGTGTGGATTAAAAATAAATAACCCGGGTTAAATACTGCAGAACACAGGTTTCACCAGCTTAGGTTTGGCAGACTGCAAGTGTACGGGGAGCATTGGACATGGAAGAGGCGTTCACAGACCTGCTCACTGGAAACGTTGTATCGGTTGGCTGGCTTTACCTTTTCTAACCTGCTACAAACTGTCATCAAAGTATACATCTGATATTCCTATTGCGATTAAAGTCCGTGTTCACTGGTAGCATTTCTCCTCTAGTCGCTTATATTATTATTATACTGTATTTAAATTGCCATGATATGACAGCAGTGCTGGTGATGCTTCAGTCGAGGACTCTCCAGGCAGGGAGAAGACAGATGAAGGGGTCAGGTAGGAAGCCAGAGAGACCACTAACTTAATAACAAATAAAAGATGGAGGTTTGTTCAGCAGATCTGGGCAGAAAGGGCCTAATCAATATTGATAATGCAGTTAAGGACGGAGATTTATGCAGGGGTAAATATATAAAAGCATGGGGCAATAATCAGCTGATAATGTTACTAAAGAGGAGCAGCAGAGAGAGTGGAAGCATGTATTAAACCATGTTTGTGTTTTGTTTAATATCGAGCACTGTCTTGTTATAATGTGAACTGCTTCTATTAAAGCTGGGTTATCATATCATAATAGTTATCATATTATTGTTTTACGGATCTCTGCTGTCTGAATTACAATCTTCCAAAATGTGTTAGTTTTTGTTTCAGACCCAAAAGCTTATTAGCTTGTTCTATAGCTTCCCACGGCATCTCAAGGTCTTCATCAGCAAATGGAGTCTGCTCAGCCGTGGAGCTGAAGCAATTATTTGATTAGTTGATAATTAAACGGTGACAGTTTAAGCGTTTGTTAGTTATAGCTTCTGAAAAGTTAGGATTTGCTTCCTCTCCTCTGGTTTATATTGCTTTAAAGATTGTCGATCGAAGCGAAACGACGTCCTCCTGCGCTCTCAGAACCCGCGGCCCTTTTTCTGCACCCGTTTGCCATATTGTGATATACTGCATATTGATCTGAAGTTACCATTATTAAGATTGTGATAGTGATTTCAGCCATACTGCTCCCGATGCACCTAACTTCTTGTATCGATTTTATTTCCATCTAGGTGGTTCATGCTCACTGCTCCCCTGCTGCCTCCCAGCAACCGTCATGCCTTATGGAAAATTCATCCACCACCAATGACATTCCAGCTGGATCCATGTTTACAACCACAGTTCATTTTGCCAACAATTAGTCTCATAACAGCTTCCTTTTAACCAGGCGTGCTACCTGCGCTAATTGCGAACCTGTGCTTCTGTTTCACTACAATCAACTTCTCTCACTTCGCAAGAGGCTGACCCCCTATCATGAGATTCCGAATCTACAAGAGGAAGGTGGTGATACTGACTCTGGTGGTTGTCGTCTGTGGCCTAGCTTTCTGGAGCAGCGGAAGGCAGAAGAAGAACAACGACAGCGCGCCGTTCCCCAAGGAAGTGGAGACGGCGAGGAGGAGCAGCAGCATTAGTAGCAGCAGTAGTAGCATCAACAATCACGTCCAGGTGCAGGCCACACCTGCAGTCAGCCGGGCACCTGTTCCACCTCCTGTCATACAAGCAAATGAGACACACCAGGAAAAGGCAAAAGAGAAAGAGAAAGAGAAGATACCCAAGCCGGAGGTGGATAACACCACTCTAGTCTACCGCGGTATTGTCTTCCAGCTCAACTTCGACCAGACGATAAGAAATGAGGAAAAGTTTAAGGCAGCGCGGCAGAAGGACAATCTGGTTGTGGTTGTTCAGGTCCATAACCGACCAGACTACCTTAAGCTATTAGTGGACAGTTTGCGGAAGGCCAGAGGTGTGGATAGCATACTGCTGATATTCAGCCATGACTTCTGGTCCCCTGAGATAAATAAAGTGGTGGCCTCTGTTGACTTTTGTCAGGTACTCCAGATTTTCTTCCCCTTCAGCATCCAGCTGTACCCCCAGGAGTTTCCCGGACACGACCCCAGGGACTGCCCAAGAGACATTCCCAAAAAAGACGCCTTAAAGCTGGGTTGCATCAACGCAGAGTACCCTGATTCGTTCGGCCACTACCGTGAGGCAAAGTTCTCCCAGACCAAGCACCACTGGTGGTGGAAGCTGCACTTTGTGTGGGACAGAGTCCGGGTTCTGAAGGACCATAAGGGTCTGGTCCTGCTGATCGAGGAGGACCACTTCATGTCCCCGGACTTTATCCACCTCTTAAAGCTGATGTCGGCTCTCAAAAGGGAGCAGTGCACTGACTGCGACATCCTTTCACTGGGGACCTACAGCCACATCGGCTACTCCAGCAAAGCAAATAAGGTGGAGGTGAAGGCCTGGAAGTCCACTGAGCACAACATGGGGATGGCTCTGAGCAGAGAGACGTACCTGAAGCTCATCCAATGCACCGACACGTTCTGCACTTACGACGACTACAACTGGGACTGGTCCTTACAACACCTGACCGTGTCCTGCCTGCCCTCCTACTGGAAGGTCATGGTGAGTGAGGCGCCGCGGGTTTTCCACGCCGGAGACTGCGGCATGCACCACAAGAAGGCCTCTTGCATGCCGATAAGCCAGAAAACCAAGATAGAAAACATCCTACAGAGCAGCGGGAACCAGCTGTTCCCAAAGAACCTCCTGATAACAAAGAGACTGCCAGCCAATGGAGCCGGAGGGGTGGCCCCACACGTGAAAAACGGGGGCTGGGGAGATATCAGGGACCATGAACTCTGCAAGAGTTATGTTCGATTACAGTGACCTTAATTGCTACTATTATATATTATTGTCTCTTTTGCATCCTCTATAAAGAAAAAAAGCCTTTTAAAAGTAAATCTTTATGGACTATTCTTCATATTGCCTGTTTTATCGGACTGTTCCAAATAAAGACGAATGTTGGATTTTTGGCTTCTTTAACACAAATATGTCTTTACATCAAATTATTTAAGTGATTCCTGGCAAGTCTGCTTTGTTTTGTAAGTTGTAATTAATAATATACTAAACAATATATTGTTGTGTTTTCTCTAACGAGGCTTTCAGATTGGTTGCTTTAAGTTACCAAAAGTTGAGGACAACGAGAGGGGAAATTAGGATAAGCAGGCAAGTGCTCATCAGGGCAGTCATACATTTGGTGAATCTGTGGATTTAGCAATCCCACTGTGCATGCATAATTAATTTGAATATATTTATATCACATAAATTTGCTGAGATCAAAGGCGATCCTTTGAGACACCTTGTCCCATTTAAATAATCTCCCACTTAGCTTATCTTCAACAGGTTTTCTAGAGCACACCAAGCCTCTCATTACTCCTGTGACTGCAGAAAGCATGTCACCTTAGGTACACAGCATCAATAAACATGCCAGTGACACCTGCACTATGGGGCACATGGTAGGAACTACAGCGTTTTCTTCCTCAATCTATGTGTGACAGAGTGACTGTATGGCTAGTGCAGGACATTTGTGTTATTTGTTTGCACTGCATCACTGCCCAGCTTAACCCTACAGGTTAGAATATGCCAATTCATGCACCTGCACCTTTGTGCAGAGATTTTGATTTCACAGATAAATGCACACGATGCACCTGGACAGATCCCAAGACACTGATATAACTTTCTGGTCCGTGCTGTTGCTGTTGCTGTCGAAGATACATTTACATTTTAAGTGCTTAGACCAAAGCTCAGTATCGATGGTTTCCGCTGAGGCCGTAGCTCGGTGGCTTCTCTGAAGCTGCATCGATTTCGCCTCCTCCTCCCCCCCTCCGGCAATGTTTAACAATCAGTTTTGCACACTGTTCAAAATCTTGAATAACTGCAAACTTATCGCTGACTAGACTCTATACAGTTCATATTAAATACATCCTCCAGCAGACCCCTTCCAAGACTCGGCCCCTTTAAAATAAAATTCCTAAACATTGCATGAATTAAATATGACCTGCTAAATGTAAGGCATATATCCTTGGCCTATGTTGTTCAGTGTAAGAAACATTCGAGACCAAAGGCACACTGATGAAGCCTAACAAAGCTTCCTCTGCGACAAACAAACTGCAGGGTAAGACGTCTAATTTTATTTTCTATGTGTGAACTTTAATTCCTAATGCAGTGTGAAGACGTGTGACTGTGGAACTGCTGTGCTGAGGTCATGTGACTGGCAAATTGTGCAGCTGCTCCCATGGTGGAGGCCCAATTATTGGGCCCACATCTCAGGGGAAACACGGCTTAGAATAGAATTGAGAATGGGAGGAAGTAGCACTGTGCTCTTGATTCTTAGTGACTAATGGTGAACTGATGCTGGAGCCCTTGAAACTGTAATGTACTGTTGCCTTTGAAAGCGCTCTACTTAGTTTTAATATTTTAGGGCAAGAATGAAAAGAAAGAATACTCTAGTGTATGGCATTTTTTGATGGGCCAGTTAAATGTGCTGCTCGTTAATCAGTAACCCTTTAGGTATATTGCACTTTTATGCTGAAACAAGACAGAGTAGGACAGAGAATACAAAACTGGTTTCTCTCTCTTTCTTTTTTTTACCACCACTCTCATAATAAGCTGCTTGAGCATGCAGTCCAAACACAGTCTTCATAGGGTGCTAATCATGAGCCTTGCATTTTTCAGACCCACTGGTTTCAGTGGTAGTTTGATTACATAATTAAATAGATACTATGAGAATAACTCAACATGAACATCAATTTATCTTCATGTAAAAGCTACTATAATTAGTATTTTCCGTTTTAACAAATGATGCAATTGCCCTCAGCTCTATTTTAGTGCCTTTAAGCTTATTGTTTTGGTGTACTCTCACAGCTCTCATAGTGATAGCTTCTGACTTCTAATTGAGCTCAGAAAGGCTACCTGCTCAGCACCAAAGATGTAGTTAGCATTTTGTAGCCAAACAGTAGGATGTTTTATACAGAAAGATGACTCCAAATGAATGCTAATGTTGTTCAGTGGCAGTAGGTTTTGGCATTACAGATCCACATATGTGCTCCCTAATATCCTGTACCTATGTTTTGTTCCATCCCTAGTTCCCAGATACACAAGTGGTTATCTAAGTTATTTTTAATGGACAAGTCATTGAGTAATACATTACCTATACACTGGAGTCCATTTTAAAGAAGGAGCTTGAATTCCAGTGTTCCATTTAATGTATCATCCGATACAGTATCCCTGCTTCCTAACATAAAGTATTCCTTCACTTCTAAACTCACTACAGGTCACAATAATGGGTTAAATAAATATCCCTGAGGAATTTGTGAAAAACTAGGTTAATTTGATCATTTACATAATCCGACCAGACCTGTTTGCTCAAAAGAAATCCACGACGTAGCTCGAGTGATTGAGCAATTGCAAACTTAATTGCCTGCATTCATTTTCTCAGTCCATTATCTTAAACTGTCAAGTTTTTGCAACACATCGAGTGCTGATCATTCTTTAGGCCTGTAGCTCTGAGAGACTATATTAATCATTCATAGCCGTAGCTGCACACATTGCTAGGTAAACAAAACTCTGGGTCAATACATAGAAGCATGCATGTGGGGGAAATTGCATCACTGAGAGGATGATTAAAGGACCTTACAGAAGCAATGGGATTCTCTCTCAATCTATTGAATTCCCATCAAGTGGGAACCTAGCTCCCTGAAGACGTAAGATAAATGTAGCTGTTTCCAATCTCTTATGTATGATTGTGTTTTGTTTGCTATTCAAATGGCCAGTTAGATTAATGGGTGGTTGGGTTTGTATATAATGAGCAAATGTTGACAGCATATGTAATTCAGAGACAGAAAACAAAATAAGACTGTATATATTATAACAAGTGTGATGTTTTTTTTATGTAAAACATCTCTCTAAGCACCAATCCTGATTGATACCTGCTCAGCATTGATGCGTGCAGCTCAGTGGGGGATCACACAGTCAGTCAGAGACCTGTCATGGGTTGAGTGACACCCTGACAGGATGATCGGGCCTCTCCAGTCTGCTGATCACGCTCCCTACCCTTCCCTCACCATGATACCGCTGGTTTAATGGCTGTGAGTGCTCGTATTTCTTCTAAAAGTGACTCATAAATTATGGAGGGGCAGTTTTATTCCTCACTTGGAATATAAAATATATATGAAGTAGTAGGATGAAATAGTAGGAATGCATTTATAAAGAGAGCGAGAGAGACAACAGGATATACATATATAGACAATGTTTTCCCCGTTTGATCAAGCGATAGTTGTTATCAAAAGCAAGTTCACTTAATGGTTATGAGGCATCCTCAAGCTCTCGTCTGTCTGAGCAATACTGCCACCAACTGGCCAACCGTAACCCAGACATGCCACATACTGGTTATTAGGGTACAAGATATAAGCACTGGTAGAATGAGTGTTCAGATCCTTTACTTAACTTTACTTGAATAAAAGTAGTAAACCCACACTGTGAAAATACTCAGGAAAGCATTCAGAACCTTACCTAAGTAAAAGTATCTAAGTATTATCAGCAACATTATTTAAAGTATTAAAAGTAAAAGTAGTCATTGTGAAGTAAAATGGCCCCTGTCTGTGTTTTACTATACTACACTGCCCTGTGAGAAACACGTATCTCTAAAGTCTTTCCTGAGCTCCAAAAACAGCTGTTTTCAGCTGTGTGATGATGCCTGTCCAAGGAGGGTTTTTAAAAAGTTCATTTAGCTGACGAAAAAGGAGACTATTCTCAACTCATGAATGAATTCAAAGTCACTAAATTTCATTTTTATTCAGGAAAGGAATAAAAAAATTGTAATCTAAAAGATATAAGTATAAAGATAAATGAAACCTGAGACTGAATGGCTGTTTCTGGTCAGTTTAGTAACGTAATAGTATACATACACTTTAAGTTCAATAGGAACGTAGCATTGATAAAATCCGCAGCTGAATGTCTTCAGCCACCATTCATTTTAATATTTATGCTATATATATATTGCTTCTCAGACCACTGTGACATGTTGAAGTGTCTTTTTGTGGTACTGTATCCCCTTTTACATTTTTATTAAAGGTCTTACACAGCCTCGGTCCACTCAGATAAGTGTTTTCATATTTGCCAGATTAGACCTATTCTCAGGACTAAATGGGTTTTTACCAACTGTGCATGACTAACATCTTCCTCAGTCTCCTGTTAAGTTACCTTTTGTATCAGCAGGATATGGATTTCTGCGATCTCATGTAATTCCCAAAATAGCTCAGCCGCAGAGGTCCGATCAACCAGAATAAGTCAAAACATCTGTGTGGGTGTGCAGGTTTTTAATACATGGACTTTGGTTTAATATCTCATCTAATATCCAGCATGGCTCGAGAGCGGAGGTCTAATTAGCTGATAGCTGAAGACATCTGTGGCAGGGCCTTTAATAACTCTACCTCCTACTGACTCAGAGAAACCTTGCATGTGAATGCGCTCACTGTATTCACCTCGTTCTCTCATTCATACTGTCAGATATACTCCACATGATATGTTTGGATCAGCATTGGGCCTACATTTCCACTTCTGTAATTCTTAATCATGTCAGGAAATGACCTGGCAGATCTGATTTAATACCAGTATTATCAAAAAGAAACATCAGCAATCGTTCCACTTCCGCGTAATAGAATTACAGGGCAAATGTTGTACTGCTGGCATGCATTGGCTGAGCTAAATGGCACTTTAATGGAAGCGTATGACAGGAAGTGGGTCGGAGTCAGTGATTGGTTGTCCATTCTGTCAGTAGGATACCAATTACATTAATGCTGCGTGCTGATCCTGACCTCTGGCCTCATGTGGAGGCAAGCATGATGGTATATTCCCAGCTAGACTTCTCGCACTCAGACTAGGCTACATGAAGATATTCATTCATGTGGTGAGTACAATGCACTCAAAAGCAACACAAAGGGAACATGTAATCTGTCAAAGCTGTTTTAATTAGGCGTCACATGGAGGCAAACGCTCCCACTGTTAAAATCCTCAGTCTTCCTATGTGGGTGCTTGAAAAACACGCTCACCTCAAGCATTTATTCCATCAAGTGCTGACATTAGTCAGTTGGTATTCAACACAGTGTCAAATGTTTGTTCACAAGTTCAGCATCAGTTCAGTGATTATTACTCACAACGGCAGGACTTACAGATTTCAGCCCTGTCTGCAGAACATGGTCGTCAGTCTTATTTGTTAGTTAAAGTGAATTCACACACGTTTATGGATGAGACTAGTGAGGGGAACTATGCCGGCGTTAGTCTTCCTGTGGTTTACCTGAGCTCGGAGTGATGGCTGAATTAGACCGCTGCGTCTGCGTCTATCTGCCTATGTTGTAAAAGGAATCTGCAGCGACAGGCTAGCTAGCATTCAGCACTACCTGTTAGATAATAGGATTTCATAGACATGTCCTATACCAAACGTTTCATTAATAAAAATACACCTGAATTCTCTTTATGTACAACAGAAAAGAAACATTTTCACCTGCATATTCAAGATTCATTTTAATATTATGTATAGATTTCTGTATTAGAAATATCACTATTTTCTGAAATGAGGATCTTTGAACTAATGTAATAATGATCATTTCACCCATAAATCATTGAAGTACAATATTTACATATAATACAGAGCCCATTTAATCTGAAACAATATTAAAATAAATGTTCAATAGATACAAAGGTTTTTTAATTCTATTTATATTTCAACCTTGTCAAGGAGTCCTTACACACTCCAAAAATGTAAAGCCATTCTCCTCTAACAAACTATTAAGTGCAAACAATTTTTCTCCATATAAAAAACTATGATTGCAGCATCCAGCGTTGAGACAGAGGGCAATAACAAGCTGTCCCCCCCCACCCCCAACAAGTGCTTCCAAAGAGAGTCTTCAAAATATTTCGCTTGTGTTCCACCATCATGAACTCAAAAATGGGAAAACAAAAGAAACAAGAATGAAAGTAAATCTGTGCAAATTCACTATAAAGTGTGATACCTCTGATTAAAATAGTTGTAAAGGAAGTAAAAAAAAAAAACCCTACAGTATCTCTTGAACGGGTGGTCCAGAGAGGACTGGGGCTGCACAAGGGATCGCCCAGGAAGTGACAAATGAAAGAGACTTGGCATTGGGGATATGCTGCTGCTCCAAATCAATCCCTCATCTTGTTCCCTTTATCAGTGAGGACATTTGAAAAAACTAAATATAGGAAAAATATGTCCGAATTAAACCCATACAAAAGGTTAGGTTGAGGCATTACCACAATGCTTACAGCGGGTCTAGTCTTTGAAGATCTACAGGCACAAAGGACTGGGTACTAGAGTTTATTATTTTCACGACTAGACGCAACTTGATATGACCATGAGCCAGTCAACCCCTCCCATAAACCTCCTGGACGATTTAAAGCTTGCACTCTTACTTCCGATAGCACCCTTTTTAACCCCCAGACCAAAAGGGGGGGTCAAGTATTCCAACCCTGGCTTGGCCAACTTCGGTTATCTAACCATGAGCAGTAACACAAAGAGAGCTGGGTGGTTGTAGTGATGAGAATGAAGGTGACACTGGAGGTCATGTGGTGTGTGACAGTGTGTGAAGAAGCGCTGCAGGGCCTTGGCCTTGGTCATCCCCGTCTCTGTTGCATGGAGCTGTCATTAGCAGCACCAGCACTGGGGCTATACTACTGTTCCACTGGGGGAGTTGGCTGGGTTGTTTTGAGATGATAGCAATCCCTGTGGAGAGAAAGATAACACACATTGATAACAAACAACAGTGTTACTTCAATGTATTAAAAAGAGGCAGAATAGCAGTGAGGCCGCGAGGTTTACTGTCGGAGAAGATGTGCTATAAAACCATTCAAAATGCTGGGGTTTGAGTATAAATCTTGCGGTAACCAAATTACCAAAAACAAAACCTATGGCTGCGCACAACAGCATACATACACACACACACACGCACACACACACACAATGCCTGTGCTCGAGACAATGCAAGTTAAGGGGTGTCACATGACAGTATCCTCGAGAGGCCTGTCACTCACCACTTTCCCAGGCCTAGCCCATGTGCAAACGAAACCCTCCTGACAGGCTGTTACCAGACAGTCCTCAAGGAAGATTAACACAGTGAGTCTCTCGTGAGCGATCTTCTTGCACACCAGCGGCTCGAGCAGCGGCACGTCCTCCATGCGCGGGCACAGCGTGGTGCCCAGAGTCTTAGCTACTTCAGTCTTCGCCGTCCGCGATGAGCTGAGCTGGTTGAGCTTGTCGCTGCTCTTGCTGCTGATGTGACCCATGCTGTGGTTTCGCTTGTGGTCCTTCTCGTGGCGCTCCTTGCGCGAGTCGTGCAACGACAGAGTCGCAAACTTGCTGACGCCGGTGGCGATGAAAGCGCTGTCGATGATGCTGTTGCCCTTGGTGCTGCTGCTGTTGCTGCCTGCGTGACTGTTGGGGGTGCTGCCCCCGGTTGGGGCGGAGGAGTGTGGCAAGCTGTTGGACCGAGGCAGCGTGCCTGGGAGGGAGTTAGCTGGGTTGCCACTGGTGCTACTATTGCTCGCATTGTCTTTACCATTGGTGCCACTGGGATTAGTGGTGGATACAGTAGTAGTAGTAGTAGTAGTATTAGTAGTAGTAGTAGTAGTAGTAGTTTGTCCAGTGGCTGGAGGGCTTGTGGCACTCATAACATTAGTGTGAGTTCTAGTGCGGGACAAAGGGAGGTGAGGGAAGAGAATGTCCTCTGTTAGGTCCCACAGACACATCTGGGTATCCTGGCCAACTGAGCCAAATCTGTAGGTCACACTAACTGGCCTACTGTCTGTAGAGTTTCTCTTAGAAAGCCGAGAATGAGCGCTGTTAGCTCTGTCTCTGCCCGCACCAAAGTTAATCTGCTCATGGAATTCCTCGTCACTACCGCTGAACTCAGCAGGGGGGTCCCCGTCCTCCACGCTGGTGGTACAGTGGTCAAATGCCACCACACTCACCCACGACTTGTGGCCGTGCCCCCGAGCAATTACTCTGCAGTCCGAAAATGACCACACAGTCACCAGGTCGTCCTCCCCTCCCGCCACAATATATCGTCCATCCGGGCTCCAGCACACGCACAGTAAGCCACCGAAGTAGCTCTTCATTGTTCCATGGAGCTCTGCAGCGTCGAAGCCAAATACCCGCAGGAAGCCGTCCTGGCTCGCGCAAGCCAGAAACTTGCCGTCTGGGGAGAAGGCGAACTCATTGAGCGCCCCTTCACCCACGGTCCAGCGCAGTAACGGGTTGCGAGCGGACTTGCTCTTGCAGGTGTGCACAGCGTAGTTTTCACCCTGCTTCAGGAGCTGGTAGTGAGGTGCCGTGGTGCCACAGGTGTTTTCCACGTTGTACAAATACATGCTGCCACTGGAGTGAGCCACCAAAAACAGGCTCTCCGAACCAGGAACCCATCGTACACACGTTACTCGTGACTTGTCTATAAGTCTCTGGGGGGAGAGGGACAGAGACACAGAGAAAGAGAAAAAACAAAGATACAGGTGAGCTGGTCATTCCATTATTTTACTAATTGTTAGTATGATGAAAGTCATCTTCTGTTATTTGGCCTAAGCATAACGCTGACTGGAACCCACCTCTTCATTGAAGAGTTTGCTGGTCTCCTTCTTTATTGGGTCTATGAGCTGCACCTGGCCCGCTGAGAAGCCCACCAGCAGGGAGACGCTTTCTGCCGTAGCCGTGAGGGGGTTGAAGTCATGACACGTGGGCTGCGTTCCTTTGTATATCCTCTTGTCTATGGGCTTACTAAGATCGGCAGCCTACAACAAAAAGAAATACACAGAAATGAGTTGTGTTTTTTTTTGACACTGCTTAGAAAAGACACTTGTGATGGACATTTACTTGGCTACAATATTCTTTGCTCAAAATGCCTAATCCAAATAACTGCGTATTAACTATATTTCAGACACCGCCTATCCTCCAAGGTGACCTCTAATACTTACAGCTACAACTCAGCACTTATGTTTATCTCACAGCTTTTCTCCAAAGGGTTCTTGTATGTGAAGATAGACACATAATCCATTTATACTGCAGTCACAGTAGAGGACACCCAGCCTATAAATTACATTGGATTCTGTCAAACACCACCAAGGGACAACTTATCCCAGATGAGAACAGCAGAAATTTGGTCGATTTTCACTTTTAGTCTACAGAAAAATAGCTCTTTTTAAAAAGAAGAAACTCTTTCAACATTTTAATTATTATTGTCTGCCACCTACTCTTTGTTGGTGTCTATAAAGTGCCAACCCAATGTCCCCAGTGCATGATAATAATGAAATGTGACACATGGAAAGTCATTATCCAGAAATAGAGAGGAAGACCAGCCTAGCCAGACAATATGGGTTAACTGTTTAGTTTGTCTTCCAACAGGTGGTTGACAACTCAATTTCAACCAAACATGACACACTGACGTTCTGATAAAATTAAAATGTTAATTTTCCCATGGTCGTCGATTTTTTCCGTACCGCTTGACACAAGTTTGACTCCTGTGAACTCAAAAAGAATGACCATAGTCATTATCATCAATCATTCTGTGTGCAAGTAGACAAGACAATTAGCTAAACCTGTAGCAGGTCTGAAAGGGAAGTGACAATACAGACCTGATGGACAGAGCTGCTAACCTGACAGGAAATGTGGTATTTGTGACAGTTTCGTGCCTAACCACTGAAACTATTTGTATGCAGTAAAAGGAGGCAGAGAGAAAGGTTAGAGGATGTAGCTATTATGTGTCAGTGTTAAAACGAGGCAGCTCTAAATAAAATAAGGATCTCTGGCAGGCTTTATAATTTGCCAGTTGAGCTCAGGAGCTCAATGAAAATCCGCACAATAGCAATTAAATCAAACACATAATTTGGGCCTAGACTACTGGCTGTATGTACGACAGTAAACACTTTGTACCCACAACTCGGGGGGGAAGTGATTGTCTAACATCAAAATTAGAGGCAAGACACACCAGAGGAGACAGGCTGAATAAAAGGAGATGCAGTGTTTCCCCACCTATTGAGATAAGCGTATGGGCCACACACAGTTTTTCCAATAATCCCCATTAATAATCAGACAGCAAGACTCTTATACTTCTGTTGCCCTTCTCTGACTTTAATTGAACAGATAACAGTCCGTGTTTTCCGACCCGCTGTCATTCGATGTGCTATCAGAGCTGCAAAGAAGCCTTAGATGTAAGTGATCGTGCTAACTCATTATTTGACGTCAGCTCTGCTTCCAGACATGGACGTTATTTCCTCTTTTTTTTTTTTTTAATTAACGGACCACTTTGAAATAGTACAAGTGAGGAAGGGTAAAAAGAAGATGCAGTCGCAGTGAGTTATTGTGTACAATTTGAGCGAACCTCCAACGTCACCAACATAAGCAACACCTTCTTCTGGCGTCTCAGCCTTCAGTCCGACTATCACAAAGTACTGTGGGTTCGCCATAGCAATTACCAAGTCATCTGCGCTGAATGTATTTGAAGTGTAAAACTTTTTACTGGAAGATGAGCCCATATTTGACTAACTATACTGGCTGCTTCCAAAATGCATAATCAATATACAGTAAGGCTTAGTGCAAATACAGGTGCAAAACTGGCTGCGGTTAAAACAAAAGTTAAAGTTAAAGTTATTCAAACAGCAAGCACACATATCATATTTCCATTCTGCTGTATTATATGACCTTTCTCTAGAAATGAATCATCAAAAACGCAGAAATACTTCATAATTAGGTAATTATCTGCATTAAAAACAATACTGGAATAACATTAATACTGTGTTAAAAAGTTAATTCCCCACCCTGGGAGTCTGCATTGAATCCAAAAAGATTTTAAATGATTACAACTTGCTCTCATGTTGTTGTTTGCCCCTCCACTATGCCGTGGGACTGTGAGAGCACCTGAACTGGAGAAATAACAGCGTTCTCATGGAGAGGCGAGGCTGCCATTGTTAGACTGCACATTCAGTCGCTGCATCAGAGACAACCACCATCATCAGCATGACCACCACTGTCAGTCACCATCCCTGCTAAACAAGAACAAACGTGGCTTGCTTGCTGCAATGACATCACCACTGTGTACAACCAACAACAGTGGACCACACTGCATCACATCCGAACCCTGACAGTGGAGGAACACACACACACACACAGCACACACACACAACACACACACACACGACACACTCTCTCTTCAACACCACTGTCACAATGTCCACACTGAGTTCTGTCACAGAGAAAAGGCCTGAGTTCACCCCGCTGGCGAGCACTGTTGACAACTTGCCACTCATATGTGGCTTTAACCACGTAAAGAAGATAAACAAACACACCATAAGACTGGATACGACCAGCCTTTTGCCCGTTCCCTGGAAGAAAGAAACTCATGTCGCAGCTTGTCACTGACCGAGAACTCAAACAACTGGCGGACCCTGAAGTGCACACAAGTCTCACCGAGGCAAAAACAACTACTGTGGCGATGTTAGCTGAGAATGCTAATTAGCTCCTAACTCAGCTAGGTCTGCTACATGGCCTTGTCTTGACAATCTGCGCACTTCAATGACAGGAGCTCACAGAGTTGACAGCCAGGGCGCAACACGTTTGAAGACGCCAAATCAATGGGCTGCTCCCGGACAGCGCGGGCTTTGTCGCTGCAGTCCACACTGTTTACCTTTCTCACGCCTTTGTAGATATAAAAGTAGAGTTCCCGGCCCACATTGAAACAGATCCTGTCGCCGTTGCCGGACTGGTCGTTTACATTGACGAAGGAGACCTTGACGGGGTTGGAGCCCTGTGAGTTGAAAGGCACCCTGTTCGGGCGGCTGTATTCGGAGTGAGTGAGGAGTTTGTAGACGCCTTCTCGTGTGGTGAATTGAGTTTTAATTTCGTTCATCTCCTTCCCTCCTCCCTCCGCCGCCATCTTGGAAATTGGCGTTCATCCTTGTCCCAGCCCCGGATGTTAGCCACAGCGCATGCGTTGTACCGTTGAAGTCCTGCAGCCATGCGTACAAAGTCATGTGAGACAAAACTGGAAAAATAAACAGTGTATAGTGTAGAAAGCAGCGTCCAACGCCATATCACGCACATAACAGACTAATGACAGACAAATTGCTCCTATTTAATACCGTTTTTTCATAAAAACAGCCGTAAACTGAACAGCTGCAATGTATTTTAACTCTATTATAATTATAAATCAGGCAACGTTCAGGTTATGTTTGTATGGATGTATTTAGATTTACTTAAATTGTGTATTTCTCTTTCCCCAGAGAAAAAAAGTGCAAAATGCAGAAAAACACTAAAGTAAATACAACTAAAATAAATCCATGTGGACACAGAACATGCAAAGTTCTCATAGACAGGAGACTGAAACTCACAGACTTTGCTGTAATCATATTATTAAAATAAGGATGTCATGGACATCCCAGGATATGCACCTCCATCATCCAGCTCTTAATTCCAGGAACATTCTTTTTTTTATCACTGTGCATTTCAAACATGCATGGACTCAGCATCTTAGCAAACTATTTAAACTATGGGGGATCTGGTTCTCTACCTCAGAAAATATCATCTTACAGTGATTGCGGCAGTTCTCCATGTTTCTCAGTTACATGGACTGTCAGCTTCTAGTAGTCTCTGCCATCAACTGGAAACATTTCGATTACATAACAGATCTGTAGCAGCAAGTGAGATACACTGCCATCCTCTGGTCAGCTGAAGTCACTGACACCCACACTGGACCAGAGAATTCTAGTCTTCTATTTTATGAAAGGTTTTATCTACTGTGTAATCCCACATTAGAAAACCTCTGTGTGTGAGTTGTTTATGGTAAATTACAAGTGTTATGGAGGATGAGGGGTTTGAACTACAGTATGCTGGTGGGCCTGTACGTTTTCCCTCCTGGCTGTACTGTATGTTTTGCAAATTTGCTAATCATAATTTTATGTAATTACTATTCCCTGTGTTCCCAAGGCCATGTATCACCTGTGTTTTGACTCATGTTACATTTTAACAACCATATTACAAAACTGTTCTAGTAATGTTTCCTTCAACTGAAAAATACTGCTATGTTTTCACAGTATTTCTCACTAATCATGACACTGAAAGTCATTTATTATAGTGCAAGTGCATTTTAAATACATTATTTAAATTAGCCACAACACATGTAAAAGCCGCAAGGGAGAAGCAACACTTCTGAACTTTTGAATCCAAATTCGCCTTAGCATTGTGATTGATAATCGGACCAGGGCCTAATAATTATCCCAAAAAATTAATGTCTGTAATTGTGTACAATAAACGTTGAAACATCTTCATGTTAACACAACTGATTCTGTTTGCAAAGTCCATCCGGTGATGAAGACCACAAAATGTGTCTGCAAAGGTCCTGTTGGTGGACCTTGTACCAAGATTTAGTTTCTAAAACTGCTATAACAAAGTTTATTAACATTAATCCTGTTTTAAAACATGAAATCAATTCATGTACAGCTCACAAAGAATCCCAGGAGCAAATTCTTTTAATGTGTATCTCTTCTTCTTATCTCGTCTGTAAGATATATGAGTTGCCGTGGTCTGTCCAGCTGCTTCACATATGTGAAACCTTTGAATTCACCCCAATCTTGCATGCCAAAAAAAGAAATGGGCCTGCTGTCCATAGGAAGCCCTATGGTATGTGTGTGTGTCTGTGTCTATATCCCATGAGGTACCACGACAGCAGCTGATAGCAAAGGCACTGCACAGCTGTGACGCTTACAGGGGGGTATGGGGCCTAACAGCTAGACAAGCTATCAGGAAAGCTCTCAGTGTGAGTGACAGGCACTCCTTGTGACTC
Organism: Morone saxatilis; assembly: GCF_004916995.1. NCBI lineage: Eukaryota > Metazoa > Chordata > Actinopteri > Moronidae > Morone > Morone saxatilis. The sequence continues at coordinate 8,168,754 of NW_023340246.1, forward strand.
TGCAGCCCTATAAGGGCACATTAACTTTAGGGTTCTGGTGTCTCACTCACCAACACCCCCTTTCCCAGCCTTTCTTTAACACCCCCCTCACTGTAGTGAACGTATCTTCTGGAAGCTTCTGAATGGGAGCTTCGAGAAACCACCCCTTAAGTATAAAAAGACACCGGCGTGTCGTGGGGTCTGCATAGAAAACTCAGTTGAACTCACCAAGAGAGACTTACTCCCCAACAGGAGCAGCAGCGAAGCACACATTTGGAGCTCTTCGAGAAGAGAAATCAAGCTCAGAGATACATTTGACGACTATCTCCAAGAAGTGACTGTAGAAAAAGATATTCAAGGTAAGACTGGAACACCTAAAAACAAATACAGCTGTTTTTGCATTTAATTTAAATTAAAAAAAGGACTAGCATGAATACTTGATACAAATTAGAATACATAAAAATGAAACAAATGATAAAACTGCAGAAATATAATTAAAAGTACACTTCTTTTAGAAGTGTAATATTAGTTATTTGTAGTGTGGCAGAATAGCCTCTTTACCATTAGTATCCTAGTAATCCTGTAACATGCAAGGAGCACATGGCAAGCAGGGTGACCCTCAGTGTGAGCAATGGCGGGTGAGCAAGAAAACTGGCTGGCACAAATAGCAGATACAGCAGTTTCACATCTTGGTGCAGAGTAAAGAAAAGAAAAACAGAAAACATTATAATATTTGGGGCATTGATTGAATACAATGGAATCACATAGATACCAACTTTAATAAGGCATATTTTAACCATGATAGTTTTTTAACTTAAAGGACCTGAAGAAACGTTGCTGCAAGGCAGATTTATATATTTTTTGTTTAAAATACAAATGCCCTACACATGAATAAAGATAATAGATCATTAGTGGTCTGTAGTTAAAAATCAGATCTAGTTTTATTCCATCTTTGAATTTTTAGCTCCAATTCCTTCCTTTAACATGAAGGTGTTGAATAACAACTTTTGGGGGTTGGGGAAAGCATCAGAACTCCACCCATTGTCCACATGGCAAGTGATTGACAGAAGGAACATGTGTTCATCTACCATCAGCAATAGCTACCCCCTTCAAGCCATGAGGCTGTCTTTAACAAATGGCACATAGAGCTTTCATATATAAAATCAGGGAAGTATTTTCAAGATAATCTAACACATCATTTTTTAACACATTTTTATTTTTAGAAGAAATGAGTAAGCTTAAACATGAGAAGCTTAATTATGAATCCAGAATGAGATTTTATTAAATTATTTGATTAAACCTAATAAATATGTAATTTCCTATAGATGCCTGAGAAAGCTGGACACGTTACGGAGGAGGAGGTGGAGACCTTTGCCTTCCAGGCTGAGATTGCTCAGCTTATGTCCCTTATTATTAACACCTTCTACTCAAACAAAGAGATCTTCCTTAGAGAGCTCATCTCCAACTCCTCAGATGTAAGTATCAGAACTTTACCATACCTTCCTTTGCTATTCAAATGTAAGCAGCCCATACATGTATGCAAAAGTCACTATATTAACAAGCTTTTCTTTTCTGGACAGGCCTTGGACAAAATCAGATATGAAAGCTTGACAGACCCCAGCAGACTTGAGTCCTGCAAGGATCTGAAGATTGAAATCAGGCCTGACCTGGTCACTCGCACCCTAACCCTGATTGACACAGGTATCGGCATGACCAAGGCCGACCTGATCAACAATCTGGGCACAATCGCCAAGTCTGGCACCAAGGCTTTCATGGAGGCTCTGCAGGCTGGAGCTGACATCTCCATGATTGGTCAGTTTGGTGTGGGTTTCTACTCTGCCTACCTGGTAGCTGACAAGGTGACAGTCATAACCAAACACAACGATGACGAGCAGTACGTGTGGGAGTCTGCAGCTGGAGGCTCATTCACAGTTAAAACTGACCCTGGTAAGACTGATTTACATGATTCTCCTGAACTGATATAATACTCTATTCAACAATTTGCATAATTAATATGATTTGACTCATTACTGCTCTCATCATCTTTTAGGAGAGTCCATTGGCAGAGGCACAAAAGTGATCCTTCACCTCAAAGAAGATCAGACAGAATACTGTGAGGAGAAACGCGTCAAGGAAGTTGTGAAGAAGCACTCACAGTTCATTGGCTACCCTATTACACTTTTTGTAAGTTCTAACTTCCATTAGCAGTAAGAATTTGACATCTAAAAACCTAAAAATAACAGATGATATTGACACAATTTTCCTATATTCAAGGTTGAGAAGACAAAGGAGAAGGAAGTGGACCTTGAAGAGGGAGAGAAGGAAGAGGAAGTTGAGAAAGAAGCTGCCGAGAACAACGATAAACCTAAGATTGAGGACGTGGGTTCCGACGAGGATGAGGACACAAAGGATGGCAAGAACAAGAGGAAGAAGAAGGTCAAGGAAAAGTACATGGATGCTCAGGAGCTGAACAAGACCAAGCCAATCTGGACCCGTAACCCCGACGACATCACCAATGAGGAGTATGGAGAGTTCTACAAGAGTCTCACCAACGACTGGGAGGACCACCTGGCTGTCAAGGTAAGCTAATGTACTGATGCCACTAAAGTGCCACCTAACTACCTCTTTGCAACTTTTATCATCACTTAATGTAATGTTTTTTAAGCTAATAAACTAATATTTCATTCTTCTCTCTGCAGCATTTCTCAGTAGAGGGTCAGTTGGAGTTCCGTGCCTTGCTCTTCGTACCCAGAAGGGCTTCATTCGACCTCTTTGAAAACAAGAAGAAGAAGAACAACATCAAGCTGTACGTGCGCAGGGTCTTCATCATGGACAACTGCGACGAGCTCATCCCTGAATACCTCAGTGAGTACCACTGAATTAAGATATTAACAGCTTATATGCCTTCTAGCGCTCATAAATCAAAATCATTATTACGATTATTGTGTTTTTAACTTTAATAAATAACTTACTCCGCCTTTGGAAGATAAACAGTCTTAATCTTCTCTGTTTAGACTTCATCAAGGGTGTGGTGGACTCTGAGGATCTGCCCCTGAACATCTCCAGAGAGATGCTGCAGCAGAGCAAGATCCTGAAGGTCATCCGCAAGAACCTGGTCAAGAAGTGCCTGGAACTCTTCACTGAACTCGCCGAGGACAAGGACAACTACAAAAAGTACTACGAGCAGTTCTCAAAGAACATCAAGGTAGGCTGATCCATCTGTATTTAATTCACTAACCCCTCAGACTTTTTTCATGCTTGATGTTCAGTATTAATAGTACATCATTTCATGTTTCAGCTTGGCATCCATGAAGACTCTCAGAACAGGAAGAAACTGTCTGAGCTGCTGCGCTACTACACCTCAGCTTCTGGAGACGAGATGATTTCCCTGAAGGACTATGTTACACGCATGAAAGACAACCAGAAACACATCTACTACATCACTGGTTAGCTATTGAACTCAATTTCCATTCTTTTCTTTTAATACTTTTGCTTAAATGTCTTCTCAAAAGTGATATAGTTATAATTAGCATATTGATTCAATGAATTTGTATTAACTTTCGCAGGTGAGACCAAAGACCAGGTGGCTAACTCTGCCTTCGTGGAGCGCCTTCGCAAAGCCGGCCTTGAGGTCATTTACATGATCGAGCCCATCGATGAGTACTGTGTCCAGCAGTTGAAGGAGTATGATGGCAAGAACCTGGTATCAGTGACCAAGGAAGGCCTGGAGCTGCCTGAGGATGACGACGAGAAGAAGAAGCAGGAAGAGCTCAAAAATAAATTTGAAAACCTTTGCAAGATCATGAAAGACATCCTGGACAAGAAGATTGAAAAGGTAATGGCAGAAAAATGATCTCATCTATTTTAATGTTCCAGTATTATTATGCTAATATGGTATGGTAAATTTTGTTTGAGCGTGACGATAATACAGCATTTCATTACTGACAGGTCACAGTCTCCAACCGTTTGGTGAGTTCCCCATGCTGCATTGTCACCAGCACCTACGGCTGGACAGCTAACATGGAGAGGATCATGAAGTCTCAGGCCCTTAGAGATAACTCCACCATGGGCTACATGACAGCTAAGAAGCACCTTGAGATCAACCCTTCGCATCCAATCGTTGAGACCTTGAGGGAGAAGGCAGAGGCTGACAAGAATGATAAGGCTGTGAAGGACCTGGTCATCCTCCTGTTCGAGACTGCCCTGTTGTCTTCGGGATTCACACTGGAGGACCCACAGACACACGCCAACCGCATCTACAGAATGATCAAGCTTGGTCTTGGTATGTTTTATTCTCCCTGACTACTGACATGACAGACATTACAGGAATGAATATGCTTATGATACATTAATAAGTGGCTTTGGTTGCTAATGGCTGCATTGTCATTCACAGGCATTGATGATGACGATTCTGCTGTTGAGGACATCATTCAGCCCACTGATGAAGATATGCCAGTCTTGGAAGGAGATGAGGACACATCAAGAATGGAGGAAGTTGACTAAAATATGTAGTAGACTCTTTACTGCTTTCTTAATTTTTATTTTTTTAAGTTATATTGCTTCTTCAAATAGACGTATAATTTTAACACAATTCCCATCTCTTAAACAGTATAAACTCGTCAATACAAGCAAATTAATGGAATGAATGTACGCCACAGTGTGGCTTAGTCTACATTGTATAAACTGCTTATATAAAACTACTGACAACCATTAAGAGTAATATAAAGTCACTGGAAATTTGACTTATGCCTCTTTTTGTAACTGTTAAATTTTTTATGAAATGCAATCACATTTGTAATAAAATGTATTTAGAAATAAGACCGATCTTTCTTATTGAGTCTATTGCATGATGAATTGAATCACTTTATTTGTTCTTACCATCTAATACTGACTGTAAAGGGACATTCATAATACAGGTGTAAAACATTCATCAAGTTAATCCTTTATTTTATTAGCCTAGATCTTCTGGAATTTTCTGTGAACACAGCATGGTTAATTCTAGTATCCCAAACTTAACCAACCAATCAACGAAGCCAACGAGCCCCAGCCAATCAGAGGCAGAGTTTGACCACCCGGCTCCGCCCGGCTCATCCTCCCCCTCCCCTCTATTCCCGCCCCCTCCGTCCAAGAGAGCACAGTAAGGCGTGTACACACATAATGATTGGCAGACCAGCGGGCCTGTCAGCGACCACCGTCGGGCTGTAGCGAGGAGGATTGTTCTGGAAGCTCAGGTCAGGATTTCTCGAACAGTCTGTAAAGGTACTAAAGCTGCCCAGCTACCCCCCCGTCCGCACTACACAGCTCACTATCCGGGTCGACTGCGACTTACAAGCGACACATTTCAATTTCGACACACTGAGGACCAAGGTAAATAATTTCAACATGTTTTATATCATAATAACGGACAACGGAGATGGTAACTGATAAAAATATAATATTAAACACTTTAACATTGTGTTAGCTAATATTAGCTTTGTTATTATATAGCTAATTTAAAGCTCAGGTGTTTTCCATCGAGGCTGCTATTTGACAACCTCTGACATGGAGATGATGAAGACTAAAGTGAAGATGGTGTAAAATATACCGTTACTTAATGGCAGTAACTATTAAGGACCACTACTACATGCTTGTCGTTTTTTTTTGTTTTTGGACAATTTACCGTCAAGGTTTGTGACAAAGTCATTATTTCGCCGGTATGTCAGCGTTACTTTCACATGTCAAAACTTTTTTCCAGCATTATCTTGGCAACTAACCCGCCCACATTACCTTCGCATTGCTCAAAGCTGGGAGACAGCAGCCACATGGTGCATTAGTGGTGCACTGGTCAGGCAGGACTTATGTTAAGTGGATGCACAACTTGAATCAGATTTGCTGAGCGGAGACATTGCCGGCAGATTTTTTGTTTTTAAGTCCGTGCCACCCTCCATAATGATCCAGTGTTCGGCCATCATTCACAAAACCTCCTCAGACGGTTAATAGGAGGAGCTTTCGATTTCTATGGAAACTGCTGGAGAGTTCTGTTCGCCTCTTGGTACCTTCTAGAAACTTGCATTTCGGCCGAGGAACCGGAAGGTGGAGTCATTTGTGCTGATGCTGATATGCAATTCTAGCCATGTGCGCCTCTCTGATCCTATAATAACTAATCAAGACAAGGAGACAGGAAAACAACTACACTGTCATTAATAATCTTAATGTGTGGGCTCAAATACAGGAATCCATCACTGTTATCTTGGCTGTGCAACTTAGAAATCATCAAGTTTAAGACAATTTAAATATATATATAAATAAACTGCTGTGTACATTTAACTTTCTACGTTCACTTCTATCATGCCAATACATTTTTATTGCATTTGCAGAATATAAAATGTGTATTATCGTATCTAACTTGTGTAAAGGCAGACGCAGACGCAGACAGGAGGGATTATAGGCAGGTGGAGCAGTGAGCAGAGCTGGACCGTCTGTCACGCCACCTGCCTGCACAAGCCATACAATACGTGCGCTCACATAAGTCATAATTACTGCTGCATACCTCGCTGCTATTTCAGATAACACATAACTGTCAACTGACTGCCGGTCAGCGCTTTAATAGTGGCGCTGAAAGGGGATGGAGCGTATTGATGGATACACGGCTGGCAGTTTGTGGTGGTGTGGATTGTATTATATTGTGAGGTGTAACTTTTAAGTACTTTGGAGATTACCCCAGGGTGATTGGCAGTGCGTGTTGTGGATGTGACAGGGGAGTGAGTCACCGTGCTGCAGCCGATCTACAGACGGATGAACACGGTCGCTCACACACTTCCATAACATGCCTGTAAATCTGTAAAAACATTATTCGTTATTGCAATTATGTACTATAATTGAAATAAGTGTGCAGGCCTGTGATTTAGGGAGACAAATACCAGCTGGTAGGATGTAACATTTATTATATATGCATATTCTAAAAAAGAATTTGTCGCCCTCTGCTTAGATGCCTGAATTACACGACCAACCAATGGAGGAGGAGGCTGAGACCTTTGCATTCCAGGCTGAGATTGCTCAGCTGATGTCTCTGATCATCAACACTTTCTATTCCAACAAAGAGATCTTCCTTAGGGAGCTCATCTCCAACTCCTCAGACGTAAGTTAGTCATATTATTATTCTGAAGCTGTGTTTTAGTCCCATGTTGTGTTAAAGGTGTTAATTGAGCTTGTTCTAAGGGAAGTTTTATATGTTGTGGCTATAATACGTCTATGCATATGCTGATAATCAAGGAATGGGAAGTGACAGATATTGAGTAATTAGATTTTTTTTTTTATTTCTGTCAGAACGTTTAATTATTTTTTTTCCTGCAGGCTCTGGACAAAATTCGATATGAGAGTCTCACTGACCCTAGCAAGCTGGACACTGGCAAGGACCTCAAAATCGAAGTCATTCCTAACAAAGAGGAACGCACCCTAACCCTGATTGACACAGGTATCGGCATGACCAAGGCCGACCTGATCAACAATCTGGGCACAATCGCCAAGTCTGGCACCAAGGCTTTCATGGAGGCTCTGCAGGCTGGAGCTGACATCTCCATGATTGGTCAGTTTGGTGTGGGTTTCTACTCTGCCTACCTGGTGGCTGAGAAGGTGACGGTCATAACCAAACACAACGATGACGAGCAGTACGCCTGGGAATCCTCTGCTGGAGGCTCATTCACAGTTAAAGTGGACAACTGTAAGTAATGTAAAGCTATGACTTTGTTGCACTTTACAGTTTGGTTTTATTGGTAGGGGTACCTACAGGAGGTGCCCAGGGTTATCTGTAAATTGCACTGACCCATCTTTTCCCCACATAGCTGAGCCCATGGGGCGTGGCACCAAGGTGATCCTACACTTGAAAGAAGACCAGATAGAATACATTGAGGAGCGAAGAATCAAAGAGATTGTGAAGAAGCACTCCCAGTTCATTGGCTATCCCATCACACTCTTTGTAAGTGCCATTTAAATGATCTTAATACATTTCCCACCTAATTTACGCAAGTTAAACCTGGGTCATTGAACTAATCCAAAAATCACGGCCATGTTTTTTTAATTCAGGTTGAGAAAGAGCGCGACAAGGAGGTGAGTGACGACGAGGCCGAGGAGGAGGAGAAGGAGAAAGACAAGGATGAAGACGAGGAGAAAGACGAGGACAAGCCCGAGATAGAGGATGTTGGGTCCGACGACGAGCACGACCACGACCACGACAAGTCTTGTGACAAAAAGAAGAAGAAGAAGAAGATCAAGGAGAAGTACATTGACCAGGAGGAGCTGAACAAGACCAAACCCCTGTGGACCCGTAACCCCGACGACATCACCAATGAGGAGTATGGAGAGTTCTACAAGAGCCTCACCAACGACTGGGAGGACCACCTGGCTGTCAAGGTAGGTCTCCTAGTTTACAGTTTGCCCATATTAGACTTATCTAATACTAGTAAGATGACTACATTTGAAAACTGAGCCTATAACGGACCTAATACACTATTTTTTCCACAGCACTTTTCAGTAGAGGGTCAGCTGGAATTCCGCGCCCTGCTCTTTGTGCCTCGACGCGCTCCCTTCGACCTCTTCGAGAACAAGAAGAAGAAGAACAACATCAAGCTGTACGTGCGCAGGGTCTTCATCATGGACAACTGCGACGAGCTCATCCCCGAATACCTCAGTGAGTATTAACCCAACTGTGGAACTACTAGCTTATACATTTGGTTCCTAAATCAAATAATCCTAATATATAATCTTGGAAATTTTAATATATTGCTCACCAGGCTGTCTTTATCCTCCCTGTTAGACTTCATCAAGGGTGTGGTGGACTCTGAGGATCTGCCCCTGAACATCTCCAGAGAGATGCTCCAGCAGAGCAAGATCCTGAAGGTCATCCGCAAGAACCTGGTCAAGAAGTGCCTGGAACTCTTCACTGAACTCGCCGAGGACAAGGACAACTACAAAAAGTACTACGAGCAGTTCTCAAAGAACATCAAGGTCAGTGTCCTCACTTTGCACCGTGTAAGCTGTTTCCCTGGTCTTGTCACACTCAAACATATGGCAGCTACCTTGCATTAAAACCTTGTGCCTTGGTTTGCTACCATGTTAAAATGTTGTCTATTCTATGTTAGCAGGATGGAGCTTGCTTTTGCTTCAGTGCAACGTTTTAGTTAATGATAACCCTTTGTTCCTCTGACCTTTTACACAGTAACCATCTGTCCGTTGGCCATATTGCCCGACTGTAAAGCTGCTTTCAGTCTTGTTTTGAGCTCCTTACTGCCATCTTCTGTTTAAACTGAGGCACTCTGATTATCAGTGGTTACAATTTATAGACCAGACAATATCAGTGTTTTTACATTAACACTGGTACGGTTAATGAAACGATAATGTAATTTTTGTGAGAATTTAATGTCAACTCAGTTGTCTACTGATGCAACTTTCTTTTAAACTGAGTGTTACTGACATTAAGTTTTCTCTGTCTTTCAGCTTGGCATCCACGAGGATTCACAAAACAGGAAGAAACTGTCTGAGCTGCTGCGCTACTACACCTCAGCTTCTGGAGACGAGGTGGTTTCCCTGAAGGACTATGTTACACGCATGAAAGACAACCAGAAACACATCTACTACATCACTGGTGAGGATGCTCTCCATCTATGGGCTGTTAATGTACATTAAAAAGCTATTTAAAATTAAGCGAACGGAGTTAATTAACGTGATTTTATGTAAACGTGTGACCACATTACAATGCCTATATTTCAGGTGAGACCAAAGACCAGGTGGCTAACTCTGCCTTCGTGGAGCGCCTTCGCAAAGCCGGCCTTGAGGTCATTTACATGATCGAGCCCATCGATGAGTACTGTGTCCAGCAGCTGAAGGAGTTTGAGGGCAAGAACCTGGTATCAGTGACCAAGGAAGGCCTGGAGCTGCCCGAGGACGACGACGAGAAGAAGAAGCAGGAGGAGAAGAAGGCTCAGTTCGAGAACCTGTGCAAGATCATGAAGGACATCTTGGAGAAGAAGGTGGAGAAGGTGAGCAGAAGTCAAACGGCATTAAAACACCCCATGAGGTGTTGTATGACTCTATATTGTGTATAATCTACTGTTGCGTTAATAAGGATGAAAATTAATTCTTGTGACCTCCGCAGGTTACGGTATCCAACCGCCTGGTCTCCTCCCCCTGCTGCATCGTCACCAGCACCTACGGCTGGACGGCCAACATGGAGAGGATCATGAAGGCTCAGGCTCTGAGGGACAACTCCACCATGGGCTACATGGCAGCTAAAAAGCACCTTGAGATCAACCCTGACCACCCCATTGTGGAGACCCTGAGGCAAAAGGCCGAGGCCGATAAGAATGACAAGTCTGTGAAGGATCTGGTCATCCTGCTCTTTGAGACTGCCCTGCTCTCCTCAGGATTCACCTTGGACGACCCCCAGACTCACTCTAATCGCATCTACAGAATGATCAAGCTGGGTCTTGGTGAGTATCTTTGTTGATCCAATGTAAATCTTTAATGCTCTTTCTTAACTTTGCTCCTTGCAAATCTATGAGCTATGAATTATTTCGGTTCACTGCGCCAAACGTCTGCCAATAAAGGGATTTTAAATAAACAATAACCTGACTTTCACTGACTCTTAATCTGCCTCCTTCTTTGTCTTTTAGGTATTGATGAAGATGATCTGACACCAGATGATGTCACCTCTGCCCCCACAGAGGACATGCCCCCTCTTGAAGGAGACGATGACGACACATCCAGGATGGAGGAGGTGGACTAGGCCTGGTTCTGTTGCCTGCTAGCGTTCAGAAGTAGTGTTGTAAAAAATTTAAAGTTTAATGTTGTAAATGAACCCGAAGTGTCCCTCCCTCAACCCCTTTTTGACCAAGTTCACTTTATTTTCCCCCTCATATGGCATGGACCATATGCAGTTCAGATTCATTCCTTTTAGAACTTTATTTTAAAAGTTGACACTTTTTGTATCTTGAGTTTTATTTAATGTGTTTGTTTTTTTTATTGATTGATGATCAATGTTCTTTGAGTGTTTTTACTTTAACTGTATATATATCAAAATTCATACTGGTACTTGAAACGGGTGGGACCCATAAATAAAGATTTATCCTGTTAACAAGTCAAGTTTTGTTCATCCTTACTGTCTCTCTGATAATCAAACTGCCATGGAGGGGGTGTAAAGACAACTAGTCTAGCTCTACTGCAAGTGAATTGTGGCATGTGCATGTATCATTGACCAGGCAGGGACTCCGTGGCTGACTCCACAAATACCTAGCATAGGACAGGATTGCAAAGACTTATTCAAGGACATGAACTGTGGTTGATAAGCAAATATTACAATACTGACACATTTGTCAAGCTGCAGCTATAGTGATGTGAATATTTGGTAGCCTTTGGGACATAGTAATATGTAACTGATTAAAGATAAGATGAATTGATTCTTCCAAGGACATTGTGTCACAATCACCCACTAGATTGTTCAGACAGGCTAGACAATAGTATCTGAAGCCAATACACTGACACTGGTGCAGAGACAGGAAATGAATTCATTACAAGAAAGAGCTGCAGTCACTTCATATACATAGGACCTTTTCACAGCAGGCATTTTGGCTTTGTCATAGCAGGAAAAATACTAATAACATCAATAATAGCTCTGTTCTATTCAGTTCTGTTCTATTAGTCCCTTAAAATGACAGTGTGACATTTTGGCATATTACCTATAGACAGACAAAGAAAATTTTATTTTTTGGGGGGAAAATTGGAATTGATGTGTGCAATTCAGGGAGAAAAACAGACAAAGTAAGTGACAGTAAAAGTCCAGTAGATGGCAGTAATGCAACACTAAGGGTGACTGCTGCTGCATTGAAATGAAGCTGGTCAAATATTCTAGAAAACTGTGAGGCATAGTGGTGTATACCAGCCAGAGGAAAATAGAAGTTAGGTAAAGAAGACTGGAAATTATATAAAGTATTGTCACAGTAAAGTTAGTAGACTAACTTAACCAGCTTCAGAAGAATGTGAGGGATATTCAGTAACAGAAAAAATAAATTATTATATTTTACAACGTTCACTTTTTAACTTTGGAGTTATAATTTGACTATTTCCCCACACACAACTCAAATATCTGAGAGCAAATGAGCGAAAACAACAATAATGTATCGGAATCATGGGATCTGAAGGATGACGAGCGGCCCACCATGTCACAAACAACGCCTGCAGCTGTCATCATGAGGCCGTAATAGCGTGTCAGTCTGAGCCGTTGCAGTCAGCTGACCGACAGCAGCCAATCACAGGCCGAGGACGGGCTGAACCGCCTTACGGTGTGGTGCCCTGAGAGTTGTCAAGGTTTTGATTGTGGAGTATCCGAGACGGGAGCAAGGGCGGCTACGGTTACACAATGCCGAATAAAACCAAAAAAGACAAGGTGAGTTTTTAAGAAATTTGCCGAAGAGGTTATGACGATTTGAAATAAAGTTTGCATGAGGTGCATTTTAAGTGTATGTATTGATAAACCGGCCTCAGAAGAAGACACCGCTATCAGCGCAGTGTCCCATCACACTAACGTTAGCCAACCAGCAGCAACCACCAGCTAGCCGCTGTCCTGCCAACATGTTAGCGTTTATTTAAATAAAGCGTGTGCAGAAGTGAGATAAGCCAGTGTACTTTAAATACACACGTTTTCCCGGACATTGTGTGTGTGTTTCTAAGTGTAACTGTAAGCACTTTGTATCGTTTTTAAGCTGAAAGCCCGGGTCGTGTGAATGCTATTGACTCTGAAGTACCGTTTTCTAGCTAGCAGCAGACCTGCCAGTGTATTCAAACAGAGACTGGGAGGGCAGGCAGGCTATATTTAGCAAGGATTCCTGCACGGCGGCATTCATTGATACACTGCTCACTGATGTTGTCAACCTACTTTTCTGGCAATGCCCAGTTGACTTCAGTACTTTGAACTTTTTTTTTTCTTGCAGGAGACTCCTAAGTCTGGCAAAGTGGGCAAGAGTGGAGGACAAGAGAATTCAGAGCATGAGGTAGGCTAACCAACAACAGGACGGCACTTTACTAGAAACTTCCTGACAGTAAGACAGCGGGACACGTTTAAATGATACTGCATGGTTACTGTCTGATCAGTGAGTCAGTGACATAATGAATGAGCCCTACATTATTGATGCCCTCTACAGTGATTCTGTTGAAGGTCTGTCAATAATGACTCAGATGATTAGAAGATAATTCCCTCAGATCACTAAACTAATCTACTGATGATGGGAAATCTTTTTAGAATAGCAAACATGTTGTATCACATTGTTTTTCGCCTCTGATAGAATTGTTACAGATACGGGGTTGTTTCTATCATGTGAAACCCAGTTTATTAATAGAATAGGGAGTGGCCGGTCGGTTTTTAGGCTGTAGTGCCTTTGTAACTGTGTCAATCCCTGATATGGTGTATTGTTCCACATGTAAACAGTGAGTCCTGAGTGTGCCCCTCACTCCTGGTTAAGTGTCAGCCCCGCCTGCTCCTGTTATTACCATTTAAAGGTCTTCTTTTATGGTGGAGATTTTCCCTATCTGAA
>NW_023340246.1:8182317-8187034 GCF_004916995.1 Morone saxatilis
AAGGATAGATGGTGTTATACAGTGTACAGATGGTAAAGCCCGGTTGTGATTTGTGATGTGGTCTTGACTAGTAAAGCCGGCCCTCAGATGCAGGAAAAAGGGCAGAAAACCTCCTGTGGAGTGGGAGGAGAAAAGCTCGCTCCTTTTAGGCCTCATGATTCTTTGAAGGTATTTGGCTTCACAATCCTTCTTGTGGCCGAGTTTTGTCGTGTATCGAATGAGTGGGCTTTTCGCTGTTCGATCGCAGCTTTTGTGACCTTCTGTGATATAAAAGGCATCCAGTTTTGTTCACATACTAATACTGAATGTGTGTCAGGTTCGGACCACAGTGACATATGTTAGTATTCCCTACTCAGGATTTCTTGTAACCACTGGAATCCTGTTTAGTGAGCTGTGGCTCGCAGGTTGAGGACTCGGTGGTGAAAAAGTCAGTGGAATTGTGACTGAACGTTTCTAAATGAGAATCTCACACAGAGGCAGGGTGCTGAGGAGCTTAGGGGTGGCAGGTTAGCCGGCTTCTGTTGACGAGTAGAGCGGTCGTCGGCAGGATTGGGTTGTACCTGGATCATTGTTGCCCTTCTGATGAGTCATGCCGCTGTTTGTTGATAACCTGGTGCTAAATTGCTTGTATGTGACACTGAACCTGGTCTCCACTGTTTGACCGTTTAATAGTCACACAATGCTTAAGAAAGTGCAAGCTTTTATTCAGTATTAATGTACTTTACGAATCCTTTCCAGAACTGCTGCCATGTATATTGCAGTATACAGTTAAAAGGCTAATACTGAATAAAATCAATAAAATATAATTGGTATGAAGTATTGTAAAAAAATCCATACTACTTTACTATCCAGCCATAATTCAGGGGGACATGTAAAATGACTTAAATCTTATAATATATAATCTAATATAATTTAATCAGAATTATGAAGGAAGCTAGATGAGCAAGTCATGAAGCACCTAGTGGGATCCTATTGTTGTTACTTTAATATCAGACTTCAAGCATAACATGAGGCAATCAATACAGTTCCAATGAGAGTCTAAACAGTCCCTGTCATTCTTGCTTTGTCCATTAATTGTAACAAAAGAAATCAATGTATGATGGGGCAAGGTCAACAGTCTCATGAACAAATGTGAACTGACAAAAAAAGACTGGTAGTATTTAAGTGAACAAAATGAAATGGTGAGCGCTCTACAGGTTATCACAGAGGTAATAGAGGTCGTAAATCTAACAAAAACAGTTTGTTGTGAACTTCTTCAGGCTGGAACTTGTCACAAGATTGCCAGAAGCCACTTGTATCAAAAGCTAATGCATCAATGTGTGCACGTTGTCAAGATGTGTCATAAAATGGTGGAAAATGGTTATATGATATGACTAGCCTAACACTTTTTTTGCATACATCTGGATTGGGTCACATCTGGCAAGGCCAAAGGGGGAGCCGATGTTGAATACCGAGAACGAAGGATGACAAATTGTGTTGGTCCTGTAATAACATTTGGGTTTGATCATAATGTCACATTAGTGCGCTACATGGTCATGTACTGTGTTTGTAAAACAGTACGAGGGCATTGAGTAGGGACCAGGTGCTGAGGTTTACAGTATGGTTTGGACACTGTTCTCATGATTTACCTCTGTTCCAAGATAAAATGCATCTGTTAAAAAATTCAACAAACAACGGATCCAACGTCTTCCACAACCTCTTTTATCACCATATCTAAACATCACTGAACCATTATGGAAAGATTTCAACTTCGTTCATTCTTCAAACAACTCTGTGCTTTTCTTTTTTACTGGAAGTAAAATCTTGATGCACTCATTTCAGATCTGGTATGACAGCTGACATCTGTTTGTGCAATTTGAAAAGCAAAAGGAGGTCCTCCTCCTCCTCCTCCTCCTAGACTTTTAATAATCATACTGTAAGGCTGGTTCA
Organism: Morone saxatilis; assembly: GCF_004916995.1. Taxonomy (NCBI): domain Eukaryota; kingdom Metazoa; phylum Chordata; class Actinopteri; family Moronidae; genus Morone; species Morone saxatilis. The sequence continues at coordinate 8,184,247 of NW_023340246.1, forward strand.
ACACCTGTTTGTATTTAAGTGGCTGCTATAATATACTGTCCAGTTGCACACGTGTCAGTTATAAGGCTTAAAGAAATCATCTATTTTGAAACCCATTTAAGAATTTGTTATGTATTTTATTTAAATGTCACTTTAATGTATGTCTCACAAAATTGTTTTTTTTTTTACTCTTTGACTTAATGGAAATGAGTTATGCAAAATGTTTCTACGTGTTCCCTCCACTGTTAGCTTTTTGTCTTCAGCCTCCCGGCCTTCTCTTGCTGGATAATAGCAAGTGATAGCAGCAATCAGGATTGCTGTTGTGTGTCAGCAGCCAAGTAACAGATCTACTACTGCACCAGCCGTGTGACAGATTGAAATTGCTCGGCTGCAAGCTGTCGTGGTTACCCCTCACCCTTCCTTTTATCCCATATAAGTGGTTACCAGAAGTGATGAGACTGAAGGGAATGTTTATAATATATAGGACGGCTTAAATTGCTGCCTCGGTACCATATCAGCGATGACATACATTCAGTTCATTCAATTATAAAATCATAGATGGCAGATGTTTCCACTTCGGCTTAATGAACTCACAAGTAGAAGAGTTAACTCCTATTTTCTTCATCACATGAATATGGAATCTAGTTTATAATAGAGGCCAGCTCAGCCTTATTTCCCACTTTACCTGACAGCTTGCATGCCCAGCTCCTAAGCTCCCGTCTAGTGCTGCAGACTGTGGCCAACTTTAGCTGAGTCTTAAATGAATGTAATAATTCCCCCGTGACTCCGACTGAAACAGCTCCACAGCTGCATCTGTTGAAGTAAGCTTTGTGCCATCAGGTGTGTGTTGATGAATGGATCCCAGCAGGCAGGTGGGACCAGCTGTGAGAAACATGCCACATTCAGTTGGTCCCACATCAGGATTATATCCAGCCCTACAAACCCTTCTGGTTTTTTGAAGTGGTTACAAAAATCTTAATGATTTGTTTTTTTTCTTGTGAACTTGAAGAGTTCCTCAAATAAATGAATAAAGGTACTGTTATACATAGTATGTGTAGTATTTCTATTGGGTTAAGTGTGGTTCATGACCTTAGTTACATAATGCAAGGCACTGTTTTGTAAATTAAATACTGTATGAAGAAAAAACGTCCCATGGTGTATGGCAGTCACACTGCACGGCTAGTGGCTGCATGCACACAGTTTAATCAGATTTCTAAGGAGGTTACTTGCACTCTCTTTTATTCACTTGCGCTACCTCAGTGACACTGATGTGGTTTTTTCTCTTGTTTCAGCAGAGCTCGAACAGGAAGGCTAGCAATAGTGTTCCTCCCACCACTCAGCTGCTAAAGGGGAAGCAGCCAGGTTCGCAGACACCTGTCAAAAAGGACAAGAGACAGAGCTCCTCTCGCTTCAGCTTGAGCAACAACAGGGAGCTGCAGAAACTGCCTGCTTTTAAAGGTATTTATGGATACAACAACTAAATCCTGTCATCTAATCACATAATGAACTAACTAGTTCTGAAGTTGTTGCACATACATGTACACATGCATGCACAATTACTCAGCCTGCTGTTTCCACGCTTGAAGGTTTTGAACTCAGTTGTGGAGTCAAATTGCCTTTTTTTTTGTGGACAAAAATAATACATTTAAAATGTTTTGAAACCGGAATTAAAGACTTAAGAAATTGCCCAGAGCAGAATTTTTCTTTAGGCATCATTACATCCCTGTAATCTTGACAGAGATAAGTGCAGGCCTCACACATATGCACACTAACAGGTACACACTCACTTATTCACTCACTCTTTCCACAATGAAATATCTATGAACATCCCCTACTGCATCACCCTCATTTTAATACCAAGCTGAGCATGACATTACGCAATACATGGAAGCAGAGGACGTACATGGCATGGACTTTGCGCTGGATTTATCCCAAGCGTCTATATTTAGTGGTAATCCAGAGATAAAGCTTTAATTCCATGGTCCTTGTGTTTCAGGATGTTGCCAATGACCAGCACTGTTTGGCAGCTATACTTCTATTCTTTCTCTCTTCCCTCCTTTATAGAAGAGAAAATTGGTGGATCTTTGCAGATGTATATTGATGTTTACTTTGAATGTCAAAGCTCAGGGCCAGCATGGCACCAGATGGAAAAGCGAGGAGTGGATGCTGCCGTTAGGCCTCTGGGCATATTATCTATGCACGTTTCTGCGTACATGCATGCATGAATACACACAACAACATTGTCTGCTGCCTTTTCCCGGTACTTTAAAAAGAATTATATAACTTTATATAACAACCTGAATTGTATTGAACTTTATCTCGCTGTTTCATAAGGGGAACAAAGCACGTGTGCACAAGCATCAGTACATTACAGTACAGGCATTTTGCTGCGACACACTGCATGTTGTACGCAGTCTCAGTATTAGTATGTGTGCAATGATGGCGTGTACGTCAGAACTTATGATGTGGCAACTCCCCATTTAAAGAGGGACGAGTAGATACCATCTGAGAAACCAGACTTCTCAAGAGCTTTGCTGTTAGCCCCTAAAAATACAATAACATGATTTTATTTCATTTGTTTTGTTTGTTTTTTTTAGGAAAAGAGTGCCTTTGTTTTTTATTTTTTCCTTCCTCTTCCTCGCTCTTAAAGTCTGAATACCCTACTTGCAATGAGCCATCGCTACAACACAACAAAGACAGCATTCCTCTTCAGGGAGAATTTACAAATGTTATTTCTGGCTTTGGGAGACTTGACAAAAGGCGACAGCAGCTGTTGCGTTGTGTGTGTGATTCGTTCACCTTTCAGACT
>NW_023340246.1:8187057-8216304 GCF_004916995.1 Morone saxatilis
GAGTTGATTCTACCATAAAATATACCTGAATCTTTATCTTGGTTAGCTATTACCCTTGTACTGTGTCAAGAAACCAAAAAGAATATCAGTTTCTGATAAAGGCTGCTCATTTCCCACACCCCAATGAAAGCTTTGATAACGTTCTGCAAAACATTATCCCACAGTGGCCCGGTAGATGTTATCACTTTGTCCTGTCCAAACATGCTCCTCGCTTGGCCTATTTTCTCTCCAGGCATGTTCACCACCTCCTGATGGAAACACATGTCCGAGAGCTCGTCCTGCAGAGCCACAAGGCAAGGCTGAAGAAAACAATAAAACCCTGACCTGAAGCTGGCCTTTCTACTATAAACTTGCCTCAAAACAAATTGTGCTTCTTGTGACTGCAGAGTACATTTTAACTGTCCCAGCACAGCAGTTTGAATTCTTCCTGTTGAAGACATGATCTAGTGAGCTTGAGGCTCTATGAGGCTCTACCAATGTACACAGTCTATAAATTAGTGTCTTCGATAAACATTTGCAGGAGACCTATCTGACTAACGCTCGTAAACAGAATATATATGCTCTAAAGGGGCCTGTTTGTGTCATTGTGGTCTCGTTTCAAGAGTGAACGTACTTGCCAAAAAGCACAGAACAACAGTTGTTGCCTCTGTATGTGTTCTCCTTTAAAGCAGGAGCAATCCTGCATGAAGCATCTGTCTCATAGGGTTTGTCGCCATCTGCTGGTATCAAATATTTAATTTACTGTAATGTTGGTTGACTGGGACAAATATTTTCATTATCAGGTCAGTAATGTAATATAATCTACCCCTGATATTTCAGCCGTGGAAAACAACCCTGATTCTAATAGATTAATTGAAATGTTTTTGCAGATAAAGGCATATTGTCTGTGTTTAACAAGCCAAGTAACAAGTTATATAATATCGATAGCAGTTTGGAACTAAGAATGTTTTAGTTCGGCACATATTAAAATTTTTAGATAAACTAGAATGATAATACAATCAATGTACTGGGAAGAGGGAGAGGAAAATGTGTCCACAGCTGTTTTCTTTTGAAGGATTCTAAAGGAATCTTGTGAGGAATCAGTTACTACAGAAGTTACATCACTCACTATAGAAACAGAGTGTCTGATGTTTTTTGCTTTAAACAGTAAGCCTTGTGTTGTGTTTGCTTAGCATTTGTAAGACTAGTATGTGTAGGCGACACTGACACATAAGCAGATTCAAACCTATTGTACAAGAATGCTTAATGTTAATCCCCTCTTTGTAAAGTTGTTTGCATATATTTTCTCTTTTTACAAGTTATCTTGTTTGTTTTTTAACAGCCAGGTTAAAGGTTTTAGTGTCTGTCAGGGTAGACACTGAAGCTCATGTAGATATATATTTTTCGAACGTAGTGGGCAGATACTTAAAGCAGGATGGGAAAGGGCAAGGCAGGTTTCAGGGAAGGGTTTCCTGTCCCACTCTTGCAGGTGGTAGAGGAAAAGACAAACACATTATCTGCATGACCTGCCGAGGATAGGTTGTGTCCACCCTGGATCATTTTTCAAACTTTAATTATTCTCTCCGGTATACATTGTATTGTATACATCCAACAATAACATTTTTTTGCATATTGTCTTGTGTATAATGGTATTTGTGAACAGTGATTCTCACTATACACAAAATGACATTTTCCATACAATTATAATAAAATCTTTCTCAGTAATGTAACACAGTTTTATTGGTAGTTTTTATGGTGATTTCTATCGAGTGTATTCAGCTTACAGACATGTGGCCGCAGGTGTTTCCACTTAGCATGTCCAACATTTATGATTGGCTGTGTCCCAACGTCATAGTCCCAATATAATTGCAGCTGAGAATCTGAACTGTTTGTCCTTTAATATTTTCAGTCTTTATATGAAAGTAATACAGAGCTGCCATACTGAGCTTGACCTCTCTAATTTGAATACATCACTTTACGTTAGTGTTAGAGTAAGCAGATGAATAGGAATTGATCTAGGATACCGACAGAGCTGCGTTTCTATCATTGGAAGCTGCTTAAGGGGAAAATTAAGCTCAGCTACTGTTAAAAGAGCCTCAGCTGTGTTGATTGTTCTGTTTCTCTAAATAGATTTGAGCCTTAAGCGCTTATTGTAGAGGACAATGACAATGATGATCAGCAGACCTGTAAATGAACCACTCAACTGTGTATTTTAAGCTGGCCCGCTGCTATCAGTGATGAATTTAGAGAAAGCTCTGCTGTAACACAAGCCAGCACACACTCTCCATCCCATCCAGGACCAGACTCATGATGCCTCACAAGTTCACTCTCTTTCTACTGCCAGAAATAGCACAGACAGAGCAAAAAAAAAAGCTCAAGCCTGACGAATGCATGTGCCAAAGGAGCTTTTGGAGAGTATTTGTAACAAGTGGGTGTGTTAAGCGTTGTCTTGTCTTGGGCAGAACAACAGATCTTCTGATGGGAGGGTGCCCCATGACTAGGGAAGAGTATAGCAAGAAAGAGCCCTTTATATGCTCAGACTACACCCTGCTGCTGAAATACTCCATTATTGTATATATTAGGACCAGCCAGACTGGATGTTGGACTGTCGCACTGCTAAATTGTGTTTGGTGATTAGATCATTATGCTCAGGATGTAGCCTAGATTGAGACATTGAAGGTTTCTGACATTGCTCACTGGCTTACAGTTTCTAACCAGTGTAGCAAAAGCAAACACCAGTCAAACCAGAAAGCTGGAAGAATTAGATTAGGGAGAAAAACAGAGAGAAATCATGTGTTGTATTTTTTCTTCTCAGCTTAAGAGTGAGCTTACTGGCTAGGATTAACTAGCATGGCATTATCCGTACATTTTACCCAATACCACATATGTTGTCAAATCAACAAATTGCACAAATACGTAAGTGAGAACTCAAGTCAGGCTCATCCAGTTGCACAAAATGAATATTGGAGAAAGAATGTAAACTTTAATTCTGCACTCTGCAGTCTATTACTACTACTACTTTTACACTAACACAACACTGCTCAGCAGGAGATGGGAAGATACACTAGCAAACACAACCAGGCCATTGAAATTAGGGGCTCTAGCCAAATGCGACATACAGACTTGAACCACCCTAACACCTCCTGCATCTCCAGCGCAGATGTATAAACCCCCAGGGAGGAGTTGTGACACGCTATTATGTGTTAAAACTGTTTAGCTCTCTGAAAACCCAAATAAGGCCAAACCAAAATAAAGTATTTTTGCACACACATTACATAAGTAACTGTGGACATAGTGACTCTTTGACCTAAAAACACACTGCTTTGATTGTGAAAGTCTGCAAAAGGTCCCCAGCTATATTATATAAAAGTGTTTTTTTTTTTTATTTAGACCAAAGTTTACAGCTACATCTGCTGGGAAAAGAAACATTAGCAACAACAAATCACCCTTTTCACATTTAAAAACATGGATATGAATTAGACTTTATAGAAATGTACATTTTATTAATTTAGATGTTTCTACTGTGTGTCACCTTATATATTTTTGACTAACCTCCACTTACAATAACAATAATGAGGAGTCTAAAATAATGCTCAAACTAATTGTATATGTGTTTAGATGTGTAAACTGTGAAATTTTGTTTTTAGCAAAAATGATGCAAACATTAAAGTTAGAATGCTACACACAAGCTCTGTTTATATAGAAAATGTGTGTGGATTGTTTTTGTTGGTACAGGTCTGGTTGTAATGCTAATGCTAATCCTCATGGGGTTAGCAAAGTTAGATTGCACAGGAAATTACTTTTTCCTTAGTGGTGTCTCTCTTGCGTGTCCCTCTTAAAATGTGTGATAGTGCTGCACCCCCTGCATTCCATCTACATGGTTTCGCATGGTGCTTTAGTACGTTAGTCGTAATCATTGTGCGTGTGTTTATAAATGTGCGTGTCTGTGTGTCTGTATGCTTGTGATCATTGCAGCATGATGACACACACACACACACTGTACATGGGGACTGGTAATAGTATGTGTTGTGATTGCGAGTGGATGCGCACTGTGATTCCTTTCTACCTCAATTTGGGAGAAGAATCGCCTTATTGTTACTTGATTTGCTGTATTTATAATTACACTTAGTTTGAGAGTATGATTTTGGTGCGAAACAACTGTCTGCGTGACTGTAGATTTGCCCTTTTCCCACACAGCTCAACAGTGCAGGGTTTTGTCCTCAGCGCTGCTGAGACAGACAGAGTGCAGCTCACTGCATATGCACATCCTGTGTTGCTCACATTCAGACTTCCTGCCTTCCTGTTTCTCTGTCACATACACCTGGGCTCAGGCTGTGGTCCTGGAGAGCCATCTGTCATGCAAAAACTCACACGTACACACAAAGAAAGCACACGCATAAAAAGGACAGTGTTGGACAATCTGTTAGACAAACCTCAGCTTATAGTTTATGTTTTGTATTCTGGTAGCTGTTTTATATTTAAAGCGAAAATCATGTTTAAACTTGCCCTGTGGCGTGTATGCTTGTGGTTCCATGTGTATTTCTTTTAATGCATTGAACTTTTTTGTGTATTGTATTGTAATTTGTCATGTCAGTTGTGGTATTGAGGTTTGTTGTTGGGTGTTAGGCTGTGAATAAGAAATGAGTAGTGTCACTACTACCCTTCCTCTGATTCACTGCAGCCTACATGTTGTGTAAGAATGTGTATTTCCTGGCCTTATTTTTTTGCATTTAAATACCAAAATGGTTAAAGTGATGGCAGGTCTATAGTTTGTGCTTTAAAACTCTTGACAGATGTAGCTGCTCTCGTTCCAATCGCAGTAACAGTCCCACCCCTTTCCCCTCAGCCCACCAACCAATCCTTTCCCTCATGTTTATTTATTCTGACAGCCAGCCCACGTGACAGCAGCCAGCCAACCGGGCGGCTGCAGTGAGGTATGACATCACTAACTAGCTGGTTCCCTCCAGCAGCAGGGGAGCTTCATTTTCTGCTCCGAGTGTTCGTGCTAAAATGGAGGCTGGCTCCTCGCCTTAGCCTGGGCTGCCCTCTTCTCCCCTGTCATGTTATGTTATAGACCTGCCAGTGGGATGGTTCTGGATGCACCGAGCTCCAATGGGCCTTTCCAGCCTGTGGCCCTCATGCATTTTAGAGGTGAGAATAGGAACTCCTCTTCCTCTGCTCTTCTGTGTTTGTGTGTTTCAAGGGGAAATGGGCAAGAATGTAGTTGCTATTTAGCAGCTGCAGCTGCTACTTTTGGATTTTGCAGAAGAAAATATTTGTGTCAGATGACTTTTGTTGACTAAAAGTTGCTACGAGAGACTTTGAGCATTTATCCTCTTAGTGTTGGTGGAGTATTTTGGGAGGAGGAAGCAGGGGATTGTGTTTGTATGTCACCGAGGAAGGGTTTTGCCAAGACATTGCATAGCTTAGCTTGAGTCAGGGAGGGAGGGCGAGAGAGTGAGAAGGAGTGCTAGTTTTGAGTCTCCCATCCCCCATCAAGACTGCTGATGTCATAGGAAGTGAGGTCAAAGCTTGTTGTGAGTGTGTGCATCTGTATTGTATTGTATACAGGTATGTGGTGTCAGCTGACGCACGTGCAAGTTGAAATGCTCCGTTTGTTTTTGCTGAACCTCCTCTCTTCTTCTGAGTTACTGTCTAAAGCCTGAATCTGGGTCCTTCAACAAGTGTAGAGCAGGGACACAAGCTGACACTAGCTGAATGCTGAGGGTGTCTCTAACTAAGTGTTTTAGTGTAATAACTTTAAGCCTAATGGTTGTTCATATATTACTTTCTTTGCAAACAACCTTGCTCACTATCACAACAGATGTGGCAGTGCACATTCAACATGCGGCCCATTATTGCACAAACATGCTACCATCAGTGAGATGTTGGACTAATGTTGTGACTTGCAAGGGTGTTAACATGGCCTCGTGAGTTTGAAAGAATAGGTGTACACAGCCACCTGACCTTATTTACATTGGTTAGCCTATGTCTGCACTGACACAGAATATGTACAAAGTATTTGCCACTGATTACCAGTTCATTTACCAGTTCATTATACATTCACCAGCTGATATTGTGGGATAGGAAATCTGTACTTGGTAGCAATTTGTGTCCATGAGTGGTTTCCTGTGTGCACGCCGGAGCCTTTAGATGAGTAAAGGTTATTTGCCCATCCATGCAGAGAGGCCTGTGTGTGAAGTCGACAGTTGCACAGCATGTCTCTTAATATTTTAGGCCTGTTCAGAAACCCTAGTGCTGTTGTGTAACAGGAGCTGGTAGACCTCTTGGCACTCAAAGGGTGATGAGATGAGGTGCTCATGGGTGGACCCATGTTTCAGCTTGTTACTAACAGGAATGGATCTTCCAGGTACTGATAAATTCAACCTAAAATCACTTGTTATACCTTGAATATGAACAGATGATCTCCATTTAACCTAATAAGCTTAAAGACTTTTAGCTACATTAAGCTGATTGATTTTTGTTTGTTTTGTTCTTGTTAATTTAGATACATATGAGGAGATTTCTTTGCACTTTTACATTAATGCCATTTCTTTTCCTGTTAAGTGTAAAAAAGAAAAAGAAAAAAGGGTTGAATACATGTAAGTATTGTATCTGCCAGAGAGGGAGCAGGGAAATAGTACAGTAACGGACACAGAAAGTGGTAGCAACAAGTTGTCCCCATAGTTGCATTGCTCAGTGGCAGCAGCTTCAGAGTTTTGTGAGCTTGAGCTTGTTGGAAGACAGAGTAAAAGAATATACTCAGCTGTGCCTTGCATAAACACAGTGTTGAAACAAAACAGATCCCCATTAGGGTTCTCCACGGATGTGGTAGCCGTAGCTCAGGGGTGAAGCAAATTGCCAGCTGTTTGACCTTTGATGTGGTCGATTAGATCCCTTTTGTGGCCAGTTGTTTGGACAGAGGGGATGAAGTATGATGTTACTTCAAAGCTACTGACTGACTTGTCACTATTCTACACTCTGTCTGAATATAGACAGTATTCATTTGGCCTGACTCCATGTTCGAAAGGTACTGTACTGCACAAGAAAGCCGTAAAGGCAGATATACACCAGAAGGGCAAGTCGTACAATGCCTCGTCTACCACCACAGGAAATTTAAGTGGCTAATATGTTTTTACGAGCGCTCTGTTTGGGGAGAAATACAACGCAGAAGAACGTTTAGGTCAAGAAAACAGTAGCATAATTGTTATTTGAAAAGAAAAATATGGCACTTACTGGTAGCACACAGGTCGCCGCATTTTGTGTTGTTGCGTGTCAATACCAGCTGTGACTCAGGAAAGTGGAGGTGTAGGGAAAGTCCCTCTGTCGGTGCTACGCAGTCCCAGGTTCAGGTTCTAGCCTCTGTGGGAGTGTGCACAACATACAGTGCGGAATTTCTTAGAATCGACTTGTTTCACCAGTTTCGACTGATATCCACTCTGATGTTTGTACCAGTTCCCCCACGCCGTAGGGACAAAAAGAGGGCTTCGGAGAAAATACTGCAAATGAATAAGTACAGATCACAATTTCGATCACAGATAAGTGTACATGCCACTTTCAAGTTTTGGAATATATCTACTAGTGGACATAATGGCTGGAACAATGACTTTAAAAGGCAGCTTTATGTGTTAATAAAATGGAGGTTAAACAAATGATGGACACAAAATGTTACTTGAAAAGATGTCAGCAAGACTAAGGCCATTTTAGATTTTATATAGAGATTTTTGTATGTCAATTATTTATCTGTTATGAGATAGTGCCTATACAGTGCTTTGTAGATTCATAGAATTGGTATGGAGTTTTTATTATTATTATTATTGCTGGGTTGTTGGTGTTTGCTAAATTACCTAAACACACCACTTCTCTGGAATCTTGATATTAACCTATATAACCTGTATAATTGTGCTTCCTCTTTTAATAAGCATAAACTGCCAAATGTTCTTCATAATAAGTAATTTGACTCATGGCATTCACAAGCTCACAGCTATCTTAATCTGCCATACATACACATGTTGGGACTGTTTGTGATATAGTTAACCTGATTGTCTTTGTGTGAGGTTGGCTGATAACACTTAAGCTTAACTGCCTTTTTTTTATTAGAGCAATTTCTCCTAGCCGTATGTGCTATTGTGGTTTGATTTTAGGATGTGTTTTGTAGGAGCATCATGCTGTTGGCACCACGATGAAGCTGTGTTTTCTGCTCTACCTGTTGCATACCTAGCCAAATTGCCACTAGGTTTAAATCCTTTTTGCTTAGTTTATGTGAACACAGTGACACAAAATGGTTTCTTAAGAGCAACGCCTCTTCCTTTCTACCTTTTTTGTGTTGACTGATTGGTGTTTTTACAAGGGTCGGTTTGGCTGACACGTCTCTTGGCTCCGCAGCTGATGGGCACAGAAAATCAGCATCAGTGTAACAACAGCAGCAGAAGCAGCCTGCATGCATCTTTGATTAGCGGCGGTCACCCCCTGGTCCAAAGTCCTATCTCTGCCTGTGGTCACCATGGTGACGTGCGGTACACATTCAGATTGTTAATGGGGAGACGAGACTGACTCATAAATCACAGGCTGTGACGAATGAATTAACTCTGGCCTATAGGTAGGTTTCATAAGGTGACATTTCGTTTTAAGACACTAATCCCCATTTTGGATGAAAATAATTGAGCGCCATTGCACTTCTTTTTGGTTTCAGGGTACCGTTTGTAGGAATCTGACCAAGTGATAAGGAGCTTGTTATGTTATTTTTTGCTGTTACCGACATTCAGTGTCAATTTGAAAGTAAAATAGTTATTGCCCTGAAAGCGGCATCTCCCATTTGACCTGTAGTTTTATCACTCTTACTCACTTCTTTCACTTGTTTATAAAGCATGACATGGCCTTAAGCACATTATGTGTCTGAAACATTTTGGTGTACAAGTTGGGTAAGCCCTTCAGGCCCTTTGGGTGCAGACTTGTAACGGTTCCAAAATAGAGAACTCTTTGTTTATTTGTGGAGTTGCTGGAAGTCTTAATATATTTTAATGAAACTCTTTTTGCCGCAGCAATTGAATAGTTATTATAATATATAACAATGTTTATTTGATTCCTTGATTAATTTAATTTTAATTTGTTTGGTAATTGTTGTGGATGATTTGTGCTAATCATGGATTCGTCTGAGGCAGCTGTTGTATGGTGATAACGCTTGCTTGCTGGCACAGAATGGTGGTTGGCTCATTGACAGTAAGTGTGCAGTAGCTACAAAAACGTGTAATGATTCTTAAATAGCAAGTTAATGATTCTACATACACAGGTGTGGCTCAGTGGTCCTGGAGGCAGATTTAGAGCCTCTGCATCATTGATGTAGCGGTGACACTGTCTTTGAAAGGGTAAATTATTGATTTAGGAAGTCTTTAAATGAAGTCTCCACATGTCACCACATGAACTCCACAGAAGCAAATTACAGTTGTAGTGAACCGGAATAACATTAAAGCTTTGGTACAAATTTACATCGACTGCGAGGGAGGGAGTGGGGTGAGACAAAAAATTACTTTTGGCACTGATTACCATGACAACAGACAAAGCTTTTGAAACATACAAGTCATTGCCCTAACATCTTTTTGCAGTGTTTATAAAAGACTGTGATGGGTTATTTACCATCCAGCTACTTTTTGGCCATTTCTCTGTCACCCATTCTGTCATGCCTGTGCTGATTTCCTGTATCACACTTTTATCCATGGTGATGATAGTGGGATAAAACGTGGTAGTTGATCAGTCAGTGACTGTTTATCAAACTAAACGAATATATTAAGATATTAGTGTGTGACAGCTCTGACACTGAGACACAGTTTCTCAGACACTCTTACTATCTTGGATGTAGGATATCTCTTTTAAAGAGAATTTGTTCGTGTTCTATGTTAAAGAAAGGTCTTCACACACAATGGCAGACCTGTTGATTCCAACCTTCCTTCCATGTCTGTCTTGCAGATGTTCCCCCTGCAGAGCAGGAGAAGCTGTTCATCCAGAAGTTGCGGCAGTGCTGCGTCCTCTTCGATTTTGTTTCGGACCCACTGAGTGATCTGAAATGGAAGGAGGTGAAACGGGCGGCCCTAAGCGAGATGGTGGAGTACATCACCCACAACAGGAACGTCATCACAGAACCAATCTACCCAGAGGTGGTTCACATGGTCAGTATTTTAAACAGACTACAGTCATTGACATTCGCATCAAGCAAAGTCATTAATAGTATTTTATTTTGAGCTATTTTGTCAAACATTAGTTAACAGAAGAAATAATAATTCTCCAATATTTTGAGCACTGAGCTAGTTAGTTACTTCAGAACTGTATATTATCCAACTCCAAGGAAGGCCAAAGGTCCCTGTATACCATACAATGCGTATGTTGCAGGCCTTCCCCTAGCTAGTGATTTTCTCTGCAGCTAGAGTGAGCCTATTTTACATAATAAGCCTGTATTATTAAGCTCCGTAAAAGAAATCATGTCTTTCTTCTCTTTGTGGCTCAGATCAGTGTAGCAGCAGTACAGTAGGTTGTTTAGGTTTAAGAAAGTTCACTTATATTAATTCCTCATTGTCTGTTGAGCTCTTTGAGGCATTCTTGTGAATAAGGCACCGCTGTATATCACTAAATGCGTGTGACCACGAAGAGCTTTCTGACTCAGTAGAACCAACTGAATTGCTTTCATATTCTATTAACCTCTGTATAAGGATCTGCAATTTGTTAAGAGTCTAGATCTTTCTTTTTTTATGTGGGCGCCATGGGGAGAGAATCTACTTTGCTTTCTACTGCCAGCAATACTTACTTGCCTATTTAGTAATTTTTTTAGCTTCTCACTGAGTCATAGGAAACTCACATGAGCATCACTGACCTCAGTTTGAACCCAAGGATTTGTGTCGCATAAACCTAACTTAATATTTATCTTTATAATCATTGGTTAGCCATTAGGTCAGCCATTTATTTTCTTTCCCCCAAGTGGTCACTTAGTGGCGTTTGTCTAAAGATGGCCAAAAAAGTTAACCCATATGAGGTCACTAAACCCAAATAGCGTCTACAGGTCTGAACCTGTTTATTCAGTTGGGCTGTAGATAGTGTGGTTGTTATTGAGCTCCTACTGTATATTTATTAGAAATGTGTTCCTCTGAGGTCGTGGCCTGGATGTTTTCATGGTGCCAGCTTTGCTTTCCCAAGCCAAATTAAAAAGCCTTTGATGTTAATCAAAGCTCTGCCTCAATGCCACATGGTAAACTGCAGATGATCAAGGTGCAAATTTACCCCCATCCTCCTTGTCGTGGCTTTATTTGATCAATGTTGCAGAAAATGCAACAGAGCTGCCAAATCAGCATGAAAATATACTCTTATTCCTTGCAGCCCCTTTCCCCTGCCCTCTTAAAGACAAAGACTCTTTGAAGCTCACTGATGGCTTTCATCATCAAAGTATGGAGATTGACATGACAAACTCATTTGTAGCCATAAAGAGTGTATTCTTATGTTAAGGCTGTACATATATTTTCTCCCACAAGCCCTTGTTCCTACAGGGCATGTTTGATGCCTCGGTGTGCAAGCTTTAGAACAATATTTTGGCAGACCTTTGGCTGACACGACAGTGGTTGTTCCATTAGTCCCATTCTCTGGGGGAGAAATAAGAAATGGTTTCTGCTAAGAATATAAACATGATGGGGAGTGAGTGTGTTTTGACCTTTGGTCGACTGCACTCTGGAGGGAGTGTCTAAGAGTGCTGTCTGGAAAGTGAGAATGGACAGAGAGAAAAGGTGGATGCTTTCCAATTTGGGGGATATTATTGTCAGTGAAACAGGCTGCTATCTCAGACAGGCACACAAGAAAATATTCAACCATCAAAACAAAATTTCATTCATTCTTTTTTATAAAGAAGATACAACATTTTCTCATTTAACATTTTGAAGGCCAATTAGATAGATTTGCCTCTAAACAAACTAACTAACTAAATTTGCCTAAAACATGAGGAGAAACCAGTTTGCAGAGGCTACATAACATTATACCAGTGTTTGTTTTAACATGTATTTGTATTGTGATCTATGCAGTGCAATAGCGAACATACCTCACTGTTTTAGTTCATGTTTGCATGGCAAAGCTTTTGCAAAGAGGCTTGTTGTCCTTATAGTACTTACCAGTCACCTCCCCTAAGAACCCATTGATTATTTGTTGTTTATGGGATAAGTAATTGATTGTAAACAGCCTTGTTTGCTTGTTAAATACTGTGGCCTCATCAGCTTCATTATTTCAGCTGTCAAAAATGTTTTAGAAGCAAGAAACTTTCAATCATCGTTTGTCAGGTGTCAGGTAGAGTAGACAAACTTAGCAACCACAGCTAATGCTCTCCAGGGTTTGGCAATAGCAAGCAAGCAGTTATTTTTTCACCCTTATTAAATGTAATTGTGAAATAAACTCATCTAATCTGATTTCTGCGTTGGTAGTTGAAACATGGTATTGTGAATCCGCTGTGTTGTCTAAGTGATGGTGAATTTTCAGTGGATTGTTGAGCTGACCTGTGTTACTCTGTTTTTTTTTCCCCCTCCAGTTTTCTGTGAATATGTTTAGGACGTTACCGCCATCATCCAACCCCACGGGTGCCGAGTTTGACCCAGAGGAAGATGAGCCTACGCTAGAGGCAGCGTGGCCACATCTACAGGTACACAGCATTCACACCAATACACAGACACACTCAGACCAACTCTTGTTTATTCACTGTAAACCGATGAGAGTAATTACTTTCGAGTGTTTTTGCTCTGCTTTCCACAGCTCGTCTATGAGTTCTTCCTACGGTTTTTAGAGTCACCTGACTTTCAACCAAACATAGCCAAAAAGTATATTGACCAGAAGTTTGTAATGCAGGTGAGCACATAATGATACAAGTTTGTGTGCATGGTTATACATGTTTGATTTAGGGAATTGTATGCACAATGTATTTCTCTTTAGATAGATCTTCTTTTATATGGTGCTCAGTTGAATTTGCTCTCAGAGCCTCACACTGTGACCTTTTTTGTGCACAGCTCTTAGATCTGTTTGACAGTGAAGACCCCAGGGAAAGAGATTTTTTAAAGACCACTCTTCATCGCATCTATGGCAAGTTCCTGGGCCTGCGAGCGTACATTAGGAAACAGATTAATAACATATTTTATAGGTGAGTGAGTAGATGAGTCAGGTACATTAGTGACACTTCTTCTCTGCGTTATATTTTGTTGGTGGCTGATGGAGTGTATTTTCTTAAATGTAGCACTGTGATGTATTACATGATGTAACCATGTTGCTGTTTTTCAGGTTCATTTATGAGACTGAACATCATAATGGAATAGCAGAATTACTGGAAATATTAGGCAGGTAAGATATTTTTGCGAGGTGCGCCAATAAAACCTTTTCTGATGTTGATGGTTCAGGGAGTAGTTTTTTTTTTTTCTTTTGTTTAATTTCCAATAAAGGTTTTCCGTAGCAAAATGATTAAATAGCCATATTGTCAAGCTTATTTTTCTAATGACCGTCTTTCTTTTTCCAGCATAATCAATGGATTCGCATTACCATTGAAAGAAGAGCACAAGATATTCCTGCTTAAAGTTCTGCTGCCATTACACAAAGTCAAGTCTCTTAGTGTATATCACCCACAGGTAACCACTTTGCCAGGCTCAAACATTGTGTTATACAATTTCTCTGCTATAAAAAAACTGATAACATCAGTGTTTACAATACTACAGTTCTGTTAGAAGGGTTAACATTATGTTGTCTTCCTTAGCTGGCCTACTGTGTGGTACAGTTCTTAGAGAAGGATAGCACCCTCACAGAACCGGTAAGATATGATTTATTAACGTTGTATAGTTGTTCATATTGTTCATATTGTTGATTGAATTATCCTTCAATATCCTGTCTATTCAAGGTTAGTTTATGGGTGTATAAACCCAAGGATTTCACTGCCAGAGTCTAGTTTTTGATCTTTACTCTCAATGTGATTTGTCAGGTATTCATGTAAAATATAAGTACAGTCTTTTATTATGTTATCAGGATTGCATGGTTGTATTATTTTAAAGTCAAGAGCAGAATAAATTAATAATTCATTTGTTTAATCTCTCTAAGTATATGTATTTCAAACTTTTTTTAAATGCTAGTACCTGTAGTACTTCAACAACTTATTGGATGGACAGATCAGCTGTCCATATGTTTTTCTCCTTCTCCTTCAACTTTTTCTTCTCCAATACGTCGGTTGTCCTTTTGTGTGCAGACAGTGATGGCTTTGTTAAAGTATTGGCCAAAAACCCACAGTCCAAAAGAGGTGATGTTCCTCAATGAGCTGGAGGAGATCCTGGATGTCATTGAGCCTTCGGAGTTTGTCAAAGTCATGGAGCCCCTCTTCAGACAGTTGGCCAAGTGTGTGTCCAGCCCACACTTTCAGGTCTGACATTCATCCCAGCGCACATATAACGTGATTTATTTTTCTCCATCAAAAGTCGCCTGTTTACATATGTAACCCTGTTATAAACGTATGTGTTGTTAGGTGGCAGAACGAGCTCTGTACTACTGGAACAATGAGTACATCATGAGTTTGATCAGTGACAACGCCGCCAAGATCCTGCCCATCATGTTCCCATCCCTCTACCGCAACTCCAAGACCCACTGGAACAAGTGAGTCGCCACACTGGCTTTCTCTCAGGTCTATCTCTGTGCTCCTCTACGAAGTGCATCAATCAGTTGACCTGTGGTAATGTTTGTCTGTCTGCAGGACGATCCACGGGTTGATCTACAACGCTCTCAAACTCTTTATGGAGATGAACCAGAAACTGTTTGATGACTGCACCCAACAGTTCAGGGCAGAGAAAAGCAAGTAAGTCACAAGCCAGACATCACACCAGTTTCGAGTGCAGCTACAGCTCTCTTGGTCCTATTACACGGTTACAAACATCATTAGAAAATGAATTAAAGTGACTAAGTAGGTAAATAAGCCAGAGAAGTGAACTGAACTCCTGAGTTGAACGTAACAGGTCAGTGTATCTTTGAGTTAATATTTTCTTTTGATGCAGTCTCTAATGATTTTGCCTGTTTTGTTTGGTGTCTCAGAGAGAAAGCCAAATGGAAAGAGAGAGAAGAAGCATGGCTGAAGATTGAGAATCTTGCAAAGTCAAACCCACAGGTGAGCAAAGAGATTTTAATGGAGTGATACATTAATACTGCAGACATGCTACTGACGATTGCCTCAGTAACTATAATTTTGTGATTAGAATAAACACCCAGTATGGCACAAGTGCTTCAGTTGCACAAATATAGCAAAAAAAAAGAAAAGAAGCTGAGTTGTTGAAGCAGGTAGACGCTCCATATATGTTCATGGTGGCACTAGAGAAAAGGTCCAAAATGAGTCTGAATGTGAAACCTAGAAATGGCTTCAAGTTGATCAAAGATTAAAAGTCAAAACCAGGAATAGACGAGCAAAAAGCAGAAAAGTCAGTCAGTGGTTATTTTTAACCATCCCTCCTCTTCTCTTCTTCCTGTACAGTTTCTGATGTACATTGACTCGGTAGACTCAGACAGTCCCATGGACATGGAGACAGATGGACCACTGCTAGATGATGTCAACATGCTAAAGAAAACAGTAGTGGAGGAAGCCACACAGGTCAGGAGTGTGTGTATATATATATCTATATATATATACATATATGTGTGTGCGTAGCGTAGTGTAGCAGTGAATATTGGTGTGTTTTTGAGTGAGGCAGGCGCTGTGGCTGACAGCCAAATACACTGCAAAAAGACTATGTACAATATGGTTGCTTTGTGTACTAAGGCTACAATTTAATAGATTGGTTGAAAGGTTGATTTTGTTAGTTTGGAGAAACACAGCTCTGCTTTTATCTTTATATATTACTGCTTTAGATAACACCCATCAGCTGGCTTTTTTCAATACATTCTCTTTATTATTCTCATTGGATATGTAAAGCTTGCCTTTCATAAACAGTGAAAGACTGGGAGCTGCCCCATGCTTTTTGAGCTCATGTACAACTTCTACAAAATGTAGCCCAAGGTACTTTAGATACTTTATGTTGTACCACTCCGCCATTAATCCAAATAACACCATTGTCCACTTTCACTTTATTCCTGTTTGCATTTTTTGTCTCTGTCTGAAGTTGTCACTTACAGATGTTTTATTGAGTTCTTCAGTCAAACATTGCTTATTGCCTTTTATATCTTTATATTTTGGTATGGTATAAAATGTTTATACTCAAATGGAGGCTTGAAAGCTTTTAGCTGTAACAGTGTGAATTGGACATAAAGTTAAATAAACTTTCTAACAGCTAAAACATTTGAGGCCATTTCAGGTAGTGTTGCACACTAGGAAGAAAAACTGTCTCCTTCATTCTATCCCATAAATAATGTCTTCTTTCAAGATCATTATTCAAAGCAGGCACGGGTCATGTGATTCCCAAAGTATTATCCCAGCTGTCTTCCAACTTCCAAGTGGAACAGGGGACAAACTGGGAGAGTCGGCACTTATCCTGTCATGCCGTGCAATTATTTATGTACAGCCATAGTGAGACATTTGGCAATGTTACTGAACTCTCTCTGTCTCACTGTCTCCATGTGTCCAGATCCAAAAAGATCAGCGTAGAGAGCGCCCACTGATGCGGAGGAAATCAGAACTCCCCAAGGACATCTGCACAGTCACAGCCTTGGAGCTGCACCGGAGAGCCGAGGAAATGCTGACGACGCACGACGGCCACTAAGAGACCACCCCGGACCCACCGTAAACCAGCAGCATCCACAGAGGAACCACAGGCCCACAGAGGCCAGCACAGCAACAAATCTCTGGTATCTCAGTCCAGCCCAGCACAGCACAGAACTGAACAGTCCCAACTCCTGACACAGAAAATGTCACCGTGCCCTGAACTTCACCCAAGATACTGTAGTGTCGTTATCTCTTTTTCCTCCCTCGCTTTTCTCTTTTGCTGTTTTTTCGGGGTGCTGTGCTGCCCCCTTCTGGTCATTTCTCTCAGGTGTTCTGTTCTGTGTGTGTGTGAGCTGTCTTCTCTTCTTGCCTCTTCTTTATAGATGTCAGGTGCTTGTACAAATATGAGCCCCCCCCCCCCACCCCCAACTGTAACCTCCACAGAGGACTTCTCTGGTTTCATTTTGAGTGGCTGAGAAAATGTCCGTTGTTTCTATATATTTAATATTAGCTATTTTTTTTCTCATAACATTTAAACAAGACAGCTGTTTGTATTTTTTCCTACATATTATATTAGGAGCTCCTCTCAAAGTCAGACACGCTTCCTATCCGTATAACCGTTCTGTTTGGAGCTTGCTATTTTTTCTCAGCTCATTTTCCATTCGCTGTGAAGATCCATTGATCTCTCTGTTAATCAGGACAGGGTCATCTCGGTCTCCCAGTAGAGTGTGTCTGTATGAAAAGCATTACAACACAGCTCTGTTGGTCAAACAGTGCTGGCCTAACAGACGTCATCCAGGTTCCAGGTTTTCCACCTAACAGATCTTTGTTTCTGTGTAGAAGCCTAGTTTGGTGCCAACTTCTCTCGTTAATTTAGTTTTACTAATTAGAAATTTGTAGGCAATAAGTTAACACGGGTTGCATTGTGTGTCGGCAGCTCAAACAATGGTCAGATAGTTTTGTTATTACATGTTTAGAGTCCAGCCCGGCTTGCTGCGCCTGTTATATGAGAGGGGGATTGTGGGATTTATTTTTGGTTGCCCCTTTCACATCCAGCCATTGTAGGAGTGTGTTTAACATGGTCATTAGCATTCAGTACAAGTCGCTGTCATTCATGTGAGACTTATGAGAGGTCAGAGAGATGTTGTTGCTCGTCTGGGATTTACACAATGTTGCTGCGGGTTGAGAGAAGTCGAACAGGGGGCAGAAACCGTGCTGATAGTGATCTTTTTCTACTCTTCTCAAGCAAGACCCTTTTATTTATAAAACACTTGTTCGAGATTAGACTGCTTCACAGATGAGGTATGTTTGGTTTGAAGAGGTCAAACATAAGCCTTTCTTTTCACAGTGCCTTTTATAGTCTAAGGGGATATTTGCTCAACTGAGAATCGAGTAGTAGCATGAACTAAAACGCCAGGTCAGTTTAAAAAATAAGATAAAATGTAACATTGGTTTCCAAAAACAGATGCGTTCAAGTCCATACTTGTCACACTTCCAGCCGCTTGGACTCCAGCGCATGCCTTGTTGAAGCTACAAAGTCTTTTGTAGTTCTAAGCTATAGAGGAGAAACAGAGTGGTCGCCCCCAAACCACTTCAGCGATGAAGCACTTCCTGATAAAACTTGAAAGAAAAAAGAAACACAACTGAAAAAAAAAAAAACAACAACTACTAGTAAAGAATTGAAATCCGTGATGCTGTCTGTCTTGGTGTGTGGGGGTCACCTCCCGTGGGGGTCACCTCCCCTGGGTGCCTGTCGATGAGAGCACAGGAGAGGAAATCACCTCCCATCGTGACTTTTCCATTCTGTGCCCCCACTGTCCCATTCCAGTTAGGATTTGTACCATTGTTTGACCCCTTCTGCCCAGACCTGCACACTGGCTGTAACCCTCCGCCCTTTCAGTGAAAAGCTACTACCCTGTAGGGCTTGTTATTTGGACATCTGTTTGATCTGCTTCTGGATGCTTGCAAGTTCTTTTTGTTTGTGGTTTTTACTCTTCCTTTGCCTGCAGAACCTCCTTGTCAGTGTTTCAACTGAATGTGCAAATTGTAAATAATACTGCAGTAACGTTGTTCGGTTCTCTCCATGTTTGTCTTGAAGAGCAACATTCACCAAAGGCTTTCACAAAAAAAGAAAACACCTCATCCCCTTCTAACCCCGGGTAATGCAGTGAATTTGATGAAAGGAATGTGATTCCATCCCTTCAGTTTCCTGCATCCTCTGACTGTTGGCCGTCATGCAGGAGTTCCCCATTGGTGACTGTTGTTCTTCTTGAAATGGCTTTAATATTGGCTTCTTTGGAGCTCTCTTCATTTTACATAAGCTTTGTTTTCTTTTTCTTTAAAAAGAATGAAGTGTCCTTTAGTATATATCTCATACTAAATGGCTTCATCTAATATTGTACATATAATGTACTTTTATTTTATGTTATAACTATTATTAAATGGTAGATTTCATATTTTGTAGAAAATACCCAATGTACAGAATGCAGAGGTTATTAGCAACTGCTGACAGTTGGTATGTGGCACAGACTTCAACACATGTGACTATTTACATTTAGAAACCGTATAGAATTTGGATAGTTTTTTATCTATTTGTAATCCAACATCTTCTCCGTTTTTTGTTTTTCATCTCCAGACATGTGTTGAGATTCTACATACATGAGCTTTTTTGTGTGTGCTTTTATCCAAATCTCCAGTGGTGTACATCTATCTATATACAGCAAATAAAGAGAACATGTGAGTTTTATATTTTCATCCTAAAAAAAACCAACCCTGTTCTGCGAGTCGTCATTGCTTATATTGAAGCTGAGTGAACACCAGCCCAGAATAATAGGCTTGTTAGAGGGTTTTCAATACAACCACGTCTTTCTGGACAGGTGATGCGCTGGAGCTTTTTCGTGTCTTTGTTGTCATGTTAACATGAACGTCAGTTTCTACATCAGGGGAGAGGAAAGAGGTGGTATAGAGAAAGAGATCATTTGGCACTTACATTAGACTCTGTGAAAAAGCCTGAGTAGTGAATGAATGACGATGTCTTGGTGTTCTCTCTCTCCACCTTTGAAGCTGCTGCTGGTAACCAACCAACACTCCACACAAGCTGCCATGCAGATAGACGAAGCTCTGCCAGTGATTTCATGCAGGTGCATCCTGTGTGGATCGCTGCGAGGCTTCAAGCAGAATGTCAAATATTCAGGTAAACTTTGACAAAACCATACACAGGTTATGAATATCCATTTATGTTTGTGTTTTATTTCTTTATATTTCTGTATATAAAAAATAAAGTCAGAAGTCCCTTTTGAGAAAGTCCAATTAACAGCAAGTCAAGTCTGTTGTTGTTGAAAACCAGTTCAAGTCCTAACACATTAGTCTGTTTGAATTTAACACTGAATCCAAATGTAGCAAACTTTAATTTGGAAAGTTGGAAAACAAAGTAAAAGGTCAAGTCAACAAAACTGTTCAGATCATGTGACTTGCAGAGTTTGTTCAGACCTTCCAACCTTCCAACCTTTTATCCACGAAGTAACAGCAGAAAAAAACAAGATAATATAACATATAGTAAACATATAAATATAAAAACGGATGTGCACATATTTTACATTGTATATGCAAGTCATGCACTAAGTTTAGATATGAACACCATGGTACTGTTAATAAATAATGTAGCGGAATGAGTATACAGAAAATGAAGAGAATACAGAAAGGACAGTTTATTAATTCACCTTCAGTCCTTAAAACTTTTGGAATATGCATTTATATAAATTATAAAGTGAACATGTTTATATTGTTTTATGATCTATAGTATTTTTGAGTCAAACATGGAAGCTAACCAGAAGAAAAAGAACCAAATCTCCTAAAGCCTAAAAATACATGACTTCTGATCCCTGATGGATTTGACAAATTCAAATCTAAATGAAATCCTCTGCTGCCACCTGCTGGATGAAACCGGTAAACATTCAAACCCCTTTAAAACCAGATGATTCATCTCCAGAGGTTTCTCGTAATCAGGGACATTTTTGTTGCACAAAAAGTTACACATTACTACATTAATTACTACTATACTAATGTAACTCAATGTGTAAATCCAGTATTTATACATGTCTGTACAGTTGTAACAGACCACCATTTCTACTTCACTTAAAAGCTTACTTAAAAACACTAAAACAAATTCATATAGTCTGACAGAAATGAAAACAGATCAATAATTCTTTCATTAAAGATAATTTTCAGAAATTGAATCTCATTTGCCATTATGTTATTTATGTTGTTCCCATGAATTATTTAACATTACACAAACAGTCAGTATTTCTTTTACCATATAATTCTATTATAAGAATAAGACTTATTGCATTTTGTCTGAAAGATTGGACGTATTACTTCTTGTTTAAATAAGCTGTGTTGTCTTGTGTCTGCTTTTATTTCAAATCAGTTGTTTTATCATGCCGCAGTATTGAATTACATTATCGCCTAATTCATGCATTACTGACTAAGCTGGCATTGATATTCTGGTTTAATTTATAAGTCATATTTTCATACAGTATAGTTTGAAGGACACTGCTTGCTGTTCTTTCAGAGATGTTGCTAGGTGCTGCCATCAGCCATTCACAGTTGCCCTAACACTGGCTGGTCTGAGGTCACTCAAAGTTCCTGTATTCATTTGAAGACAACAGTGAGGTTTGGCACCCGCCCACCCTCTTG
Source organism: Morone saxatilis (assembly GCF_004916995.1). Lineage (NCBI taxonomy): Eukaryota > Metazoa > Chordata > Actinopteri > Moronidae > Morone > Morone saxatilis. The sequence continues at coordinate 8,208,401 of NW_023340246.1, forward strand.
TGTCTAGCACCCCTGCTGGGATCTGCGCTGAACCAAGCTGAACCTGCAGGGATTTAGCATACAAATACACTTGCACATTTTTCGCCTCTAAAACACAAATGTTGTGCTGTGACGGTGATGATGACACAGTGAAAAAGACATTGCAATCATGTCTGTTTGGACTTATTGTTTGATTACTGCATTTTTCATTTGATGGATTCACCCTCAGCGCATTCCTGAGATCCCATTTCTCAGGGTCAATGACAAATGTATGTATTTACAAAATATTGCACTAAATATTGTAGCATAATAGCCTTTGTCTCTAAATGACTGCCCTAATGAGGATGCAAATTGTTTCACACAAAAAACCAATTTGCCTCATTATCAACACACTGTATCCCAATTATCTAAGAGGAAATATTCTTCTAGGCTGGATGCGCAATTGAAAATCAAAATATGTCAGTGGTTTTTGTGCGTAGTTAAAAGACTCTCTGTGCTCTCAGACGAGGTCACTTGGGTTCATGGTGTTTGCCCGCAGTCGGACTGCTGAACTGTCGTTCTTAAGTGAAATATGGCATGTTGTTTTTTGGGGTTTTCTGATCACCTTTCATTCTTTCACTGTCAGTGTTCAAATCTTGCTGAGCCCCCCCGCCCCAAACCCACCCCCTGTCACGACAGGAGATGTCAGAACCTATTGCCATGGAAACAGTGCTCAAATGTTTGGAGTGTCGACCCCCATTGTGACTGCATCCAATCAGATTTTAGGAAATGCTTTCAGCGCTGCATTACTATACTCTGAAGTGCGGTGTGGGTACATTTGTGCGGACCTGATTCTGGGTCTGGGTCTGTGTGTGTGTGTGTTTGTGTGGTGATGTTTGCGAGGACTGGGAGCCAGAAAGTGACTCATCACCCCACACTCGGGGGTCTGAAATCCGACTTAGCATCATCTCTTTCCTCTCACACTGAAGCTCTGTAGCACCTGAAGTCGTCTTGAGCAAAGTCAGAAGGCGCGCCTTGCACTTCACCTGCCCCCCCCGCCGAGGACTGAGGCTCGGGGTACGGCCCAGTCCCAGTTTTCTTTGATGGTTGACACTTGGCTTCAAAGTCCTCTGCATCAAAGCCGGGGACATGGGATCAGGCCCAGCAGCGGCCCAGCATCCTGCCTTAGACACACAAGAGAGAGAGGGAGAGAGAGACAGGATAGAGCCGTCTTCCCTTTAGGTTAATCCGGATTTAACAAGACTAACTTCCTTACAGGGGACACAACAAGACAAAGTTGGTGAAATTACACATAAAGAACAAAACACTGAGATCAAAGTGTGGTGAAAGTATTTTCCTCAGGGGAATAAAAATGTATGTTGTACAGAACTACAAAAAATGGAATAAAGATAGGAAATAAAAATAAGGTACAAAAGTTCACACAGTGAGATGGATTAACGACTACAACTATTGCATTGTGGTAGATGTGTTTGCATCAGAGTCTCTGAAGTCCACACTGTAGGGAGTATTACCTACATTATGTAATATTACCTAAGAGATAGTAGGAAACTCTGCTATATTAGCAAAAGACTAACAGTAAATATTAACTTTATGAACAAGTGCAGACTAGAAACATCATCATAATATATAATTCTGAAATGTAATACATACATTTTAATTTTTAATTTTAATTCTGTTATAGAGGACATGGAAAACCAGAAAGTCCTCACATTTGACATCAGTTAGAACCAATGAAATTTTGACACTTCTGTTTAAAAAAGGACCTCAAATGACATATCGATCAAAATATAAATTTTCTGTCAACTGGTGAAATAATATGATTTATAATTCCAGCTCTATTATATATTTCTTTTCAGATAAGCATGTTGCTTGTCAAACATCTAATATTTTCATTGTTTATAGATTCAAGTATAAAATAGACATAAAAATGTATGTCAAAACCTTGAGGGAGTGACAAATATGAAACAAATACAACTTTACAAAGTGCTCAAATTGTCTTTCCACATGTGCATATTCGACCGTGCTCTGTCATTTAATCATTTAATTTTGAATCAGGGTGCAGGATTTAGATTTGGAAACCTGCTGCGTTTTCTACAGACAGCACCAGGCTGACGACGTGGCAGCTTAAAGAAATAAAAGGTGAGAAGGGCAGAACTCAGAGGGTGGTATACGCTGTGACAGCAACGGTGCCTGTAAGTTACCGGGGAACAAACATTCCTACTAATTTTTCTTTTTCCGAAGGGAGGACAGTTGATAGAGTATATATATATATATATAGAGAGAGAGAGATGTTTTTGTGACTTGTATTCCCAGTGGGGTTTAAACATGATAATGATGTATGTTCAAGGTGTTAACCTCCAGAGTGTACTGGTGACGCTGTTAGATGAAACTGCTCTTAAACATGACAGCAGCTGCACTTCACTTTATTTTTTTATATTCAGTATATTCTTCACTTTAACTTTAGAGCTGAAACGATTAATCAGTTAACTCATTAATAACCAACCATTTTCATAATTAATCATTTTAGTCATTTTTAATGCAAAAATAACAAAAGAATTGTCTCTAGTTCTGGCCTCTCAGATGTGAACATTTCTCTTCTTTATTGTTTTCCCTTTGGATTTATTGCGTTGGATGAAACAAGACATTTGAAGATGTCACCATGGGGTCTGGGGAAAATATGCTAGGTATTTTTCACTATTTGCTGACATTTCAAAAATCAAAGGATTAATCAGTTAATCAAAAACAATAATGATAATGGGATTTAATGTTAGTTGCGTTGCTAATTTATCTATCATGTTCAGTTGTGGTGTGTTTATTAAACAGACAGAGGCCTGTCTTGGGAAATAATATCTAATTTGAAGATATAATGTTTTGATGTGCATGTTTACCAATTTTCAGCAAAAATCTAATTTTTTTTAAAGAGACCTTTTTAAGTCCAGGACTATGATAATTACTGCAAACCATCTACAGACCAACATCTGGAGGTGGAGAGGACATTGATCATTGCCTTCTGATTGATGGGTGCATAAGTCTGGCTGTGTGGCTGCCTCTGAGAACCGTCTAGGTAATTAAGAAGAACAGTTTGGTAAAACACCATATCCAGAAGCTTACTTTTCCTCCGTATATGGATCCAACCCTGATTATGACATGTGCAGCTCAGGTCTGATTGGGCCACAAGCTCTGGTTTCAGATAAACAAGAAGAGCAGAGTTACCACTCAACCTTAAATGCCACTTCTGCCTGATCAAAAATATATGAGTGTTGACATTGTTGAACCGTTCTCCAAAAACGTGTGCGTGCACGTGCTTGTGTATGTGCATTTGGGAGATAAAACTGTGGTAACCTCTTCAGCAGTAATCCTGCAGCCTGTCAGTCCGGGCACAACAGACCAGGATGCTCTTCCACCGTGACTGTCTGGAACATACACACTCACACAACCTTTATTATCTTCCAGTATCTGGGGCACCTGGGGACAACCCCATTGTCTGAAGCCATGCAGACACATAAGCCTTCGTCTGTACAAGGGACACAGGTAGCTGTCTGACTATATGTGGGGCAGATGAACCAGAGCAGTGCAGGCACGGTGGCCTCACCTGACCGTCTGGAGCCTCGCTGCTCTCGGCACACAAGGTCAGAACACACTTGAGAGACATGAGGGGGAGAAAACACTGAGAGCAGAGCACTATCTTGTGTTTGGAAAGGCAGACAGAGGGAACTGGTGGGTGAAACAGACAAGCAGAGAGAGACACACGCAGAGGTCTTTCACACTCTTTTGCTCTTTTTCCACTTGGCTGAGCGATAGATGGATGTGCAGAAAGTGATGGAGGCAACCTTTTGCAGAACGGGATGTTCAGATGAGAGACTATTGAAAACAGCTCGGATGAATGATTTTTCTCAGCATGTGCATGGATGCATTTATGGGTGTTTTGCACTTACTGTGTAGGTAGCAAGGGGTATGCTCTGCAGGTAAACTGTGTCTGGGCGTGTAGTATATGTATTACGTGATTTGTACAGAATGGGGATTCCATCTCATCCTCCTCCCACTCAAGATTCACTCAGACAATCTGTGAGCATACACATACTCTGCAGAGCTCCCTTACATTATTGCTGGATGTAAATATGTTTTTTTTTATTAAAGGAAAGCTTTCAGTTCAGTTTTTTACAGATTCTCGTGAATATAAACACATCTGAAATAGGAACAAGCATGCAAGCTGTAGTAGAAACAACATACACGATTATATTGAGTACACTCTGCAATGACGTGTAAATGATTCTGTTCTTTAAAGTCACACTGCCACACGCGATCTTTTAACAGACGCACTCCATTGACAGAAAGCAAATAGGAGCCCCTTCTGCTGGATCTAATTGAAATGTTATAGCCTTATATCTGGTAGTCAAGTAGGGTCAAGCTGATTTAGTGCTGTTGAGTCTCGAGAGTGTCTCATACAAACATCTGACTTTATTAATTTTCTGGTGGGTGGTGGAGGAAGGATAATCTGCGGCACGTCCACCCTCGGGTTCAGAAGGAAACCCATTGCTTTTTAGAACTTTCTCCCCTCTCAAGATTCATAAGTCATGGTTGTTTGTCTGCACGTGCTGTGTAAACTCGGAAAAAACACTTGGAAACATGTTGCCTCAGATGTCATTAGAAATACTGTGGGCGGCATTTGGCACGGGTGAGGGTGCCTGTGCACTCAGAGTGAGAGCTGCACCTAGTCTGAGGACATTCAAAGTGTGCACTGAAGTAACTGGGCTTCATGTTTGTCAGGTGTATCAGAGGTCAGGGCAGTATCCCGTTTGGCGTTGGGAAATTGGATGAATAAATTATTTTTATTGACTGTGTGCAGCAAAAGCAGTGTGGGTAATGTTACTTTTAAAAGATTTAAAACATTACTGCCATTTAAAAGTGAAAATAACCTTGTAAGAGTACTTCTGTGTTACCAAAAATGAGAACCCTGTGCTGTCAAATGTATTGACTCAATGTAACATGGGCATACGGTAAGGTTTAAACAGTAATGGATTGCTTATTTGAAAATGTAACTAAATACATAATTAATTAATTGCAAAATAACAGAAAAGTAATCTACTTTTACTCTAACGCATTACTTTGTAGCCCGAACACTGGTCATATGGGCATTTGTCAAACAGTCATTGTTCACATAAAGTAAAGAGTGGAGTCAATGACAACACTCAAAAAGAATAAAAAAAAGTGGTGCTGGTGACAAGCTATATTGGTTTTTCTTTAAAGCTTACCAAAATTTTAAAAAGATATGGTAACGAGATTTTCAAGGAGTTCCAGGAGAAAAGCGGCTGAAAACGAAATGCATGTAAATGTGCTCTTTATATAGATTTTTGGAGAATTTTGCTGGAGTACACTTAAAATATAAATTATTTTTTGTCAACAGTGTCTTTGACAGCGGGCATGTTCACATGCAACACAACAGTACATCCATTGATCAGATAAAGCCTCCCTCTCTGACACTGTCTGTTCCACTTTAGTCTTTCCACACACTGGCTCTACCAAATCAATTTGTTATTACGTGATGAGATGCATGATTACATCCAATGTCAACATAAAAAATGTGAGCAAGCTCAGCTTCCATAGCGCACTACATTATGTTATGTGCTTATATGTGTGTATATCCACCTCAGCATGTCTCTGATCTGTCTGACCCTGTCTTCTGCATTACATCAGCTGACAGATAGTGAGGATTTAAATGAATTGTGTGGCTGCTTTTCAAAGGCAGTTCAATACGGGGCCTACTGTGTGGTAAAAATGGTAATCATTCAACAATTGTGAATAAACTATTTCAAATTCAGACGTTACCGACCATTGTAATCACTAGATCAGAATCTTTTAACCCACTCATTAATTATTGAAGCAAAACACGTCATTCTTTAGCCCGAATCATGTTAATGTAATAGGTTAAACCCAGCCCCAAGGAAATTAAGCAGCCAATAAAACTTCCCAAATTTTTACAGTTATGAAACGACCAAACAGCAAGTCCCAAATCAGTTCAGTCACATGGTCATTAACTGCATAGTAAAGCTAAATAGTGAAAGTGAAAAAAAAATTATATTCATATTGCTAGCAGATAGATAGATAGATAGATAGATCGATGGAGACCAATGGTCTCAAGGTTTCAGCTGAAATGAAATATGCCCCCTTCTGCTGAGACTATGACTCCCAAAGGAAAAAAGGACAGAAATATGAGGAAAACAACTGAAAGAACAGGAGTTAGCAGCTAACTTAACACACCTTTACAATGCTCAAACATACAGCTACATACATGCTTTTCAACTAAAATACGCAATGTTTAACTTTAACATGTGACAAGTTAGCTACCTGAATTTTACTTGTTTCTGGCACACCTTGGCAGGCAGGTGTGCAGTGAATGTGATCAACACTAACGGGATGCATATGGATCTACTCAACACTTTAAAACTGGAGCAACTGCTCTCTCTTTTCAGTTATACTGCTACACTATGCATTCACTCCTTAGAGGCTAATGCTAATCTTAGCCATAACTTCAGCTAACCGTATCCTAATTCTTCAAAGTGTTAACCCTAATGTAAAAATGAGTTAACCCTGTGTGCACCAGACTTTAGTCCCTAGATGATAGTCCCCTTGTGCGATGATGTGAACCGATTTCAGCCACTTTGTGATGAAGACAGAGGAACAATAAATACATTTTCATATGCTGCTCAGGGGTATTAACGACTGAAAGACAAGTAGGTGGTATTCCCACTTCTGTACCGATCAACACGTCAGAGGTGCAGAGACATGCGTCATGCAGAGGCCTCGCTGTACCAGCTCTGAGGCTCTGAAGTGGAGTAGGATAGGAGAGAAAAGTGAGGCTGGAGGCGAGAGACTGTATGTCAAGCGACACTTTGATGTTACTGGCATCCAATGGTATTCATCTGATGTACTGAATACTTTACAGTGTGCATTTGGTTCAGTATTTTTGACAGAATGATCAGAAGAGGGAAGATGCAATAAACTGTAGGATTCACTTCACAAAGATATCCAAATTGTCTGATACCCGACTGACGTTTTCTGTCTTCATTAAAATCTTTTCTGTCAGTTTGGGTCAGGAGAAGACATGAGTGTGAGCCTTAACTGTCGGCTTTGTTATTGAGAGCAGCACCCAGTGACATCTGCAACCGCCAGATCTCTAGATAAATTGATCTCATAGCAACCACATTGCCATGGTAACCGGGATACAGATGCCATGCTGAGGTGATATGCAGAGTGACTGGCTGCCAGACTGACATTTTTTCCAAAAGAAAACACATAACTGAATGATTCATCTAGTTTCCGTCCTAAAATTATTGTCTGCATCATTGACCTCCTACTATTTCCTGCCTATTCTTCTTCTACTAATTACTTTTTACCATTTCTCCAAACCAGCCTCCTCTCACAGTGATTGATGTTCCTCTTCATGTGGATCAGTAATATTTGAAAAAGTTGGTACACGTATCATTTGTAAGCACTTCTTGCATTTTTAGTTTTTTACTCTATTTACAAAATAAGATTAAAACAATAGTTTTAGTTTATTATATTTTGAGTGGATGTACACATATGTGGGCACTAAGAACATTGTTCAAATGAATTTTGATGCTTGTATGTGGCATTAGTCAATCCCCTTATACACACTGAAATAAAGATGAATTAATTTAAGATTGAAAGACAAAAGATAAACTACAAATTATGTGCTGGAAATTCCATTTTGTGATTGGCTGTACTCAGGCAGAAGTCTTAAAACCTGCATACTATGTAAAGGCGAGCAGGGGGAGCTCCATTGGTTGCAATAAAAAAATTATACCATGCACTCTAATGGAGAAATGAGCCAACTTCTCACCTGATTTATTGGCTCAGTAAACAGTTTCCTAATGAGTTTATAGTCTCAATAGCTAGTTTCAAGT
>NW_023340246.1:8216404-8222966 GCF_004916995.1 Morone saxatilis
AGTCGCTAGTTTCACATCTTCTTCCATACATTATGATGTTCATTTAGTAAATTATGGTCCAATTTAGAGTAAAATAGATGATAAAGGTCAAACTAGGCAGTGCTGATCAATTACAAAGCAAGATTCTGTTACTCCGTTGCCTATTTCTCACCTAAAATCCTCTTAGAAACATTTGTTAGTCAACTGTTTAACTGTAATACAAGATTGTGTGTGACCAGGCGAGTTGCCATTGTTACCTGCTTCAGACGAGTTAAAATGGCCAAACTCGAGGCTTCAGAACTGTACTCCACAAATAAATGGGTGACGTCATGATAGGATCACACTTCCTTCCTGTTGCCCTGACTAACCTTAGTCTATATAAATACTTGATCTACTGTAGCTGTATGTTCATGTTACAGGGCAAAATTGTATTGTATTTTTTTTTCACATTGCATTGTAATACCCTGTTTAAAGTGATGCACAAACATATTATCAATGTGGATACTGTATGCTAATAGATAAAGGAGTGGTGATAATACAGTTGTAAATGCTTTGAATTTAATATAGATATACTGTAGGCATACAGCAGGTGATAGAACGCTCATTACCACCATAAAACTTGACTTGGACTTCTGTTTAAATTTGTACTACAATTCCTCAGATTTGACGGCTGTTTGAGGGAATCCAAAAAAACAACAACAAAGCAACAAAAAACAAAACCTTCACTTAAAAGGACTGTGCCTCATTGATTGGTCTAACTCAGGCTGCTGTAAAGTCACATGAACTTCAGTTGAATTTTAAATGCATTTTTGTACAGAATGAGGACTGCAGATTTTGTACTTCAACTCTTAAAATCGCATTAGCAAGGGATCTCTTTGTGGCTATTATGGGGAGAAGGAATAAACATATATGAGTATATTTCCATGACAGACTTAAAATGTGAACCCTTCTTTTAAAAGAATTTACCTGTGCAAATGTGAAATAACTGATAAATAAGAACAGAACACTGGTCACCTTTAATGCATTAGTTTAAACTTATATGAACTTATATCAAAGTCAAATACCAGCATACTGTCTTCTCTGGTCAACACCCCACTGGAAATGACTTTTCACTGCTCCTATGGCTCTTTCAATAATATCATTATTGCTTATGCTGTGTACATAGTTTATGAAATGGACTCTAACCACACAAGAGTTATTGTCTAGTTCATTTTATTTATTATTGCTATATGTTTGTTTGTTTTTTTGTTTATATTGTCTGCACATTTCTATACACTATATGAGACTAATATCCACCAGGCTCAGACTTGATTCTATTAAAATGCTTCCCTGCTCAGTACAGCTCCTGCAGGAGTCTTACAGCTGTGGAAGCCACTTAACATCTTCCTTCACCTGTATGCTATTTATTATACTTTTAAATTTAATGTGAACCTGTACTTGATAGACATCAAAATGTCTGCCTTCAGTCTGATACCAAATAAAAATCTTCTGTGAGAAAACTCTAAAGTTACCCTGAGGGCCACTGAGGTCAGGACATCTAAAATTGTAAAATGTGTTAGAGTGTCTCTCTGCATGGATACACTGTCTTATGGTTGCAAACCTTGTTTTCTACATCATATGACTTCAAGGGCTTGCAGCTAAACAGAAAGTCATGGGATTGTCTAGATGAAAAGATATTATTTCAACAGGGCATTTTATGTCCTGTCAAGCTGTACCTTGTCTCAAACAGCATAACTATAATTTTATTTCATGAACTGTACATGATAGTAGGGCATGGGAATATCTTTTGATGTACTAAGTCAGCACTTATGGCCCTAATTCTGAGGAGGCACTGTTTTTTTTTCGCAACAAGATGGGCCTTTTGTTGTCTGTAAGTAATGCAGTATATAAGGGGTGGAGTCATGGGTGGAGCAGAGTGATTGTAACGACAACAGATACAACAGAAAAGTCCAGACAGGGAATATGCACATAATGTACAATATATACATACTTAATCTTAAAATAACATGCCAACAAGCCTTAACCTATAAAATATGCGGATGGAAAGTATATTTTATGAGGATAAGTTTATTCTTTCTGTGATGGATATCCAAACTACAATGACCCATTATTAGCTTCTAGCCAGCAGATACGGAGCAACATTCCTTTGGAGTCATGTTTCTGAAAGTCCAATATTCACACTGCATGGCTGTATTTTGGTGTTGGACAGAGAGCATAGGGTTTATTATAGGTTTTTTGCAGAAAACACCTGTCTGCTGTAGCTGGAAAAGACACTGATTAAAGGTCCTGTGTGTAACATTTGAAGGATCTATTGGCAGAAATTAAATATAATATTCATTGGTATGTTTTCATTACCTTAGAATGAGCCATTTTTATCTACAGAAGGAGCTGGTCCTCCTCTACAGAGGCTGCCATGTTGGACTGCCATGTTTCTACAGTAGCCCATAACAGACAAACCAAACACTGGCACTAGATAAGGGCTTTCAGGCATTTTCTGGCGCGTTTCACGGCCACTGTAGTTGCTCCCTCATGCTTGGTAATGCAAGTGTGTTGCATTCTTTAACTACACTGCTAGATGTCACTAAATCCTACACAGGGTTGCCGGGATTTTCTTTTCCGTCATTGGACAAATATTCCATATTAGCCTTTAGGCATATTGTAATTCAGGTGGTCTGAGTAAAAAATATTTTTCACCTTAACTGTTGGCCAATCAAAGGTCATTTCAGAGACAGGTTGTTCCTATTGGCTGTTCTACAAATGCACATGCACGTCCCTGCAGATGGTGAAAGCCTCATTTAATAGTGATTCATTCTGCAACTCCTTTGCTTGCAACAGCATAAAACACACGTCCCGGCTTCACAGGGAGCTTCAGGTTCATTATGTTGCCATTGGGTTCGGATCGATGAGTGGCAAAGAGTGTGGTGTGTGCGTGGTGTACTAGCCTCTCATCCCTGTGTTAGACAGGTCGTAGACCACAAGCTCAGGAGAACTTTGGTTCTTTAACTTGGTGATCAGCAGTGGCAGCACAGACTTTGTTGGTTTAAGTTTGCCAAGCAGCAACTAGAACAGATGACAGTGGTGAAAAGTCCCTGAAGAAGAACATGCTGAGACAGACTGAACTGGTGCGGAATCAGTGACTCATCACGAAGGTCTGCAGGGCTCCAGTTGAATCAACACTCAGAATCAAAGCAAGGGGATTCAGTAGAACTCTGCCAGCATTCACTGCATGACTCTAAACTTCACTTGAACTCAAGCAGCAACCGCCACGGCTCAGTGCTAAAGGCAGTGCCCCAGTGTGTTACACTGAGCTGGAGTTCTTGAAATTGTCCTAACTCCAACTGTAATGAAGCAGATTTTTAATTCCTAGGAGTCCTGGATATCTTATTTTTTGCCCCCCTGCTCCCGGTAATTGCCTATGCCTTTCAAACGCTTTGCTGTAACCTCAGTTTTCTGTTATAAATTTGCGTTTGAAAGGCACAGGCAAACCCTAACCCTAACCCGAACTGAGTAGGAAAACTCACAGCATCTAACTAGAAATACAAAGTCACTTAGCAGTTAGGGACAAATGTCAAGGATCTATTGTAGAGCTGACTTTAAATTACATCTCTTATTTAAGTACTTGTTCCATCATAGAGATGTCGGTGACTTTCTTTCGAGTTATTTTATGTATTAAGTGGAGTTTAAAACAACTATGAACTTCTGTTAGAAGAAATCAAAAGAAGCTCTGTGTAGGAATACATTTGCATAAATGTGAACCTTTTTTAACGTGAGGGGAGTCATTAAAGCCATTGGGCTTTAAAGCCATTAGAAATTGTTCTCCAGGGTCCATTATACCAAATGTATTGGCAAAGATATCTTGTCCGTACCAAGGAGCTTTGATTGACAAACAGACAGATGAACATTACTGTTCTTAAGCTTCACTGCTGGTGGGGAAAAAGGAAAAAAAATCGAAATATTTACCAACCAAATTGCAGAAAATGTTGTGTTTTCTATCCATTATTCACAGCCAGTAGAAAGGATTCAGATGAACATGGCTTCATGGGGTCTCATACAGCATTATTTTTGTGTTTAGACGATAGCAGAGTCCTGAGGCTCATTCCTGCTGCACTGGGTTATTGTGCTGTGGTTGAGGTCATGTTCTTTGTATTAGAAGCCTGGGCTGAACGCCAAGTCCTCAGGTCTCTTTACAGTATCAGGTCCATGTTCATTAACAGAGAGAACAGCAGCATCACACCTTGGCACAGACAGAGTTTAGCCATGTGTAACCACCTATAATAGACACAGCATGGCAGGGCAGCAGGAAACACACCTAACACTTGCGACAGCTGTGTGTCACTGCCAGGTTACATCCTACAACTGCCTTTTTTTGCATTGGATTCAATAAAGCATTCTGCTTCTCGAAATCCATGTATGCGACTTAGACTCGCATCATAGATAACCTCAAGCTTTTGGCAGAATAAAAAAAAAAAGTGATTACTTCACAGCAGAAGATGATTGAAAACAGACTTTATTGAAATGCTGTGATCACAAAATAAATAGCTTTTGGTGTTTGCAGAGACAGCTGATTTTCTGTTTGTTCTGTTTGCTGACATAAGCACAGAAGAAATATATGCATTATAAGCAAAAATCGGACTTTTGTCCTTGAAGAGTCCTACAGCCTTGAATGTTATTGTGTAAGCAAAAAAACATTTTATCTAGAACAATTTAAACACAGTGATTCCTGGCCCAGTCCTCTGTATGTATAACACCTCATTTAAATTACATGCATAGCAACAACAGTATATCAGCAGAGGCTTTAGTCTTTGTCAGTGTCTATTTCAGCCTTAAAGTTGCAGGAAAATTAATTTAGAATTATGTTTCTTCCATATGTGTTGTACTGTGCAAAACGTTTGATATTGCAGAAATCAACAAATAATGGCTAAAACTCACTCAATAATGACAGCAGAAACAACTAATCCATGTGTTGTAGGTTGTAATCGCAATGCACAAACATGACACCCACTGTAAAGGTAGCAGAGTAATCCCACAGCCATAAAAGGCATTTAGATCTTTAAGTTGTCTGAATTTCCATTTTATAGTCAACCTAATGTTTTTTAGTTAACACAAAGATCTTTAAGTTGTCTGGTATGACATTAAACAGATATTTTTAAGCTTAAACAACTTAAATTAATGATTTACTTTGCTTGGAAATTTTGAGGCAATTGGTTTCCTGATATTTTATTGTGAATGCTTAGACTTCAAATGATAACTTTTTGTGAGTACTGCTTACTTAATATAAGGTTGATATTTTATAATCATCCTTACTATTCAAGATGAGATGAGATGAGATGAGAGATTAAATCTGAGGTAACTTCACTAGGATCTTTAAGTTGTCTGAATTGACATTTTATAGTCAACCTGACTAATCATGTTGTGTTAACTCTACTCAAGTTTACTGCAATGACATGAGTTGCTTAATGCAGTTATTTTCAGCTTAAACAACTTCAAATTAATATTTTCTACTTCAATTAGAAATTTTGAGGCAATAGGTTTTCTGACTTTTTAGGTAAAGTCAACTTATCACAATCTACAGTGTGTATCTTGGATGAGCCTACAATAACCAGATCTGCGAACAGTCCAGAGCAGCTTCAAGTCCAAACCAACCATAAACCAAATGATCTGTTTGCGCTGAACACTGTTGAGTGGATCTGTGTATTAATACGTCAATCGCTAAAACAACACATATAATGTCACATGTGCACAGCTATATAATAGTAAAATGTGTACATAACAAATTGGTATAGCACTTCCATTTGACTATTAATTAGAAAAAAACGTATCCATTGCTAGTTACTTAAAAACATAAAAAAAAAAGTTAGGGCATAAGGGGGTGACAATCTGAGACCTTCTATAACTAATGGTTACACACTATTATCGGATATAGTATTATCATGATTGAGCAACAAAGCTAGACATTTTGGGGGACGATGGGATAATGAGTTCTGTAGCACTTTGTAATTCTGCTGTGATTCATTTCAAAATGATTATGTGCTACTTACCCACACTGGAGGAGTAAAGATGATAACAAAATGAGGATGTAATACTACATAGTTCTTATAACTACAATAAATGTGTGTGTTTACTTTGGAACACACAGAGGTTCAGGGAAAAGAGTATTGTCAGGAATATACTGTGTCCTCAAGGCTGAACTAGGAAATAAAGATAGTACAATTTAATTAAAGAGACTGTATAGAAGCAATTTACAGCAATTGAAATTTGTAATGTTTCTAAGACTTGATGGCAAGACAACATAAACACATTCACCTTCAAATTCATGATTTTGAGTTTCCTGCACCCTTACATAAGTTGCAAGAAAATGGAGAATAAATATGGTCCAGGTTATAGCTTTGTGTGTAGCCATTACGCAGCTAATATAGTTAAGATGATTAAAACTAAAGTGTATTTTATCCGTCAGATGTGTGAGATGAAAAGCACATCTGAAACACGATGGATATTCTGAGAGCGGGTCGTCCTTTAATCGGAAGGTTGTTGGTTCGATCCCCGTCTCCTGCCGCCACATGTTGAAGTATCCTTGAGCAAGATA
>NW_023340246.1:8223066-8228314 GCF_004916995.1 Morone saxatilis
CATATGATATGAGTTAATAAACTCAAATTGCTTAAGACAATCAGAGTATGTAAATAGTACTCAGTCACCAGACATTACAGGATTAACATCAGAGTCAGAGGGAAGTAATACAAAAGGTAGTGATCAGACCAAATGTGATGGAGTCAGAGGAAAGTAAAGGTAGGTGTAGGGGTTTGGTCAAGGTGGAAGCAAGACAACAAGAATACACATTTAGAATATGAAGATCAAGGGACCCAAACAGTGGGGGGAATGTGAATTTTCTTCCTCAACAGTACTCTGAGAAACTTCCACACCAGTTTCCAGCCAACAACTCTGGAAGGGGCTCAGAGAGATAATCAACTACAAACCTAAACCCCCCCCCCCCACTCCATCAACGACTTGCGCCTGGCAAACGAGCTGAATGAGTTCTACTGTCGCTTTGACAGACAAAGGGACAGTCCTGACACCATCCACCAGCTCCATTTCACCAGCTCATGCCCAGCTCAGCAGGAGCCTGGGCCTCTCCACAACTCCACACACAACTGTGTCCCCTCCCTCCTTCACCACAGTGACGACTCTCTGCCTCCAGGAGAGTGAAGTCAGCAGGCTCTTTGTGAGGCAGGACCCCCCGCAAAGCAGCCGGACCAACCACCCTGAAGCGCTGTTTCCAGTGTTCACTGACATCTTCAACACCTCACTGGAGACGTGTCATGTGCCAGCCTGCACTGACACGGCTGACCTTTGACCAGGCTGTGCTGATCAAATAACACAGAAAATCACCTCTTCCAACACCATATGGTACGCTGCTGCCACTGCCAAGGACAAGGGCAGACTGCAGCGCATCATCCGCTCAGCTGAGAAGGTGATCGGCATCAAATCTGCCATCCCTCCAGGACCTGTACACCTCCAGGACCCTCCCACTCTAACACTTCCCTCTGGCAGGAGGCTGCGGTCCATCAGGACCAGAACCTCCCGCTACAAGAACACTTTTTCCCCTCTGCAGCTTGCCTCATCAACAAAGCCTGGGACCCCCACTGACACTGACTCTTAAACCACCCACCCTGAACCTATGCGTTACATGAATGCACTTTCCTCTGATTTTATCTTTGTGCATTGCAAATATCATTATATGTCACACTGCTAACTTGCAGATTTCTGTACAGCTCTACACTCCTTTGTTTAAATATTCGGCCATATTGTACATAATGTCTCCCTTTATTGTTTTTATTTGATACATTGTTAATTTGATTAGTGCAGCTTTATTTTTACTTTTGTTAAAATACATCCAGTGTAGGGGGCACAGGATGTAATAAGATTTGGATCAGAAGTTGCTATAACATTTAAACATAAACAATGAATGAGCTATGTGATCAGTCTGATCTCAGGCACTTTGTTATAATTGATATTTTAGAGTCCCAGATTGCCCCTCCTCGGAATTTCCCATGATGCTACAAGAGGGATTATGAGTTGAGACTGTTTTTGTGTGTTATTCAACAGTTAGTAACTTTATTTAACCAGGGGAAATGCCTCACTGAGATTATGAATCTTTTGTGTGCTGGCCAAGACAGCAAAGAAATTGTTTGGTCTAAATCAAATCACATTTTATAACACAGTAAATGTCTCAACAACAAAATGGATGTTCTTGCCACTTTTGTCTGGTGCCTGTATGTCTAGAAGATAAAGGGAGAAATTAAGCAGCATAATTGTCTAAATCTAACACAAAATGTCATCATAGTTTTTATACATACATGTACAAATGAGTAACACATTAAAGGAAGAACCAGAGTACCTGAGAACCTGGTACAATTAATCTTAATCCCACCAACTACACGCAGACTCCAGAGGTTTACTTTTTTCCCATATCACACAGGTGCTTATTCTATCATTCCAATTTTTCATGACTTTGTCAATCAATTTTGCTTCCTGTTTTAATTAGTGCTATTTAAAAATACCAATGTATCCAGGTCCTGAGGGACTCAAAAGCACCCAATTTGGTATCACACACCATCAAGGGAAGTAGAGGCACTCACGGATGCAACAGACACAGATTTTCTCGACGACTATAAATACTGCTCTCCCCAAGGTAAATGTCCAAGTCAGAAATAGAAATATTAAAAAGATAATTTCATAATAAAATGTTTAATGACTATCAGATTAAATGTTAATGTTCTATCATACAAGAAAAGGATCTCAAATAGTGTCATGTGACCGACATGCAGCCCAGGCATGATCAGGAAATGGTGTCAGTGTGGGAAAAGGCACAAATGTTGTGCATTTTTGAGACTGCAGAGGGAAAAAGCGAAAAGGGAGGGAGGGGAAAGCGTTTCTCAGAGCTCCAAGATGTGTTTGGTTGTAATAAATCTAAACTTTATCTCTATAATACAGTTTTTGTTTTTTAGGAAACAATGGCAAGCAGATCAAGACTGGCCAAACTTGGCACTCCTGGAGTTTTGATTCAATTTCTAAATGAGGGCAAGCTCTGAGAAGACTGATGATTCCAGTCCAGAGACTAATTATATTTATAAGGATCATGTTTCAGAGGCTTCTGAATACAGTGACACTGAAATTGCAATGCACCTGAATCTCACCCAGACATTGCAGGGCCCTCAACACTTGTAAACTATACCACTGAGCCACCACTAGTTGAAGGAAGACAAGAAAGGGGAAGGGCTAGAGCCAGGTGTAGGGCTAGGGGTAAGGGTATAGCTCTAGCAGTGAGTAGACATGGGCAAAACCATGGCATAGAGCGTAACAAAGCAGCTGGAGCTGGAGAGAAAGCCAGTGACATACCATATCATGGCAAAAATGTGACAGTGTGGGAAAAAAAATCCAGCAGGGTGAAGATGACCTAATCAGCTGAACTAATTAGAAATCAACCAGGTGTAACAAAGGCAGCAGAGTGCAAAAAAAGAATCTCTGTCTGAATCCAGAAATGATTGATGTTATAGTGAGTGAAACTAACAGAGAAGCTCACAACGAATGGAATGAGAGTCATCCCACTAACATTAGTGATAAATTAAAGTCATTGGCCTTTTGATTGTAGCAAGGGTGTCTAAAGATAACCATGAGACTGTAGATTCCCTTCAGTCAGAGACTGAAAAGAAACCTGTGTCCACTGGTACAATGTCCAGAACAAGATTCAAACACATTTTGAGATACATGAGGTTTAACTAATTAATTTTCCTAGTCCCAATGGGTAGGTATGATGAGGATTAAGGAAATAACATTCAATAATCCATTGCTGCATGTATAAAAATGCTGAGCAGGCCGACTTGATTTGGATTTTGTATCTAGCTGGCAAGATGAAAAGATCTAAGTGACTTTGAACAACGGTTCATTGTTGGGGCATGGCTGGCATGGACCTTCATCACAAAGTCTGCTCAACAGCAACTAAGTAACATCTGCATTTAGAACTGTCGAAAATCATCCTCAGGTGACTGAGAATGTCAGTGTTTGATAGGTGATCAGATTGTGTCAGCAAGAACAGTCCGTCGACAATTACATATAGAAATATATTATTAGTAGGGTTACAGTGTGTAAAACCTCTCATTACAAAGATAAATGCATATTTGAGAGTTCAGTGGTGTAAAAAACATAGATGCTGATCTACAGAGATATGGAAAAACGTAATATAGTCAGATGAGTCACCATAGTCTCAACAAGCATGTGTGGTGTACACTAAGAGAACTGAAAGCTTGACCCCTACAGTGAGGGGATCCGATGGCTCTGTTATTCTGTGGCGTGCATTTTGCTGGCATGATTTGGGTCTATCATAAATCAATAAAAAAGTTGTTCTGAGTGATCACCTTTATCCTATGATGAAACATTTCTATCGTGATGGGAGCAGTTTCTTCCAGGACGACAATGCCTCCATCCATAGGCCATGAGTGGAGGAATGGTTTGATAAGTATGAAGATGATGTGATATAATATAATAAAAAAATATTGAATGATTATTTTTATGATAATGTATCTAATTCCAATTGTATGTCATTCTCAAAAACAACTGCTGGATAGCAGTATTGTAAACGTAAAGGGCTATAAAGGTTATGATTTTGGATGTTACAAGGACTGTGATAAATACAAATGCAGATCCCATGTTCTGGTTGAATAAAGAAAAGGAAACTTTCTTTTACTCTGATTTTATGCATATGGATTGTTGCCCTAAAAGTAGATTTTGTAAAAAAATAGCAACATATCACCTTACTTACAGTGTTGCAATATACTGAATCAAACCTGTGTATTGTGATACATATATCGTATTGCGAAATTACGACTACTCATATCACTTGAAAACATTGAACTCATTTGTCTTGGAGCCAACTAAAAATAACACTGTCCTCTGCATAATTTCAATTGGTCCTATTTTCACATGGGATTTTGGACCGAAAACACCAATTGAGGAATAATGTTTCGAAAGAATGGCGCTCCAGTACACTGAAGCTGTTTTGGTGTCATGTAATGGCCCAACACCTTGCTAAGACACTTTATGTTCCTTTAATTTGTCACCTGTCTTATTGTATGGATGAATAAGAAATAGCCATGGCATCATTCAGTTTTGAAGAGTTTTTCTTTTCAGTTCAGCATAGAATAACAAAAGGTCATTGGATTGAACAGACTTTGCACTGAGTTCGAAACACTGGTTGCTGCTTACAGTGTCACGTAAGTTCCACCTTTAGACCTTAATACATAACATTGATTTTGTTTTATAACTTCAAATCCAAGGCAAGCAAACTATGGGGAAGCCAGGGGGAGCTTCGCTCTTCTTTCTAAGACATTAGTTCTCTTGAATATGATTTGTGAAATTCTGGGTGGTCTGCAAAACAGTGACAATATGTTATTTTTGAAATGAATTTCTATTTTCTTCATCATAATAGATCATGTGTAAAATGAGGCAATTATTGATGTATGTATGTCATTAATTGTTAATTATATATCAGATGTGCTGAGAAAGCTGTGAAAAAGATTGCATCATTGAGCAACAGACCCCTTAATGTGTTCCTGTTGGAGCTGTTGGCAAAAGAACAAAACACTGCTTGGACGGTTTTGGAGCTGGCCATCCCACATGTCCAGCTGATGATGCTGCGTAACCTCACCAAACCTGAAAAGCTCTAAACAGTCCATGAAACTGTAGAATTTATGTCAAACTTGTATCCACAAAAAAGTGGGAAGTGAAGTGGAAGTGCTGATATAGCTGTTCAGTCACTGAGAAACACTGGTTATGTATGTTAGCCATAGTAATGTTCTTGTCATGTTTATATGGTTTTGTT
>NW_023340246.1:8228414-8233806 GCF_004916995.1 Morone saxatilis
TTGTGTTTATACATGCTGGCCTATTTAATTTCGTATAAGAGTGGGTGATACCAACCTCCTCTATGCAGAACTCCAAAGCTCCCACTTTAGCTATTAATAATAATTTTGGTTGCAGTTATTAATTTAATTATTAATTTGACTGGGGGTTGCTATGCCTTCTTCATTGTAAGGTGTGCTAGAAAACATAAAAAATACACACACAGGTTCAAGGGATTTGTTGACATACTGTTCTAAATGTCTTTTTTTTTCACACTGTTAGATACCACTATATGACATTGTGTTGGAAAATCTCAATAAAAAGCTTTGGAAACCAAAAAAAAAGTACACACACAGCAGGCCTATATCTCAGCATTTGGTTTACTTCTGTGAAGAAAAGTAATTGGAAAGTAAAGGAAATTGACAAATAGAACAATGCCCAAGCGTCAGGGAAAAGAAACAATGAATTTGTCAAAAAAAAGAAGCCTAGTAAGTACGGATGTCCCGAGTCATATAATATTGAGTATCTGCTAATACCAAATCCTGATCAGATACTTTATTTATTTATTTTTGAGATTACATAGTCCCCCAGTGCACACTTACACACACAAGTATATTAAAATCAATCCAATGTATATGCTTGACAATTAAATAGCTCTGCATTGGATCAAGAAACCAAATTTATTATATATTTATTTAAATACTTTACCTTATAAAATAACAAACCCTCTGTAATCTCTTTTGGTCTGGAGGGAGTTTCAGTGTTTGGTGCTTAGGTGCAGCTTTTATCTGAGTTACCTGAATAAACTGTACTTTGCAGACTGTTTATTTCCGTCGTCTCTACATCATTAATTACTCTTATTGGGTTTTTGTTGAGTGTGGTTGTGTCGGATCTCTACCATCTCTCCTCCTCCGAGCAGAGGCTGCCTTTGCTCTCTCTCACACACACACAAAGCAAGTGCTGACGATGGTTGCACCATGCATGAAAGATTCCTGAGTAACAGCTGTGTGACAGCTGAGGTATCAATACAGCTCAATATAGCCGATGCCAATCATTGAGATTGGATCCGGAGACCCCTACTAGTAAGTATGCATGAATGATAAGAACATAATATAACATTATACAGACAGAGAATTGCATAAAAAGTTCCCTAAATAAAAATCTGCTAGATATTCATCAAAATCACTTGTTTTACACACACGTTTTGTAGTTGCTGAGTTCACTATTTGGGTTAATTGTTAATTGTAATAATGTGTTTTGAATATAACATGAAATATTCATAAAATGTCAATTAGTTAGGGGTCCGTTTATTAAATGATAGAAAAGGAGTCCTTTTAGGAGAAAGGTTGGAAACCACTGGTCTAATGCATCCTGACAGATATCTTTCTCAGGGCTTCATCAGCTGAATTCAGCAACCCCCAACTACAGTCACCTGCTGTGTGGTTTTAATGTATGTTTAATGTCACTACACGCATGTTCTGTACGGCTGCTTGTGCCCTTATGCAAGCGCAGGGTTGAACTGAAAATCCCCCTCACCTTCATCCTCAAAACTCCTTCACTGTTACTATGCAAAAAAGAAAAGTATGTCCCAATTTAAACCTCCTTTTTAAATCAATTGCAGCCCTTCAGGCGCAAACACAGTGATAAGAGGGTCAGCCAATCAGCGATGTCTGACCAAAGAGCTTTTTAAAATTACAGTGGTGACCTGAGACTGACTGATAACACAAGAAGAAAGGCTATCATTGTCAAGCAGGATGGACCTTAGATTCCCTGAGTGATTGTTAAGTGATTGAAGTTGGGGGGGCTTTGTGTTTTTTTTCTCATTAGTCTAGATGCCTAGAATACCCGACATCATATAACAACCATTTATGATGACATCCTTTATATATATATATATATTCTATACAACATTACAACAAAAGGACTCAAATATCATAAAGTACTCACACACAGCAGGAACATACATGAGAGATAGTGACTTAACACAGAAACAGTCAGACTGTCAGCTAAATTAACAGAAACCACCAGACCAGGTAATAATAGTTCATTAAAATGCAGTGCAATGAGAATAGTCCTTATCTGCAAGGGTCACATAGTGCCTCTGTCAGCAGTGAGCCTATATATTTACAGTCAGATGCCCAAGAGATAATCGTTGCGTGTTCTTCAAATGTTTTTCATTCTGTATCATATCAGATTGTCTCTCCCGAGCAGCCACTCACGGGCTGCTGGTTTTGAATGTGTACGTTCAAGTATAGTTGCCATAACGCACTGTCGCGATGGGGGTGGCCTCTGAGTGAATCCTTCATGGGCTAAAAATCCGATTGACCTCAAAGCCAGCTCTAATACTGTCCAAGCAGCGATTTCTTCTTTTGCCGCAGCTTCGAGGTGAAAACATAACTTTAAGTGCTCTTAAATTTTTTCCCCAGCATGGCACCGGTTTGAAAAGCCTCCTATCTCAAATGTGTTGTCGGTTCTGACCTCTCCTGACCTCTTTTCAAAAGCAACATATGAAGCACAGGGCTTTATCGATCTCTTTCACAAAATGAAGCCATTTCTATTGCTGAAAAACCTGTTTTGAATGATCTTGAGAACTATTCGTTACCAAAAACACCCGGCTGGAAAATCAAACTCCTTTGGCTGGAGAGGCTCACTGAGTGGACCATTCGAGGTGTCAGCAGTTGTGGGTTTAGTAGCCGTGGGCGCCACGTTGGGCTTGTTAGCTGGACTGGGGTTACCTCTCACATGTCAGGGCTGGCATGCTCAGGGTACAGGGAACAGGGTCACAATGACCACATTCTGCTGCGGTCTTATAGCTGGCTTTGGCTAGCCAGATTAATATCGTCTCTCTCACTGGTGCTTGGGTTGAAAAGTTGGGCAGGATGATTATGAAAAAAACGACTGAGTCGGTGAAATTCGATGGGACCAGGACTCATAAAACGATTCAAGATCCTTCTCTGTGACATTATTCAGAAAAAAACAGAACAACTGCTGTGGAGCAAGCCTGAGTTTGCAAGAACTGGCTATGTACACCACAGAGGGATATACAGAGTGTGTTTTGTAATGAATCTTTAACGACCAAATTACAAGACATAAAAGCTATATTTGCCACAAATACTCCAGGGCAGACACTTTATCCAAAATACTGAAATTAAGGTCCAAGTCCAAGGCCACGTGGGATCTACAGTAATCACATTGCTCTCTAATCCTAATTACATGTGGCAGTGTGTCTGTGAGTGAATAGCTGCTTGTGTGTATGTGTGTGTGTAGGGTGTATGTATAGGAGACATGCAGGAGAAAGTAAAAGTGAGAGGTTCCAGAAAAAAATAATAAAGAGATAAAGATAAATGGATTAAAGACATCACATCAGCTCAACTCTGTTTCTTTAGACTGATCTAGGTGTAGAAAATGTCATGCCTCTGTATAGCCAACATAAAAGAAACATCAAACAAGCGTGTTTAATTTGATCTACTGACAGTGGGTGTGATACGGTTGTTTTTGATGAGACTCTATAGCTTTTTTTCATTTCAATCTGTTCCTGAATCAGATCAGAAATGACTTGACTTGGTTCCTCAAATCAGCTGCCAAAAAAGGGAATTCAATAAAGAGAATAACTACTATTAAATTAGCATTCCCCCCGAAAACTTTAAGTACTTTGTGTAAAACTGTGAGTTTCTGACCTTTTCTTGATCATTCAGTTTCCTGATCACTTCTGACAAACCGTCTAACACAACATGAAACGCTCTCTTCCTTTGAGCTCCACTTCTTATTCTGTATCTTTGTCTTCTTGTGTTTTCCTGTGCACATGTAAAGGTGATTTCAGGCCTCCACCTTTCACATATTTCACTGATGAAAGAGGATTAACGAAGAGTGAATGTTTCACTTCACATCAGTCATAGGGACACAATATTTACACTCTGCTGTAGATTACAATGCTTATGCGGGATCACTTTGACCTGAATAGGCCTGATTATGGAATCAGGGGTCAGTGAGTCTGAAGAAAAAAAGAGGACCAAAACAGAAAGATAAAGAATCACATTAAAATAGATTCTGACTGTAAACAACCATGAAACATCCTAAAATAATAATAATAATTAAAAAAAACTGCACAACAACCAGATATGACGTCATCAGATTTTGGGGCAAATGTTTTATAACCTGAGAGTTTTAACACAAACTCATCATATTTTATTAAATAAAAAAAAAAAATAAAAAACTCAACATGATGACCAAAGACTGGACTTTAAGGTGTTTGTTTGTTCCACAGTGGACAGTAAATCATCAACGTGTGATCGGACATTTATTAAAAACATTTGTTCAATTACATGGTTTCAACATTACATCGTTTGGCAATCGATCAACGAGGAGGGCATCCCGCTAATATGGGCCCGCTGCCGGTGTCACAAACATCAGTGTCGGCTTTCTGGCTTCGCCTTTTAAAAACCGAACTTCACAGAAACACCAGAGTGAGATACTAGCCTGAACGCACGCACGCACACACACACACACGCACACACGCACGCACGCACGCACCAGTATTGTAGAAAAATAGAGTGGTCACTAATTGAATCCAGTTTCAACTGATTCAAAACATTTCCATACAAAAAAATAAAGACAATCGCTATCAGCAATCAATTAAGGTCGAGACGAGCACAATATAACAGCCTACAGCCTAAAGTTAGGCTTGAACATGACTTTTAGGCTATTTGTCAAAGAGTCCTGAATATCTTTACGCAAGAAAAAAAACAACATAATGTGCCATGTGTGAACATTTGATAGCAGCATCTGAATATTTTGCACTGTGAGTTGGACATTGAAGCAGAATGGGCAGAGCATCAGGCAGTTCAGCATCTTTCAACTACACATGGAGAACTGCTCTTTGGGAATTCACCACATCGTTCCTGTATTGCTCCAGCCAGTTTCTAAGCTCGGAAATCCGGTATCCCTCTGGACCTCTGCCCCCCTGGTACACAACCCTCTCATCCCTCACAATGTAAAGTCTCTCAAAGTAAGCTCCGTACGCGGCGTTGGATGAGTTGTCCATATTATCCACCACCACGTTGCTGCCCGGCACCTCGGTGAGCATCAGCTGAGCGGCTCTCAGTCTGTCCTCCAAGCAGCGGTGCTTGGGGATCTGATACGGAGCGTCCGAGCTCACCCAGCCGTCCGATGGATGCGCCTCCTCGATATATACAACTAAAAAGTCCGCAATGTCTGCGTACTGGCTCACGACGCGCTGAAACGCCGCCAGGCGCGTCATGAATGGCGGTCAGGAGCAGCTGCCAAAGTTAAGGATGAGCGGTCTCTTCCCTTTCATACAATCCAGGATCCGGACCTGCTTCCGCTCTTGGACCAGCATCACCTCGGTGTTGGGCGCAGCGGACCCGAGGTGCGCGGATTTGAGAAAGTCCAATTTCT
>NW_023340246.1:8233906-8236422 GCF_004916995.1 Morone saxatilis
CTGTGGGGATTACCTTCCCGTCCACTTTCCAGCCTTCCTAAGATCCCAGAGAAAGACGAAGAAGAGAAGAGAGAGAAGAGAGAGAGAGGACGAGCAGAGAGAAGGGCGGTTCTCCCGAGACACGACAAAAATACTGTCTTCACGTCCACACCGTGTAGATAATACGGCTACAGTGACAGTTGTTAACTGGAGGTTTTTTTATTCCATTAATGCAGACCACTTGGGTTGGTTTTAATTGCGTAAGCTGACGCACGGTTTGTCCTGAAAGTCTGCTAAAGAAAACATTTGAAACTCTGACTCCCACTACTCAGCCTGTGGCCTCAGATCCCCCTGTAGCCACTAGACGGCGCTGGATTCACACAGACTGGGAAGGCTGGATGAGTCATTCGCTGATCTGCTAGGGCCCCCTGAACACCTTGTGAGGAGCAGAGGCAGTATAAACCTACCACCACCAGTTTCAAAACTGAAAGATAATGAATTCATTAGAATTTAAGTTTTCTTAGAACAATTTCCGTAAAAGAAATGAACAGGTTTCCCGTCTATTTATTGACTACTTAGCACATCTCAACACATTTAACAAAAAAATTGCATTATACTTTCCCAAATGTATAATTTATGGGAGGACTACTGTATGTGTAGATTATATTTTATTGTTAAATCTATGTGACACAAATTAGGGTCTAGCATTTTTAGTAACTTTTTCACAGCTAAATTGACATTAAGAGTCTATCTGAAGATGTAAACTCTGTGGTAACTGAAACATCAGTATTGTCTCTGTATTTATCTCATTTGATCCTTTGTTGCTACCTTTTTTTTAGTCTCTTATCTGCCGAATTTCCCTCACAAACAAAGTTTTCCAGCCTCAGTGGAATATATGTGGCAAATAAAGGGCTAAATAAAATAAAATATTGAATTATTGCGTTCTTATTTTCAACCTCATCAACAGTTCACATCTCACTCCGAGCAGAGTGTGATCTGAAACGTCACTCTTGTCACCTCAACCCCAATGGATCAAAATCCCTCTACCAACACCTTGTCATTACCATAAGGTTGCCAGGCAACCAGAGGAGACTCAAGGAATTTAGTCCGGCACATGACCCCCTATATAACCACAATATCTGGTTATATACACTTGGTTCTATACTTTTTTTGCATTAATCAATAAAACCATGTGTTAATTTTGTAGATTTTGTTACCTTTGGACAGGCTAACTGTTTCCAGTCTTCCATGCTAAGCTAATCTAACTGGCTGACAGGAGTAGCTTTGTATTTACATTACATGACAGTGTCAATCTTCTAATCTAACTCCCTACAAGAAAGTGAATAAATGTATTTCCATAAATGTCAAACTATTACTTTAACAAAAAAAAGTTATATATTCATTTATCCTTTCACAATCATACAGCTGAGATTGAGAGTTGGAAATATACACTTGGGCTTTAGATTTATTTCAACAATTTTGGCCATCATTTCTATTGATTATGATGACACTGAACTAAAAGTCATTGCTGGGATCTGGAAACCACAGCAAAGTTAGGAAACAACACAGACACGGTAAGACAATCAGACAACCAACAGTTCAGTCATGTTTTCTGCCTGGTCAAACTGAAACTGAATGCATTCATTGCACAAGGAAACTGGATTCTGAGAAAACCACGTCACTGCGGAATCAGGAAGTCAGTCTGTAAACTGTGATGGATGTTTACAACAGACATCTTGGGAAATAATTTTACAGCATACCTTTGTTTCCTCTTCCAAATAACCCCGGGGGTTTGTTTAAAACCTGTCTGATCTCCAAAATTAACATTGTACAGTGTAACTGATACTAAACCAGTGGCCACCACATAAGATTCAAGTGGTGATAATCATCCTAATGTACATATTTCTATGTGAGCTACACCTGCGATCACAGCACAGACGTCCGGGCTGACAGGAGGCACCTGGAACTGCTTAGCAGCTATGGCACTGGAGGCCTCTGATGGCGTTCGGAGAAATCTAAAGACAACAGCAGACGACCTGGTGGGAAATGACCGTAACAAACCAGATGTGCAGCAGCTACGCGTCTGACGCCTTGACTTCTTTTACACGAACATCTGCGAGGGTGAAGTTGGTTTGTTTCGTAAACAAAGTAGTAGAAAGGGATGCCAGATGCCATCCACCTTGAAAAGCTATTAACCGGCAACATTTACTCAAGTGTTGTTCCACACAAAAGAAGCAGTGCATTTGTTTTAACAATCAAGTACTTTGGATTTAACAAAAAACAATGTACAATATGCACCATACTGTATACCCTAGATCGTAGATATATAATGTCCCAGCATGATTATGTTTAAAATAAGAAACAAAAGGCTAATTTAGGAGCTTCACAGTAGATTGTAGCCTACTTTTCATCAAAACAATGTGACTACCAAGCAGTGATGCCGGTAACGCGTTACTTAGTAACTTAGTTACTTACTTAGTAACGTGTTACTCCAATCCGACCACTTTTTTCACTAACGAGTAATCTAACGCGTTACT
>NW_023340246.1:8236522-8239867 GCF_004916995.1 Morone saxatilis
GTCGCAGCACTGCACAGTCAAACTGTTGTCGGCAGCTGCTTAATGTAACTAATAAAGTAACTTGTAATCTAACTTAGTTACTTTTAAAATTAAGTAATCTGTAAAGTAACTAAGTTACTTTTTAAAGCAGTAATCCCTTATACTAATCAGATTACTTTTTCAAAGTAACTGTGGCAACACTGCTACCAAGCCATTGGATTTACCATTGGATTTACCTTTAAAAAGAATAATGTAATTCAATACACTGCTGCCATTCAGAAAAGGGGCACTCTCTAGAATGAAATACATTAGATTTTCTTCATTATGTCATGAATTAGTTACTGCCAAAGTGGTTTAACTCCTTTGACAGGCTAGAACAAAAACAACTCTGATGTATAAGAATAAGAACTTCTTTTCTCTAATGTCTGACATGCATTGTGCAATTCAAAAAGGCATTCAACAATTGGACGTGCGGGAAAATTCTGAAAAAAAGGACAAACACGCATTTCAATAGAAAATGACAGGAACATTTTCCATTGAAATAGATGTGACTCAGATGCTGATGTGCAAACGGACCACCCTTAGGCACTAGAGGGAAAAAAAAATCAGTTAACTGATGACACAGTGTTTTGTCCCATGAAGCCTATCATTCACACAATAACATGCAAACTCCACTCATTTCATCCCAGTCTTAACAAGACCTGGATTTACCCGATGATGCAATTTCTGTGTACAGAAGCTTTGCATTATGACAGCAGGAAGAAAGAGGCTTGATTAGTTTAAACTCTTGTTACAGAATGAAGCTAATGATGTAACGGCTGTTCTGAATGTCAGTCTTGAGTTAGGCTGTGAATAGGCTGAAAGGAAACAATGTAAAAATGTGTGTCTATGAGATGATGCATGGTGCGCATGTGGAGTTTAAACACGATGTAACAAGATATTGAAAGGGAAACTAAGCCTACAGATTAGTCTATTATCAGATGTAATATCTTACTACTGATGTAATTTGTCTTGAAGGTCATTGAATTGCTGCCAAAAAAGGTGTTTGCCATAAAAGTAAGAAATGTCAACCATCAAGTACAAAGAGCGACTGATCCTAGTCTGTAATAGAGAAACCATCACACTTAGCGCTCTGTAATCAGGAGTTCCTGTGAATATACCAGTCAGTGAAACTGCTGCTGTGATCTGGATTAGACCACTGGCGTCTTTCAGTTGTTTACACCCAGGCTAAAGGAAGAAAAGAGCATGTGTGCTGGCTTGCGTACAACTCCCGCCCAGTGTTGGTTTCTTGTGCTGAATGTGATTTTCCTAGAATCATTAGGACTTCTAAGTCAGCTCGAGCTCAACCTCACGTGAACCAAACGGCCAGAGGTCATCACAGAAATACTCCTAAGCTCATTAACTCTAGCAAAGATTGTCAACAAACAAACACTTTGACAGGTCCCTCAAATCCACAATACACCCACGCCCACACACATTACGCACATTATTGGATGAATAGGTCACTGAATTACCTTTGCTTACACTACCTAGATAACCTTATGTGCTTCACGTTCCACACACACGCACACGCCTTCACCTTTTCAGGAACCTTCATTCAATCAGTTTTATTCGTTTATCAGGGATGTTTTTGCCAGTTTTTGTTGGCAAGTCTTGTAAAATATCCAAATTGGAGTCTAATTTATACAGCATGTGTGTGTACACATACCATATTCCTTCCACATAACAAATACAACAATTAAACCATTTAAGAGAAAACCAAAGATAAAAAAAGGTATTATTTTTTTATTGGGACTTTTCTGATCACTGTTACCACATTATGTCCTAGAAAGTATCAAAAGTCTGTTTTGCTTGAAAAATATCCATAAAAACCCTTTTCATGGTGCAAATACCTCTTTCCCTTCTAAACCTCCTAGTCTGCCACCACAACCCCACAGCTACTGCTACTTTTCACATTCTCAACCACCGGCTTGACAAGTATGGCTTAATGAAACACTGAGCCTTGATTCTGTTTTTTTTTTTTGTTTGTTTTTTTCTGAAATAAACTGCTGGAACCCTACTTTCATTAGACACAGCCTGGATCTTGGCATGGGAGTGCGGGGCATACAAGGACAGCCCAGAATAGGAAAAACAGCCTGGACAGAGCCTGCAGCAAAGCACTAAGAGTGGCAGGGATCCAGCATAAATCACTATGAGTACACTGGCCACTGGAGAGTCATTGAATACATATGACTCAGGTAGGACACACACACACACACACACACCCATTATTGCAACACTGGTTTTAGGGCTGTCAGGTGATTGTCATGACATGTGTCACCTAACATGTTGTATACACTGCAAGGTTAGGTAAGGTTGCAATAAAAAGCTTTTGACTATTCATAGTCAAAATACAGCCCTGTCCCTTATGTTCGTCAAGCATTTGAGTAGGTTTGTAGTTACTAAGCAACCGTCATGTAGTCCCTCTCAGGCTAATCCGTCTAGGCCGCCGTGGCTGCATGGAGCCTTCGATGCACACTGATACATCACCTTGGATCACCAGCGTCCTTTGTCTAGAGCAGTGCTGATACACCAAACTGCCCGTCTTTAGAGAGGGTGGCTTTTTTCTTTATTGCGCCACACAGCCTGGTCTTTTAGCCCAGAAAAATAACTAATCTGTTGTATTGATAACGAGTCAGTGCTCTGGGAAGATAGGTACGTTTTACACAGTGTTCCTTGCTGTGATTTATCAGTCGGCTCAGAAATGAGTCGCGCTGCTTCTTTTGACTTTTCAGGGCTAAAACTAAGTAGATAAAGCTGGGACAAAGTGCGTCAGCTGAGGATTGATATGATACAGTTGTGAAAATGAGAGACCATTCTCAAATGTCAAAGCGCAAAGTTATTATCCAGCAGAGATTTCCAGTAAGGCTACTAGCGTGATTTTGATTTGGACAGGAATTTCACTCACACACAACTTTTGTTCATTTTCAACCCTTTCCCCAAGACAGTCTTTAGTGTGTTTCGAAAATTGCTTGTCATTAGGGCATGATAACAGAGGCTCTCCTGGGATAGGTCTTCCTGGAATTGAATGTTTATTTGACCCACTTGGAAAATAAAAACTATTAATGAGAACAGAGGGCCCAAAACAGAATTCACATGTTATTCCTTTCATGTTAGACAGTCAACAGGTTTCAACAAAAGCAGGTCTATAGAGGGTCACGGCATGACCCACTTAACACATATACAGACATATTGCACAGTATACAGTGCTGCTTAAACAACATGAGTTTGAAGTGGTTTGGGACATTTACATTCATCCACTCTGTGTGCAGTTTTTTGTCTCCATGTTACACTGTCTAATAAAGACATTTACAATCTTAAAAATAG
>NW_023340246.1:8239887-8243288 GCF_004916995.1 Morone saxatilis
CCTTGGCCTACTTCTTTATATAATGTACATGTGTTTTGTCAGACTAGACACAGACACACTGGAAGCACATAATTTGTTACTTTCCCAGTAATACACTTAATCACTTTCTTCTTGAGAGTTAGATAAGATCTATACCACGCTTGTGTCTGTATGCACAAAGGAAACAGGGCAAAACAGCAAGAGTTGCTCCATCCAAACGTATCAGAATCTGCCTAACATGCCTCTAAAGCTCACTTATTTATATGGTTTATCATGAGTTTAATCAGCGGGGGATAAAAGAATGCAACCTTTACTGTGTGATCCAACCATGCACAAAAAAGAATTACATGTGCAATTTAAGCAGGGATATTGTGAAAAACATCAGACACGCAGCATTGTTCCAAGCAGACTGTTTGCATATGTCTTAATACATATCTGGAGGGGATTTTTTAAAATGTCACATTGTTGTTTTACAGAAAGTTTTCTCGATACTTTCAGGTCAACGGCCAGTAGAGACTTCAGGAAGTCACTGCTCTTGGAAAGAAATAGTTTGGCACATTAAACCACAACTTCTCATTTTTACACTTCGTTTTGTGTACACTGACAGTGCAGAT
This sequence comes from Morone saxatilis, assembly GCF_004916995.1. Taxonomy (NCBI): domain Eukaryota; kingdom Metazoa; phylum Chordata; class Actinopteri; family Moronidae; genus Morone; species Morone saxatilis. Next base: position 8,240,481 of record NW_023340246.1, read on the forward strand.
AATCTGAACAGACCTCCGCCTGGTAACATTTTGTACCATTTGGAGAAAGCCAGACAAGCTGTTTTCCCATTTCCAGTCTTTTTGCTAAGCTAATAAGCAAACTGGCTGCTGATTATAACTTCATATTTACCATGAGGACATGAGAGAGGTGAAAAATGGCCTGATTTATAGGTCAGACTATAATGGAAACAGTGTTAAGAACATAATAACTCATATATGAAGTTTTAGTACATCCATGTATTTTGGGGATTTGTCAGCTTTAGGAGCTTCACTTATCCAAACACAGGACATGTATAATAGGAAACTATACTTCTGTGCAGTGAAATGAATAGTGAGCCTGTATTTTAAAAGTAATGTTATGAAAGAACAGAACTATACAATTTCATATCAGAGCTGGAAATATTTGAAAAATACCTTCAACATACATTTTATGTATTATATTATATAGACACAATACAGCTTTTAACATAGTTAAAACACAATTATTAATGTGCCATATTGTCCTGACTGTTTGAAATTTGTCTTTGATATTTGAGAGATGTGTGTATTTGATATAATGTTGTGTCTCGTCAAGTGTGTTCATTTTAGTCATGTTCATGTTAAGTGTTTCATGTTTATCCTTCCTGTCTCCCCTTTTCATTTTGTACTCACCTTTTCCTCACAATCAGACCTGACTTCCTTCCCTTTGTGTGATTTTCCCGCCTTTCTAATTGTCTGCCTCGCTCCTGATTGTTTTCACCTGTTTTCACTTGCACCAGGTATAAATACTCCTTGTCTCCCTTTGTCTTTGTCAGTTTGTCTTGTTCAGTTGGAGTATCGTCCAGTGTTCAGGTTATTTCATGTTTCAATTGAAGTTTGTGTTGATTTGTTTTGCACTTTTGATATCCTCCTTGAGAGCGCCTTTTGTTTGATAAATAAATATAATTTTTTCTACATCTTCGTCTGTCCCAGAGTCGTGCATTTGAGTCCACCAACATTGTGTCAGCGGTCGTGACATATAAGTATAATAGCTTAGTATCTTTAGAATAAAGCAACATTACTTCTCATTTTCAATTCACTCACTGGTTTCAATCTGATTCAGCCTTCAACCTTGTGCTCTTACTGATTTTATGAGGAAGTACCTCTGCCAAGGCTGCACACTCCCCTAAATTCATGAGAATTTTTAATTTATATTTACTGATTCTTACAAAAAAAATGTTTAGATAGATATATTTGAGTCTTTTTAGGAATTCATCATGTGCCATACTGGCGCTACACAGATATCCACGTGTGTCCAGCCTGTCCAGTATCAGCTTAACCTACACTGTTATCTGTCAGGTTAACTTACAATAACTGTAATGGGCCATGTGAAAACCCTAACCTGTCAATTAGCAACAAGCACCATATACTTAAAAGTGCTCCCAGAAACCTTTGCACTTTAAAAGCTGATATGAATTTCTTTAAGTAGTGGAGTTGAGCAAGTTTTGCATAATTTAAAGACCACTTTCCTGTTCCCTCAAGAGCTGTTTTCACCTCACATGACCTGACGACCGGATTACGTGGCTGAGCAAACAGAAGGGAACGCATGTAGTACACAGGTAGTGGTATATCTGTTTGTCTTTCTTACAGCATGTCAAAGCCTATATTTCATTTTATTTTAAAGTATAAGAGCTTTTCAGCCAACGACCTTGCGTCAGTGTGGAGAGGCCTGCAGAACATCACCAACTACAGGAGACCATCCCCTACTCGACTAAATGACTACAAGGCTGTCGCTCTGACATCTGTAGTCATGAAGTCCTTTGAAAGACTGGTGTTGGCCCACCTGAAGGACATTACAGGCCCCTTGCTAGGCCCCTTGCTAAACCCCCTGCACTTTGCCTACCGGGCAAACAGGTCAGTAGTTGATGCCGTCAACGTGGAACTGCACTACATCCTGCAGCAATGACTGCACCTCAAGAGACCAGTCTGTCAAACTCCTAAAGTTCACAGACAACACAACAGTCATCGGGCCTCATCCAGGATAGTTGAACAGTTGGCCCTCTGGTGTGGTCAGAACAACCTGGAGCTTAACACGCTCAAAACTTTGGAGATGACAGTGGACTTTAGGAGGAGCCCCCGAACTCTGCCCCCCATCACCATACTCAATAGTCCTGTGTCTGCTGTGGAAACCTTCAAGTTTTTGGGATCCACAATCTCCCAGGACCTTAAGAGGGAGACACCATCATCAAGAAGGCCCAGCAAAGGATGTACTTCCTGCACCAGCTCAGAAAGCTCAACCTGCCTCAGGAACTACTGATCCAGTTCTACACCACCATCAATTAGTCTGTTCTCTGTGCACCACTGTCTGGTTTGGATCCGCCACCAAACAGGACAGGAACTGACTACAGCGGACAGTCAGGACTGCAGAGAGGATCATTGATGCGAACCTGGCCTCCTTTCAGGACCTATACTCTACACAACTATACTCACCCTGGACACAACCTGTTCCAACTCCTCCCCTCTGGTAGGCGACACAGAACACTACGCCAACACAAACAGGCACAGGAACAGTTTCTACCCACTCTGACCAACAGTTACCTGCCCTGTACAATAACCCTAGGACTCTACTATCTACTGAACCTGGAAACTATTTATTTTCCCATTGTTGAAATTGTTTCTTTTTTAAAACATAAATACTATTGTTCTAATACATCTATGCTGTGCATACTGTATACTGTCATATCCACCTACCTCATGTACATAAAGAAACATGCATGTAAAATATTTATTTCAGCATCCTTTGCACTCTGCACCATTGTCTATATGTGCACATACCTGGCTAATAAAACT
>NW_023340246.1:8243322-8243587 GCF_004916995.1 Morone saxatilis
AAAAAAAACACACACACACACAGCTCTAAACACACATCTTGCATGAGCACACAGCACGAGTATAAAGTTTTTATTAAAAGCATAATAGAGCAATATTGTGCCTTCATCAAAATTTAAATAAGAGATATTATTATAGCCGCTTCAGTATAATAGCTTTCAAACACGATCTGAATTTCTTTTGAACATTTATTTAAACTTGACTGTGCTCCTTTATTTTGTTATCAAATTCACTGTGTTTTTGACGGAGACGGTATTAAGACTTGAC
>NW_023340246.1:8243632-8243768 GCF_004916995.1 Morone saxatilis
CTGGGTCTTGTTGGAGGACTTTGGGACTTTCCCTCCAAATAATGGTCTTTAATACTCTTAAATACCACAGCATGGGGGTTTCCACCAACTCAGACCGCAAGGAGATTATAGCAAAGCTATTCCCACAAGACGTAGT
>NW_023340246.1:8243868-8244761 GCF_004916995.1 Morone saxatilis
TTGGCTCCCAAGAGGGCACTTTAACACACGTTTTGGCTCCCAAGAGGGCACTTTAGCACGCGTTTTTCAACAATTGGGCCCCCCCCGTGCATGCCACTGGTTGGGTTTTTTTTTGCCTTTATTGGAAACAAATGTGCTCGGAGCTGGGAGCCACAGAAAGACTGGGGAATTTGGGAAGTATTGAGAAATTGTCTAATGAACTCTTCTTTTTTTGACAGAATGAAATATATGTTGCCAGCCTTATCCTTTAAGGCATGGGTGGAGCAGTCACTAATCCGGTTTTCCAAAAAACAATATACACAAGAGTTCCTTACTCTGCAAGACAGATCTGAGGAACAGCAAAACAGAATTAGCAGTCATCCTTGATTAATAAATCAAAACTTTACTTTTCAGGACATCAAAAAATGGTGAAAATAACTGAACATTAAAAGTATGCATTAAAGTTGCTATTGATCTGAATGCTTTTCATTGGCAAAGGTCCAGTATGTGGGATTTAGTGACATCTAGCAGCGTAGTTGCTTTGCTTCACACTTTCAAAGTGTGAAGGAGTTGCTATGTATCTAATCTGCTTTTACAGGGTTGCATTGATTTATGAAAAAATACAAAATATAGAGATACAAGATTTCCGCCCAACAGTGACACTATATAACTTTAACTTTATTATCCCTCCTCAATATAAACTGCTTTACAAATGAGGAGTCCATGGTACAAATGTTGGCGACCATATTTTCAAACCACCAAACCAGGATTGTTAAAAGTGTACGGCACGCGGGCAAGTATGTGTTTATGTGCGCACCATAGATGTTTTCATTGGGAATGAGGACAATTATTTCAGCACTTAACACACCTACTGAATGCACCTTCCAACACCATGAACACAGAATGTTTGTGTT
>NW_023340246.1:8244774-8257622 GCF_004916995.1 Morone saxatilis
GCCTCCTGGAGAAAAGACTGAGTTTCTCTTTCGCATGACAGCTAATTGTTAGTATACTGACAGTTTATGTCAGAAAGATTGACTGACCCACAGGACAAATCAGAGTTAAATTCAGACGTGTGGTGCATTGTTTATGGTTTTATGGTATGTTTTTTTTTGGGTTAGGAGTGGGACAGAACATGACAACGTCTATGCAAACACCGATCCCAACTAAAGAGTTTCCTAGTCGACCAGTAGTCATTAGATAAAGCCAATAGTCGACTAGTCGTTGTGCGTTAATGATATGAATTTAATTATTTAAATATACGTCTGTCTCGGAACAACCAGCAAGGAGACTGAACATTTAGTTTTTCTATTTATACACAGTATAAGATGACACACGTCTCGCTGTTCAAAAAATGTAATAAATAACTTCCAACTTCTTAAAAACAAATACTGGCGGACTTATCGATAGGATGATGTATAGTGCAAACAGCTACTTCAAGTTAGCTTGCTCCTCTTCTTCTGTTTCATGTATCTCCTGTCCCAAGTCGGCTGTAAATCAGCTGGCCTCCGTTGGTCTGCCCCCGCTCCGGTTCTGTCATGTTCTCATTCCGGCCCAGATGGGTACCCTGCTAACAGGACTGCTAACTACAGTTAGTGACTCCCTGTGGTACAAAGGATCCATGTCCAACAATCCCCTTTATCCAGTACCTGGTGACAAGGCGGAGTTTGACATTGTTTTTGTTTCTCTGCGAATATTTGACTAATTGAAATTCGGCCCACTAAGACTCCATCGGGACTTAGGACACCAAGCTAGAAACTGGGACAATCCCAGACAAACTGGGACATTTGGTCACTGTAAGTGATTGAAGCAGCACAGCAAAGAAAACACAGAAGGAAGCCGAGACAGCTATTGTGGCTGACTACTGCTAGCATGTTCCTGCAAGTTAAATGCAGTTAAATCGGCAGCTACAATGGTTCGCCAACGCACCCTGTCAGTATACATAGATTAATTTAGCTGTGCCCCTTTACTGTGTGACCAGGTTTAAACTGCTATATCCCAATAGTCATGGCTGATCCTTATTTCATATCAGATCTTATCACAGTGGCTGGGTGGCCCTCTGGTTGGTGCTCTAACAGGGTACTGAATTACTATTTGTTATCTGCTTGAGGACAACAGAGATACCAGTGGCCATGAAGTGGAACATACCAATCCAATCCAACTTTATTTGTTAAGCACTTTAAAAACAACCAAAGTTGACCAAAGTACAGGAGAATAAATAAGACATCATAAATGGGCCGGCATGTTGAGTGTCTCAACCATGAAATGCAACGTGACACTGGAAAAATGAAATGACAGAACCTCCATGCAAGATTGATGTTGATAACTCTGTACATTCTGTACATAGTACTTAACTGAATGATTGGCATACTTCACATAGTGCAACCATACAGTAAGAAGACAGCATTACCTGACTTACCGGTTACATTTTGTCCTGTCTTTGCAATAAAAGATCACACAAACTGTTGTCCTGGGATTTCATGAAGTACATGCATCCTCTCAGTTTGAGTTATTTGTGTTTTTTAGGTTCATTTGACTTCACAGACATTAAATCTTAAATTGTCCCTGCAAGAAAATCTGTTGTGGCATAGCGAGAAACATTCAAAACCGGCATTAAAAACACCTTGGTACTTTATTCCCTATTGTCACGCTGTCCTATGCCAACATCAGATGCTGCATTCAGTACTGGTCTGCTTTTCACCGGGCACTTTGAGACTTGGCAGAGTCAGCTAATGGCTGCTTGAATGAAGGATGTAACACACAGCGTTATTGGCTACCGTGACAAGTCAAGTCCCTCCCTAGCTGCCTGTTTTTATAGTAAATACCTAAATGTGCGGAAGTTAACAGCACTTTCCATTTCACCTGGACTTTAAAAAGCCTTTTCTGGTTGTCTGTTAACTCACTCAGCACAAAGTGAGATGAGATTCTTGATCTGCTGCTTAATGGTTTGGGGACGAATTGTTGAGTCAGAGTAGGTACCTGGAGACATAATGGCAGCGAATATCACCTGTTATTGCTAACGTGCTAATGTTGTCAGAGCTTGCTACAATTCATCACAGCAGCCACACACAGTTCTTTGATAGTTTCATGTGTTCAAGGTGAAGGTCTGAAGAATATGTATTAATTATATATGTATACCACTTATAATGTCTGGAGTGATTCTATGTTTGATATTAAGTTATGATTTATGCAATATGTATGTAATGTAATAATCAAGCTCCCTTTGTTGTATTCATTTTCTGGTCAGCAAGACATTGAATTTCACTACTGTTTTCTATTTTTAAGGGCATGCTTTAGATGTGCTTTAGTGATGAAGTTAACACTTCCTGGGGTTCTTCTCTTTTTGAAGTTGGAACTGATTTCTGCACTGCAAAAATATATATATTTAATTTCTTCAAACAGTCCTATTTGCTTTATTTATTCAGCAGTGTGCTCACATTGTGCTTCAAAGAACATGCTGTACCTACATTGGCACATATTGTGCTAAAGCAAAGATAGGGAAGAGTTAAGGCACTGTATTACATACAACAGTGCCACCCTTTCCTTTTGATTTCATCAGAAAATCTGAAATCTTTTGCATGCATTTATTATGATCATTCTGTGTTTTTGACCCACATGGGGCATCCCTGACAGGCTGCTGCATCTTTAGATGTTCAGTACCTTTATGAAATGATAGGAGGAGGGCTGAATGCTGAACAGCTTCAGTTACCACAACATGGAGCCAGAGGGTGTTTATACTGCTGTTACTATGGCGATATGCCTCTCCACTCTTAGTTATGTAATAAAGTTTTAAAATTCATTTATCTGAGGATGAAAGAACAGTAAGCCTCAGAGAGAGAGACAGAAAGAGAAAGAGATTCAAAGAGTGTTAACCAAAGTGCTCTTGTAGCCATCAACAAGGTTATTTAAGATCTAAACAACCTTGAGGGTTCTAATAACTTGCTTTCAGGTTCATTATCACCATCTATCCACATCCTGATTTAATTTCATTGACCAGAATTTATCAATTAATTTGTTTTTCTCTGTTCATTGATGTTTCAATGAACAAAGCAAATATATGCAGCTATATTTAATACCCTTATGTCAAAGAATAACCTACAGTATAGCACAGTGAACAATAATATTTGTAACTATGAAGGAGAGGATTGAACAATGCATATCTCTTGGTTCAGCATATGGTGCAGACATACATAAAGAGGAGGTTGACTAACTGGGAAAATAAGAAATGAACCGAATAACATCAAGCAACAAACTGGGCCGTCAAATGCTTTGAAGAGTTATGTAATTTCAGACCTTAAGTCAAAAGAAGCAAGTCATTTAAATTATGCCAGCATCAGAAACAGTAAATGCGACCTCTATGGTCAATATTAACCAATACATTGCTGACCCACCTCTCAGTTGGTCCTGGTGTGTCCTGAATGAATGAGTTCAGAACGCTCAACAATGTGTGTGAGAGAAAATTAGTGCAAACGGCAGCTTAAGTGTCGTATGCATCACTGGCCTTCAACAAACATACAAAGAAAACGACCCGCAGGAGAAGAATGAGAGAGGGCAAGGGAATTCATGTAAGGACAGCCTGACGATCCTCTCTGCCCCATTTTATCTGTGGAGAAATATTTCTCTCACATACCCTCTGACACACCAGCCTTCTATCTTCAACCTGAAAAAAAAGTGATCTGCAGCATCAACGATGTTGAGTTAGTATATAATGCTTATTATTTTGGCTAAAATTAGAGCAACCTACCATAGATTTATTAAAACATTATATATAACTATCAATAACTATATGTATGGTAGTCTACTGGCTATCCCGGCTGATGTCCTAAGCCACAGAATCCTGCACAGAATCAATCACCAATTATGTTCCTACTCACTATGCTGCTGCGTCCACACGGTCAATTAAGCCCTGATCCTGTTAAATCCATCTCGGCACACAGACTTTATAGTTTACTGGGTTATAGAGTCCCTGTCCACCTGTTGTGGTGGTTTGAATGTTGAGTTCTTGGAAAAGTGTCTGTGAAGAAGCACTGCAAATATGTACCATAAAGTAGCCAGTTTAGGCTGTTTTATGACTCCCAGGCTATCAGTGGAGTAATGTGTTCATGCTTCCAAGTTAGAATAGTAGGAGGTTTCTAAAATACAAACAAATGGACCTGCTTGTCAAAACATTGCTCCATAGCACCACTGGTGGTCAATCATTCCCCAGGGCACCTTTAAAGCACACTTTTACATATATAATAATCAAAACAATTCAGACTGATAAGTTCAACATATCATTTCTACTTTCTCAGTATCAGTATTTGTTGTATTTCCATCAACATGTAGGTTACCTAGTTGCAAATGTAGCCTCACTGCTGCAGTCTGGCAATCTGAATTATAGTGTTAAAGAGAGGGCCATGTGTTTTCACACATACTATGATACACATCACATTTTAAAGAAAGGCTGCTGAGGGGAAGGTGTCATTTAAAAACTACTGAGCAGCTGTTCTACAAGGGAAAGGGGTAAAAAGGGATTACTCATAACTGTTCCAGGGAATTAATGATTGATTCATGTTCCTTTCAGTGAAATGAACTAAAAGCGAGATGAAATGAGGACGAGTCTAAAAAAAATGAAAATCTCTCACAGTTTCTTATTCTCCATCTTTGTTTCTCTTAAACCATCACTCTGGGTTTAAGCCTAGTTGCACTGCACTGGGAAATGTGTTCAACAGAGGAGGAGTTACCGGGATAGAGCCTTTTTATCTCACAGCAGGCTCTCACTCTGATACTCGGGAGAAGCAGCAGGAGGGAAGAAGCAGGGAAGTAGAGATTGCGCAGAAGAACCAGGGTCACATGAGGCTGGGGTGTCTCAGAGGAACCGCGGCAGGGTACAAGACACAGCCTGTGCGCATGGATGGGAGACATGAACAAAGCAACCTGACAGGAATGTGGGTAAAATGAGGTTAAAAGAGGATAGCAGGCGAGGCAACGTGAGTCACAGAACAGGTTAGTAGCCTGCCATGGGGCAGAAGGAGAGTTGTAACTTACAACCCAAGATCTTATCTGAGGGAAAGTTCCTACCATATCTGCCAGCTGCAGTGACGTACTTCATAGGCCTCTAGAGTGTGTCGAGCTCGGGAGCGTGAGGACTGCACACACACATTCGTACTCCTCCATATGCATATAAGGATGCAGCAGCACGGGAACAGTGCTCAATGAGTTGTGGTTATTTATGAGCATTGATAAAACTAGACCCACAGGACACTTGTCAGAGCACAGATGAATTTATTTTGGCATATTGCATGGCATTACATAATGCCGGTGTTAGATTAGCTTAGAGCAATGAGAGAAGATGACTGGGGATAGCATTAACTGAATGATACAAGGGAGATGGAAGAGATAGGGATATATGGAGCACAGGTGCAGCCCTTGGGCAGGGCACCACACATATACTGGTGAACATCGAGAGACTAGTGAAGAGTCAGTTGTTGTATAAAGGGAGATACTAGGATCTCTAGCTGGTAGCAAGTGCCCTTCTGGGCAAGCCTGTATCTGACAAGGTTTGTTTACTGTATAATAAAGGGGAAGGGCTGTTCTTTTATTATGAGATTGCAATGTTGTACATACTGTTTAAATACTTTAGAGAACTATAAAATCTGCCTGATAGCCTAAGGAAAGTGGGTCAATAACAACTTTACGACGTGCTACATTTACTTTGTTTTCAGCGTCTTTGTAAACGACGTGATGATTTATGAGCACATCAGCAATAACAGACCTGTCTCCTTCCTGTCTGAATTGTCACATTGTTGAGCTGGTAATATTTAACCCAGAAAAGACCAAACAACTATGACATGAGTTGGCTATCTATACAAGAAAATAAATACTATGGATGAGCATGCAAAGCGTTACAGTTACATCAAAAGCAAAGCTGGGAATAATATCTCCATTGGTTTTGTTGCTTGATACTAGTGTAGCTAAATACATACTGTACAATCTGAAACTAGGCCAATATAAATAGATATTGGGAGTGAGGTTGTCACTGATTTTAAGTCTCAGAGCATGATGCAAACTGTTCCATGTAGTTAAAGTTATACGACACAGTAACCAAGTGCTCTTAAAGATCATCTCGCTGAATTCTTATTAATCTCAAATCCTTCCTCAGGTAAATTAAACAGATTGGATTAAGGCAAGCTAGTTAAAAAGAACCTTTGAGTTTAATATAAAACAGTCATCAATTATACTGTAAGCCTGATCTAGGCAACAGAAATAGCCGAAACAAACCTGCCATCCTGCCTGCTCCTAGTACCTATAAATATGTAATGCTGCCAGGATTAGCGGTTGGCTACTTTAAGTGTGAGGACACAGATCAAAAGGTCACATTTTTAACTACGAAGGGCAACTTCTCCACCTAGTAGTATGTGTCGTATGTAAGGGGACTGACCCACTGACATCACATGACCTAGATATATATTTATAGATAAACCAGCTGTGTGCTTCTTATTCTCACTGGTATCCATTTTGATGGAAACAGTCTCTAAGTGTCCTTGAGCTAAAACCATGGTTACTATCTAACCTTCCATTTTCCATTGTATGAGCCCATCTTCCCCTAGTTACATATTCCATATATAGTCTGCCGGACAGAAAGCTGAAAAACGCAGGTGGTGTCTCTAATCTTCAGGCAGTGACTATGCAGTGTGATTGTCAGCCAGCCTTTGACAGTGGTAAGGCACTCAGACATGAAACAGACAAAGCGGTCTTTTTTCTGAGGTATTGGATAAATGTATTTTGCATGATTTTAAAAATATTTAGAGGGACCATCTAAAAAAAGAGAAGAAATGCTTTTTCCCTCTGCTCAGGTGTGAACAAGCACTAAAGTGATAATTTCAACCATGTCATGAACAACTTCAGTTGGTTAACTGGAAAAACCTAAACAAATTATACACCGAAAGTAAGAGTGAAGAGTCTACAGCCGTGCTTGCAGCTCTGTGAGGCTATAACCACAATGGTCAGCTAAAAGCTAACATACTCACAATGACAATGCTAACACGATGATGCTAAGCACGTGTAATGTTTACCATGTTCACCAGTTTAGCTTAGCAGGTTTGCATGCTATCATAGTAAAAACTTTGGCATACTGGTGGCGCTAGAGGAAAGGTCAGGGGATCATTAGGATTCATTCTCTGGGCACGAGGGCTTGCATTAAACTGAATTTATCACGTCATTGACCTTTCATTTAACAATGACAGAAAACTCTAAAGGCCGTCCATCATTCTGACAGATTAACACTGAGGGCGATCTACTGTAACGTTAAGTAATTCACACATGACTACTACTACTACTACCACATGTCAGGTGGTCGACGTGTAGTAGTAGTACCACCATTATGCATTAACATGCACACTAACCACCAAATGGACCCCCCTGTGGCGAGTTGTTGTTTAAAATGAAATGCTATTAAATAGGCTATATGTCTCATTATCATAAAAACATTTAAATGACAGGTAATAATAGAGAATAAAGACGATCTAATGCAAACCTCGGCTGGGCACCATGGATATCTGTGCCAAATTTCATGGAAATCTGTCTGGACCAAAGTGGTGGACCAACACTGCCTTCTCTACAGCCATTGTAGAGCCATTGCCTTAGCAGGGCTAAAAACTATAAGGCTCAAGAAATGCAAAACATTTTAAATTAAACGGTGTGCTGCACAATTCGTTGTTTAATCAAATGAACATACACTCATAAGTTTGTCAGACAGAATGTAAAACACAATGTAAAAACAGATGAATGCATTTCAGTGAATGAGGTAATACCCAGTTCATCTGAGGTGAGTCTTTATATCAAGGGCATGATAAAAGCAGTATGCCTCACAGTGCCCTGGATTTCCCTTTTGAAATGCTGCCAGCCTATCAGACCTTAAAGTGTGTCATGATGCGCTGCACGACCTGGAATGTAACAGTGTGTGTGTGTGTGTGTGTGTACACACTTTTTCCAGCACAAACAGTTGTGGGAAGTGTTTTTGATTCATCCCTGTGAATGGTCATATGATAGCCTTAATTATTTCACTTTCAAGATTAGTCTGTGTGTGTGTGCGTGTGCGTGTTTGTGTGTGTGTGTTTGCGTGTGTGTTTGTGCGTGTTTGTGCCTGCCCATTCTGAACATCCCACCTATGTTTCAACAACCTCAGTGAGTACATGTTGTGTTTGTTGATGTGTGTTACGCAACAGCAACTGGTAAATCAAAGTCATCTGAAGTAGATTCCTTTACTATCTGCATAACATGTCAGCTGAGTCAGCTGTGAATGACGGAACTTAAATGTCCCAACGGTTTCACTGAAAGGTTTTGTCTGACAGCAAGAGTAAAACTTCTCTCAAGTTTCCCAACATTTGATTCATGAGCCTAACTTTATGGGAGGAAATCTGGGAAAAATCTAAAGTGAATGTTTTTCAGGATCAAACATGTTGGAGTCTTGTGTGTGATTTTTATCTTTTTTAATTCTCCCCTGCCTTGAAGAGCACTTCAAATAATTTTTTTTTGGACTAATTTCACCCAGAAACCTGGGCTATCTTTACCTCTCTTCACCTTGTCTCACAGCTATTAAAAGGCATGTCACTGGGTAACAATGTACTGCGTCTTATCAGCGTGCAGCGTATAGTACACAGTCTCAACATGCAAAGCAGGCAAAATACATGTCGGTTAGAAATCATAAAGAAAGAAAAAAATGTGACACGGGTGCATTTACAGAGTCAGAGGTCAAAACAAAGTTGAGATTAAAGGAAAGGGTGTAACAGATGAAGTCTGCCCAGTAAGATTAAGGACAAGTTGAACCCAATAAGGTCTCACCATTGACAGAAACCCTTATCTGTTGAGTTTCACACATTTCAACATGTTCTTGTGCAAGCCCTTGCTTCTGTACGTGAACAAAAAAAAAATACATTTCCAGCACTCTGCCACATCAGCAGCCCTGTTTGCATTGATATTTTATGAGGGTCACATGCTCCTTTAAGAAATTAGTGATTCCTGTGAGCTTCACATGTCAATTTTTTTCATGACTCGTTCAAGACATGCATTGAGATTGTCTTCTGGAGCCAGCAGCTGGTTAGCTTATCTTAGCATAAAGATTAGTTTCACATGTTATATCTTGTTTGTTTAATCTGTACAAATACTGAATAGCTAAAATGATAAGGAGGGGATGAGACTTTCAAAAGAGACAGGCTAGGTGTTTCCCTGTTTCCAATCATTTGGTTAAGCTAAGCTAACGCATTGGCTCCAGCTTTGCATTGGACAGACAGATATGGCAGTAGTACCAATCTTTGCATTAACTCTGTCATTCATACAGACTAGACTGAGAACAGATGTTCTTTTTTGGATGATGCACACAAATAAACTGACTGCGATGGTTTGTTACATAGAAAAACCTTCAGTGCTGTTCTCTGCTCTTCTTTCAATTAAGAAATACTCTCCAGTTCTAATATAACTAATGCTTGCAGCATCTATTCTATCCTCTTTAGCAGCTGCCACCTAGCTATAGCTCATGCTGTTGCTGCCAGTACTTCTGAACAACTGTAGTTCATAGCTCGAAGCCTGGCAAGATGGATTCTCGTGTGAATTTTTGATCTCGCTAGTCCAGCTGTATCATATCCTGCAAGATGTAAATCAACATAAAACATATTCTGAAGAGACACAGAAAATGTTAGGCTGACACCTCCGTGATTGAAACATTTAGATATTGTTTATGAGAATTACCAAGAAATTGATTGCACATGATTCAAATGATGCTGAATACTGACATCTGGCGGGAGGCACACTGTTAATCTCAAGAACAGCTGGCCTTGTGGGTTTTCATGTACCTCAGTGTCTCATACAGATGTCATGTGGATAATGCATTAAATAAACATCTTGTAAGCAGCAGTACATGATGATGGAAGAGGTACTCTAAGAAGACTATACTGTAAAAACATACAAACGTGTATTTGTAAAATAAACATCCTATATTTACAGTATATCCTTATTTAGGATCAGCCTGGAATTATCAGATTACTGTCCGACGTGTGACCCTTCACTGAAATTAAACTCTAATCTGTCAAGATCTTTGCTTTCTTGGATTTGTGCCACTAGGTTTCAGGCCTCCTAGAAGCAAAAAGAGATCCTCATGTGCTCAATGAGCTGCCTGTTACGTAATAATAAACCATTTGAATTAGACTGAAAATGCTGCATGCTGCAAGTGTAACTTACTTTCAATTGCAAAAGAGTCAGATATCAAACTTTTCCAGCAGTGCGCAAAAAGTACTAACAATGCTGCGGATGAGTCACGGCATGCATCAGGCACACGTTACAACACCTTCTGCCCCGGTTTTGTTGTGATGTTTATGAGAGCAGACGGTCCTGGTTTTGAGGACGTGAGACATGTGCTTATTCACTATCAACACTTGAACTTAGCTCACTCCATCTGCTGTGAGTAAATCTGTCACCTCGTTTGAACTTTATAGATCCCCTGAGCTCGGGGCCACACTGAACAACCCATATTCCTCCACCCAGTTACAACTGTTAACACCCACTGTGCAATAAACCTCCATACTGCTGGAATGAGACAGAATCCAAAGGGTAGTAATGGTGTGATTTGCAAGAATAAGGTGATATGCTGTGATTGATGTTAAATGATTTGAGATTGTCCACAGTGAGCTGGAGTCTCCATTCACTGTTGTTCAGCTTCTGCAACAAACTAATTAACAACACAATTTAGGTGTGTGTGTGTCATTCTCTCATATTATGTAATAGACCTGGGGAGGTGGGTTGGTGGTGTAGAGGGGAGGTGGGGGCTGTTGCCAGGTGGCCTGCAAATGCACCTGAAAATTACTCAGCTGCAACAACCGTGAATCCATGCAGACCCTGTGATCATTTACGAAGCAAACCCTTGCCCTTGCTTTTCCTGTTGTCCTTTCTTGTCCTCTTTACTCCTTTCAACTGTCTTCTTTTGTTTTGTGTCCGGTCACATCTTCACTTACTTTCTTTTCCTGACCTTTCCTCTCTTATCCCGGCCTCGCCTCACCATCCCCCACTTCCTCTTTGGCTTCAGCCCCACAGATGGTTAAACCACTTGCTCCGCTTCATGGGGAATCCTTAAAAACACATAAAATGTGGTTAATAATTAATGGATTCCTCATGACATTTTATTATAATAAAATATTTTATGTACTATATGCCTGAAAATGGTATATGGAGACATTTTCATGTATGTTTACATTTAGCTGTCAGTGCTTCTGCCAGAACTATTCCCATATAAACAACAGAGTCATTAAAATATGTGATAGCCTGTTACAGATGAAATGAGGACATTCTCTCAAAAACATGTTTGGTCTTGTAGTGGTATCATGGTATCTGCTGTGTCCCATGCCCCCTCCCTGCTGGTCTTTCCCCACTCTCCCCAATCTCGCTCACATGCCAAAGCTTTTGGATCCAAAGCGGACTATTTGAGCCAGCAGTGGGGACATGACCCCAGTGCTAATTCCTTGTTGATGGTGATGTCCTTTATTGATGTGGCTTTCAAGCAGTGTCACCACAGCGGGCAATCAATTCACCTGAACTGACCCTGAAAAGTACACAAACAACTGCAGTGGGAAAACACTCTGACCTCTGACGTAATATGTTTTAGGGCAAATTCATCACTAGAAATGATGCATCAAGACAGCACAATGGTTTGTAGTTACATATTGCAACACTCCATTGAGGGATTAACAGTGAATGAAACTAGAACTGTCATGTTTTTGCCAACAATCTGTACACCGTAACGTGAGAGGGGAGTGGGTGGCGCTGGCTGGTGAATGGTGACTGCCCTCTGGTGGAATTGAAGAAGAGTGCGAATAAATTAGTCAATATTACCCAAAGTTACGACGCCGATTGGCTGTGTCCAAAATCCCATTATTTTTCTAAATAAAGTTTGTTAATATGAACCACAAAAACTCAACATTATCTCAAGGTTTTTTTTTTATTTGCACATAGAGTGGGACAAAGGGGGGTTAATGGGGCCCCATGAGCTCAGTTTGTCCTTGGGGTCATCAAGAAAGTTTGTCTGGCAATGTCAACCGCTCATTTATTACTTAAAGCCTAGACATTCAGTGGTTTGCCATATACTGAGCAGTAAACTGAGATTTCAAACATGATGAACATGAGGATCCATCGTTACGTTGTGTCATCGTGTCGTCACAGTGACTGTAATTTCCACATCTACTAAATGTGATGCATTGCATGGTGGGATTGTTAGCAGAAAGTAGTGTCAATTGACATGGATACTTCTTTTGTTTGAGTAGTAATTCAGACCTGTATACAGTGCATTGGGAAATCTGTAACAACAGCGGGCCTAGGAGTTGCAATTAGGCGCAATTTTTGGGCGGCAGTAGCTCTGTGTTGGGCGGCAGTAGCTCAGTGTGTAGGGACTTGGCTTGGGAACTGGAGGGTCGCCAGTTCAAGTCCCCCAAAGTCCCACAGACCTTCACAATATGGAACAAACTTGCCGGAAGTGCCCTTGAAGCAATGCCACCTAACCACAAGAAACTGCTCATGGGGTGCCACTAACGAGGGCGACGATGTCCACAAGCCCCTGCATGTGCATGAGTGTGCATTTCGGCCTGTGTGTGTATTTAAAAAAAAAAAAATAAGAGTGTAGAATTTCCCCAACTGGGGATTAATGAAAGTAATATAATTATATTATTATTATTAATTGTTGTATTGTAGTAGTTTTTCAGATGGCGTATTTATGGATTTTATTTGACAGTTAAAAAGAGTTGGTTGGTTGGCTGACCTTGACTGTAGCCTTCCTAACCTTTTT
>NW_023340246.1:8257641-8277721 GCF_004916995.1 Morone saxatilis
TTTTTACCGTCACCACCACAAGATCTGCTTCAATGCCAAATTCCTCAAACTGACTCCTGTATGTTTTTCCAATTTAGTTTCCATTGCCATAGCATACCTGATAATACTGCCACAACTTCATCCACTACAACAAACTGGACACATATGATATATATATGTTTTCATGTTCACGCCACATAAATTTGACCCTCAGGAAACTGCCTTAATATCCTGGATATAGTTTAGTGTTGAAATACCTCTCTCCACATGAGGTAAACTTTCATGGGAACCCATCATGCATTACGAGTATGTTAAAGAATTTAAATGTGGCTCGGACAGAAATGTTTATGTTGCCATAAAATCTTGAAATTTATATGTGGAAAGCCACACGTAAATTTAAAACGGTTTATGGGAATGTACAGAGTACATTCAGTAGGAAACTGATACACTTTATGTTTCTGTTCTGAGTGTACAATATCAGTTATAAAAGGAACTGGAATCTGTCTCCGTCATTTGTGTCCAAGATGATCAACATGGCCACTGTCACCATTTTCAATTTCCAATTAATTGTGGATGCAAATCCCAAACTCTGCTGTTGCTCCATCATGACCTCACTCTCTCTCTCTCTCTCTCGTACATACAGACACACACGTACACACAGACTAGACCTAGACATGTTTTTGCTAATACAGCACTTTTAAGATAAAATACATTTACAGATGAGTGGCACTAGAATGAACTATGTGAAATAGACAACAAATTATTGAAAGTTGGTCGACATAAAGGAAAAGCAGTGGATTTGCATGCAGCTGCAGCCCCCTGTTTACAGTCGTGGCCTTTGGTCTGGTCTGAGTGTGTTGACTGGTAGAAACTTGGAATTAATCAGCTTTGTCTGAACCGATTATTGTATACTATTCAAAGAATTTACTTAGTTCCGTCTTCAGTTTGCAGTTTGTCATGACAATATGTGCAAACAAAAAAAACTGATATATATAATATATATATATATATATATATATACAAAACACATAAGTATATATACAGTTTATATACTTATATTGGGAAATACATCGCTACAATCACCTCGACTTTATGCTGTTTGGGATGTGTTATACATGTGTTTGAAAGCACATTTGAGGTCAGAATTAATCTTATTGCTTTTGGACTGATTACAAATGCATTTTGCGTTTTATAGAGGTTAAATTTGTCACATGTGACCTGCAGGCCTTGAGTTTGACAGACAGTTTACATTTAACTTTGAATGTGCTTACTGAACTGAGTAACTGATTTACAACAGATTTACAGCATAATGTGAGATGTTTATTCGGCTGTTAGATTAGCTCTACACATATAAATCCATGTGGGTGAAATGAGAAAGTCAATAATTCTAGAGCACAGCATTTTTTTAAATCTTTTTTATTTTACATACATTTCAGGATGCTGCCTAGATATTGCACCGTGTCCTGCTTTTGTCATGACTTTGTGCAGCACTTCAAAAGCCTTTCAGTCTGCTTTCTCCCTCTGATGTTTATATGCGTGCAAGCCCTTTTCTGATTTTCTGTCCTTCCGTTTTGTTTGATGTAAAATATTCAGTTTGACAAATCAGAATTTTTGAGAGGTTTGGTTTTTCAAACTGAACGTCATCACTAATGTCCTGGTTTAACCTTAGTATCAGAGAATGTTGCAACTACACTGCTAGATACCACTAAATTAAACACACTGGCCCTTCAGTTTTATTCACTTGTGATAATTCAGTGACATGTTTGAGGTCAAAATACATTATTTTGATTGATACATTGACAGTGAACATCCTTAACTACAGAGCATTTCAAAATGCATGTCCATAAACGTTTGATTTTGAGCATAATTTCTTTTTGTCTAGTGATTATTCCAGTTGACCCATTATTCATCTTTTGTCGAGTATAGTGCTGCCCACCCACCGCTGGCACACTTTCTGCCTCACCAGTTTGGTGCACAATGAACACAAACTAATTTTTTTATCAAGTCACTTTGCCAATTTTACCAGGCTCTGAAGAGTTGGAGGCTGAGGATATGGTAACTGTCGTTTTACAGCGGCTCTTACGGGATTGAATTAGCATATACTTGTTTTTCAGTGTGACCATACACATAAAGGATTTTTCATTTTCAGCCATAGAAAAAGGCTTCAACACTTATAACAAAACAAATGTTACAACGTGTAAGAATAATTTTACAATCTGTAAAAAGTGTTAAATTGGTGGATTTAGATTTTGTTGAAAAGGAGCGCTGCAAAATTTTCTTCTCTGTTCTTCTTTTCTTTTAATGAAATAATGAAAAAGTAAAAGGATCCCCCAATGATCGTCCTACATCCCTCCTGTGTATCCTGATTTGAGTTTTTCTGCACAGGTGTACATGATAATTTAGTGGAGCTCCAATTCTCTGAACTTCATGGGTTCTGTGTGTTTCTTCCCTAATGAGGCTTTGGTTGGTGGTCTCCTAATGAAAAAATGTAGAAGGCCTGTTGTCGTCAGAGAGCTATTTACAAAATAAGGCCCTGTATGTTAAAATATGGCAGTTAGACAAACAGGCAAATTTAGCAATGCAACAGAGGTTGAATCAGGTCAGCGAGAAGAAGGTTCATTGAGCGAGTCTAATGCAAGTGGAAATAAACCCCCAAAACAAATTCATTTGGTCAAAGTCGATCAGCGTTGCTATTTGTGTTTGGCTGTGCCAAAACAGAATGACGGTGACAATTAGGAATAATAAGGCCCCTCCATTTGTTCTCATGTCCCTATAAGGGGTAAACAGAAAGATACTGCTGGCTGAGTCTCTCAAATTAAACTGACAGTTGGGCCTGGTTTCACAGAAGTAAGAGTTCAACGTGTTAAGTGGAGCAGAGAAGGTTTTGAAGCATTTATTGCCTGTTCGCTGACATGCAAATAACAGCAGCATCTGTTTTATGATGCAAGCCTGCTGTGTCAAGCCTTTGTGTGAGTGCAATGTCTGGTTGTGTGACCTCTTCACACTCTGGTATGTTAACTTCATTGGCCTCATTGGAGGCTAGCCTGGTTCCAGGCACTGTGACCTTACTCTATCACATGTAAACAGAACATGGTGTACGTTGTTAGTGGTGGTGAAAATATAAACTTGTCACTGTAAAGTGCTTTGAATTAAAAACCTAATTAGGCTACACGTTTTAAAAAGCAGCAGCTACTCTGGTCCTCTTTCACTTTTCTTTAGCGTCAGTAATGACTCCACAGCCACTGATGTTTTCTGTCAGAAACGTGTTCCACACTTCCTTCCCCAGCTTGAATGGTTTGGGCCACAGCACTGTGCACAGCTTGAGGTTAGGAAGTCAGGAAGGTACCATCGCTCTGACTGGAGGCTGCTTTTCCTCGCTTTTATGCTTTCTCTGTTTGTCCTCCTTCTGCCTCCTCCGCTCTATTGTCTCCCTTTTGCTTTTTCTTACAAAAGAGAGTCAGCAATATATTCAGTAATTCTAAACAGATCTGATCTCCTTTTCTCAGCTATCCCCTTCCTGAGTGAGCATCAGAGCATCAAGCATTTTCTTCTCCACTCTTCGCCACTAGTTCGGTTCAGCCTGTGTGTGGCGGAGCTCGGACGAGGTCCACGCATGCTCTTCTGTTTAAGGCTCTACTTCCTTACTTGCTGTGCCAGGTCACATTGTCCTTTGCTTTGAGTTGTTCTTTCAGCTGGCTCACATTCTTCTGACATGTCTCTCATTTCTTTCAGCTCAGTGCTCCTCCAGCTGTCACAGTGCCTTGACCTCTTTCTCAAACACAGCTGTAATCATGTCTTTGTCCGCCTGCCAGGCACCTGCTATCCTCTCAGTCAATGAAATGGCCTTACATCAATGAACTGAATTGGTTTGCTCCTAACTTCTAAACATTTCATCAAGTTTGGATAACCATGCATTGCTTTAGATTAAACTATTAAACCATATATATACACCTTGCACAATACCAGCTACAATAAAAAGCAGCGTACTGATGCCAGTTAAATTCACTTTTGGAATTTTGAAGTAATTCTGTTAAACATAAAGTCACAAATCTTGATTTAAAAAATCCCTCCAATACAACACGCTTTCCAAATGCTGTTAACTAAAAGTGCGCCTAAGATCTACATGCCTATAAACCACAATTTAGCCCTAGTCTGTAGAAGGCACTGAAACAAACAGGAAAATATACATCTAGTGTGTAATGTACCTGGCACAGCAACCACACCCATACGCACACAACTGGCACACTCAAACAGCAGCATAAAATTCAACAGCACACCCATTAAGCCTCTAACAAACACTGAACATTTCTGGGCAATATAAATACAGTCTAAAAATGTAGACAGCTCATCCCTGATGATCACAGCAAGAGCTGGGTGTTCAAATAATTTTAACACGCAGTTAATTAATTATTGTTCCGTTCTCTTTTAAAGGATAACAGGAACAAAGAGACAAGAAGTTCAGTTTCACTGCTGATGTTCTGCTGCCAGGATTTATCTGACTGTTGCTGTAACCGGGCTGGACAGTGTCAAGATAAGGCAAAACAGGTCACACTCATAAATCAAACATTTATGAGCATGTATGCAGAAGATACATCATGTAAAAAAAGTCACTGCAAATGAACACCATTCCTCTGACACTTTTGTCTTTTCCCTTTCTGGCACTGAACCGAAGGACGTATCCAACAGCTGTTTAGAAGAGCATTTTCTGCTTCAGCTCATTATGACCTCAGTTAAACTTCAAATGCTTCACTTTCAGTCATTTTGTATTCTCTTGCTCCGATTTTAGCTTTTTGCAGCTGCTTTACAATTTTTCACCGCAGGCTGTATGTAACTGTGGAATTTATGATTTCATGTTCTGGGAGACTCCATTACAATAACTGAGATAATAATGCACTGCAATATCTCAGTGCCTGTAATTACTCACATCAAGTTCTCAGAGCCACAGTGCAGTACTGTCAACAGTGTCACTTATCTTTGCTGGCCTCCTCCAGGGAAAGACAAAAATGGATGGGACAGCAGCTGCATTTAGACGCTTTGGCATCCAGTTCTCATGTTTCATGTTGCTGATCCACTTACGAAGGCAGACTGTAAAAATGTTTGCATCAGCGATTAAATGGTACAATAGAACATCAAACAAAACAAATGAACCACAGTTTGTGTTTTAAATTCAGTGTATTTTTGGCTAACCTTGATTTTGTAAAATACTTTTCATACATAGTGAATTATGTACAGTTTTTGTATATAATCTGGACCCTGGAGCTTCCCTCCACTATGTACTATGTGATATAACACAATGTGCACAAACTGTAACAGTTAAGCAGATATTATATGTAGCAGATATTATATGTTTCAAATCATTAACGCTGTATCAGCCACTGCTGCTTGCAAGCTAACAAGCTATCAACCAACATAAACAAATAATAAATGCTATATCCAAATTGTAACACTGTAGTCGAGATAATTTTTCATGACAAATTTTAAATGGTCTCACGACAGCCAATGTCAGAATCAA
The DNA here is from genome assembly GCF_004916995.1 of Morone saxatilis. Lineage (NCBI taxonomy): Eukaryota > Metazoa > Chordata > Actinopteri > Moronidae > Morone > Morone saxatilis. The sequence goes on from NW_023340246.1 coordinate 8,263,133, forward strand.
CCACATTAGACATTTTTATTTAACATACAGTTAGGGAGTTTCAAATGTTGATATTTAGGCCTGCTATGGCAAGTTTATGACAGGTTATGTTGTTTCTCAACAATTTGAAACAACACACTATTTACAATATTTAGAGATCTGAGCACAAACGTGTAACCTAAAGTACCCCAAGTAACCTAAAACACAGGTTAAAGAGCCAACACAGCTCTCGCTTCAAATCAATGACTCAAGGAAGTTTACAGCCTGAGGCGATGAACAAATGGACATCAGACACTCCTCCAGTCACACACACACTTTCCCAGCAAATCAGCCTTAGCCACACACACACACACACACACACACAGGTGTGTCACTTCTGTGCACAGAACAGAGCAAATCACAGAGCAATACAACAAACGTGGGTCATCAGACAGTATTACTAAATTACAAAACTAAAGCAATTACAACATCGTTTCAGAATTATTAAAGACATTTGAAGGAAAGACTGCTGACTGTACAGTATTTTATTTTGAAAAGTTGTATTGTGAGACAACCATAAATTAATCAAATGGTCCATGGATGAATACATAATTCCATAATTATGCGCATATATACATTTTGTTTTCAGTTTCATTTGGAGGTTTTCATGAGTCAAACAACTAAGTTTGTTTAAAAGAACTTTGAGAACACAAAAGACCCTTTTATGCTTTTTTTGTTGTTGTTTTTTTACACATCTGTTTTGAAGTTACTTTTCATGATGCGACACTCTCTAAAACATTACTGAGTTTAGCTCTACTTCATTTGCATCTCCTTTTTTCTGCGTTACTCTGTGAATAGGTCAATACAAGATTAAAAAAGAGAGTGAAGGTCTAATTTATAATCAGGGTGCCATTATCTGATAATCTCCAGAGGAATTTCACCCATTAACCTTTCCAACTTACATCCTCCATACATGCAATTAAATGCTCCATGAGCCGAAAGAATGCTGTTGTGTATTATTGGTGGAATCTTTTCTTCACAACTTGTATCTACTTGTCTTTTTTTGTTGTTAAATCAAACAGAAACCAGCCACTACATAGTAAAGTTTTTTATCACGTAGAACAACAAGAATTGTTGCAGAGCTCATTCCAAAAAGAAGACTATTCAAGAAGGCTTCAAAAAAGGCATGGGATTGCACAACCACATAATGACCTCACAAGAAGCTAAACTAATGCTGCCAGTGCCAACAATGTACAATTGAGCACCACAACAAAATGGAAGCTATTGCAGAAGATCTGATATATTCTGTAATTAATTGGGTCCAGACTTTTATTTTGACGTCGAGTGGAGGTCTGCTTCAAACAGAAGTTTGAAGCTGCGCCCAGGGAAACAAAAGGTTGCGGCCTCATGCGGTCTTCCAAAAGGATACAAGGCTTCTTTGTCAAGAAGCCCAACGTCCTCTGGAGCTCTGATGGAACTACGGGGTTCATGTGAGTACAGCAAACAGTCAGGGAAAGAACAAGGTCATAGTTGAAAGAAACCAACTTTGACTGTTTTTGTCAAGGAGCCCAATATCCTCCTGAGCTCTGCTGGAACTAACCCCCTATCCCCTCACACCTCCAGGGTTCCCACCAGATCAATGTGAGTATAATGTTTACCAAAGTAGTTTCTCTGTATTACCCTTGGCTAAACTCTAGGATATTTATTGCACCACATGAATGCACAACATATTATTGTAGATGTAAACAGCAATGAATTGATGTGAACCGGATTTACCTTGAATCCTACACAGTCAATTTGTTATCTACAGTAGAGTTATCTACTCTGATGATGAGCCATTGTTCTAGCTCTTATTTGTATCAGTTATTTTAACCGATACAAGGCTGTTTAGCAGAGTGAAGGCTCTGTGACTATAACTTGTGTTCAGGTCTTCACCATGTCCTTATTCTGTGAGTTTTGTTTTAACTTTATATCTTATACAAGACGATACAAAAATCTAAAAAAATAACAATTTCATTTTGATATATAGGCCTACTAAATAATAATAATAGTAAATATATATTTTTTAAGTTTTTACATTCAAGAAGTTCTTGTGACCCCATGTAAAGCTTTAGTGACCCCAGGCAGGGGTCGGGTCCCACAGGTTGGGAACCAGTGACATAGTGTAAAGAGTGATGTCCACATTAGGAGGTGTTTGGGGTGGATGGATAGGTCAAAGAAAAAACACAAGACTTTTCTTTCCAGGAGACCAGGGCTCGTGTCACACATAAAATCAAAAGTCAACACTTACCATATGTACCTTGTGCTTCTGTATATGATGTCAAGGGGATGGACCAATCAGCGTTGGAATATAATATATAAGGAAGTATACTCTAAGCAGAAAGCATGTGTCACTTGTCATGAGCCAGAAATTCATGTTTTCTTGCCTCCTAGAGGACCGTGCGGTTGATCATAACTGCCAATACACATTCTGTTTGTTAACAGTGGCTTATTTATAAGCCTTAAGTATAGGAAGGAACATTTACCTAAGCCCAGGGCATGATCAGTGTTGTCCTAATAGGGGATTACATGTTTAATCTGTAAGTTAACGTTACATTCTCTATCCCTATGTCAATAACGTGCTATGAACTATTTTGTGTGCACTTTGTACAGCCTCACCTTATAGGAACCAGTAAAGACACGAGGGTTCAACCCAGAGAAACATAAACGAGGGTTTGTGCAATAGCCAACACACATATGTGATAGGTTTATAACCATTTGACAGGTTTTCATTTACCATGAAGATCATATTAATTTATAGCAGGTTTTCCAGTGTTCTGCCTAAATTTACAGGTCAGACCAAACCTGTAAAACATAAATCTGCTTAATGCGAGGATTAGAAATACCCAGAAGACACCCCTGTAATATTATTCAAATATAAAAGTCTTTTAGTAAAATATTACTGATTTATAGTGAAATCAGCTGGACAAAAGTACAGCATCATACCCCGATTTTTTTATTAGAAACATCAAATCAAGAAATATGTTTTGCAAGTGTTTTAATGGTGCACACAGAAAAGATTACATTCCTCTTATAAAAATTGGGACCATATGTTTTAACAGTATTCAGTAATGTAATATTCCAACAAAATTGCAACATAAATATTAAACTTGCTGCAGAGGAAAGAGACTGGAAAGACCTACAACTCCTCCATCATCTAAACTTAGGATCCACTTTACATTAATTTTAAATTGTATGTTTTCATTCAAGTGTTTGTTTTATTGGGTTATTGTTTGCTTGATTACTAACTCCACCTCCTGGTTCAGGATGGTGCTTTTGTGAACGCGTGCACATGAGTGCCCCTTACTCCACCAGGTTTTGGCAATACGGACTGACTTTTGGAAGAGGAAGGAAGTTATGTTTTTTTTTCTTATCAGTCTTAGTAAAATTAACTCTAGCCTGACTCTTTTACGGAATGACTGATGTTACTAATCTTATCAATAGCTTTAATTGTCCATATAATTTGGCAATGTAGTTTAACCTAGAAGTATTTAAAGCTGTTGATTGATTCCTTTGTGTCTTTTGTCTGTGAACAGGGTATCCCCCCTGTATGTCAGTGAGTTTCCTTTGTTCTTTGATGTATATTGGTACAAAAGACAGTAAAAAAAAAAAAAAAAAGCAGAGCTCTGAATCAATTTCCGGACTCTTGTGCTCATTTTGGTTCTCCAAACCTCCCACAACTGCTGGCTAACATCCTGATCGGGGGTTTTAAAATCAATACGTTATTAATTAGCTGGGGAAAAATGGAAAAAAGTAAACAAAACCTCTTTATTCTTATTTTTATATTGCCAATTATGCAAATGTTTCTGTTATTCTGCAACTTTGCCAAGCTTGGTCTATGATGAAAATCTACAGTCTGTTGTCACTGCAGAGAATATGTAATAATTTCATCATCTTATAAAGTCTGAGCACATTTTAAACTATTATGTTGCAAAGAATGGCCTAACTAATGGAACAAATGTGGAATTTATCTACAGCAAATATCTGACTCAACATATGGTTTGAATATTTTGTGTTTCCTTCCCCCTGGTCTCTCCTGCCAAAGTGTCATCAGAGTCAAGAATCTCCTTCGTGTTTATGTGCGACTGACCTGGTCTGAACCCTCCACCGCTGCACCAGGCTGTCAGTGAGTAGGCAATCAGAGATGCCAACATCAAGGCTGCTGAAAGGCTCGCTCTCAGTGTTGCGTGACGGCTACCCCCATCCCTCCTATTCTTATATGTTATTTCTCGGTTTACCCTTTGTTTTCTCCTTTTTATTACTCCCCTCTCCCAGTTATGCTTGTCCTTGCTTGCTGCCGAGTTTCTCTGTTCCTGCTTTGTCAGTTCTCTCTATGCCTGCTCATTATCTTTTTTCTCGCAGTGTGTTCTTCTTTCTCACTAATTTTCTCTGTGTTTCTTCGTGCACTCTACAGCCCCTTGCTTGGTTCAGTTCAGTTCACTTTCTCAAGCACTTCCTGCTGCCTGTTGTTGCTTCTTTAAACATAAGAGTAGCAGTTAATGATGCTGTAGCAGCTACTATGAAGGCACATCTCAATTAAAATATTACCCATCAGTATTACAGGTGAGGGGTGGCGTGGATTCCCTTGCTCTGTGCATGCTGTTATAGGTGGTCTGGCTTCCTTGTAGTCAATGCAATGTGTAGAATTGGAGAAAGTAGCAGAAAATGTTCTCCACTAGTGCAGTGTGGGACTCAGGCCAATGTAAGTGGCTTTACTACTCAACTTGCTCTCTTCACTTCCTTCCAGGCATCCACTCACCTGATTAACCCAGATTAACATACTGCATTAATTTAGCTTAATTTATTATTGTGTGACCCATCCTTCTTGTCACATACTCTTGGCCAGTTTGTTTCTCCGCTCCTATTGAATCCAGTCCATTTTGTATATTGTTATGCGCAACTCTAATCAGCAGTTACCTTATTATATTTTATCTGAGTCCTGTCTGGAAACATTCTTAACATTATCTCCACTGAAATGACTACCTGCTTGTCATTCTTACTGTTCCCTTCATTGTACAGCTGTTCTGGCATGTCAGTTATTTGATTTGCCACATACGTGTTGAGGGATACGTGGTTTCCCGCATTATGTGCAGCGGCAACATGTTTTCCAGAAAATGTAATGATATGTTCTTGTACTGCATGCCATTTGTATTTGAGCCTCTGGTTATAGTAAGGGGCAAGACTTGATAAGAGGTAAGTGTGTGAAGGGAGAGAATATAGAGTTTGAAAGAATTGTCTCTGCAAAACTGGCTGATCGCTGCCCAAAGGGGGTTGGAATGTCAGATTGTTTTTAAAAAGAAAGAAAGTTACAAAGAATGTTGTATGCAGCCCCCCTTATTTGTTATAAACATGTGGGTGAGGTCTGTTCGATGATCTAAAAGCTTTGTTCAGCCTACCGAATACTGATGCCTTTAGGTTAGGGAAAGATTGTGGTTAGGCAAGTTGAGCATCTCCTCCTGTCTTGTGCTTTAAGTCAGTGTTGCTTTTTTCATTATCCAACCTAACCTTAACCATGTGCTCTGAGTGCCTAAACATAAAATGAACATAATGATTCAATTGCTAAAGAGCGGATATTATAGGGAAACAAATTAAATACAATGTCAGTGAATGTTTTGCAGCATGAACATTTTGTGAATTTTCAAATATGTTTATCAAAAGTGTTTCTTCATTATGTTAATGAAAAACAAACATCAGATGGCATTACATTCCTCTTAAAATTAATTTACTGTTGAGAATGAGTAGTATATAAACACAATTCATAATCAGCAGACAGGATTGGAAGCTCATACCTAGCGCCACTCCCCCTCATCTAATACATATAACATTAATTATCATTATAATTATAATGTATAAAAGTCCCCCACTCAAAAATTGTTTTTTCTCCTTGTTCCTACAGTGTGATGTTTAGGCTTCACTGTGCAGGATGATGTATGTGCAGAGTTTGACACTAGAAGGATGTTTTCACATTCACCTGCCTTTCTCTGTGCTCAATGAAAATCAGATTTTAAAGTTCGGGGCCTATGAGCATGATTTGTGACATCACAAATAGTTTGTAAGACAAACCTGATCTAGTATGCAAGAAATGAACAATCATCACATCACAACACATCAAAGCAGTTGTAATACATGTCTGGATGGGATCTTTGAATTAAATTCTCACTTGAGTTTAAGGCTATATGAACTTCTGCACATAAACATAAGGAACATAAGTAACCAATATTTAGAATATATGTGGTATTAAGTGAAACTGCACGGGATGTTCATAATCTGACAGAAAGTGGGCTCAGTGCCAGTGTTTAAATTAAAGCATAACTGTTATTGTGTTTGAAGGTGTCAACTGGAGGTAGTATATTGATTTATGCACAGTTCAGTGTATGTTGACTTCACACTACTTCTATGCCTGAGAAATTGAATAGGTTACTGGGGACTTTTGTGGTGGAGGGAATGTTCGCATTACTGTTAAGGGTGTTTACTGCCCCACCTCTGCAATTAGTGAAGTTCTGGAGAAGATTAGGAATTTATGGTTAACTTATAGATCGTCTGAGCTGCTTATTATGGGTGACCTTAACCTCAACTGGTTTTCCAGCAACCCAGACAAGCTGAAAGTTTTGAATTAAATCTGTCTCAGCAGATATCCAACCCAAGCAGGCCAATCAAATTAAGTCTTAACAGATTTTATTCTGAGAAACAAACCACCCTCTGCTTCTGGTGTTTTCATCTTGTACATAACCAGCCAGCAGTTGGTGTCAGGAACACTTGAAAAATGGTTTTTGGCCTAAAGGTTAGGAAAGTAAATTTGTGATTGGGATCAATCCCTAGACAGGCACGATAAATTCTGTTGGGGGAAGTGACGAAGCAGAACTTTCATTTTTACTGTAATTTTTACAGCAATACCAAATATTCACCTAAATGTTTCCCTTTTATTTAGGCATTGTCATACTGTACAAAAAGTTCTACAGCACTTTCTCCTAGCCTTTGTTTTTCCAAAATTCTAAATTTAATGCTGAGAAAGGTGTTCTGCAAAGTAGCACAGTAGTAAAATAGTAAAATAGCACCTTTCAAAAATGGGTTTACAAAGTGCTTTTACAGGGTAAAAACAACACAAACAACAGAAGACTAGGAACCAAAGCAGCATCAGTAACAATATATAGAATAAAACAATAAACATTGTAAAACAATTTTTAAAAAACCCAATAAAACTACGGTGAGTAAATGTTAGTAAAAACGGTCACGGGAAGGCAACACTATAGAAGACTTAAAAGAAGTGATAGAATTTGCCATCCTGATCTCCTCTGTTTGGGGGCTCTGATGGCAAACACTCTGTCACCTTTGTTTTTTATTCTTGTTTTGGGAACCACCAGGAAAGCTGCATTTGAGGACATCAGGGCCCAAAGAGGAACATGGGGGATTAAAAGGTCAGGAGTTATAGCTTGGGGGCAACCAATTTCGTGCCTTAAAAGTTGAAGTGAATAAAATTTTTAAAATGTACTACAGTCAGCCAATGCAGAGATAAAAGGATCGATGTAATGTGCTCTTGTTTTCGAGAACCTGTTAAAATCCTGGCGGCTGCATTTTGAATCAGCTGTAGAGAGAAGAGAGATTTTTTCCCACAGATGGAAAAAAAGAGAGTAATGTAGTTGAGATGTAATAAAAGCATTTTTGGTTGAGAGAAATGGTTTAATTTCTCAATGAGAGGTTGCTGTCGAATAGAACACAGAGTAATTGGAGTACGAACCTAAAAAAATAAGTAATTAGTACCAAAAAGCAGAATGTCAGTCTTTCTAGAGTTTAGTTGAACAAAGTTTTGGGCCATCCATTCGTGGATGTCCTTGAGACGTTTGAGAGAATGAATTTCATTTAAGTTATTGGGGTCACAACTGAGGTAGATCCGGGTGTCGTCTGCATAACAATGGAGATTGATTTTTTATAATCTTATGAGATATCCTGATGGCAGCATATAAATGGTAAATAAAACCAGGCCAAGCACCGAACCCTAAGGAACCCCACAATGCAGCGTAGACGTTGAAAACCTGGATTCTCCAATACCAACAGAGAAAGTCCTGCCAGTGAGGTACGACTTAAACCATTCAAGGGCCGTGCCACTGATGCTGACCCAGTTCTCTAGACGGGACATGTGGATGTTGTGATCAACAGTGTCGAAGGCGGCACTAAGATCCAGAAAAACTAAAACAGAGGGACGTCCAGCGTCAGCAGCTAAAAACAGATAATTCATTACTTTGAGAAGAGCAGTTTCTGTACTGTGATGAGCTCTAAATGCTGATTGAAAAGATTCAAACACTGAATTGCTGTTCATAAAAGCTAAAAGTTGATTCGCAACAATCTTCTCCAGGACTTAAGTTAAAAACGGAAGCTTAGAGATAGGTCTAAAATTGTTAAGTCCAGGTTTCTTTAGCAGGGGCTGAAGAAGAGTACTTTTTAAAATAACAGGGTACAGTACCAGAGGAAAGGGAGTAATTTAAGAAGCTTAGTATAAAAGGAGAGACGTGAGAGAATGTTAAAAACCTTCTTTAAAACAATCGAGGCGTGAGAATGTCAGGAGAGCACCTGCATTATGTATCAAAATTAATTTTACAACTTAATTAGATGCTAGTAACTATGACAGCAGATACATAATAACTACTACTAAGATAAATATGAACTCCAATAGTATGCAACTGGAGTTGTAATGGATCTATAAAGTCATCCCAGCAAGAAATGTTTGCTTTTATCGAATGCTATTTATCAATGGGTCTGAGTGTATGTGATGGCTAATACTGATCTCACACAGACTTCCCAAATAAATAAACCTTAACAACTATACTGGAAGAGATTACAAAAAGAATTACTTTAGGTACCAGTGATGGACAATGATTTTTTTCTGTGTTCTTTTTCTGCAACTGAATACTGAAAGCATTTCCATTTAAAAGCATTTCTGCTTGTCCTTAGATAATCTCCCATGCAAGAAACAAAACAAGTGAAACACAAACACATTACCAAGCACAGCATTTTAAGGCATAATTTTCACTGAGCATCAAAAAGATTTATTCAGTATGTTTCCTCCTTTCCTTTTCCACAGTTGTGTATAAAGTACAATAGCGCCCCCAATCCTCCAGCGCCATCATCACCATCCTCACCATTCTTCCCTACACTTGTTAGTCATCAGAGTTCATTTTTTCTCATGAATGCATCCTTCGTCTCTCTCATTGGATGCAGATTTACCTTTTTAAATTCCGATTCACTTAAAAAGACCTTTGTTTTCCTGAAATTTTTTTATTAAGATTAGTTTATTTTAGGTTGTTTCTTTTTTTGCCATTTTGAGCATTATCTCTTCTTCTTGCAACCCTATTCACGTTATCCTATAATAGTTATTTTTAATGTTTACTGTCCAGTCTCCCCCTTCCCCTCCCACCTCCTCTCGTTCTAGCATCTTCGCTGTTACCCTTCCTTCTCATCCCTCCCACCCCTCCATGTTCTCCCGATTGATGCCATCTGAGGTTGCAGGCCCAGGCCGCCGGAGCTGCAAATTTACCCAGCAGCACACGTCACTAACAGGGGAGCGCAGAGCTCCCAAAATAGCCCAAACAGCAATTGGTGAAAGGGGGCCCAAGTGGTAGTTACCGAGGACTGATTCTGACAACAAAATGAAGCTTTCCGAACATCATGTGAACACCCATCATTTAATGACTCACCCACGCAAACCCTGCTGGTTGATTTATCATGTGTTTCAGCACTGCTCCAGATAGCCATTGAAAGTTCCTAAAATTTTGTTTTGAAACAATTATCTTGATTGAATTTTATTCTTTTACACAACTGTCCACAGTATGTGCTCCTTAATAATTACCGCCTTTTGATGAGAGTATAAACCAGGATTCTATATGATACATGAATATACAAGACAGAACAACACAGAAACATATACTGTGATACAGCCGAAAGACATGACAGGCTTCTGATCTGAGTCATGTGCTTGAACTCATCCCACTGATTTGCTTATAAAAATGTCACCAACACAATATTAAAAACTGGGATAATAATCTGTTGCATGATCTGCTTTGTGTAACAGAAGTAATACTATCTTGTTTTTAAACTGTCTGAAGATCATCCAAAAATGTAACAGTCAAGGTCACAAACAGATATTTTTTTGATCACTGTACACAATTACTATGAACAGGTTATGCCTCTTGTGGAGCTGTTTTTCTTATCCCAGGAAAATGTTAAAGCATTGCAAATATGCCTGAATTTAATAAAAAAATTACTCAAAAAGGTGTCACTGAACTCTAGTCCTTTCACGACCAACCAGTCTGTAAGTTTATTCATCGAGATCTTTAGATGCTTGCATAATTGTGGACTGTTGCATAAAGGGAAAAGACATGCAGGGTTTAATTAAAAACAGCTAACAAAGGCAACATTCAAGGGTTTTCTCGTTTCACAGTACTGACGGCGATTCCTAGAATTTCAGCAGGAATGCCATTGTGGAAAAGCCTGGTTTACAAAGCTTGGCACTGGTTTGGAACTAAAATAAATGCACAGATTCAACAAGCCCTTGCAGTCTTTTATGTATAGCCAGACCATTAACCCTTGTGGACCAAAGGCCTTGAACTTTTTTCTTAGGTCACAAGAAACAATGAACACCAGCTAATTTCTCTTCATGTTAGAAAAGATGTTTAAATCTTTGCAGTCTAAAAAGTTGCCTGTGAGTAAGTTGTGACTCTGTATAAGTGGATTTGAAGATGCACAACAGCAAACTCTAATTATGCTAAGACACTCATTTTTTTGTTGTTGATTATTTACAGCTTGTAATCCAAAGGTCTGCCGCAGAACTGGCTGAAAACAGATCTCCTGGGGTCTCACCCAACATGACCTCACTTCATTCACTGAGTAAATCTGTTATTCGTAAGGCAATTAAATCATTACAGTTGAGTTCTCTATAATAGGTCTTTATTGCTCTCATGGTGGGATAAACATGAGCCAATTACACATGTAGAACAGATGAAAACATTAATCTAACTAACACATATCTCACATGGAGTTCATAATTGTCAGTGCACACAAGAACCCAAAGAAAGAAGGAGAGCGAGAGAGAGATGGAGTTTTTGCAGCAATAATGTCTGTGGGCTGGTCAGAGCGGTGGCGGTTCACTCAATCAGCTCTTAAAATGTTTCCTGGATTCCACTTGATATTGCTTGTGGGATAATCTGATTCAGTTAATTATTTCATTAAACAATAGGCTTTTTTGTCCTTCTCAGAATTTGGAAGGGGATATAAGAAGTGGCTGCTACATTCAAAATGCTTTTGCAAGGGATGTAACCCGGGGACATTTTGGGGAATTTCAAGGCAGAGGGTGACTCTTCTGCACACACTTCTTCCAATTTAAAACTCAAGCACACCTATATAGCTACATTCATTTACTGTGCAGTTACTGTACCAATCTTTAATTCATGTCCTGGGTTTGGCGGCTATATTTAAAGCATAAAATCAGTTAAAATAATTAAAGCTTCCCCAGTAGTTCCTTGTTGGCAATCTGTTTATGGGGCACAAGTTAGGCTACATGGGAAAAAATGGTGTCACAAATTGTTCCTGCATGTTCCAACTCAAGTCAGACAAAACAGTCTTGTAGTCAGTGTAGTAAATTTCAGCATAACCGTTTAAAATTTTAAAAGGATTTACAGCTTGTTCAGAATTGAAGAAGCAACAGGTTCCACTAAATCTAGTAAACTGATCTATAACTGTAATCCATTATTTACTATAATACAGGCATCCCTTCACACACAGAGAGATTTTTAAATGCATCCAATCTATTTATGAATAACTCCAACCTCCAAAACATTTTAATGATTTAAAAATAATGGCTGAAAAGAATATTCACATTTAAAATCTGCACAGTCTATATACATAGAATTTTGATTTTGGTTCCTCATTGGAGTTCATTATGATTGAAAACATATCCTAGTTATGGAATACAGAGGATGTGGATTATATTTTCAAGTAAACATCTAAATGCCCCGGCAGCCCTGTAGATATCACACTTATTTTTTGTTTTAGTGTAATCAAAAGCTTTGCATTTTGCACCAATAAGTAAAGTAAATATCACAACATAATGTCCACTATATTGAATTATTATTACCAACATGGTGTCCTACTCGTGCACTAGATGGTGGTACAATCCAATGGACAGTACAGTATACCTAACAACATTTGATCTGTGCAATCATACAGGATACAACAGTGCCTGCTTTAGCTGGAAACAGGGTGTAAGAGGGCTTTGTTATGGAGAAGTTCATTATTTTGAGTTGTATTTATGTTGTTTGTATGTATGTCAGGCATGTCTATGTGTGATTATTTTACTGTGAAAGTAAGAGTTATGATGAATTAAGATTGAATTTGCAGCCAAAACTCTATATATACTCTATATATTAATATTTCCTATATCTTGATATCCATATACATTTTTCACTACCTTGAGCAGAGTTCTTGAATACAACTGAATCATTCATTCAAATTCTCACCCACCTACATTAAAATTTGAAATGTGCAGCTCCAGTATTTCACTAGTACAGTAAAGCTACTTTAAGCCAAAGTAAGCTAAAGTCATAAAGGAAACGCAATTAGTTATCAGAGACTAAATATTATCTGCTTGCTTATATCATTCATCTTTTCTCTTGTTTTTAATTTTTACGTCTCCATCAGTGAAAATATGTCGTTTGTGCAGTAATAAAACAGAGATTAGTAAAGTATTTTATAATTTGTAGAAATACTTTTATTATGGAAGGCACAGTGAGCATGTTGTAATCATACATTACAATAATTAAATAAATTACAAGAAACATTATTCGCACACGTTTTCCCTGGTGGAAGAACCATGATTTTACAGTCTGAAACCAAAACTCTGACCTTAAAATGCCGGCACGTGTCAGTAGCAGTGATTAAAATGTTCAAGAGTAGGATGGAATAAGAGTTGATATACTGTGCATATATTGGCTTTGAGGACAACATTAGTCATAACAGCAGCTACTTTTGCAGACTGTTACACTAATATACAGACATTAGCCAGAACCTGATTATCTACTGTTTCTTATTATAATTCAATCTATAGAAAAGTACTTCCATAAATCCAGTTCATCAAGGTTTACAATATCAACTTATGATTATCCAGCTTTGCCATTTTGCTACTGAGCTGGAAATAAGAAATGCTTGTTGCTGTCAATTGTGCGTGCTGCAGCTTATTCATAAATTCTAATTTCGAGGCCTTAAAAGGTCTTGAATACGAATATAAATAGCTTAAGTTTTTGCAGTCTAATACAACAGTCTAAAACTGTAGAGATTTCTTGTTGTAGTCAAAAACTACCCCAGTCTTGTAGACTGTTTTCTTGTTTCTTCTATAGGGCAAAAGAAGAGAAAAGATATTAAGCTGGCCAAGGGGGCCATCTAGTGGTCAGATTGTTGCTGGTCCAATCTATGGTACCAACAGTGCCCATACTGACAATACTCCTGAGTAGATTAGGATACATTACCTTACCTAATTCCTAAATATACATGTAACAGACGGCTTGCATGATGACAGTGCAAACAATCAATTATTAAAAATATTGCAATGCATCAGACATTTTCTTGCCAAATGTCTTTGTCAAATGTAAAACAAACATCAGCCTTAAACACAGACAGACAAACTACTGGATGGAGCAAATACTATTCAAACCCTAAACAAGGAGGGTCGGCGCTGTCAGGTCTGGCTTCGAGGTAACCGGTGAGAACCTCGTATGTAACAAACACCACCATGTTGACGGGGAACGCACGCAGACAGTTAATTCCTAAGCTCCTGAAGAACACTCCTACTCCCTCCACCCTCACTGTCTCGGTGATGCAGTGATAGAAACCCTTGTATCGCTTTGTCTCCCGAGCTCCATCCATCTGTAGACGGGCTTTGATCACATCCATAGGTGTTCCTATTGTCCAACCTGCCATTCCTGCAATTCCCCCGGCTAGCATCACACCACTTAAATCTGGAGGAAAAGCAAAGACAGTGACTTTAAAAATGGTAACTTGTCTTTTTAATCCTCAAGGAATCTGCAACATAAAAAGGAAAGAGTTTTGGCATCTGCCCTTAAGCTGCCCTATGAACTCTGGTCTAATATTGGCCTTGGCATGTTGACCCTGGTAGTGTCCCTCGTTGGAAGCAATGGTTATGCTAACCTCAAGGATATGAGCTAGTTTACAGCAACACTTCAAAGGTCCAGGGTGTAGGATTTAGTGGCATCTAGCGGTGTAGTTGCAGATCTAAACTCCCTAAAGTCATCTTCTAAGTGCAAAGAAGAAAACGTGCAAAAAAAACAACAACCCAGTGTTTGGTTTGTCCCTTCTAGGCTACTGTAGAAACAAGATGATTCAACATGGCGGACCTCATGGAAGGTGACCCAGGGCTTCTGTAAATTTAAAAGGCTCATTCTAAGGTAACAAAATCATAACAATTCATATATTCAGGTGATTATACACAAATAACAACATACCTATGAATATTATATTCCATTTCTGTCAATAGATCCTACTAAATGTTACACAGTGGACCTTAAAGAGCTATTAGTGAATACTGTTGCA
>NW_023340246.1:8277821-8327138 GCF_004916995.1 Morone saxatilis
GGTTGGGAAAAAGAAACCATTGATTTTAACAAGTCTGAAAACCAAAAAAAAACCTCGACCTTAAAAATGGCCGGGCCCATCGCTGTCAGGTTTAAGCAGTGATTAAAAAAAATTGTTCAAATTTAGGCTTAGCGATGGAAATAAGAGTTTGATTTATACTGTTGCATTATTATTGGGCTTTTGAGGGGACAAAAACACTTTTAGTCATTAAAAACAAGGCAGCTTACTTTTGCAGGACTGTTCAAACCACTAATTAATACAGACATTAGCCAAGAAACCTTGGATTATTCTTACTGCTTTCTTATTATAATTCAAATCTATTAGAAAGTACTTCCAATGAAAATCCAGTTCAATTTCAAGTTTACCAATATCAACTTTATGATTTATCAAGCTTTTTGCCATTTTCTGGCTACTTGAGCCTGGAAATAAAGAAAGGAAATGCCTTGTTGGCTGTCAACTTGTTGCGTTGCTGCCCCAGCTTATTCATAAAATTCTAATTTCGAGGCCTTTAAAAAAAAGGGTTCTTGAATTTACGAATATAAAATAGCTTAGTTTTTTTGCCAGTCTAAAAATACAAACAGTCTAAAAAACTTGTAGAGCATTTTCTTTGGTTTGCTAGTCCAAAAAACAAAATCTTTACCCCGAAGTCTTGTAGGACTTGTTTTCTTGTTTCTTCTATTAGGGCCAAAAAAAAGAAAGAGAAAAAAAAAAGATAATTTTAAGCTGGGCCAAAGGGGGCCAATCTAACGGTTGGTCAGATTGTGCTTGCGTCCAAAAATCTATTCGGTTTTACCAAAACAGTTTTTTTGGCCCATAACTTGGAACAATAAAACTCCTGGGAGTTAGAATTTAAAGGAATTAACAATTTACCTTTACCTAAAATTCCCTAAATAAAATATTTACATTGTTAAAAAACAAAGGAACGGGCTTGCATGATGGACAAGTTGGCCAAAAAAAAAAAAACAAATTCAATTTAATTTTAAAAAAAAAAAAAAAAAAATTATTTTTTTGCAAAAAATTGCAAAATTCAAAGACATTTTTTCTTGCCAAAAAAAAAAATTTTTGGGTTTCTTTTGTTTTTTTTCAAAAAAAAATGTAAAAAAAAACAAAAAAAACATTTTTCAAAGGCCCTTAAAAAAAAAAAAAAAACACAAAAAGAAACAAGACCAAACTTTTTTACTGGAAATTTTGGGAAAAGCAAAAAAAATTTAACTAATTCAAAACCCTAAAAACAAAAAAAAAAGGGGTCGGCGCTTTGTTCAAAAAAAAAAAGGTTTTCTGTTGCTTTTCGAAAAGGGTTTAAAAACCGCGGTTGAGGAAAAAAAAACCTCCGTAATGGTTAAAAACAAAAAAAAAACAACCAACCCATGTTGGACGGGGAAAAACGCACCGCCAAAAAAAAAATTTAACCAAGTTTAAATTTTTTTTCCTTTAAGCTCCTGGAGAACACTCCTAACTTTCCCTCCACCCTCATGTCTCGCGTGATGGCAAGTGATAGAAACCCTTGTATCGCTTTGTCTCCCGCAGCTCCATCCATCTGTACGACGGGCTTTGATCACATCCATTAGGTGTTTTCCTATTGTCCAACCTGCCATTCCTGCAATTCCCCCGGCTAGCATCACACCCACTTAAATCTGCGAGTGAAAGCAAAGACAGTGACTTGTAAAAATGGTAACTTGTCTTTTTTTAATCCTCAAGGGAATCTGCAAATAAAAAGGAAAGAGTTTTGGGCCATCTGCCCTTAAGCTGCCCTATGAACTTCTGCGGTCTAATATTGGCCTTGGGGTGCATGTTGACCCTTGGGTAGGTTCCCCCCCTCGTTGGACAGCAATGCGGTTATGCTAACCTCCAAGGATATGAGCTAGTTTACAGCAACACTTCAAAGTCCAGGGTGTAGGATTTAGTGGCATCTAGGCGGTGTAGTTGCAAGATCTTAAACTCCCCTTAAAGTCATCTTCTAAGTGCAAAGAAGAAAACGTGGCAAAAAAACAACAAACCAGTGTTTGGTTTGTCCCTTCTAGGTACTGTAGGAAACAAGATGATTCAACATGGCGGACCTCATGGAAGGTGACCAGGGCTTCTGTAAATTTAAAGCTCATATCTTAAGGTAACCAAAATCATAACAATTCATATATCAGTGATTATACACAAATAACAACATACCTATGAATATTATATTCCATTTCTGCGAATAGATCCTCCTAAATGTTACACACTGGACCTTTAAATTCAGATTTACTGACACCGATAGGTACCAAAAAGACATATGGTGTGCTGTCACATGTTTATCAGATACTGAATGTGATTTTGTTGATTTAATTTAAAGGCATAAATCATCCCATGACTCAGAAGTGACTGCAAATATGAAAATAAAACTTACTTACTTACACACACACACAAACATTTTGTTGGAAGAAATTGCGGAGTTGACTTCACTCACCTGGTCTTTTCTTGCCGCTATCTGTCAGATATTCGCAGATGGTTGTGTAAGTCAAGAAGTATGTGGCGTATGATGGCCCGTCTCTTAGCATGAGCGGGAGCGATCCTCTGTAGAGCCCCATGAACCCCTCCTCTTTGATAATTCTCAGCAGACAGTGAACTGGGCCATGGTACTTGGGTTTGGGCATGTTGGTTCTTCCTCGCTTGGACTCTGTCTGACACTGCAGACGTACTTTCACTATGTCACCTGGAGACATCACCAATATCTGTTGGAAGCAGATGAGGAGAGACACATGCCCTTTGATTTCACATGGATGTAAACTTTGCATTTACAGTCTAAGTTGCAGGTTAAGTCATTGAGGCACATGATTTAACAGTGTGTGTATAATTGTATCCGTTACCTGAGCTATACCCCCCGCCATACCAGCCAGGAATACGTCTAGCTTGGTGTTCCCACAACCACCTCCTCGTGCCTGGCTCAGACACTGCAGGCAGTTCCTGTATGTGCCAAACACCACTGAGGAAGTCATAGAGATTGTGGTAACGGGTAGGGACATGCCTTTGAAGAAGCCATGCACCTGATGACACAAGTGAGAGAAACCAGATGATAAACCCATATCACTTTTTTCAGCAATGTAATTGTCTTTATATTGTGATGAAGGCTAATTCGCCTTTAAAGTCAAAATCTACGCTGATGATGTGATGATACCCTGAATCATTCTTGTCTAAGAAAGTGGTTGAAAATGTGTAATTCATATGTTGTTAACACCTTTGACATTATAATCTAACCAGCAGTATCACATTTCACAACATGTTGGCTCCATTTCCAACATTATTCTGGCTCAGCTGGTCCTCCTGACTCCCTGGATTGTGTCACATTTGGACATGGACATGGAAAAAAAAAACCCTGATATCATGACGTTCCACTGACCCCTTCTTTTGAAAATGTTGCTGCTGCACACTGCCATATTCCAGTGAACTGTTTCTGGGTTTGGATCCGGACCTAGAAAAGATAAAGAACGTGATGTAAAAATGATGTCCATTTGTTATATAGCCGTCCTTGACTGTTTCAGATACACATGCCACTTCCTGTACCTTCAGAGTGTCCAGAGGGTAACCCACTGCAACTCCACATGCTCCTGTGTGTTTCCAGAGAAAAGAGAGCATCAAGGACACAACAGAGAAACAGGGATGCTCAAGGTTTACGGGCTTTATCTGCAACCCCTGACAGTAAGGTTAATGTGATGATTTGTTTCTTGTGTGCTGATTTTGAGCTGAGAAATATGAGATGTGACTTAATTATTCTGGACACGTTATAGACTGAAACAAATTAAGGGATCATTCAATGTTAAAACAGTTTGCACATTCTCTGTGCATTGCATTGAGAGCCCCTTACTTGACACATGCTTGTGTGTTATTCAGTCTCACCATGTTTTCACAATTTTCTGAAATGTAGTATCTTTTCAGATGATAGTGAACTTCCTGAAGGTATTCCCTCACTAAAATGATCAGACATATTAAACTGGTTGAGAGTAAATATGACAGATAAGCACACATATTATTTAAAAACACTGCATTTAATTGTACAGAGGGGGAAACAGGTTTCCTCCAAGATGCCAATGAAAGCGCCCAACCTTGTTCTCACAGTGTAATAGCTAACATATCATAACAGCTTTACAAGGCATATACAAGTGAACGTTAGATTTAATCTGGTCTTCTCAGTTGCTGTCATACTGTAATCTCCCCATGCACATACAGCAGCTAGCTCGTTAGCAAACACTAAACGCTAAATGAGAAACGAACTATGCTAGCGGTAGCTGTTACCTGCAAATGATCCAGACACAAAATCAGCGATATGCATCCTGTCAGATGGTGAGTGGCCGACAGATATTGGTCAGATGTGAGTCCATTCTTCCTCCGGCATGTGCCGTAATACGGCAGTAACCTTGAGTGTGTAGCTGTTACATGATGAGTACCAGAGGCGTGTCTTACCGCCAGCCAACAGCGGCGAGTGGAAGGATTGGTTACGGCTTTTGCCGAAGATAGCCGAATGTGTCACTAGTCAGAGTAGGCAAATGTGTGTATGCCTTATATATACCTTATATATATATAATACTGTCAATGGTGTACGAAAAAAAACCTCATTATTATTATTATCATACGAAAAAGTCACCTTTTAAAACATTTTTTTTAATGTAGCGGTTAACTCTGTACCCTCTGACCCTCTTGAAGCTTTCAATAAACTCAGCAAACATAAAGTATACTAACTTACTATATACTACTACAGACACACTATCAGTCAACTCAAAAGCAAAACATCACACGGCACCGATGACGCATTTCAACACTGGGAGCCTTTGCGACACGCAGCCAATGAAAGACGAGGATTACGTCAGGAGCGGGGTGTCGGCTTTAAATCTCTGCTCTGATTGGATAGAAACTCTAGCCGACACCGGTATTCCCCGCCCCCTAGTAGTGACTTCCTGCGACGCTAGCTTGCCTGCTACAGAAATAAACCTCCTTGATACAGACAGCGGGCAGCGTGTCGGCATTGACTGTAAACGCCACACCGGTGAATGGAGGTCGTGTAGGTCAACAGAGGAGTTGTATTAGAATAAGTAACAAAGTAAAGTAACCGGCCAGAGAAAGGCAAAGTGTTAGAATTGTTTAATTGTCAGGGTCTTGAAGGGGAAGTCGTCACTAGCTGGCTAGGGGTTAGCTAACAGACGCTAACTGAAAGTGTATGTTACACCATTGGCTAGATTACCAGCTGAGGACAGTGACAGCTAGACGGAAGGGAACGGTTTTAAAGATAACAAAAAAAAAAACAACGTTTCATCGAATCGTTAAGAGCTTCTTCAGTTAGCATTTATACTTTAGCATTCAGGTGTCGTGCAGGAGCGGTGATGGACTTCGTTGCGGGATGCATCGGAGGTAAGTCATGTGGCAGCTGCACTCTATCGTAGACACAGATCGTTGTGCAGTTGCTGAAGAGACACCTTGCTTTGAGACATCGTATCTTGAACTAGTCGAGGTGAAATGCCCCTCCTTTGCTTTTAACTGTATCAAAGCACAAACCTGCACCAGCACCACTCTCACTAATGTGATTCAACTCTGTCACAAGATTACAATTGCATTGTCGAAGCCAGTACTGTAAATGAAATGTCCCGGATTGTGTTTGAGTGAGTGTGAAGTTGTGAGAGGCTTATTCTGGTGCAGGGTCAACCAGAAAATGACCATGTAACGTTTATTTTTCACTTAATTTTATCAGATAGAGTTTGTGGTAGTGTTTGTGATTGTTCAAAAACGCCATACAGAAGGTTTGGTTGAATATGTTGACACTCAAAACAAAATATTAATTGAATCCACCAGGCCTCTGGTGTGCCCAGCATTACAGGGTATTACACGGTATTCATGGGAAGTCTGTTTCAGAGAAGTGCTTGCTCACAGTGGGTGCTCCAGCCTTCTGTATTTCTCCCTTGAGTCACTTGTACAGCCTGTTGAGAACTGAAAGTATGCAAACACTACATCAGGTGCAACCCGAGCTTTCAAGCTAGGATGGCCTGGCTGTTTAAAGGTTCCACGCACACCATAGTCAGATGACATGAACCAGTACACACCCCTGCACAGACCAATCCCATGCTTTCTTTACTGAACAGTGACTGACATGGCAGACCATGTGGTTTCCCCGCCCTCTCAGGATTCAGGGAACCATCTACAGCAAAGGGGGAAGCTGGTTGATGCTGTTTAAGGATGGCCTAGTTTGCTCAAAATTTAAAATGAGGTTAGCTATGAACCAGGGGAGTTTTTTTCTTTCTTTCTTGAAGCCTGCATGCTTTTACATAAAAAAAAATGGAGAATGGAATATTGTTATACCAACTGTGATGCAACTGTCGTTTGTTTTTCCTGTGCTCAGATCATACCAGTGCATTGAGGTCAATGACCGGTTGTCATTGTGTCAAACGCAGGCCTTCTTGTGTTCTTTTCCTGGCTTACAGCTTGGACTCATTCCTGATTGGCTCTTTTTACAAATGGGTCAGGTGACAAAGCAGGTGCTTATGTGGGATTAGCTTGTTGTAGTTGTTTACACAGGTGGGACATTAAATTCACATTTTAATTATTATCATTATTATTATCATTATTTCAAATATTTTTTTAAAATACATATATATATATATATATATATGTGTATTTACCTTAAAAGAGTGTAATTCTGTAATTGACATTCGGGATACTTTTTTGCTAAAACAAACAAAACAATCAATAATAAACGATATTAAATTCATCTAATACTGCCACAATGATCTAACACACCCACAGATATTAAAGACATAGGTATCTAAGTATAAATGGTATCACCTAATGTCTGAGGGTAGACAAGTTGACTGATTTATGGGATTGTAGTATAAGTACAAACTTCCTTTCTATGTTACCTCTTAATGTTGTTTATGGTCGGGCTGGGAACTAATATCAGGTTTCAGCATAGACTCAGGTGAGAAGCCCAAACTAGCACCAGAACATGGACATGTGCTGGTTATGTAAGGCACACTAAAGAAAGTTTTAGAGGGTGATGATGCCCAGTGAGCTGGCTCTGGCTCGATAAGGCAGTGTTACCCTGGAGGAGAGGGCAGTATACTCTAAAATTACACAACAGTGCCAGCAGCAAGAGGTTTAGCCATCAAAGACTAGCCAAATAGTAAAACAAAACGAGTGAAATGGACCGAATACAATGCCAGTGGGTCCAAATTTCTTAAAGTAATCAGGACACTATTGTTAATATTTGCATAGATGTCTGGAAAACCTTGGTATCCAAACTTGTGTTTTTGTAAGAATGAGATAAAGAACAAGGTAACAATGAGGGTACATGGTCCTCTCTAAGTGTTACAATAACATTGAGTAATGTTGCCAGCTCTTATGATTATGAAGTTTGGAGGGTTTATGAGAAGGTAAAAATGAGTTGAGTGTGTCACCCTCTGAGTTTAAATCAAATGTGATTGAAAATAAATGCTGCATGTAATATGTTTGGTACAAAGAAAACACTAGTATTATAGAAAGAAATACTTTTCAATCGAGGCAGATCAAATGAAGAAAGATTATCATTGCCTACTGTATTTTCCTCACTGTTGTTTCCTTTGTCTCCAGGTGCTGCTGGAGTCTTGGTTGGACACCCTTTTGACACAGTTAAGGTGGGCAAAGTTTCTTTTTTTAATGGCACAATGTAATAACAGAGTTTTATAACAACTTAATACACCCTTTTAGGCAGTTCTCTGTTTAATTGCACTTTTCTTTATGAATGCCAACAAAGTTACAAACTGATTTTAGTTTAATAACTGTTTAACAGATATCTGTGTTTTTTTTTATTGAATATTTATTTTGTTTATTGTTTTATCCTTTATCCACATCATCACTGTGCTTTGTAGATAGCGGATAACCGGATTGGTTTAACTGAGTTTTTCTTTTCCAGGTGAGACTGCAGGTCCAGAGTGTTGACAGGCCTCTGTACCGTGGGACCTATCACTGCTTCCAGTCCATCATAAGGCAGGAAACGGTATGTTGGATTTATTTCCCATATAAATCTAATGTGGGCCTGAAACTAACGATTATTGCCATTATCAATTAATCTGTTGATCATTTTCTCAAATATATGTTTGCTCCATAAAATGTCAGAAAACGGTAAGGAATGTTGAGCACTGTTTCACAAAGCCCAAGGATGTATTGTTTTGTCCACAATTCAAAAAATTCGAAAATTTCGCATTTGAGAAGCTGAAATCAGAATTTGGACATTTGAAAAAAAAAAAAAAAAAGAGAGAGAAGAAGCTCTGAGCAATTTGAATGGAATTGGACAATGTACATGTTAAATTACTTCATGTGTTAAATAGAATACTTAAATATTATTTTACAACAGACCAGAGTGAGTCAGTAAAGTAATGCTAGTAAAAGTTATTAAACTATATTCTATATGTACAATGAAAAAACACTTATGTTTGGGACAGTGGTTATGAAGTCTGGGACAGTTGAAAGTAGAATTTGGGATACTGAAGAAAACAGTAGAGTTATGTCACTTTTCCCCTTCTTGGCAAACATAATTGGACACCTTCGGTTGTGAAGCAAAAGTGGGGGACACTTGGAGATGGATATGTGTAGTTTATTAAATTGGGTCAGGTTTCTTTGGTGTGGTTATTTGTCCCCCTGTTGACCTGAATCATCTTGTTTGCTGTTTTCTTTAATTGTCACATTTTCTCCCACAGCGATCAGGAGAACCATTCTTAGCCTGAGTAGTGTATTTAAAAATCTCATTTACATCACATGCCTTTTTGTATTTAAAGCTTCTGAATAACTGAAGGAGAACCTGTCTCTAGGATCATTATTAAAGTAGCCTCAGGGCATTTCAAATGTTTTCACTTATCCTGCCGGCCTTAATTACAGGAAGTATTATAGAATGTGCAAGGAAGACAAAAATGGCTGTCCTGAAAAGATATAGTAACTGATAAGGCTGGTCTTATACTGTATACAACAAGAAAAATAAAATGGAGGTCATATTATCTTATTATCTTATCAAAAGCACAAATTGTGATTAAATTGGCCTTTTACCCATAATAAGTGTGAATATGGCCCTAATAGGAAAATGGAAGACAAAGATAAAGAAGACAGTTATTTTAGTTGAGGACACAGTTAAAATGAGACTAAAATGAAAGCTTTCAGTGATCTGTTAACACACTTTGTCTAATTTGATGTCTCTGACCCTCTTACAGGTATTTGGTTTGTATAAAGGCATTGGATCCCCCATGATGGGCCTTACATTCATCAATGCTATAGTGTTTGGTGTTCAGGGAAACGCCATGCGGAAGCTGGGACACGACACCCCCACAAACCAGTTCCTTGCCGGTGCAGCAGCAGGTGCCATCCAGTGTGTAATCTGCTGCCCAATGGAACTTGCTAAAACCCGCATGCAAATGCAGGGCACCGGAGAGAAGAAGTCCTCTAGGAAGCTGTATAAGAACTCCCTGGACTGCTTGGCACGCATCTACAATCGAGAGGGTCTGCGGGGCATAAACAGAGGCATGGTGACCACGCTAATCCGTGAGACACCTGGCTTCGGGGTATATTTCCTGACCTACGACGTGCTGACGCGCAGCCTTGGCTGTGAGCCAGACGACCGCTACATGATCCTCAAACTGCTGTTCGCCGGGGGCATGGCTGGCATCGCCTCCTGGCTTTCCACCTATCCTGTGGACGTGATCAAATCGCGGCTGCAGGCGGATGGTGTGGGTGGAGTCCACCAGTACAGCAGCATTGCCGACTGCGTGCGACAGAGCGTCAGAAGAGAGGGCTACATGGTGTTCACGCGAGGCCTCACCTCCACGCTGCTACGAGCCTTCCCCGTGAACGCAGCTACTTTTGCCACCGTCACCCTCATCCTCATGTACGCTCGGGGGGTGGAGGAAGGACCTAAAGACTGTGAGCAGGCTCAGCCAAGCCACCACACGCAGATCCAGCCGCAGGCCCAACCGTCCAGCCTGTGACAGCACAGAGGTCTCACCCTCAACCTGGGCACTTTACAAGAGCAAGGGAAGACAAAATATACAAACAAACCCTTTATTACTGTCAGACCAGTCATTCCCTATTTTGAGTCAGAAAATACCTGGTTTATATAAACTTTCATGTCAAAAAGTAAGCAAAGGACAAACATATTTATTTTTTGCGATAATTTTAAGTTTCAGATTTGCCTCTGAAGATCCAGACTTGTAAAGATGGTGTTACCTCTAATAATATGATGGGAAAATTGGAGCTATGAGATTCATGAAAGTTTTTAACAGCAGCTTTTATCTGTGAGAAACCTCACTCATTAGACTTGTTACTGAGCCACAAAACTGAGTGTGGCTAGGTAGTGTGTACACTGTAGACACTGGAAGTTGTCTCTCTCTATTACATATATCTTGAAATGTGCAGTGATTAACTGCACCTGTGTGTGTATATATAATTGATTTTGATTCATTTCTTTTTACATGTATGTTTGTGTGAAACATTTTTCGTGCCTTATAATATGAATACTTTTTATTTTGCGTAAGGAATTTGAAGCACCTGTTTGTACCTGAACTGTATCCTCTGAAGAGCAAGCAAGAGGGATGGAATGTAGCATTTGATAAGTCCGCAGAATTTATCACCTGTGTCTGCTTTCAAACCAAAAACCCCACATTGCAGCTATAATCTAATCATCACTAAAGCACTATTAGTCCACACAGCACGTCAGTATCCATTGTCAGCAAAAATCCACTGGTCTGATGGGCTCTTCAGGGACCGAATGCTAAGTGTCTGTGTGTGAGTCAGGATTGTAGATGGCACTGTCTTTTACGTCTTGTTTGGTGTCATTGGCATGTTGTGTTATACCAAGTAATGTGAAGTTTTATCATGTCATTTTAACTTACTGTATTGAAGGCCTGAACCAGGGGTGGAACATTACGCTATATGTGGCACTGTACTTGTCCAACAATTTTTTTTAGGGGAATCCCTACTCAACTACAACTACAACAACTTAGGGGCCAACAAATGTCCCAATATTTAGGACGGCGCTCATCCCTTTGATTCTGTTTATATTCAACTTTTTGTGAAATGGGAACGTGAAGCCCATAATGTTCCCCCAGGGGGCACTGTAGGGGATTTGTTGCAGTCTGTGATAGTTTGAAGTGCATTCTGGTTGGGGAAGCTCGAACAATATTGAACATATTCTACAACCTGCAGTATGAAAAAATGCTAACATGGCTTCAGCAAAAAAATAACAATGTTCAGACCTCCAGTTTGTAATGCAGACTTTATTTATTTTTTTTGAAGGTATTATTTTCCTTAACCTGTCAAAAATATGTATTTGTGTGTACCATATACTGTACCTAATCTGGATTGGGGCTTTAATTCGACTTATTTATTTTTGAAGTTACTATATTGGCTTAATAATGTACCTGTATTGTTAATGAGTGGGATTTGCTTTCTGCATGTGTGTGGTCAGTATCCAATGATTTTGTCTGTATTTTATGCCTGAATGTTGAATTTCCTGCTGTGAAGCAATCAAAGTTTCTCCCGTACAAATGCTAATGTTCCCATCACAGCTGTAAATGGTCAGTACGACTGACAGTCTGTTCCCCTGAATGCTTTTTTGCGCTCTGTCTGAAGTTGTAGAACTAGCAACAAATCAAACTACTGTCATTTGTGTAGGAATACGGAATGAGTCTGTGAAAGGCTGTGCTGAGAACAGGAATTCATAGATGCACTAAAACCCTCAGTATGTTGAATGTATCACACCTGTGGTGACTCAGGTGTCTCAAAGAGTTGAAGTGATTTCTTGGAATCCTGTTGTTTAAATTTAGGTGTCACTAGTTTGAATTGTTCAATGCTGCTGACACACTTGAAAGTGTGCATGTTTGTATTCTGGTTTTAATGGTGGGTGACGATGAGTGCAAAGGGATATTTGATGTGTCATTTAAAGCTGCTTGTGTTTAATCAATAATTCCACCTCTTGAACAGTGACTCCGACTGTAAAGTAGATTACGTCTGAAACTTGGTGATTGCCATTTGACAGCTGATGTGAGAGATGCAATATGTACAGGATGTAACTGTATTCATGTGAGATTGTTTTGAAGTAGTAATGTAAATATATATATATATACTGTATAGATACATAACATATATTTTTCAGTCTAAAGTAGTTGTGTGGTTCCCCGAATGTCGAAGTTTGAGCAGCTTTTAAAGTCTGTATTTGATCAGTTTGAGTCCACTATTACACTGAAGAGGTTTTAACTGAAAAACTGAGATGTGATATTTTTGTAACATAGTCATACATAACCTATTTGTCTAGATTTATCACTGATGAGCTGTACAAATGGGTAAATAAAAATCAACTCAGCAGCTGTTTGTTTGTTTGCTATCCAACCCTCTCTACACTTGGGTAATGACAATAGTCCCCATAATTAACAAATGATGACATCCATACACCCTTCCTTTGGAAAACATACTAATGTTTCTGTGGTGAACAGTGTCAACTGAGGAGGCCTGATGAGGTTTTATTGAGCAAGTACTTGGTGAGATACAGAGATGCACAGCAACTATTATAGTAACACACAATCCCTGATCTAGGCATGACAAAATGTAGTTGCTATTGTCAGTCAGGGATGACGCAGCATCTTACGTGGTGTTAACAGGGTGTGTGAGTCTCAAGGTTTACACACTGACTTATTAATATACCTGATTGTTTGAGCATTCGGCACGTCTGTTAACACCCAATGGGTGCGTCCCAAAGCATCCAGCGCTGCTCTCACTGCTCTGTGTCAAGCTGTACATCTGTTGAGTAAACCCACACACACATTAAAACACAGTATCATAAACTGAACCTTTATGTGATTTAATTGTTGATCATTATGGCTGAGTGGTCCAATCAGATAGCACCTGAAGACAACGGATTAATTTACACTGCAGAGCACAATGTCTAAAATTAGTCTTTTGAGTCTTTAAATTACATCTTTACTTTAATACAATAACTGGTAGATTATAAACTCCTTTAGGACCCATCTTCTTAATCGGTATCCTGGCAGAATATGCTGACAGAAATAATGAAAAATGTGTGAGTCTAGAAGAGTTAACATCCAGTCTTCCACAAATGGAGAAACTAAATCATTTATAATTTGTGAGATACATTAGGGAGAAATCAGTTTTTATAAATTAAATTTGGCATTTACTTATGATTACATGAGTAAGAGTTCTCTTTGGTGTAATACTTTGATGGTTGCATCCCAAAATAGAACCAACACCGAGGGGCCTCTTAGTTCTATGAAATTAATATTGCATTTTCAAACACGCTGCTGGAAGCCTTTGAATGTCTTTAAACATCTTTTGAAGATAGCAGAGTAGAAAAGGTTACAAGCAGCTTTAAGTGCAGCTTTTAGTTGAAGCGTGAAAGATATAATCACTTGTCCAGAGAAGATCCACTGGAACATATTGACACAAAAACAGCAGGGATTTAACCAAGGCACCATCTGTTGATGGGCAGTGGTAACTACAACAATATTCCTAGGGGTCAACCAGTTCATCCTCATAGACATTTTCTTTTTTTTTTTACTGTACTCTAGCTTGTAGATAGTTTACAGTATTTGACAATTAAATCAGCTGTCATTGAGTTCTGCTGCTACTCTGTCCTATGTTAGAATGATTTAAACATCCACCAGACAAAAGATTAACCTTGATGAGATGAGCTGTCTGTATTATAAATCCACCAAACTTACAATCACAGTCTCACACATGATTGCACATCTACCATTGCAACCTACTATTTACTCAAAACCCTCCTTCATCTGTCTGTCCTCATCAATAAACTTCTTTACAGATCTTGTGAAAAACAGTCGTCTGTCAACCTTAAAATACGGTTTGAAGACAGAATACGAATCAGCACAGTTGAAGGTCAAAAGAGTTTTCAGTTAGACATCAATAAATCATCAATGCTAAGCCTACAATTATCTGTATAACAGATATTACGTATATATATATTCTTAGTATTTTTCTTCTTCTGAAAAACTAAACCCTGACTTAAAACAGCTATTTTTTGTATAAGCCTTTTGTGTCATACCTGGAGGACACCCTGTACTCAGATCCACAGTCAGACCAACAGTGGTTGAGGTTTTCCACATCAGCAAGTTGAGGATGTTGGCAAATGCAGGAAATGACCCTTCTGTTGACATCAACAGAAGTATACCTTTTCACAGTGAAACATATTTGTACAGAAGATGGCTGGAATCGTTCACATTGCGATAGGGCTGCTGCTGTTCTCTTTTATCAGAACAGGTAAGTGAAACGTCTACACAATCTTATCTCGTGATCTTAGTTTCATAATCTTATCTTGAATGTACACCCTATTTATCTTCTTTCTTCAGGTGTAAATGGAGAAGATGGTCTGATATTTGAACAGCGTTATGATATTACATCTCCATGTGAAGATGATTTAGTCTGCTTTCATATATGGCACTTTGCCGCAAGCGAAACAAGTCCTTACATTGCCGTAGTCAGTAACGGAGAGATCCTGACAGCTAATTCAGAGTATGAGGACTCAAAATGCACTCTGCAAATCAAAGATCTCACAGCGGAGGATGTTGGACGTCATCACTGCCACCAAAAGCCAGATTACTTCTCTCCTCACAAAAGTGAGTACTGTCAAGATTAAAGTCTTATTGCTGTGTGGGATGATACATAATTTATTTCACCTTATCACGAGAAAGCAGAAATCTGTGTCATAAATAAATAAAACAAATATATCTTCTATCGATCTATCTTTCTTTTCCCCTCAGCCGCCCCAGACTTAAACTTAATTCCTGGCAAAACAGTGTCACTGCAGTGTGTTCTCCTCACCTACATAGAGCAGAGACACTGCCATACTCAGCTACAACAGGTCAGCCTGACGTGGGTGGATGAAGCCGGCGCTGAGATACAAGAGGACTCACAGCATCAGATTAAACAGAAGTCTCTTTGTGATGTAACTCTGACTGTCACCTTTCAAAGTCCTGAAGACAAGAAGTTTAGGTGCCAGGCAACTGTAGATGAACAAGTCCAGACTTCAGCAGAGTTTTGGGTCAGAGTCCCAGGTCTGTACGATCGATCCTAACCATTATTCTTCTAGAATGCAAAGAATTAATAATGACAAAAACTATTTTCTTTGTAGGTCTCAAAGGGAGGGGAAGAGGATTTATCATAGAACTAGAACCTGAAAATCAAGGTACAGTTTTATTCTTATATTGCCACTCATATACAAATTTACTTGTTGTAATGATGCCCTAAATAACAAAAAAAACAGCAACCTGCATGTGTAAATCAATAATCCCACCAAGACAGCAAAAAGGAAGCAATTTTAATAATGTTCCAGCTAATTCTTTATCATTACATTCAGGGTTACCCATATTACTGTGGAAAATAAACATGGAGACTTCAGGAAATCCGTGCAGCTGGCCATGAAATACTCCTGCACATAACCCCCCCTAAAACTACAACCTTTCAGTTTTACATTTAGGTTTTAAAACAAATAAAACAAATTACATGCCAACCTGTCGGCTTTATAGGATGGTAGATGATTTTGTTAACCAACCAAGTTAGATATTTACCCTTATTTACAGGGGTAGCTATGCTAACTTGCTGCTGGCTGTAGCTTCATATTTAGCGTACAGACATGAGAGTGGTATCCAATACATCTAACTCTTAAACTTTAGGTTAAATATGGAGGACTTGTTTCAGCCATTCAAAACATAATTTTTGTGAAATGACTCTAATTTGCATTGTCAGGTAGCAACCAGGATGCGATCGGCGCCGCTGTAGGGGTGGTGGGATGTGTGGTTTTGACAGCACTGGTTGCCGCATTCGTTGTGAACAAAAGAAGAACAAGTAAGTTCTTCTACACTTCCTAAACCTATAGAGAAGGGTCTGTTGAAATCGAAAATTGTCACAGACCTGTACACAGACCTATAGGATACACAGCTTCTTCCAAAAAGTCAGCTTGCACAACTGCACTGTATGTTCTTTGAGGCAATCACTTACATGAGATGTGCTAATATCCCACAAATTCTGTTCCATATGCTGTTCCGCACATTATACCTATCAGTGTGTACTTATCAGGTACTTCTAATCAGTCCCATAGATATAGATCTGTTAGAAGCTTGAGAAATCCACACCGGTCATCTCAGCACTGAACATGTCATTATATGTCACTATAATGTAATTCTGTAAAATATGAATTTGTGCATTTGTATCTTTATTTTAGGAAACCAGCTGCCTGATGAGTCTTACACGGCCAGTACCAACAATGTAAGTCGATTCTCTTTCAAGATCATATAGAACAAAATAATTTTTGTGCTTTTGTCCACTTTTGAAAGTTAATTAGAATGTGTGTGGGTGTGTCTTTAGGTTACGAATGCAGATGATGTGATCTATTCTGAAATTACTTTACGCGTTGGCTCTGGTAGAGTGCTGGTCCATGAGTGTGAGTCCACTGAATATGCCTGTGTCCAATACAAATAGCCTGCCATCCAAAATGTAAATTGCAGTGTATCTTTTCTTTGTTTGTGAGCTCCAAATGTGCTATTGCCATATATTTACTATACTGTCATATGCTCCACACCAAATCCCTGTACTTTAACTCTAGTTAGCACTTGGGAACCCAACAGTTATTTTCCACTTTGACTCATTTTGCATTTCAACTTTAGAAAACTTTTACATGATTTTGAACAGTCTACCTCAGTACATTTACTTACATTTGACAGTGTGTATTTCCTGTTTCTCTATCAGATGTATAATTTTGCAGAAGATGTATTTACTGAAATCAGCATTAATTGTCATTTGTTGTGTTTCTTATTGTTTTCTTTTTGCAACACTGTGTTCAGGTCTGTAATAAATGAAAAGATAACAAAATTGTTTGTGAGTTTGCAGTGATACACACACTTACAGTTGTGGGAAGAATGAGCTAACTTTAGTATAACCTTGTGTTACATTTAAAGATAATATGTGCTCCCTTTGGAGTCACATTTCCTTCACAGTCTACGAAGAATGTGCATCATTTCATTGGACAATGTCAGGGTCAAGAACACAATGAAACGACAATCTGAACATTTCCCTTTTAGTAAATTCAGGCAAGCTGTAATTCTGCAAAAAATTCAATTTAGGATACTCAAAAAGCTGAGTAGACTGCTGTTGAAAATAGCAATACGAGCAAATAATAGTGTACTGACTGCAAGTACAGGTCTTTTTTATTACTTTGTGTCCAAACCAGGTGGAGGAACTTATAAGATGTGGTGGCAGGCAGCATGGTGGAAAAACCAAAGAACGCAGGATTTGTTGCGTAAAAAAGTATTTTTGAGTATTGTTTAGTGCCGTGGTATTTCTGCAGGTGATGGTCGATTGGCATTTAGTACAAGAATTTCAGGTGGCCAAGCTGCACATGCGGCTCTTCATTTTGGACACAAACCTGTGCAAACATGCTGAATTCAATTTAGTTTGGAGCTGGCTTCATTCTTCAGCTCTTTCTACTTTCCCCTGCCAGTACACACACATTCACACCTGCACACACACACACACACATACATACACGCAGACACACTCAGCCACAGCAGGTGAGAGACTGCCGGAGCCGGTCCCAGTGTTGCCCTATTTGCATTTTAAATGCTTACAGCCAGCCCACTACTGTGTTCACAGTGCAGCGCAGCACAGCTAATCTACACACCTAAGGTGTGTGATTGGCTACAGCCAAGAGTCTGAGGGGGTTGAAGAGTTGGTGAAGACACAAACATTGACAAGAAAGGGGGAGATGAATAAAGTTGAGAAGCCGTACCAGGATAGCTTAGAGGATCCTGCTACATTTAGTAAAGAAATGAAAGCAGATATGCTGATCCGATTCCGGATATGTTCATTTTGTTGATTTGGTTTTTCAAAAAACAGGGTGCAAAGGATGAAAGTAGACAGATAATCTTTTTCAGAGTGTATAGGAGAGGAAAACAGTCATGAGAAAGATTTAAAATGTTATAAAGGATATCAAAGTACATAAAATATCCTTGAACTCACACTCAAATCAGAAGATCTGGGGATAAAGTGGTAGATTCAACACTGAGGCTACTGCATATTAACAATGAGGCACTTTTACAAGTAACTGAAATGGAGTTATATTGAAATATAAATTCCCTGAATTAATAAACAAACTGCTGTGTTAATGAATGTCTCTTCTAAATGAATTAGTTTCAGTGCAACCTTTTTTTCACTCCATTTCTTTTCACTTTGCTTCCTTTGACCTTTCCTTACAAAACATGATCATCATTATTTCTAAATTTAAGGTTACAGCAATCTCGCTGCTTGTTTTTTAAAAACATTCAAACAGACTATGACTTCTAAAGGAGTTTAGGTGAAAGACGGCAAGTTCTGGAAGCTCTTTGTCAAGAGAGAGAACTTTTTATTCACACACATATTACCACACCTTTTAACAAGTGAGTATCTACATTATCTCAGCTTGCAGTGCCAGAAATACAAACCAAAAGTGCTAAAATTCTGCTATTCTTTTGTAAACCCCCACACATGCACGCATTGTTCAAATAACGGATAAGCTTTAGGTCAAAGCCTTGAACCCCAGTGAACTCAGGCACCAGCTTGTCTGCCAAGTGCTTGGAGTGGACATAGCAGTGGGGGCCAAATGCCGCTGTCCCCTGATGTGTGAGTATGTGTTTGTGGGTAAAAAAAGCCATAGGGTTGGAGTCTACAGTAGAGGACAGTGGGGGTTGGGGACAGTGGCTGGGATTGTTGTGCGTGTGTGGAACAAAAGGCCTTGATTACTGAAATCCTGCAAAAGGCAGGAGAGGAGGTGTTAAAAGTGATACAGTGGAGAAACAAGCAGACCTGGAGCTCAGGAGCCCTCCTTTCCTCTCATAAAGCTCATGTCCACACCCTGTCTGCACATATCCACCCTAATCCACAAACCGGCCTCTACACTATCTCTATAGCACAGATTGAAGAATAAATACTAAATTCAATGCATGGTAATGTGATAGAAAAAGCAAGTTCATTACTGTAGGGTTTCAGCGTTTTTAAAAAATACATTATTGCATTGAGAAAAAGATGAAACAGAGTAAAACAAACAAATAAAGTAAACTTCTAGCAAAGTATGTTTTTGTGCAGCCAAATGAAAGGAAGGGCAGTTTATTCATGAGAAGAGAAATAACCCTGACTTTTACTCCCCAAGAGCACTTGACAAATAACCTTGAAAGTGAACTGTTGACATCTGGAGTTGGCTTTGACAAAGGAAAAGCAACCCAAAAAAAAGCAACAAAAAACAAAACAAAACAACAACAATGTGTTGCTAAAAACCTAAAAGCAACAACACCTTTTAATCTACAAGACTTGCCTCTGTATTCTTATGGCCCGTGACACATTGGCTTTTGTTAACACTTCACATTGAAATTGACCCTGGCTGCAGTCTACTGGAGGAGGAGGGGAGAGGGGAGGAGGTGTTTCTCGACGCAGAGACAAAAAAAAAAAAGCGAATCGACGATTAACAATTTCCTGAAGGGAGGTGCTGTTATCACTCCCCAAAATCTCCCCTGCGCACCGGAGCACAGGACACTCTGGAGCTGCACGCACACAATGGACTAAAGCCCCACGAGAGAGATCAACATTATCAGCTGTGAAACCCTCCGCTACAAACAACTTCCTTTGAGTCTCCTTTTTTTTTTTTAAGTCTCTGGACGTTCAGGTAAGAGAATAATTGTTTCCAATGTTGTTTTGCTTTGCGATAACGAAAAGTAATTTGTTGCTTTTATCCAGATGCGCGTTTTTTGTTGTTGTTGTGTTTAAGTGAAGGCGCTAACTGATAGAAACTTCATTTAAACTTCCGAAAGTTCAATTGAGTGTTTGGAGTTACAGAAACAGGACGAATTAAATTAGGGAGAGACTTAACACAATCGCACAATCCGGGCGCCTGCACAAAGTAGAGGCCTTACTATTGTAGATAATGACTTTGAATTAGTTTTATTTTATTCAAAACAATTGAGTAATTTGGGTCATTTTCCAGCTGCTTTGCAATCAGGAAAACATTTTTTAAATGCTTTAGTGTTATTTTTAATACCTAACCTTAAACACAGCCATGGTGTTGCATTTGTTAAAACACTTGCAACAAAGTAGCATATCTAATTTTTCATTGTGCAGAAATTAAACCAGTGCAATAAATGAGTAAAAGGTGTTTATTTTTTGAGTCAAAACTGCACCAGAATTTAATTAAGCTGCAGCTGTTGTGTGCAAGTGGGTAGACCACAGTAATCTACATAATCTAGTCTACTGGTATCAAAGGTATGAGCACATTCCCTAAGCCTATTGAGGATGTTCCATGACTAAACTTCTCAAAATTGGCCTGTTTTTACGGCGCTTCCATCTCCAGATCCACTATTTTAAACTTTTGTTCCTCTGTCTTCCCAGCTCTCATCATACCAGATATGATTCAGAGGAAGGAGGTCGTGCTGTCAGTTCTGGGGGAGCTCCAGGAGGCCACAGAGAGCTCTGGCCTGGATGCTCTAACCCGAGCGGCTCTGGAGGTGGACCAGGTCCTAACTCCCTTCCAGCTCCCCCTGAGCCCCTGTCAGGACTTCCCTAAGTGGGCGGGCGTGGACGACATGGCTCATGGACTGTACCCGGCCGACGCACCCGCGGACCTCTTGCCTATAAACTGTAAGGGAGAGGGCAACCTACTGTTTGATGCAGTTAGCATGCTGTTAGTGGGCAACACTGAACTTAGCTTGGAGCTACAGGTGAGCAGTGATGATTCACAATCTTGGTCTAAATGTATACTGTTGCACTTAAAACGTCAATACAGACTACATCTAGCTGTTTATATGTGCACTTAATGTAATATTAACTTCATTAATATTGCCCCCCACAGGTACGGACAGTGGTAGAAATGGTGCTGTGGAAGAGATACTACCTGTCTGGAATGATTGATTCAAAAATGATGCTTCAGGCTGTTCGCTTCAGTCTCTGTGCTGAAGAGTCTGAGGACATGCTCAACCTGCCTGTAACAGTCTTGGAGGCAATCTTTGATGCAGATGTCAAAGCGTCATGCTTCCCTGGCTCCTATGCCAACATGTGGCACGTGTATGCCCTATCTTCAGTCCTGCAGTTTAACATCTACTCCATCTACCCCATGTTCAACCTCAAGATCCGACCCTATTTCAACCGTGTCATACGCCCAAGGACCTGGCCTAATGACTCTGAACCACTAACCCTCCATGTTATGTGGTCTGGCGAGCTGCAGTCTGAGTTGTTGTTCAGGCCAAATCATTTTGTGGCACTAGTCCAGACAAGTGACCTCACGTTTGGAAGCCCTGATAGCGAGCAGAGTGAGTTGCCGATCATGAGTGAGGAGCTGCTGAACCAGGACTCGCAGTTCTCTTACCCGAGTCTGAAGGACAAGTACAACATCACTAAGAGGACCTTCTATCGCTGGAAGAGGCAGACGCAGGAGCACTGCAAAAAGTCAGCAGCCAGGTATGAGGCAAAGTATTTCCTGCAGGCCTGCTACTTGGAGGGCAAGCTCATCCCTCTGCATCAGTTCAAAGAGTTTTTCCCAGAAATTTCAAGGTCATCTTATTACAACTGGAAGCACGAGCTTCTGAAAACCGGAGGGAACTTCTCCACCTCTTCATCAACCGGGGAGATCAGTCCTGGAGAGAGCACAGAACAGGAAGCCTGGTCTTCACCTGAAGCAAAGCAGGACGAGCCGGACCACCATGACAGCGTGGCCAGTATGTTTGGCCTGGGCCTCGGCAAGCTGGATCTGGAGCGGGCCCAGAATGTGGCTCATATGCAGGAAGCCAAGCGTTGTCTACAAAATTGCATTGCCATGAACGCCTCCCTCCCCTTCAGGATCTTCAAAAGAAATTTCCCAGGGATCTCCAGGTCAACCTACTACAACTGGAGGAGAGAAGCCATGATATTCAATGGAGGTTACAAAGGCAGTGTTGGTAGCAGTGAGGACAGCTCAGATGTTGACAAGAGCCAAAGTCCAAAAAGCCTGTCACCTGTCCTACCTAACATGATGGTTGGTGTTGTGTCCAGAACAAGGATCTGCAGACGGAAACACAAAAGCTTCAGACTGGCGTACATGAGTAAAAAACAGCTCAGAGATGCTGCAAAGCTGCATGTCCAGAACTCCAAATGGTCCCTGACAAAGTTCAAGCTCAAGTTCCCATCCATGTCCTCTTGTTTCTACTGGCTGTGGCGTAGTGGTCAGAACCGCAAGAAGAAGCCGGTCGCAGAGAGTGCAGAGATCCAACTTCCTGAGAATCTTCAGATGATGGTCTCAGAGATCCAACTTCCAGAGAATCTTGAGATGACTGCCACAGAAAACAAGGTTATGGAGAGGAGGATGAATAGTCAGCATGTGCTCCCATTTGTTGAGAGTCCTAAATATCCAAGTTCCCCCATGCCCTCCTTTAATGCCCCACATTCACAGCACACTCTTCATGGCAAGGCACCCATAGATGAGCAGATGTTTACGATGGATGTTGTGGCTCTGGCCAACTTCAAGGCCAAGGCCAAGCTGTTCCTGCAGAGACGCTTTGAGGAGAAATCCTTCCCCACATTTAAAGAATTCAGGTCCTACTTCCCCTTCACGCCACGCTCGACGTACTACATGTGGAAGCGAGCTTTGCATCATGGGGTGTCGCTTGTTCATGGGTAAATGTGCAAAGCTTTTATCCCATTAAAAATGGGCTTGCAGGAAGAATGTGAAAACTCTGCTGAAGAACTTCCTGGCCCCAAAAACTCACCTCTCTGCCTGTGCATTTTTTTGCAAACATACTACCTAAACCTTGTTGACTTCATGTTCTAAGACTGTTATACTGGCTTAGCATCTGAATGCATTGTGTCCTTCCTTTGCCCCACCACCACAGCTCATTCCTCCCTCCTGGACATTTGCACGTGTGTGAAAAGAAACGGAGTCGTTGGTCTGTTTAAACCCTGCATGTTGCCCTCCAGGCAACAGGCAGTTCAAAGCTGTTGTTTAGTGGCATTTTGTTTGAAGCCGTTTCTCCTCCGTTCCCTTTTAATCCTTGCTAAGCATTGTATTTGGAGTTCTTTTATTTTTTCCACTTTTCATTGTAGTAAGATTGTTAATGCTTATGATTTGTTTGTTGATGTATGTAATATAGATTCCCGCTGGTTTATGTTCTCTTTTTTTATTCTTTGAATGTAAAGAGAAGCCAGTATTTGCTTTCAGAGATGGGTTCACTCCTTGTTCAGACATCCTCTGTATACAGGGTTCCAGTCCTTTTTCATGTTTCTCCTTTGGACTATTGAATGTACACACCTCAGGGATTCACTTTGTACACCAAAGCCACAAGTTTTATGTGGTGCTCTGGAGTTTTTGCCATTTTAATGACCAACTTTTAAAATGCCTCTTTTTCTTTTGGTAATTGAACATTATATAAACCGAGTTGTGTCACACTTTATTTGCACTCAAATGGTTCCCATTACACTGTTGAATGTACTGTCTTAACCATCATGCACGCTTTGGTTAAGTTTGAATTTTCCAGCAATTCTATTTTTGAAAAATGTTTACATGGTTTCTTTACTTGAAAACAAAATATAAATGAAGATATTTTATTTTTTGTACGATCCTTCATTTCAAAACTACCTATTTCCCTGTAATATTGTGGGATATTTGCCTTTATAAGCTATGTTTGTCTGGTATTTTTCAGTAAATGAAGATTCAGTTTCTACACACAGACAAAAGCGAACAGATTTCAGTTTACGTTTGTACTTAGTGTATTTATTTTTCTTATTCATTACATGCCTGAAATTGGTTCTGTTGATACTGGCAGCCAGCATTATAGTCATTCAGTAGGAAAGGAAATCTGTGCTGTGCTGTATATCAATAAACTATCGACCAGCATCAACCGTTTGCTTCATTCTTCCTGGAAAAGGTCTCATATCATGGGCTCTTTAACACAGAATTTTTAGTGCTAGGTATTGTACATGACCTTTAGTAAGTAGTGCTTCATGGTGTTAGCTCATTAACACCGACTGTGCTTGACAAATTGTTATGCGACCAGTTTTCTTATGCTCTACAATATGTAAACGCAGTCACTGCAATAACTCAGGCAACTGTAAAACCTCTTTGTAATTTTCCTGAATCAATTGGTCTTCCTTCCAAGTCAGTGAGCCATTGTTCTAGCTGAAGTGATACCAATAACCCCTTTCTAAGCACTTCTAATCTTATGCCCCATCAGCTGCATCTTGATTAGACTCTCTGCTGGGATAAATTGGACAGCTGAACACATCACATATTAGTGGCAGAGGTCTGCAGTACGTTATAACCCAAAAGACATGTCAGGCCATGCCAAGTTAATTCATATAGACAACCAGTAGGTTGTACATCAGATAAAGCAAAACAAAAAACCTCTTTGTAACCACATCTAAATGTGCAAACGAGCAGGTCAGACCGAGCCAGTGGCTAAAGAATAGAAATGAGCTTTGAGACTGTTTTTGTGGTTTTTGCTCATTGCCTTTTTCTGTTTAGCTATTGTGCTTATGCTAATCAAAGTAATGGTCAAGCGGGTGGGATGGAGTACAGAGAGAGGGGGAAGGGGTTAATTGTATGCATGGGGATAGAGGTGTCTGAGATAAGGCCAAGAACATCCAAGCGTTTGGGGGAGGAGGCCTAGAGGTGTAGAGAGAAGGAGGGGGGGTATCTGTGATATAGACTTTATTGTCTCAAAAATCAGTACTGAAACCATCATTTGGATCAGCGGATGCCAGTTACTGCATTATTTTATCGGAGTATAATTGTTCTGTTTTTTTTTTTGTCTTGATTTTTTTTTAACTTGTTTTGTATTTAGTGTATTCCAACTGTCTATGTTTTGGGATAAAAGATTGTGATTTAACAGAAAACCTTAGTTCCTGTTCTGATGTTGGCTCGTCAAGGATCCACCAAAGCTATAAAGTGAGATGATTTTTAAGGTGAGGATTGTTGAACGTGCAAAATCACAAGAAGCGTTCTTATACCTGAGTATTTTTTTTTATCATGCTGTTTTGTTCAGCATGCACTGAACTCAACTGGCATTTTATCAGCTTCAGTGGCCGTTTCCTTTCCTCCTACACATCAGCAATGTCAGCTGTAAAGTCCTGATTTCAAGGTTGATGTTTTATGAATTCTGAGCACAAATTAATAAAGAGTAAGTTTTAGAGTAAGAGTAAGTTTAGAGTATTTTTTGCTTATCCGATTTAAAGGATAGGTTCCCATTTTTCAAGTTTGTCTTAAAACAGCACTTACTGTAATCAGTCCTCCGGTTCATACTGGCTGTGAGGAGACTACTTCCTATAATGATTTCAGTGTAAGAAATGGGAGTAAAGACACACACACCCATTATTCTATATAAAAATACCATACTTCTGCAGTCTTAGTCAAATATAAATGGGTATCTTCAAAATTTCTTTTTAATGTGAAATTTTCTCCTCTGTTATGTTCTCAAAACACCAGTACCCACTTGATCTGTGTAACTCAGTTGAACTTTGGAGTACACTTTTGCTTAAAATGAGGAGCATTGGTGGGTGGGTGTTGCTTCAGGTTACGATAAGACATTAAATATAATCCAAGGAGTGCAGTTACAGTTAAAGGCCAAAACTGAACTCTGACAGAATTTTATAATCCAGTAAAGTTATAATGAAGTCAATTACAGATAAATATTTTATGTTTCATTACAAGCATCACAAGGTAAACAGTATAAATACAGCGTTCTACCAGTGATGTGTGCTTGCATGTATTTGATTGGCCAATGCAGTGCAATGATGTCATGTTAGGCCTTGTTACATTTCTTTTACCGGAGCCCCCTGTGTTAGCACTCATACTGGTTCCATTGAGGGCCTTTGTTTTTTCACACAGTTGGTCTGAAGACAGCCTTAAAATGTAGTCATGGTATAAAGGAATCACTTCACAGCTAGTATTGACCAGAGGAATGATTACAGCTACCAATATTTGTTTAATGTACATATGGGCATGTGAGTATTTTTCTAAGACAGGCTTATAAAAAATATTAATCTTTCCGTTAAATTCTTTAGAGGTAATGTATGGATTATGATTAGATATGAAGCACACGCTGTGTGTGTCATAAAACTTAAACATTTAATTGCCATATGTTTTAAACTTTAAAAAGTCTATTTTATTTTTAAAGATTCATGTGATCAATGTCAAGAGAATCACCAAGGTAACTGACCTTGACATAAGCAAATATTTGATAAAGTCTTAGTCTGTTTCTTTACCTGTGGGTTGGTTTGCCATCTCCATCTTCATTACTGTATGATAGGAGGAAATCTCACTGGCGCAGAGCTACTCTACATTGTTTATCTCAAAAATAGCATGAAAATAATGAGGCTTGGCAGGTGGGAGCGGAAGTCTTCAAGGATTAGCATACTGCAGTTGGTTCAGAAAGACAGAGCGATAAAGCAGAGAGGCATCTCAAGGATGCCACATTTTCTCAGTAAACAAAACAGACCTGCGGGACTCTTTAGGCTTGAGGCTTGCTGCCATTTACCCTCTGATAGGACCAGTGGTATAAGGAACTCTGAAATTTGACCTTAGTGTGGGTAAGGTGACGAACAACAGAAGTGAAAAAGCAATTTCCGACTGAAAACTTGGAAATGAGGTCACATTTTCAGATTGACACATAAACTCATAACGATTACAAGTCCTCACTCCAAATTGAGCTTCCTCTAAGAGAAACATGTTTCATACTTTAGCGGAAATGCACCATGTATGTTTTTAAAAACAATAGTACATCCCATATGACATGGCTCCAGTAAGTTTCTTTGTTTCAAACACATGCAAACCTACAGTATATCCAGGCATGTAGACAGTTTATCCACTAGGTGGCAGTGATTTGCTTCTTAAGACAGTTTCCATGGTTTTGATTGTCTTTATAAAAAGGCTTTCTTCATACACTCTTTAGTCTGGACTCAAAATCATTGTATTACTGCATGGCTCAGGGTGAGCAGTTCTGATTTTTCTGGTGATAACTCCATTTATAAATACAATCCAACATTGCAGCTGGTAATGCATAAACCAGATAACATCTGGGAAACAAATTGCTTAATGACAGATTAAAAGAAGATGAAGAAGAAGAAAAATGGAAAATGAGCTCTAGTCAGGGATTGTTTTGGGTCAGAATACTCCTAACCGTTTCCCTTGTTAGTTATTTTGGTGGTTTCTAAATGCAAATAACTCAAAACAAAAATAATTTTAATATCATATTTGCATAAAATGCCAGGATTTCACACACTTAGAGGGAAGATGTGAGATTAATCCCTCCTAAATTTAAAGTTTTCCATCCCACAAACAAATGTTGTTTTCTGCCATGAGGTGCTGTTCAGAATGAATACATTTCTATGATCTGAAAGAGCTGAGAACCAAACAGTATGTTTTTTCAGTCTCAGTAAAAACCCACTCTCTATGCTATCATATGTATTAACACTCCTTTTGTTAATACGGCAGTCTACCTAAATACAGTAACAAGGTGATTCATATCCTTATATGAAAGAGGACCTAATGTCTGAGGAGCAAGTCCTTGCCACTTTTACATTTTTCTTCGTCTTAACAGCAGTTTCACCTGCTGAATGTGGATTTGTCATGGTCTGAGAATCCCGGTTTCTACAGAAATAGAGTTTCAATTATCACAAATAATATCCATATTTTTGTCATTACCAGCTGGCACAGCTTAATGCGATTCAGCATCATGTCACATTAGGTGGCAAAAACAGAACACAGTCCATAGGGTTTTGTGAGCATAAGAAGATGCATATTTTTTCAAGCTGTTATGGGGAAAAAACCAAAGACCAGTCACAGAGGGACAATGTCAATGTATATTTGACTTGAAGGAAGTTGATGTGAATTCATTTCTCTCAAGGTATATGTCCGCTTGTGAAAATGAAATGGGGTTCTGAATTGTTCATGTCAGTCGAAGAGACAAGAAGCTTTTTATGAATTTTCCATGAGTAATGTGCAATTTGTATGCTTAATTATGCATAATGTTGTGCCTGTGAGCTTGCTCAGACCTTGAAGGCATTGCAAGGAGGTTTTTATGCAAACCTGAGGAGGGAAGCCTTAGTTAATTCAATAACAAAGTATTATTTACTTACTACTGCCTCATATTGCTCCAATCAGTTTCCTCTCACATTTATTCTGAAATGATTTACTGTAGGTTTGCTGTTGTTGTGTCCAGCGCCTCGCATTTCATCTCTCAGCAAGTAAACAAACACACACACACAAATATACAGCTGCTGATCAGAGACCCGCACTGACAAGTAAATCAATGAGTGACAACCCCTGACTTATTTTTCCTGCGTCAATTGTTTCACTTTTTGTTTGCACTGAATCAATAATCCTGTGATGCTTTTTGTTGATGAAAGTGAGTATGTATGTGTGTGTGTGTGAGAGAGAGAGAGAAAGAGAGACATGAGGGATTGTCAGTGTATTAACAAGAGCAGTTATTACAACTCTGATCCCAGTTGCTGCTAGTGCTCCATACCACATGTTGACAGGTGATAATCGGGGCTAAAGGTCAGGTAAATAAAAGCCTTGATGGGTAATCCATGTTTGCGGTCACGTAATTTTTTGTCTATGTTTATTTTGTGGTATAGTACAGTTTTACCACCTGTTCAATTTTCATTCAACACGAGCTGGTGAAAGCCAGAGGCTTGATCCCTCAGTGCAACATCCACACTGTGAGTCAGAGAGCAGAACAGCCAGATTGCAAAGTTCAATAAAGTTGGATCTAAAGAATTATCCGTCTCCATCCATCTCAAGTATTACCCTAGGAGCTCTAGGGAAAATGCAGTTTGAGTGAGGTTAAGGCGAGAGGGAGACAATTACATATTTTGCTGAAAAAACAAAAAAAGTGTAACCAATATTACACTTTTTTCACTGAAACCTCACATGGTTACACATTGATGTGTAGTATATCTTAAACGAATAGTATGACAGTTTTGGGAGTACAATTTTCTGCTTTTGCGTCAAAAAGTTAAATAAGAAGATCAATACCTATCAGTCATTTCAGTATGAAGGTACAGCCAGCATCCCATTAGCTTTGCTAGAGACTTATACAATCTGGAAAAGGCTGGGCTGGTAAGAAAACTTGGCTACCAGCACCTATGAAGCTCACTAATCAACACGTTATTTCTCATTTGCTTAATCTGTACAAAGAGGAAGTGACTTCACCTTGAGGTTGCCAAACACTTAGAAGGTGAGTGGTAATAAGTTGGTTGCAATCTAAATCCACTAAATCCACACACACTGGTCCTTTAATGAGGTGTTTACTCTTGTCTGTGCACTGATTTCCATGGTTGAATATACAGGGAGAGTAAACACAACCATGCCCATCATATGACATGCACTAGCCCTCAGCTTCCTACAGGGCTCGGTGTTACTGTGCCCTCCTGGGTAAAGGCTGAGGGCTGGATAACCCTGCTTGTCAAAATGATGAGAAAACTATGCCCCATATCCCCTGCTAATGCCCTCTTCTGATTCCCCATGTTAATAAGACAGCCTTATTAGTAACCTCAACCTCGCCAAATGAACCTCCCTTAATGACCATGTGGGCTCCATTGTGAGATTGGTGGGTGTAAGCACAGCTGTTGGTTCCTCTAATGGTTAATGTCCGGGGTTGTGATTAAAAGCTCCGTGACCATGAAC
Source organism: Morone saxatilis (assembly GCF_004916995.1). Classification (NCBI taxonomy): domain Eukaryota; kingdom Metazoa; phylum Chordata; class Actinopteri; family Moronidae; genus Morone; species Morone saxatilis. The sequence goes on from NW_023340246.1 coordinate 8,307,493, forward strand.
CATGAACCCATTTCAGCTAGAGCTATTGTCTGCGGAATGAGAAGATAAGAGCTAATTGCTAGATTTTGTTTCTGTACAAGAAAAGAAGAGCAACATACAGGGGAATAACTATGAAGTAAGGACTGGAAATTAGAGTTTGGGTAATAACTGGCTGTCTGCATTATAACTCCCAATCACTTTAAATTGGAGCTTTTGCCTTTGTGACAGTTTGTGAGTTTTGATTGCCAGTGTCTACACAGCTTCATATTAATTAACATTACTTCCCTTGTGTCCTTTTAATGGAAATTAGAGAATGTGAACTCATCCAGAATAATCCAGATTCCTTTTCTTTCTGACAGGAGAGGCCATGTCAGGAGAAAGTCTTGTCCTTGCTGTACCTCCTACTCTTCGCAGCCAGACAACCTATGACCCAGATAAAGGGCGTGCCTTCAAATAACACAGCTTCAAAAGGGACTAAATTGTTCTTGGAGAAGTATTTAGAGCAAAGAGCAAGTCCTGCAAAAGACAGGCTGATGTTTTCAGGTTATTGATAGCGATGTGTTCTGTTCTGAGATCAGCCTATTTTACCAAAGTGCAGTCAAATTAAAAGCAGCAGCAATGGCTGTACAAATTCTGCAGCAATATTTTAGATGAATCAAAATACTCTGTAAATCCAACTTGAGTCAGATGAATCGAAAGTCCCTTGTGTCGATTTAGGTCCTTTGCTGAGTATATTAGGTTGAATTATTGCAGCTGTTTTAGTCATACAACGTCTCAAGCTTCAGTCGGACCGCCTCGGGATTGTAATAATTAAAAAAATTTACTGAACTAAGAAGATCTTAGATGTGTGCTTGGGGAAATACATTTCACCTACAAGCTAAGCATTCTACACAACTGCCCTTGTGAGAGCTTTATTCCTAAAGTGAGGTGTGTGAGACTGTGTGTGTGTTTCTACAAGGGTTTGCACACATACAAGGTTATGGATCATTTTCAGGTACACAAAAAAGATTATTTTGTATTTCTTCAAAATAATTCATTAACCCAGCAGTAACTGCTTCATTCAACTGATCCAATTTGAAGAACATTAACATTAAGCATTTTTCTACATTTCTAATGATAAAAATAAGCTCATATATGCATTGCAAAGTACATTTATTGCACTGATCTCATCAAAATGGCCTGCACATTTTGCTCTTAAATAGAGAAAAAATAGAATCTATGGCTCATTTATGAGAATGTCAATTAGTCCTTTTAATGAAGACATTCTCATTTAATCTAAAATCGTTACTTATTAATAGGTGCATTTACTGAATTAAGTACAAATCACCTTTGAGGTTAAGAAACATAATAATATAATAATTTGAAGGATTTGTGCACTACAACACAGATGTAATGTATTGTGTAACCAGCCTTTTTTTTTTTTTTCAATTTCATGGGACCAACAAAGAAAGGTACACAAGGTGAAGCACACACTCCACTCAATGTCTAGACTATAATTCTCATAAGTTTTTTAATTCAGTACTAAACCTTGTCTAAGCATCTATGGAAACATCATCTTGTGCTTTTGTTTGTCTGAAAAATTAATTGTATGACACTTCTTATTTCCGTGCACTCGCCAGCACGCAGTAAAATGATAAATGATATGATTTTGCAGCTCTAATTAGCATAAAGATATACTGATGAAAATGGGAGAAAAAGAGCTGTACCTTGCAAGTACCATATGGTCTGTATGTGTGTGTGTGTGTGTGTGTGTGTGGTTGTCTGTGAGTATGAGTGTGCTGGAGCAAAGGCTGGTCCCTCTCACCATGCTGAATTATAGCTGTGTCACTTCCAATCAGGTCTGTAATATTTCACACAAAGGCAGAAGAGTCCCAAATCCTTCTGTCTGAGTGCATTTGTTCATCTGCCCGCTCTAAAAGCAGAACTCTTTGATTGTATCTGGAGAATTGGAACATATTGTTTCTTAAAATCACTAAGGAGGAAAAAAGACTTTAACTTTTTTCATGTAGTGCAGGTAGATAATTTCACCCTTAGGAGAGCCTCTGATGCTTCTGATGTATTAAAAATGTGCTTTGGGATGGAGTACTCACTCCGAGCAGGTTTGGGGAGAATATGTAGGGTAGGTGCTGGAAAGATGTGGGCTAACAACTCATAATATTAAAATATAAAAGTCAGGATTCCTGTTGGTTAGGACACCTGCTAAGCAGACAAAGTTATCATCTATACAGAGATCAAGGTACTATGAATTCATCATGGTTTGTAATAGGTGCAAAAAGGATGAATAAGAGGTAGAAAAGATGTTGTATGTAGCTGATAAAGACACTGGGGCTGCCCTGGGTTTGCTGCATCAGCATCAGTGCTGCATTCCATTAACTTTCTATACTGCGCACCACACATTTTGATCAAAATAGGGCAAAACTCATGGTCACTCGTGTTATTCTCCTTTTCCACAGTGTTGGATTCACCGAACCATTTTGGCTCATGTTTCAAACTATTCTTCTGCCACAAAATGCCACAGAAAGAGGAAGTGTTCATGTTTAAGTGTGCATAGGGCTATGGGAATATCTATACTCTTCATATGAAGAGTTTGGAGAGTGTTGTATTTTTCATCAAAAACCAGAAATACAGGAGCGAATATATAAAGACTGGACACAATCTAATGTAAGCTGCATGCAGGTTAGTATGTCGGACTGACTGGATTTCTTTTCAACTGCTTTCATTATTTTGTCAGGATACAGATTATGTAAAAAAAACCCAGCTCACAATAGAACTATAGTGTAGTAAGATAGCCCCACTTTGTTTCTTATAGGACTAACTGCCTCTAACACACACTGCAATACAAGAACAATGCTGTTTCTTCATTTCCATTACTTTTATGTGGATCAAGGAAGGATCATTTTCATTGAGGCAGACTGAAAGGACACTCATCAACCCCTATTTCTTTATATTTTTGTATATAGCAACGCCAATCTGCAATGACATAAGTGTTTGCCTGACTGGCCATAGAATTTGGGCTCTTTATAGCTAAAAAGCAATATGGTACTTTTCTATATTGCTTTCACCCAAAAGGGCATGGGGGCATGACTTAAGTGGAAAGTACCCGCGTGGGCTGCTCTCATCTAGTACTATGCTAGAATGGAAACTTCACAGGTGTAGCAACAGTAACCAAGGGGGACAGGGCTTAGTGAGCAGTCATATCATGGGTTTTGAAGGGCTACATATACCAACATTTGATGGTAAACACTGTGTAGAGTGGGGAGATTAAACTTTAAAGTTCAGTCTTCAGATTGTTCAGGGAGTCAGCATGTTTCTGTGATCAATGTTGCACCTGTTTGGGGGGACTCTAATGAGAAATGTTGCCTCGTTATAGACAGTAAACAAGAAAAAAAGCTGCAGCACAGATTAGGCTCATGTAGAAACATACACAGTCAGGTAGATTTAATGCAGACTGCAGAATGATAGCAGACAGCCCAAAGGGTGGAACGGGCAAATAGACTTGTCAAATTGATCTTGAGATAGATCTGAAACTAACTGAAACAACAAAGGAAGTCATAGCCAAGGATGACTCCATTTTTCAGTTTAGCTTTCTGCTGATGTTGCCTTTTGTACACAAAGATGGCCCCCTGATATTTTAGACCAAAAGTAAAAAAGCTAATTTTATGTGTCATCAAAGTATGTAGAAAACCAGAGCATAGACAAATCTCTTTCAATATAAAATTTCTATTTCAGGCTTGCTTTGCACTTTGTAAGAATGACCAATAACTCAAACAATATTATGTTTAACCTGTTGAACTTGGACCACAATTGCATTTTACTGCATTTCTGCCTTTACAGCTTTATCCAAAACAATTATGTAAGCCTTTCATTGGGCCTTTCTTAAAACAAATCACATTTTCTGTAAAAAAAAATATACAGTCACTATAGCTCCAGGTGAAGAGAACATTGAAGAGGAGAGAGCCGCTTTGTTTTCATTAACTGTAAATTAAATGGCATTTCCCCAGCAGGCTTCAACTTCAATCTGTCCTGATTTATTAGCTTTGGAAACAAACTCTGGGAGCCATGCAACAGATGACCAACTGATCCCCTGGGCCAGGTCCTTCATTTGAAGCAAGCAGCTGTAGCAGCGCTGCGCCGCGGTGTGTCCAATCCGAACGGGTCTTATCTGTCAGGAGAATATTGACTGCATTACTCATTATCAGCCAAGAGTGTCTCTGCTAGTAAACTCATACTCAATGAAGTCAGCTATCAAAAGCAATACTCAAGAGGATGTCTGGCCACAAGTAGATGATCCCAGTACAATCATACATCTCTCTCCGTCTCTCTTCCTCTGTCTTAAGTAATCTGTCTCTGTCTCTCTCTGCCTGTCTCTCCCTCTATAGCTTTATAGGTTTTTAATCAACTCTCCTCACCGCTGCTCTCTGCTCTTCTAGTGGCAGGGGGCGAGGGAAAACAAGACGGGAACATCAACTTCACAGTCTTCAGAAATCAAGTTATCGCTCTACTCCAATAAAGATGACTCTAAGGAAGAAAAATAATACACAATTGAAGCAAGTTTAGACATGTAATGTACTTTCACAGCAAGAAATGGTATAGTATTGACAGGTCAAAGGTTGAACTCTACCGCTGTGTGCTAACTGGAATGATTAGCTTAGCATTAAGACTAGAAACAGGTAAAAAATGCTATGTCCAGGGGTAACAAAGGTTGCGTAACAGAATCTCAAAAGCTCACTAATGGACACATTACATCTCATGTTTTAAATCTGTAGGTGTTGACAGAGCAGGTTAGCTGTTTCTCTTTCTTGTATTTGTGCTAAGCTATGTTAACCGGCTGCTGGACGTAGCCTTAAATCTATTGCAGAAACATGAGAGTGGTTCTCATTTAACTCATGGAAAGAAAGCAAATGAGCATGTGTGCCAAAATGTGTAACTAACTTCTTTCTAGCCTCTCTGGGATCTTAGTCAAAATAACTTTTAATTTTCACTGACTTTCAGAAGTCCTTTCTAAAATCCCATTGTTCAGCTTTATACAATGACAAATGTAGAATGTGATCGTTAATGGGATGTAATACACCTGTTGCCTGTCTTTATAACCTGATTTCCCCAAAGAAATCATTGAACATTTATCTTGTCTCATCTTTTACCTGTTGAACTAAATAAACAGTCAACGTCTGGGAAATGTGCTATGAAGCGCTCTCAGGAATTTCACAAACACAAAAACAGGGTAAAGCTTTCTTTCATCCAGTTTGTTTTCTGTCTCATGACTATGCCTGTCTAGTGCCTTTGTTTACACTAAGAAAGTTTGATTTATTTGTGTTGCATATCCACCGAGGCATCATCATCCTCCAAACAACAGCGAGGAACAACAAAGAAAATGGCTTGTGATACACACAAATAAAAAAGCAAAACAGTAATTACTTTGCCTGTCAAATGAGTCAAATGAGTCTTATTAAAATATTTTTTTACTGTCCCAGAGTCTGAACTTCAAAGAATGATCAGATTCCACTGTCTCTGTACTACGTGATGCAAAGTCGCTGTGAATAGCATCCTCCAAATGTCACAGAAGAAGCTGCAGAGAGCATGAAAAGAGAAGCGGGGCACTTGAATGGTAAAGGAGTCTATTGTTACAGTCAGAGCTACAATACAGGCAGTCACAATGCCTTCTTAGAAGTAAACCAAACAACTAAAAGGAACAGAAGAATATGTGGAAGATAAGCAGAAAAATCCCTTCCTCATCCATTCCACAAAGCCTAGCTTCATCCCTCTCATGGAAAAAATAAGGGAAGAGTTTGAGAATGTCCCCATATTCCTCCACTTAAGGTGGTTCTTTCTGCTGTTCCAGGACGGGCCTGAACTCATTGCAGGGTCGTATAACATGATATATATAATATGATATAATATTCTTTTATACATTATGATATGATAAGGTAGGAAACTTAACGATAAATTATGATACGATAGATTATAATACATTATAAATTTCAATACAATACTATATTTGTAATGCATTATGATGTGATAGGATATACTGTAATTCATTATGATATGAAATATTGTGATACATTACTCAACTCAACTCAACTCAACTTTATTTATATAGCACCTTCATACAAACATGCAGCCCAAAGTGCTTGACATAGAAAAGCAACACATAAAAACAAAATGAACAACCATACATTAAATTGTGCAAGGCTAAAAATGAACACAATAAAAACAATAAAAGGGAAAACATCAAAAACATTTATTTATTTTATTGTATTTATTTACCAGGGGCACTGCATGTTAATCAACATTACGATTTACACGTCAATGTAAATATGCTAATGTGTAATTAGCTAATTTTCATCCGTAGTCCCTGGGCAGGTTATAATAAATTAATGCCCAAGGTCATCAGCACAGTACTTTAACAAATACTACAAAAACAATAAGATATATTATGATACATATATACATATTTATACAAGTACATTACAAAAGTAACAACGATATATAAAAACAGTGAGATCTTTAAAGGCAGTGCAAGAGATGAGGTGGTAATATCACTAATGGCCTTAAGCCACGTCTTAAATTTATGTTTAAAAGTTATGTAATTAGTGCATTAGTTGAGCGGGTCAATTATTCCAGTAGTGGGTGGCTCTAAATGAGAACACTGTTTGCCCAGACTTGCTACTGCTGTATTGTACAACACAGTCCGACTCTTGCTGCCCTTGTTGCCCTACTGCTGCTATCCTTCTATATATATATATATATATAATATGTTACATATATTATCATATAATACAATAAATTAGGATACATTATAATGCATTACAATATGGTAAAGTGGCGCTCAGGGACCAACTTATTCACCAGAAGGTGTGTTTCTTAGATGCTGCAATATAGTTTTCCACTAAATATCCTAAATATGATACATAATGCTAATAATACTTTAGGGTGCTGTTTAAAAATATTTTGGCATGTTCTGTGGGCTATGATTCTTTCCAAATCGGCTACAGTTTTTATATTCAGTAGAGTCCTGTACCCAGTGTAGAAACATACAGCAAACAAAGGGTAAACATGTATCTAAACCTCAAATAAAACACTCACAATTACTCACATGACATTTTTTACCAATTGCAGGCGATTTCACCACGCCGATTAGACTGTGCAGCAATTAACAAGTAAGCTCCAAAGGTTGGGTGTGCTACATGGAAACTATATGACACAATTGCCCCCTGAAAACACTTGAGCCCACTCCTCTGATGGAGGTTTAGAAAACATAGTTCATCAACCTCTTAGAGAAGAGATAGGCTCCAAATACAAGAGACACTTGAATATTTCACCCCCCTCAATTTGTACAATCACTGGAAACAGACTGACATCAGCACCGCTCCCCTAAACTGTTTGAACTCCAGCTGTGGAGCTCTTAAAGATATGATGAAGCCATATGTTTAATGCAGATTGGCAACAGCTGGAAACACCTTTAGTGGAAGAAATGTCATAATGTTGGTCCAGCCTTTTACTTCAGAGGAGCAAAATGGGAAATTAAATCTTGAATCTAAATGCAAATGTTACAAGTTTCCAATCCACTGTTCACATAACAGTCAGCAATGAATTTTCATCATCCTTTGCATACATTTTTCAGTTATATCAGGTGCCTGGTTGATGTTTCAAGACAGGTAAGTTAGCTGAATTGTAACATGTACATTGTGTCTACAGTTGGTTTGGTTCTTTAACGTTGCCTGTGGATATATGTATCTTCATAAACTTGAGATAACTGAATATAAAATAACCAAGGACCATTTTTATTTGGACATGTCTGTATTTTCTTCTGGAATTTTCTGCTTTAATAATGGTTTAATAAAGGAATCTCAATGAGAGATATTTATGTCTTCATATGTTCTGAATAGACAATCTCTGGCCTCTGAAGAACTGAACAAAAGTAAAGACCCCAGGAGTCTGGATCTTGATCTGAAATTAGTTCTGCGTTTTCACTTTCAGGTGGTGGAGCCTGGGTGGGGCAGGGAGGTAAATTGATCCCAGATTTGATGGAAAAGTCCTCTGTTGCTCAAGGCGATCAATCCAGTGTCGCCCTTTGAAGATGCAGCAACACTGTTTAGCATTCAAAAAGCAGCTCGGTCTGAGAGAACAGAGGAGTGCAAATAAGAGAACGGTTCATTTCTATGCCCCCATGGTAACACAAATGCACCCTATCAAAAAATCCCAGACAAAGGCACAGCAAGAGGGCCTGGGGCGTCAATACCTGTCCCAAAACCTTAACCAAGAGAGTGCTGTCTAATTGGCAATCAATCTACACACTCCGAAATCAGGAAAATAGAAGACCTTCCTTTTCTATCTTTCCTTGCTCCTCTATGTGATTATATTTGAATGGCAGTGGAGAGTAGAGGCAGCGAGAGCACTATTAAAACTGATTTGTGCTAAATAATTAGTGTCACATTGTTTTGACATAAACAAGTCAGTGTAACACGCTATAGTAAAGCACTTTGTTAGTCACATCAAAATAATGGTACAGAATGTGACATTTGGCATTCATCTGATGCCACAATGTTATACATGAAATCAAGCAAGGGTTTGCATCTAAGCTGAAATTTCAACCAAATATGTAGGTCTCAACAGTGAATGTGTATTTAACATAAGGGACACATGATGAAATGTGAGATAAACACACCACTTTGATTTTATGATCTTAGTGTGACACCGACCATCCCCCATTTCCAGCATTAAAAGTGGGATGCTAAGCCTCTATCACCTCTCACTGGATGTAGGTGAGCTTAGCGAAGCCAAACACCTGGAGTGGAGTGAGGGGCCCCAGAAGCAGGGCTTAAGAGCAGAGGCGGCGTGCTGCTCTAAAGCCAGGATGGTATTGATGCTAATGGGGCTGGGGCAGCCTCGCAGCCCGCCACCTGTATAATCTCCTCTAATACTATCACCACCCGCGGCTGTTTACTTTTCCATTTGCCTGAGTTATTCTTCCACGCATCCATCATGTTCGTCAGATGATGCTGTCTGCAGCCACTTGTAGAGTCTAGAAATTCCAGCTATGGACACTGCAGAAGTTATTATATTTTATGAAAAAAGAAAGAGAGAGAAGGAAAATCTTTGAGTCATCCATAGATGATTATACATTTCTTTGAGTGTGTATAAGCATAGTGCCGAAAACCATCGTACACAGACTTATTTGAAACTGAGCTATTGTACTTTTAAATCCAGATATTACAGCCACAACTGAGTTTGTACAATAACAGTCTGTGCTACAGGCTGCACTGCAGTTCACAATACATCCAAGAGTTCACCATGTTGTATATACAAGGACCTCTGACTACAGGCCAGTGTTTTTAAAGCATACTAAATGTATACAGGTAGCAGTTAGTGAATATTTTATAATATAATATTAAATATTATAAATACTGTGAAACACACAAAAGTGGATGTGGAGGTGGTAGGTGCTCAGCAATGTGATTGGATCATGTATGGCAGTTCCAGTGTCAGTTTTCTGTAGTACATTGAGGTTATGGTTAAATGAGCTATAATCAATACCTTTATATTAACAGCAGATCACATTTCTACTTGTATGTGAAAGGGGTCCCTTGTACTGATGAGCCCACAGAGAATTATAACCAGACTGGCCTCAACTCTCCAGAGTTACAACATTTAGATTTTTTTGTCCAACAATTTTGCAGTTTATAGCACCATTCTAGTCTTCCGACCACTCACATTCGCACTTTCACACAGCGATGGCAAAGCCCATCGAACAGAAACGCATTCATACACATTCACAGCAATTTGGGGATCAGTATCTTGCTCAAGGATACTTGGGCATGTGGCAGGAAGAGGCCGGGTTCGACAACAATCCCGCTGGTTTGGATATTAATACACCACTATACACTACACTATAATGCAGTTATATTTCATAGAGATTTTATTTTATTTACATAGAAAAGTTCTTTGGCAGCAGTGGGATTTGAACCCACGCCCCCAAAAGGATTGGAGCCTTAATCCAGCACCTTAGAGCACTCAGCCATGTTACCATATATGACCAGGGACAAAACTCCAGATCAATCATAGTATTGTTCCAGAAAATAAGCATTAGTTAGAAACATGATTTACACAATTATTAATAATCAATAATTAACCACAATTGTTATGATTATTTAATAATTTTAGTAATTTTTCAAGCAAAATGCTAAATGTTTATTGCTTCTCAGAGTAGAGAATTGTCTGCTTTTCTTTGCCTTTTGTCAAAAAGACAATGTATTGATTAATTTGAAAACATAATCAACAGATTAATTTGTAAAAAAGTGTAGTTTTTGTGGCTAAATGTTGTTTCCTGTCTCAGCAGCTATAGGAGCCAGGAGAATGATCTGAAGAGTGTGAAATGAGCTGGATACTGTTTATTACCAAATGGGCAGACCAGGAGCTATTCCCCACCCCAAAGTTCACTGTTATTGCGGCCTGTTGTTTAACAGTCAATAGAGCAGGTAAGTGGCAGTGACTAGATGTTGTGGCACAAGCTACTCTCATTCCCAGCTGAGCACAACGGCCAATATCCTCCACACACCTCTCCTCACTGAGCTTGTGCCCATATATGTGGTACACTCGTGGCAATTACCCAGAAGAAAATGTGCTCACAACTGAGTTGAAAGGATTACTTTTTACAATAACTCAAGGCTTGGCTGTCGACATATCATCCCGCAGAGTCCAAGAAAAGTCAGTAATTGAGCCAAGGAGAAGAAATGGTCTGTTTCTAACATTTCAGTTGTAAAACCTACTATTTTTAAGACTCATGGTGGCTTTTGGATAACTAGCACACATGTGGGACTTGTTTGGTAAAAAGACCTGTCTTTGGAGAGATTAAGGAATGTAAATGGGAAAGAAGGAAAGAATTTTAGTACTATCTCTATAATCTCATTTTGTATGAGTAACAAAAATTCCTCCATTTACACATTGTATTCTGTGCTATCAGCCAGTGTCTAGGCTTATCTTTCTGAGGTATGAGTCAATCAAACCAAGAATAGCTTGATCCGTATATTTGTTTGCTGTTTCATATACTTTCACTCAAGAAAAATTTCCACTGCTCTGCACTTCCACACATCTGCCAAACCTGTTGTTAGGGAAGCTTTCAAACTGCTGCTGGAGAATCAGTGTGAGAGGAGCAATAAGAGAGAAGAGCCTCCTCCCTGGCTGAATTGGTTTTCTCTCATCTTCATCAAAGGAGTAGCACATCTAAGGTTAGATTCCTACAGCAATCCAAATGGACTCACTGCACATAAAAAAGCCTGCTAACACAGTGAAAGGGTTGGGTCCTAGATCAGGATCACTGTCTGCTGAAGCGTCTGGGCAGTCTGCTACACTTTTGTTGGCTGGTAGATATCCATTGCCAACCTGCTGAAGAGAACAATATAGATAGAAAGTTGCTTCTCAAGCCAGGCAATACTTGCAATTGAACCAAACTTTTAACATATTCTGGCACAAGACGAGGACTGATGTAACCTACTCTTACTGCAACTTCTACAGGTGCACCATTGAGACTAACCTGACTGGCTGCATCACTGCCTGGTATGACAGTTATACCGCTCTCAACTATAACAGAGGGTGGTGAAAACTGCTCAGCACATCCCCAGGAAAAAGCTGCCATCCATGGAAAACCTCTACACTCAGCGGTGCAGGAAAAGAAGGCCAATAGGACCCCAGTCACCCCAGCCACAAACTGTTTTGCCTGCTGCTGTCCAGCAGACGGTATCGCAGCATCTGGTCCCGCACCACCAAGCTCAGGGACAAATTCATCCCAAAGGCCAAAATACTGTTGAACTCTCGAGCTCTCAACACTTTTACTCGTCACTATAACACTTTACTCACACCTGATACATGGATGTCACGTATTGTACCTGTACACATCACAGTATATATATATTTTTTTACTACTTGTATATAAGCGGTTTATTAATCACACTATGTATATTCATATGTATACCTGTCTACCACCTCTCATTATGTACTGTATATACATTTATTACACTATTCAACCATGTAGTCTAGTATTATATGTTATTATATTATATTATATTCCTAAATTGTAGCTGCTGCACTATTCTAATTAGATTGTTCTGTATACACATAACATTTAAGACCACTGTTAAGTTAAGTAAGTTGTCACTGTAATTGTTGTGCATATGACAATAAAGCACTCTATTGGAGCGATGAATGGGCCAACAAACAATATCCAACCTAGCTCTGCAGCTTTGATTTAATCTGGATCTTTGTTTTACAGTGCTGGCAACCACACAACTGTGATCAGACTCATCAGAATTCATATTGGTGCAAGGAAGTATGTGACATCACATGTTTCTCAACTGAGACCTGTCCATTTCAAACCACAGAAGAGCACAGATATAAATACAAATACAGAAATCTCTTATGTGAGAAAACAAAAGCTGTTCTAACTTTGGCAGATTGTTTTGTGTTCATGTAGGAAGCCATGTCTCATACTAAGAAGCTAATTGAAATATTGTTCGATGCATTGCCTTTTAACACTTTTCCTGGATCACCATGTTGAATTGCTAGTGCAGATATTCATGCAAATAAAGTACTGTAAATTTAAATATTGCTGTGGGCAAATTGTGAATTTATCTAACAAATATCCTAAATGATGCAATGCTACCATATGTTTGTGCATAGAAGTGGTATATGTATTTTATGACTTTATTTTCTTAGAAATTATGCCAGTGATGCCAACAGCTCTCAGGGCCTGCATGTGCCTCACAGGCCCTGTACACCACTGAGCTGGTTATGCTGATGGCAAATGTGGAGGTAGCAGCTCCGCTGGGATTATGATGGCTGCGTTTTTGATTATCATTTAATGACATTATAATTACATTTCTGTGTCAATGTGTCTCAGTAATTGTCCCAGTGGCTTTCAGACTATATGACTGAAAGATCGTTCAGAGAGAAAGGAGAGCTATGCTGAATAATCAGAATTAGTGTGAGTAGAGGAATTGAATACAGAAAGTTATTTATTGCAGGAATGGTGTTGTTTTAGGAAATCATTTTCCTCTGTGAACAACCTGAATGGGGATTATCTGAAGAAATCTGCTACTTGGTTCTTGATCTGAGATGCGCTCTCATCCTAAAATAATCTTTGTTATCACTCATTGAATCAAAGTTAGTTCATTACAGGTATATATCATCACATACCCTTGTGTGTAAAACCTTACCGTAACTTTCAGTAAAATTTTGCTAGTTTTAGTTGAGTCAACAAACAAAAAAAATGTTTATTGAAAAGGGGAACATGCAAGCTCCTTAGAGAAAGTGCCAACTAGTTAGCAGATATGATGTCACAGTGCGTCCATTTCTGAGAAAACTGACATATAAGTGGACATTTAAGGTGCTTACACAGCGGCTGTCAGTACTAAAAGACAGATGGGGATGGCTGGTGTCTGAGGTCTCGGTTTTCCATCACATGTTGAGAGTTCTGCGTGGATGGAGAGGTTGTTGACCCATTGACTGTGGCACTAAATCCATGGCAGAGATTACTGGCTTCCGATATCAGGCCCTGCTGAGCCACAGCAGAAGATTGCACATAAATCTCTGTGAGAAAATAATAAAGGGCTTGTTCCTCTCTCATCTCAAAGCTTTTCATCTTAGCCCCGAAAAAACACCCACACAATCACACAGCTGCACTGACACTCACACATATTTACATGAACAGAATCAAACACCAAAATCGCACATGTTCGCAGACACACCTACAGTCACACGCTGCTCAAAAGAGGGTCTTATCGATTGAACTTTTAGTACATTGTAGAATATTGAAGGAAGGATCATGAGTGGACAAGTAAAACCTAACTACACATCCATGAGGAGAATAAAAACGTACTAATTTTTCTTAAGGTGCAGAAAATTGTTACACTTATTCTAAAAGGCCCCAGAGGCATCATTTCAGTGATGTCGAGTGCACAGATGACAAGAGTGGCTCTGAAGATGTGCTGGTTACCAAAGCGCATCCTCACAAATGACTGTAGGATCTTCCAACTGTGGGGATGATAGATGAATAGCCTGAGCTGAACTTGATGCTGAGTATATAGCCATATCACAGCTGTGCTCAGGATCACAGGCTCACACACATACATACACACGTCAAGCTGGCCAATATGGGCCACCTGCACCCACATGGACCAAACAACATCAGCTGCACCCTTCACACACACACAAGCCTACACGTGCAAAGTTCCCACATGGCTGCACTCATATACTAACACACACATTTATGTAAATTGAGGTGGACTGTGAAAGGGCAACCAGTGGTGCATTTAATTCACAGCAAGGCTGTTAAATGAGACATGCTTCAGCTGAAAAAGCCTGTTTGCTTTGCTATTTTCTGCTCTTATTGCAGTACCATGCTAATTACTTCAATGCAATGCACATTCACTGACCAATGAATTTAGCTTCCACTCTGATGGCATGGATTGCAATTTTCCTATACAAACATACACATGTCTATTTTATATATATATAATTGCTGCTAGTATTTGTGTTATCTGTTGTGTTTTTTTTACTGTTTTTTTTCTCTTGTACAGTGGTTTATTCATATTGTACCATATTCATACTTCATTTCTTTTGGCTCCATACTCCTTCTTATACATGTCTTTATACTGTTTTTTTTTTCTCTACTCCACTTTGCTGCTGTAAGATTGGAATTTTTAAAGGAATATCTTATTTCAGTTGCTACACAGACACAAACATGTTATCAATCTTAAGCAGCAGAAACAAACTGTAAACACATAAATACCCTATCAACTTTCAAACTCATTAGCAAACATTTTAGCAAACAGTTATGTTCCCTGAGAGTGACCAGGGGATGAGGGCAGCAACAATGAAGGGATTCCTGTCCCAGGGGAAGGGAATCGGGGAAACAGATGTATATGCATATATACAAAACAAGGTTTTATTAACAAATTTAAGTCAAAAGGAAATGCGACAAACAACAAATGGACATTAACTTAAGCTACTAAATCAAACCATGAACACATAATAACCATGTGGCTAGCATCACACAATAAACACCCTCCATCAAACTACCCTTTACGTACGTACACACTTTAAACATGCTAATAACATGCAGAATAAGCTGCCAAATGGCTCATTGACAACCATTGTAGCTCTCTCCATGACTTTACAACAATTACCAAAATAGCGGCCGAATAATTTTCTGTGCGTCGACTAACTGATTAATAAAGTAATTGTCTAAGCCTTAATTGCAGAGGCAAGTACATCAAGGATTGATTGAGGAAAAAGAGAAATGCATACATCAGCATACACATAAGCAATCTACAGCATGCGCTTAAATATATAGAATGTTTTTTCCTGTTTGTCATGCTGGGATAATGTGTGTTTAATTGTGATAAACACAGAGTTTTTTACTGAGCTTAATGTAGGTGGAAGTCAATCTGCTTTTCAGGGAGGGCATGAAAAATGTGACATTGTGCTGCTTCTACAATTAAGGGAGCCTATTATAACAGCAGTATATTCAAATGAAATGAAATGTGTGTGCTCACAAGTATTAACATTTATCTGTGTGTGTGTGTGTGTGTGTGTGTAGGCTCTATGGGTCCACATATCGCCATGTGTATATTTTCAAACATCAACAGCCGCCTCGTTGCTACCCTCTGGCCCCCGTATATGTGTGCACAGAGTCTATTGGGATCCCACAGAGTCAACAGAGCCAGACCGACCTCCATGCTGTGTGTCTGTCTGCCTGCTAATCCTCACACTTCCCATCCCTCCTTCCGAGTTAGATATCAAGCAAATGAAATGAACACACATCCCCAGTCGATGGGCTTCCATTTGAAAGCACGAGGCATTAATGCGAAGCCCTTCCGCACTCCTCCCACACTCTAAGGCTGAGGACAGAGAAGAGGAAAAAAAATGACAAGGCGGAACTCCCACGGGCTGCTACTCAAATGATAGATTTGTAGTGAAAGTGCTTCATGCTAGACAGAAGCGTAAGGATACATTTCATCACCAAAGAAATGTGTCAAAGTTCTTTATACACCAAATACGATCCCTGCTGTTACCTCCGTAAGGCTTGAATTCTCTCATGATAATGAAGCATGAAAGAATACTCAAATGCAATTATTTGGAAATGCCATTAGCTTCACAGTGACTAGAAACATTAAAAAACATATTTTTTGCCTATAGCATCCAGCATCATGTATTTACCCATTTAATTATTTGACATATACTGCCTAATGTAAAATGCATGTTTTGTGCTTGAAATTACGACCTGCCAGGCCCAAATGCAGGTAAAAATGAGTGAGCCACTCACACTGCCTGCAAATATAGTTTGTACTGTGTCAAATTCTATTGTGCCTTTCTCCGTTGCAGCGAGCTAAGCCCAAAAGAGTCACTTGAGGAGGTGGAGCATGGAGGTGCATGGTAAAAATGGCTCACCAAATGGAGAGAAGAGACAGCTTACATTAGAAAATAATTGAATCCTAAAAGTTCTGAATGTCATGGTACAATATACAGCACCACAAAAACCAGTATACAGCCAAATGAAAATTATTTATTAGCATCATTTATTGGTTGAATTTACATTTGGTGCAATATTAAAGGTCCGCTCACATGTTTTTCATGCTTAATAGTGCACATATCCTCTGTTCCTTCAAGTGAATGGAAAATCTGCAAGCTCCCCTGCCCGGAAGTAACAGGTCTGTTGCTCTAGCTATAAACCTGGTATGTGCTTTGCTACAATCAGTTACAGTAAGCAGCAGGCCGACGTAGCCCCTTTGCCAGAACTAAGATGCTAGCTTCTGAGCTCATCAAACTGTCAGTGGGCTACACTGACAGTTGTCAACAGTCAACAATAAACTTTGGCTTAGTTGCAAGACCATTTTCCAGTGCTCCTCTCAGGTTCATTCTGAACTTTAAGGAAGCAGGTAGACGATATATGAGACTGATTTAAGCCAAGCTGCTTTTTAATTCAAGTTGATTAGACAAACAAACAGGTCAAATTCATTGTGTGAGCCTAAGAGCATCAGACTAATTTTATTGGATGATTCAGCACCTAATGATTTCCGCCCAGTATTGTTCAGTGCAACAGTAGGAAGTATGTCTCCTTTATGGAGTAAATCTTTTGTAACCTTCTACCTTAGTGGCAATGCTCTGATATTGTAGAAAGTGAAAACTGGAAAAACTTTGGTACTGAATGTAAAAACCTTGGCATTGAATATAATTCAGAGTTGTGCAGAATTGTCCAGTATCGACTGTCTTGTCTGGCAATAGGATTGTCTCAGGCCTCAGTGCCTTTTTCTGTTCAACCCAAGCTGAAATGAATGCATCACTTTTGTCTTGAGTGTGTACTTTGGCATGTTGTGTAGAACATACAGTATCCCCAGGAAGCTCACAGCAGCTGTTCGTCTATACAAACAACAGCTCGTAGGTTGGCTATGTGAAGGCTTTACATAGCCAGGAGGGAGGGCTTTCTGCCAAGAGTATGGCAACTTTGGCGGCTCTGTTCAATGCAACAGCAATAGTAGACATCTGTGTGCCCGCGCTTTGGTCTTGCTCTGTAATCTCTGCTGAAATTTAATGAATCTTTCTGAGGGTCCAAGATATGTTGTGGCACTGGGGACATTAATAGGACACTTCTAAGCTGCTAGGTTGCCCTTTTCATACCCCAATTAGCTGGTGGATAGAAAGTCAGGTGTGCTGGTTTATCCCTGATTGGACATGGGGTCACTTTAGGTTCATATTGATTTCGAGAGCTGTGCCTGGAGTATAACACAGAATCAAGTTTTACCTGATGTAACTGACTGTAGTTGTATAATCACAGGCCCTCATTTTGTGGATGCAGAGTGGGGGTCATGGTCCTCCCTATAGGGTCAGCACTGCAGGAAAAGAGAAGTCAAACCTGTTTGTGCACACAGGACTGTGGTTAAAATTTGTTTTGGTTATTCATTAAGCACATAGCCTGTGTTTTTTACAGGTCTCATGTTATATGACACATACATACTGGCCACTGTTTACAAAGCTTGGAAAGTGTAGCCTCTGACAGCCAGTGTGATTGAACATATAAACAAATGTATCCATAAAATATCCAAGAATATGCCCTTGATTGAATTAATCATCACAAGAATTAACTGAGTAATGAGAGTTATATCTGCTGATTGATATTTGTAGAATTATAATAAAGCAGTAAGGTTCATCATATCTCCCCTGATTCAAGGATATGACTATATTTTTCATGTCATAATGTTGATCTTCATTAGATATGCGTAGATAAGAACTTCCTGGGGCATTAATAGATAAAATTCCTAGATTGTATCAAAAAATATTTGAACACTGTTTTTTTTTTTAAGTTAAATTGCATTATTTTGCATTCAAATGAATGTGAGATGCTGCGGGGCAGCCGGCAGACACATATTGTAAACATTAGAACAAAACAGCAGTGGCACCATGAGACAAAAACATAGGATTAGGCAAGTAAAAACAAAGCCTCTTAAAATGGGAAATACTCAAAGCGTTTTTTCTCTACCACTTCTCTTAGACCATGTCTGTCTGTTCCAAAATGGGCTTGCAGAACACAGTGAGAAGAGCTAGTGTTTGAAAGAAAATGAATAGAAAATGAAAGAGAGAGAGAGAAAGGCAAATCCCATCTCTCCCTCCATACCCTGATTAATTAGTTCCAAGTTACCCATGAAAGTAATACACTGATAAGGCCAGGAACAAACAGAAGCCAATTACTAGCGTTTCCCTGTGAGTTCAGAGCTCCTGAACACCAGCAGCACTGATGGAAAACATTTAAGGCTTGTGGGCTGATTGGACAGGTGTTGGGGGGCGTTTGCAACTGCTCTCTTTTCCTGGCAGCCCACAGCACATCTTTTCATTACCAGACCTAGTACACACCCTTATCAAGCTGTTTCCATCGATGATGGGAGATGAAACCTCACATAAAAAAAGCCATCTACAGCAACAGCAGTGATTGAAGGAAACCTTGGCACCTGAACTGTGTCTCAAAGACCACAAACAAAGATGCACAGCATAATAAAAAACAAAACAAACACACACATAGCAATGCAAGGATTGGCTCGCATATCTGACTCCCTCTAACATCTAGTTTTTTTCGTGTTTTATGCTACTGAGTTTCTGCTGCTGCAACATCATCAATACATTGATTCTGCTGCCACCATGCTTCACAGGCACCCTTTGACCCAGGATAGGAGTTTTTCTACAATAACCCTAACAGCTGGATTATTCTGCCCACAGCATAATTAAGAATTGATTAGGAGCCAGTCTGCTAATGCATCATGCTCAAATCCACAGGGTCTGGAGCTTTCAGCACGTTCGTCTCTCTCAGAGCCTAGTCTTAGAGTGTACATATTTTTATTTAGAAATGCCACAGTGAGGTTAACATCCCCTATGCAACCAATCCAACCTAGAGTGTCATTGAACACAGCTGGATGGCCTGCCTCTAAATACTGCATGACCTGACATTCTTTTAAAGAGCACATCCATTCTCTTCCTCGTCTCCATCATTATCCATTCTTGTTAAACGTAATAATCAAGCACAATCACTCACCCTGTAATCAGCCTCTTTTACTGATTTAAAAGCCTTTTTTTCTTCTTCCCGCAGTGTAGGTGTCATCTATAGTGGGCCTTTTTCATGATTCTCG
>NW_023340246.1:8327159-8333897 GCF_004916995.1 Morone saxatilis
GGGCGCTTGTCGACAAGCAGGATTGATTTGTCACTGGAGTCGAACCTCCAAACTTGGCCGTGCCCTGGGGATGTCAACAAAGCCTTCACACAGACTGGCTCGCCATTGGATGGGGCTGTCATCGAGAGATAATTGACTGTCAATTAGGGACAGAGACAACAACGTGAGAGTCAGCAGGAAGGCAGTAAATCACTACCTGTCTGTCAGATGGCCTTGGTTGCACCCGGTCTTGTCTTCATTCCCTTCACTCTCTGTCTCTATTTCTCTCTCATACATGGTTCACTCTGAAGTATCCTGCTCTTTCACGTTTGCCTGTACTGTCATGCTGCTCCCCCGATGATATTTACAGTACATACGGCGCCTGTTTTGTCTCTCCTCGCGACCTTTCCGAGGAGTGATCGCTGCATTCACCGTGTCAACACAGCTGAGTGAGTGGTCCCCGTTTTAAAGGTCTCCGCCTGCCACCAGCTGATTGTTGCCACTCAGGTCTTGCTTTGCTTGAAGGCCAAAAAGTCTCAGTAACATTCCCCAGGTTACACACATTGACTCATGTATGTGGCTAACCCCCTTTTATCTCGTCATTGTGAGATCTGAGCGTGTTCATGGCACTGAAGCGCCATTTATCCTGGTAAGCTGTATTGAGTTGCTGGCTTTTGTCTGTGCTTACAAGCACAAACACAATGCTGTGAAGCAGTCAATACATTTAAGAGCTACTCAAATAGACCAGTTTATATGCTTCAGCTGTAACAAATCCACAGTACATTATGTCTTACAGAAATTAAGTTTGATCAGAAATGAAGTTTGCTTTGCGCACGTGGCAGCAAATTCCTAAATTTTGTGTCGTTGGAGTCCTCATTTGTTTGGAATGGAGCGTTGCTGCTAATCAAAGAGGCTCTAGCGATGAGGCAATTAGCCAGGCTCATAATCAAACTGTTGATTCCAGCTGGAAAAATTGAGAATGTTAAGTGCAGCCTCCAGCAAGCAGTCTTTTGTTTCTCAAGCTGGAAGCTAGGAGAACGACAGGTGTACCTTCCTATTAATAAAAGGGACAAATCTCACCCGAAACTAATCTTAAGAAACTCACGGTACTGGTTCACCTGCTGAGGCTGAGACAATGGAGTTGGCCATCTGAAACTTACCAACACTGCAGGGAGACTCATGTTTGAAAGAAGAAACCATGAGGAACAGGAGAAGTTGCGAGTAGTGGCTGCAGGGGACGTTCCTTCAGAGAACAGTCTATTGTGGAAGATAATGACGGTAGCAAGTGTGTGTGGGTGGCTGGTGCATTATTTCCATTTCACGTTGCCTATAGCAGCTTGCTACTGTAAGCCTCATCTAGTCTGCATAGAGAAACTGTAGTAAAACCCCAGCCGAGATGCTGTTAACTCAGTCAACCATGAGCACACTGAAGACAAGAAGGTCCAGATGTCATTGGTCTGAGATGCCGAATCATTAATGGGACAGTTATCTGGCTGGAGTTAAAAGAAGTGGACAGATT
This sequence comes from Morone saxatilis, assembly GCF_004916995.1. NCBI lineage: Eukaryota > Metazoa > Chordata > Actinopteri > Moronidae > Morone > Morone saxatilis. The sequence continues at coordinate 8,328,658 of NW_023340246.1, forward strand.
TATCACTTGAGAGCTTTGCATACATTATATTTACCATTTAGTGACTCACTTTATTATAGAGACAAGACTATCTAGTGTGATCTCTTATCTAACTGGCTCACATGCCACAGTGGCATTTATTGACTACATATATGTGCAGAATTGCGAAAGTCATGAGAAAAGGAATAAAGTAATTGACTTGTCTTCACTCAGTTGGGAGTCATATTCTTGCAACCTTGACATTCGAAAGTCAGTTTTGCCTTGTAGACATTCAATTGCTCTCAATTAACATGTGCAACTTGGCACTATACAGTCATAAAACCAATGGATGCCCATATTTCCCCTGCAGTGTATCACAGCTTGAAGCAAACCGCTGGTTTTGATTAGCAGCAGCTCTGCTGTACCTCTGCCGGTGTGAAAGGTCTAAGCCCCTTTAAATGCTGTGCTGATTCCCTTTTAATGTTTCAGTTAATGAAATGGCATTTTAATTCAACTTGTGACACATCAAGACTGGTGCGTCTGTCGCCCAGGCTGGCATGAAAAGCATTCATTTTGTGGACAGAGGCAAGAGTCTAAATTTGGTCCTTTTTATCACCAATGTGGAAGAAAAATGGACGCTTTTGAAGGCAGTTCCTCAGGACCGGCATCTGTCACCAGACACCCGAAGCCTTATTCTGTGCGGGTTGCTTTGAGTTGTTCATTTTATTACGTTTCATCCGCATCCTGCTCCTCTTTGTCCTGAGGAAGATAGCTTTTGAATTTGATAGACAGTCGTGACTCCTTGGAAATGTTTATTAGGCAGACAACCCTGAACACACACACAAAAGCCAATATGGAGGGAAAAATAGATTAGTTTCTGCTAAAACATGGACTGATGTGCTTTTGCCACAAGCAACAGATTTAAATGGCTGTGTGTGTTTTTCTTGGTTGTGTGTGCACGGCAGTGTCAGAATGCTAATCAGTTGTATGAGACATGAACTATCTAAAGATGTTTACGACTGTATTCATGTCTTTCAGCCGCTTTAGACGTATAATAACTCTTACTGCTGTTATTAGTGATTCATTGAGTTCATGGCTGAAGCAGTCCTATTGAAAGGAGTAGTTTCACAATGTGGGAAATATGCGTCTTTGGTGTCTTGTTGAGAGTTAGATGAGAAGAACAATACCACTCTCATGTTTGCATGGTACTGCTGATATAAATCTACCGGAAGCAACTGGTTAGCCTAGCTTAGTACAAAGACTGGAATTGGGGAAACCAGTGGCCTGGCTCTGTCCAGTGGTAAAAAAAAAGTAAATTAAATATCCCTACCTGTACCTCTAAAGGTCATTAATTAACATGTTATATCTAATTTTTTTTATCTATCAAAGCTGCAGCCATGATTTACAGACAAGGAAAGTGCATGTTTCCTAAAAAATGTGAAACTTTAAATTTGGCAAGTCAGATTTCCAAAGCTTATCTTAGAATGAAGATTGGAAATGAGGTAAAGCACCTGGCTCTGTGCATCCAGTTCCAAAGCTCTTAATTAACACAAATTATTTAACATTCATTATTAATATTTGTTTAGTCCAAAACAAAAAATAAAGTGTAAAAACGATAAGTTGTGTTTTGAGTTGTTGCAGTTGTAGGTGGATCTTGTTACCTTTGCACAGAGTCAGGATAGCTGTTTCCCCCTATTTCCAGGCTACAAGGCTAATCCAACTGGCTGCTTGCAGTAGCTTTGTTAAAAATAAGCATATTTACCAAAATGTTGAATTATTCCTACAGCAAAGGATTAAGAAATGTTCCGTTCTGACAGTTTGCAGGCCCATATAGCTGAATAATGTAACTTGTGGCATGAATCTGTTATCCGCAATGATAACTGCTTTGTTGGCTTTTTACTTTATCTTATCTTCCAAAAAAAGATATGTTCTCCTCAGCCGCCCAGCTGCTGCCTCCGACCGACTTTGAATAGCTGTACGTACATAGATTCTTCTGTAGAATCTCGTGTTTCCCCCTCTCTGACTCGCTTGCTTTTGAGTTGATAAATAAATCTTTAGAGGTATCTGGCTCTCCTGAGGGCTTCAAAATCTATAAAATTAGTTCCCTTTGCCCCCCTCTCTCCCCTTTGCTTACAGACAAACCGACAAGTGCAGAAGCAAGATAAAAGCTGGAGTTATGTGAAAACATTATTATGTGAAAACACTTTCACTGCATTTGAAAGGGCTTTCCTGGAAACGCACCGCCTATACTCTTTGCAGAGTCATGGATGAGAGAGTTTTTTCTCTCTGTATGAGAGGTTCTCAGCCAGACCTGCATTATTCACTGGCTTTTCAGCAGCAGTAACAGCCTGGATATCCGCCTGCATAAAGAAACTGCTGCTGCCAGGTAAACAGTGATCCTGATGCGGTACAGACAAAAGTACAGTAAATATGCAAATAATTGCACACTTTAATTCGCAAGCTCTTTCATGCCTCTCAATTCAAATCAAACTGCCACAAGTTCATTATTTGTCATACATTATATTTCACACATTATTTACTAGGATGGCTGCAGTCAAACTTGCAGGTGTCTTTTATGGTTTTAATGATGATTACATTTGTATGTACAGTATCTAATTCCACATTTTCTTCACTGTTAACTACTAAATGAGGATTTGGATGCACGTCTCTCTCTAGTGTGGAAATTTCCAACTATTGCTCATGAATAACTGTCAAAATCATGAATAACCGACAAATACAGCAGTCTTCTAATCAGTGTGATTCAACAGGGACACAATTTTCTTTTCTCCACTGAGGTTTCCTTATTGAAAGAGATAAGTAAAAGCAAATATACCCACAAAAAATATGCAGTCTAATTATAGAGACTGGATATGGAGGGATAGGTAAAGCTCTACAGCAGCATTCAGTTTGGAGATGGGAATAAGTTTGTAGCTTTTGTGATCTATAGCTGTATAGCCTTAGGGAATGCTATGGAAATGGAGCGAAACAGCCTGAGGCCTGGCTAGTGTTGTCGCCCAAGATGAGAACATTTAGAGAACGTAACATCTGTGTCTGTTTTTTTTTTTTTTATGGTTTGGAACCTTCGAGAGATCCAGTTTCCTCTCAGTAAAAAAGAAAGTACCCACTCCTTTAAGCCCACTTACAAATTCACAAGATATGTTCAAAACCAGCACCTGTTCATAGTGCTATTTTTAGTGCCTGAGTCACATAAGCTAAATGACGCTCTTTATCTGAGGTTGCAATCTGTCCAAAACCTTTTTAATGCCCCAAGCAATTCCATTAAAACCTAAAATTTGCATATTTTATTATTATTATTATTATTTTTTAACTAAGGCAGCATCATGAAGCATATCAAATTCAATACATTAACTAAGTATGTATGGAAATTGAATTGATTCTTATTTTACAGCTGTAGGAAAATGGACAGGGAATGACCTTAGTGGGTGGAGGTTACTCTCTCGCTTTTTATTTTCCATTTTCCTCGCTGGTATAAATTTCTTATATAGGGTGCCTTGAAGGCATTTCATCCGGCCAAACAAAGCTCAAAAAGATTTAAGATGAGTTTGGAACCTCTGGATTACTTGGTATTACAACCACCCCAATCTTCTGGCAGGTTGGGAAAACAATATGACTGCCAGCAAAAAAATTCTACAACATTTGCAATAATCTTTCCTGTGTCTGTCTTCTGCTTTCACGCTGTCATCACCACCTGTAGGAAGAAAAAAAAACTGAGTGAATGGTTACTGCAGTGAAAACAACAGTAGCTAAGAAAAGAATCAGACTTAGAAAACATTAAGTGAGGGGACCTGTGCCATGCAAGCTTTAATTACAACACAAATTGTACCACATGCAGAAGCTGTTCCACACCTCTTTTTGCCTTTAATCCACCTGTGAACAATTTAACTGAAGCTGTAAAACTCCATAGTTTTTGTCATGTGTGGGGAAGTGTGAGAGCTCATGAGGTGGAAGTTTACAGGGTATTGCACCATCCTTGAGTGAAATACAATAACCAAGAACTGCAGTTGCTGAAAAAGACTGTAGTTCAGTGTTATAGCTTCCAGTTAGAAAGCAAGGAGAGCAAATAAAGCCAGGTTCAATGCTCTCCCACAATAATCTTTGGCATGATCCACAAATGCAGGCAAGAAATGGTTGCTAAAATAATGAAACCTGACTCATCCATTAAGAGGAAAGGGTGAGTCAGACACCCAGTACAGCTCAAATCTAAAAAAAAAAATAACTCTGTAATGATTGAAAGCTTGTGATGATTCTATTTGTAAGTTTATAATAACAGGCCTATTTCCTGAAGAACATCACAAATTATTTTTTAAAGGAGCATATGAAATCCCTCTTGCACAAGTCAGACAGAACACCAGAAGACAAGCAAAATATTTTCCTGCTCACTTGTTTGCTCAGGAAAACTTACTGAACGCTGGGAAACACAACAGTCTTCTTTTGATCTATAGTGCTTATTAATTCAATCTGCCTGTGTGTCTGGTGTAGCCTGTTTAGCATATCCTGGTGAAAAAAAGTGGAGCATGGTCTTTGTTTTGTTTTCTTTGAGCATTTTTCACCCCTGATGACTAGGCAAGCATCTCAACATTGTCTGTTGTGCTGCAGCGTGTTCACTGACAAAGACATCAGCTTGTGACTCACTCCTTACTCACTCCTGTAATGAGAGCTCTTCCCCAGCTGGTGCTGCAGTCATGGCACTTTCAAGACGAATTTGACGGCTGGGAAAGATTCCCATGTTAATGACTCGTGTGTTCACGTTATCACGATGGTTGGATAGTTATAGAGTTGGATTGAAATACTGTGCTCCATTAAATGTGTGTTTAATTACACTTGGCTGATGTGAGGCAGTTTCCCAGTTGTAATTACATCTGGAATGAAAACATGAATGCCATTTACAAGTAATTACGATAACTCCTATAGGACACAAACGCGGCATCACGTGTAAACTTGTATAACACAGTTATACACATGTTAAACTTATAATCAGCTCTGGCACAGAAGGATTCTGCTGCATGTAAGGTTTAATACCTTGACAAGAATTACTCACCATTGTGGATCTGTGATTCCCAAATAGGTACTGTACCCAAGGGGGGTACCTCAAACTCAGATTATGATTTAATTAAAAAATCTATCTTCATATATGGAGCGAAGCCTGCGAGCTAGTTCAGGCAGTCAACTCAAACTGCGTTGCTATACACACATGACATGCCTCACTCCATAATCACTAACCAAGCGCACCCATTCCAATCTGGCGGTCTATTTAAACTGCA
>NW_023340246.1:8333922-8349789 GCF_004916995.1 Morone saxatilis
TATTGCTGCTGCTGTGCTGTAAGCTATTACACCACCACCCCAGCATTCACCTGTAGGCTCCGGTTAGGGCTTTAAGGAATTTGCTCATCATTCCCCAATATCTCTATGTAAGCATTTCATATATAGGTCGGAGCTTAGACGCCGAAATCTAAATATGCTATACTGCTGTAATAAACTTTTCAAACGTGAGTTGTCTGACATATACATACATATTGTGTATTATTTACAATAACCAGTAAACTGCCCATTAATCTCAGTTTTAACTCCTCGCAATTGAAAGTGCATGATAACTGCAAGCAGGGCAGTAACTGTTTGCTTAAGGTAAATAAATGGCTCGAATAGCTTAAAGTCATGGATAATAAAAAGTTACAATATTTAGCTAAATGTAATTAATAACAGTTTAAATAGATCAAACTAATGAATAAGCAGTCAACACCATTGGCTAAAAGTAACGAAAAGCATTTGTAATGGTTGGCTAAAAGCAGCCTAATAACAAACAGTTTAAAGGTTAGGAACCACTACCTACCCATACCTGACAATCCCAACCCACTAAAACCTAATCGCTGCTATGTTAGGCTGCATGAATGTGACCATCCAAATAATATAAAGGCACAGTGTGAAATGTCAGCTTGTCCAGTGCCTGTGTTGTTCAGCATGTGAAATGCTGAGCTGAGTGCAGCTCTGCATTTATGTCCAATAACCAGGATGGTGACAGCACAAAGAAAGCTGTTCTTTCCTGAACGCAGCTATGAGAACACTGCAGCTACAAATTTCAGAGCTGCTCCTCCGTCTCTTTCTGGTGAAAACCACCTACACTCCATGACTCAGTCTGTGTTTGCTTTTGCTTTAAGGACAACTCAAGCATCTCAATTACTCAGCCAGTTCTCTCAGGTTGTGGAGGGTTTTTCGGATATGAATCTGACAATAGAGCTTCGCGTTATATAAAACACAGAGGAAAAACAATTTTTGGTTTTAAGAAAGGCAATCCTTCCTTTCTGATTTATTAGTCATTACATTTGAACATTTCTTTATTTGCACTATGTACATGTTGCTTTCACACAAGATAGGAAAGAAATGCCAAAACATAAATGTTATAAAAAAATGTAATCTTCTTTAATTTGGCTTAAGAGCACAACACAAGAGAGCACTATCACCCTGGCATTGAGGAATGCATTTAGCAATCGTCTTTGTTGCTTGGATGTGTACAGCTCATCACAATGAGAAAAAAATAACAACAGTATTCGAACCCACATACTGTTGTAACACATTGCACAATACCAGGATGCCAAAGAAGCCAGATAAAAACACATCATTTGAATGACACGCTACATAACACAAAGCATGTTCATCATTATCAGCAATAAAACTTTCTCCAAGAGATGAAAGCAAACATACAGAGCCTTTCAGTATAGTTACACTGATGGTCATGATGTGTGCACAAATCAGTGGCTCATGAGTTACCACTGGAACATGTGTTAAGAAGGGGTCAGAGGTTATAAGGCCAAACATACACAGTGAAATGACACTCTATTCAGATGACCAGAATAAAGCCGAATCTTTAGGGCTCCCAACAAATCAATCAGCATTCAGCTTACTGCCTTTAATCAAAATACAACTGGATGTTTACTCATACAGGCAGCCAAAAATAAAATTCAAAGGGAAGCTTTGGGGTCTTAGCTGCAGTCTGCGATGTTCACTCTTCATTAGCACAGCAGAACTGACTTACATGTTTATTTCAAAATGTTCACAGAGCTGAGGATGTGTAAATGGATTGTTTACTTGCAGGGTTTGACAGCAACCAACGACGGCAAAAGAGGCTTATTAGTGAAATTAATGTGGTTGTGCTATTTTAGGGCTATGCTCCAGAGAGTACACATTCCTTCAGAAAAAGCCATTACAGGGAGCTAATTGTGCACCATAAATGTCAGGTATGACTAATGCAGGACCTGTGCAGGGAAACTAAGTGTATAATGTCACCTCTTGAGGCTTTACTGCTTCAACTAGCAGCTACCTGTCTACAATATAAAAACAAAAACTAAAATCTCTGTAATTTATAAGCCCTTCATACAAGAATCAGCGAATGTCTGTTGAGTGTCTGTTTTTAAACTTGAGTAGAAATTCTGGAAATTGTGAAGAAACAAATTGAAATGTCTCAATGCTTTACTACTCTAAAATGCCTTCTGTGTTAATAGCTCAATTGGGGCAATACGCGTTAAGATATTGCACAAAATAAAAGCCCCTTCACAGCCTGATCAATTTTAATTTACGCTTTTTTATGATCTGACAAAAACAAGTTCTAAATCTAATCAATCAAGCGAAGCAGTATACTGCTGGCATAGGTAGAGTCATGCAAAGAATAATCGATCACGGCTAAATTCAAAGCTGTCGGACCGTGACACTTTGTTTATATGCGCAGCCCTGGAGGATATGTAAGGCCTGCCTTTTAATGATATTATCTACCTGATTTATAACTTCCTCGCCCATTGTGAACCGCTGATGTTTCATTTTACATTGTGTTTCCAGATGCAGTGTTTTTTGGGGGCCACTGTACATCATTTTCCCCTGAATTTCTGACCATCGGGCCACCTCACTTCTGTGCTTTACTTCAAAGGCTATAAACAAACATTCCTTAAAGCGAGATTAATCAAGGTGCCTTCAGACAGCAGGGAACACAAAACAGACTAAAATAAAAACAAAGCACATTTGCATGTACGTAGGCAAACCATATCTGGCATGAACAGATTTTGTTTTGATTTCAGGGCATGTCTTTGATGGACAGCTTCTCCGAGGTAAAATACAGGCCTGAGGCTCCATTCAGATTCTTGCAGTTCATGCCAGTACATATTGTTCAATGAGAAAAAAACAGCCTCTAATCGCATTTGATATATTTTTTTCTCTCTGAGCTTTATTCTTCATTGATCGAAATTATTATCAGTAGTTCTGTACTTTTTTCTACAGTTTATCTGTAAATGAAAGACGTCCTTCAGCCATGATTTCAAGAAACTGGGAGTGTGGTCATCTGCTGTGAGGCAGTCAGCCAAGAGACAAATTCAGTCTTGGTATTATGAGTCCATGAGAGAAGCTCGCGGTCTATTAAAGACAGTCCTGGGTGGTGATGACAGGAGACAGGAGGAGACAGGAGTCCACAGAGAGGCTACAATTTTAACTGCAGCTCAAAGAACAACAACATAGAGTTGGTTTAGGAGTGATTTTGTTTTGATTTCTAACCCTCCTCAGCCTCTCCTTCTTAATAATTGCTTTCTCCTCAGGGTTTCTGTAGAGGTCTTGGAAGTCAAAAATCCAGCCAAAAGAGGATGAATCCAACAGGGGTTGAAGTCAATGGGATGAAAACTGGACTCCAACATGGAATATTTCCATTATTCAAATCTTCTTCCTGTCTTAACAAAAAAAACCTTCCTCAATTCCCTGTCTTCTCACCCTCCAGCTTGACCTATCTCCAGTCACTGTGGCTAATCTTGGCTGACAGAGGGCCTGTAGGGAGAGAAAGCTGGAAAGGAAGGAAGGATGAGAGGAAAAACTGTACATCCCGCCCAAAACTTTCCTTGAAGTCTGCAGGAGCAATGCCATTCCCAAGAGGGGGTTGTTCTCCTCCTGGGCTCCCCGGAGGTGTGTGGAGGGAAGGTGCGGCTGCTACATGTGTCCTGGTTTAGAAAGGTAGGCAATGAGAGCTACCACCACCCCCACATACACACCGGTGCCTATAGTGATGGAGAGGGCAGCAAGGAACAAAGCCCGTCGGGAGGCGATGTTGGCCAGTGGGAAGTCACCTTTGTTCACTGCCTTGGTGGTCTGGAAGGGAGAAAATAGAAGAGAAGAAGAAAGTCAGATACAGTTTTGAAGGACCTCAAGAGAATGAGTGACCTATTTTTCAAAAAACCATAATTACAGAAGCTGTCTAGTATTTCTGTGAGAAAAAAAAAAGGTAATGCAATTGGAAGATTGGCCCATTGAACGAGCAGCTCAGTGTAACCCAGGAGAGCTCATCATGCATGGCAGGACTAAAAAATGGCAATTAGTGTGAAAATGTCAAGGACCGGAGGTTACTGTCATATCAGCTGCAAGCACTGAATGATAAATGACACATAACAAAAGCAGATTTATCATAGTTTTTCATTAAACGAAAAAAAACTCCAAAGAGCAGCATCTTTCCAGCAAACCAAAATGATGAAGAGTACATTTTGAAAGTGTGACTGCATCCATGAAAGGAATTCATCAACACCTTGTGCTGAAAGGTGAAAGGCTTTAATGCCTACACAGCCCATTAAAAACCTGGTTCTTTATGTGTCCACATTGCTTTCTTACAAAAGGGCTTTTAACCTTATTTTTTCCAGACAGCAACCCCTGATCAGCATGGCCCAGTTACCTTACAGTGCATTTTTACAACCCACCATAGACACATATAGATCCTCTGTGTCTTGTTGTGTTAATATTCTGCATAAATAACAATTGTTTTTGAATATTACTGTATTGTGAGCCAGCTGAAGACAGTAAATATTCGAGACAGCACGAAATGCTCTGATATTACAATTGCTTGTAGCTCTATACAAACCTACAAAAACAAAACTCACTGTTTTTAATCATGTGAGCCGTCTGAGCGAAAAACCTCATCAAAACAACAACAGAATCAGGCTTGTCAACAAGACCAGAGGCGCTACGCTTTCTTCCTCGGCTCGTTATGTTAGTGGTCCTTTGCCCTGCCGTCTCCCTCCTCCTCTCGGTGCTTCAGAAAGGCACAGAGCCACACCTGCACACGCTTTCACATCAGAAGAATCAATCAGACGCTCGAAAAACAATCACTACTAAATGAGGAGGTAGTCACTTATTCTTTGCTATAGCATGTTATAGCTAATTTATAATGAATGAATAAATGGATAAATAAAGTTATTTGATAGTATAGTTTAAAATATCTAACCATTTTTTTGATGACAGCTAAATTAGTATTCACTCTTTGCCTATTGTGTTCATCTATATTAAACAAATAATTACATTTTACTGCTAAAAATCATGTTTAACATATTATGAGCCCCTTTCACACTGCCTGTTCAAGGTGCGAATGTTGCCGATTATTCCTCCTCCTCGTTCTGTATAAAATGTACAAACACAAAATGGGGGAGCACTATTGTTCTACCGTTAAGTCGGCAGCAGAGGTGGTAACAGAGCCAAATCGAGGTCTGTGTAAAATGGGGGAGCCGGCAGGATGGGACAGGAGTGTGACGTTTTGATGACGAGTTATGTCTATGACCCACCACAGAGGGATTTAAAAAGCAGCCAGCAGCTAAACATGACCAGACACGTTGCCCCCATGAATCTGCCATTGTTCAGCTCATGTTTATGGCTGAAAACAACACTGATGAGAGTGGTGGGAGAATAATATTAACTGGAAAACCATTTGAAGCTTGTAGAGTTGACTGCAGAGTCTGGTGTTAATTCTCTCTGAGCTGCGAGCACCACTTTTCACATTGCATGTAGACTTTTAATCTATTGCTAAGGTAAAAATGTTTACTGCTTTAAATAATGTACTAAGGACCAGTGTGAAGGATTTATGGCATTGAGAGGCGAAGTGATAGATTTCTACTAACTAAATACTGCTCACTCCTGTATTTGACAACCTGGGAATGAGAACGGGCTGTGAAATGTGTCGGAGAAACTATGGAGTCCCTGTCTACAACCAGTGTTTAGGTTGGCTACTGTTGATATATGGCGGTTCAACATAGTGGACTTCACGGAAGGCAACCCACGGCATCTGTAGATAAAAAATGGCTCATTCTAATGTAACAAAAACACAACGATTTCCTATATTCAGGTGATTATACCTGAAGAATACCTGAATGAACATTACATTCCATTTCTGCCAATAGATCTTTCAAAATGTTACACACTTGACCTTTAAAGCAGCTACAAGGAGCTTTCATTTTCTGTTGATTCTGGCAGCCCCTGTGGACAAAAGCAGTAGTTTTTCTACCGACATGTTTTGTCTGATTTAGAGGGGAATCCAACAGAATCCAAACTATTACGGTGCAGGGCAAAACTATATAGCTTGAAGGTTCTCTGTTGAGTTTTTCTTGTACAAACAAATGTTATGTTTCATTCAGTGTTAATCACCAATATGCAGTGTGTGCGTGTATATTTAAATATAATATTAAATATTTTATTAAGTTTGCAAAAACTAATTATTAATTTGGACCGGTTCATTGCTTAATAACAAATTATTTCAAAAAGAAAACATGAAAAAAGCTTGGTCCACATTCAACAGTCTATTTCTAGTATCTAATACTACTAAGACTAACCACAGCATCACCAGGAGTCCCTTTTAATGAGTGAGACAAACTCTCTACTGGACTGGTACTAAAAGGGGTTCTTGCTTCTTCTATCATTCCACACTATCTGGATGACGGATATACACACAAAATGAATAGTGGTTGAATAATGGTTTCTCTTGTATATCCTGACCATTGTTGATGTGTTTACAGTGCTGCTTATGCTGGGTACCCTCTAGCTATCTCACTATTTAAAAGAACTTGCTTGCCAGGAGGGAAATTGAGGGAGACGCCTATTCTGATTTGCTGTTTTCATTTATTCAGCTGAATAGAGGTCAGCACTGAAGCAGAAATTACACACACAGACAGCAGTAGAAAGTGTTACAGTGACATTGTTTGGACCTTTCCATCTTCATTGTCTTCCACTAAACTAATTTCAGTTCTATTCTTTTCCAAATGCTGTCACATATTAATCTATTAATTTGTTTTCTAGTTGATGAGATTCACTCGTGTAAACAGCTCAGCATGCTGTTAAATAACAACCATAATTTACTGAACCTATAACATATAATAACATATAATACATTGGTCACACTAATAGGCTGGAAGTAGTAATGTAGTAATGAAGTAATGTAGCGTGTATGTAAAATGACCTTCATTATTCTGTTGAAGTCACTCTTATGATAATGGAGCTGATGTGTGTGTGATGTGTGTGTATGTGATGAAGCTCAGGGTCGCTACTAAGGCCACGGCCATCTCTTATAAAAACCTGGCCCATTCATTTTAGAAGTGATCCGTAGCTCCAAGCAGACATGGTTACGTTTCTTATTCAAGACTAAGGTTAAGAGGGATTGTGACTGTTAGTTAGACGCGTAGTCTGCAGTGATGCAGGTTTTGTAACTGACAGTGGCAGTGAATAGAAAACTAAACACCAAAGCAAGCACATAAATCCTTGTTTTGACCTTCGACTTTGCTCACAATCGCTCAGACTATGGATAAAAGTGGTTCAGATGAGGCTTCTTTTCGGGATGCCTAACCTTACTCATCCTCACAGAATGAGAGGCTCAGAAATCTGGGAGGACTTTGGAATCGAGCCACTGCTTTTCCTCTTTGAGAGGAGCCAGCTGGTTCAGGTACCTGGCCCCGACGCTCCTTTCTTTTTAGGTGTATTCTGCATGGCTTACTGTACCGTGGGGAGAGCCTGAGGTAAATGCAACACACACTGGAGAGTCTCTTTTCTGGAGTACATTGACATTCCTCCGGAGGAGCTGAAGGCTATTACTCTTTGACACTGTAATCTTGTCACAGATAAGCAGCTAAGAAACGGATGGATTGATGTTGAAATATTAAGAAGTGAATTTTGACCAACTGCTACACAAATCGTGTGATAATCAAAGAGGAGTGTTACGGTATCACGTTTGGAACTGCAGCTTGAGTCTATAGTTATTTAAACAGATAATAATTAAATCATAATGTAATAATAAAATAACAATTAAAACAATAATAACAAACTCACACATAGGCTACATGTCAAACTTTTTTATTTATGTACCAGTGTTTTGCTGTCTATACTGATATTATCTGTACTGATTTATGAATACTTATTTACTTTTGCCTTTACATCTATACATTGCACCTAAAATTATGAAAAACTGTATTATTCATAGCCTCTTCCCATTTGCACTACAGTCAGGCAACCAAAGCCAGAGAAGACAGCAAACTCTCATCCAGGCTCTACTATTCCCTGCTTGGCTCGGCTTTCTGGATCTTTCCGCCTGCAGGTTCTCAGCAAGTCAATTAAGAGAGACAGATGCAAATTACATTTGACACAAACTGCGATGAGTTAAGCCTGGCTTTTGCCTGTAATATTAAAATAATAAGACAGAATGTCATAATGAGAATACTTACTCATTTTAAAGTGCCTTTTTTTGTTTGTTGTAGGTCATGTTTCCCAACCTGGGGTCCGGGTCCCCAGGGTTCTTGAGGGGATTCCAGGGGGTCCCCAGAAAAATGGGGAATATTTTAAATTCACTATTATTTCATCGACTGGACGAGAATGAGAGAAAGTGTGAGAATGATTACTGTGTTTGTAGGTTTCACACTCTTCACTGTTAATCTGCCAATCTACAGTAGACAGCTATGGAATAACTAAATCTTATCAGATAGGGATCCCTAAGAGTACATCTTATCAAATAGGGGTCCGTGGCTTGATGTGTATTAATGTGGGGGTTGTTGACACCAAAAAGGTTCACAACCACTGTTGCAATGGGATGAGCGGCAAGTTCAAGATTACAACGTTGAGAAACTGACTGGTAATCTGAATAGCTGATTTTCAGCAGGCAGCCCTGGCACTACGATGCTTTCTGTGGTTGAATTGTTTCTCCTCATGAAACAGCCAGCTTTTCATCTCACAGCACCTTTATCTACAGAATAATGAATAAATAAATAATAAATATAAAAGACTCAATTTACCATTCATCAGAGATGAAAAAACACACATGGGGTCTTTCCACTGTGCACCATGTGTTTCATTAGTACCAATAAGGTTTTAGAAGACAATGGCTAATAGTCTAAGACAAAGAGAGCCAGATGAGAACCAGAGAGAAATACTCTATAGACAAACGCCTCAAAAGGTCAGGAAGCAAATCTGGAGAGAAGGACATGTATTCAAGGCAGCTTCCATGTCAATACAGTAATTATTGAAACAAAAGCACTGTTATGGAGGCCTTATGGGAAATTACACTTGAGTTTCCTTTCAAAACGAGACAGAGCATATTCTCCTTTTGAGGATGTATTACTGCCCTCAGCAAGGTCTTTAGGAAGAGACAAATCCAAAAAAGATTCATTAAATGACAGTGGACAGTTTCATTCTCTCCCTCAGCGGCAGGAAACGGAATTAATTTGCTAAACACGGTAATTGATTTATCAGTCTTTTTCTCCACTTTGTGACAAATAATTTAATCAAAGCATGTTGTGGCTCTACCTGAGGAACAGAACACTGAAAGATGAAATATAATAATGTTATAATGTGGACAAAAGAGATGAGTACAGTAGGGTGAAAGTGTGTGTGCTTATTCTCTCTTCTCTGCGTATAACCATACTGTATTGTCAATATGAGCGTTTTCCTTGAATCCCCTTGAGATGAAAATGGTTAGAAGCATTAGGGCTTTATCTCCACAACCTTAACAAAATGATTGAAATGTGGTGTCACAGAAAGAAAGATAACATCTCAGATTTTGCTGCACGGAGACTTATATTTCAATGTGCTCTCGGAAGTCAATTCAGTGCCCTTATCAGGTTTTTCTTCCAAATAAACAAAACATAAAGCCCCAAATCTCTCCATTTCTTTCCTGCTCTCTGTGTCTGTCTCGCAGCCTCCCCCATGCAGACACATATGCAAATACATAAACTGCTTCACAATAATTAGCTCATTCATTTTCATCCATTATAATGACTTGTATGCCGTAAGAGAACTTCAGGGGAGTCTTATTTGCATAATCGTGAAAGGAATCACTGCGGCTCCTCAACTCTGCACTTTCCAGCGCAGATGTCTCAGAGCTGAGACAAACATTTATCAGCATCTCCAAACAAAACACTCACCCTATTAGTTGCAATAATTGAAACTCAATTCTGCTTCCCAATCAAATGCTCTAAGCTAATTTTCCCCAGATATTCATGGTATTTTAGTCATTATCAGTTGTGTGTGTATGGGCGGTTAACGCTGAATCCTGTAACTGTAAGCACTATTTACCATAAAGACGTTACACAGAATTAAAGATGTAGTCTTTGCAAAACAGGATATAAGCAATTTAAAGTAGTAGATGAATGCATGTCTATTTCTGTGTGTGTGTGTGTGTGTGTGTGTGTGTGTTGATGCCCTCACTCAACTCTTCTCCTTGGGAAGCCATGCAACGACTCTCTCTGTTTGACTAGGCCTGACCTTCCAGTGGGACAAAAACTCTATTGACCTGCCATCCACAGACTTTATTACAGTCTCTAACCTGTTTGTAAATGTCCTTGGACTAAGTGACAGAGCTGATCTTTCTTTTTCTTTTCTTTCATTTCTACACTTTTCTCCTCAGCTCATTCTGCTGCCCTTGTCCAATCCCATAATGCATTTGCTCACACTCCAAAGGCGGAGATCAGTACAGACAAAAACAGTGATGGCTGAAACTGTACAGATAAATAACCTTAATTCTATGACTTTTTAGGGAGATTTTTCCCCCAAAAAATGACAGATCCTACAAATGACCTAAAGAAATCTGAATACTGCACTTTATCGTATTGTTTATAGCACAATTACTAACAGCTGAAAAAACAGTTCATGTCAGGCTCTGAGTTATAATTCTGAAGCACCATTGCTGGCAGTTAGAAAATAATATCCAATATTAATGCTAATAGAATAAAAACAGGTAAAGTAACTATAAACTGGAGAAGCCCCTACAAATATGTAACACACCAAAAACATCTAATAAAGGCTATTTGTCTGGTGTGACTACAAGGCTAGCAGTTGGGGTTCCTTTTGGAATAAACTGCAAACATTCCTAAATCAGAAAAATAATCTCCTGATCCGCATATTCTGCAAACATTGCAGTGAGAGGCTAAAGTGACAGTAACTGCCACTCTGTTATGCTAAGCTAGTTCTGTATACTAGCTCTTTTGCTCGATTATGAATATACAGAATTTGAATATTCCTAAAAAGTATACTTTTTATTCTGTAAAACAAGAAACAAACAGTCAAAGCTTAATCTTACCTACATGTTCAGCAATTTAAGTTACTGTATTTTGTACTTTTCTCTCAGTACCGGCAGTACAGAGGCATCGACAGTCACACGGATAGATTCTAGACCATGTTTTGCTTAAAACTTACAAAAACTCCTACAGAATTGATTCATTTAATTAGGGGGCTCCCTGAATGACTGAATAAAACGAAGACCAGTGAAGTGGGTTATTGAGCTATAAAATGAAGCGATCCCAGACTCCCACCATATCTTTTCCTGACAGCTCTTCTGGACGGCACCTTCTAAATGAGGGAGATTGGCAGAAAAGCCATCCATCCCTAAACACAGCCATCACTTCCCCATAATTACCCAGGAAGAATCAAATTAGCTCCTGACAAGATAATTCACTGACTGCCTTAATCTGCCTTGGACTACTCGCGCCCACAGATAAGACAGCTAAATGCTCGAGCTTTTGATAAGAATGTATAGTCAAAAGCAGGACAATTTACTGAAAAGCTGTCTCTAGCGTGTGTGTGTGTTTCCATGTGTGTGTGCTTTTAAACATACGCTGCATGTTTGTTACTACTACTACAGATGGCCTTTTAATGTGATCCGCCTTTTCATGTTGATGGGGCACACAAGAGAGACAGAATTGATTAACAGTAAGACAAGTAGCAATCCCCTTACTCTTTGTGTGACTGACACACAATCATCTGAGTTGTTTCCTACAGAGTTAAAATGAGGGAGGAAGTCCAGTTGAAATCAATTAGACAACCATTATGTGCAGTTTGCTGAAGTCTTCGGCTAAGAACATATTGGCAAAAGCTCCCAAATGAACAGCGTTACCTCGTTCTTCCTTGACAAATCACAGTCTAAAATCACACAGGCTTTGAAAATAACTGCAGTCTCTGCAGTTCATAATAACGTGGCTTTATCTTTTTATCAAAGTAAATATCTTTGGCAAGACGATATTATATTCAAGAGCCTTGCCTTCAGAAATGTATAATGGTGAATGCCAATCCATTACCCATTAAAGGATTTAAAGGAGCTGTAGGATTTAGTGGCATATAGTGAATTTGCAGATTGCAACCAAGTGAATAACGCTTGCCTTCCGAGTGTGTATTAACTTTGGTACACATGAAATTCAAAATCTTGAAAGGCCTTATCTAGTGCCAGTGATTGGTTTATGGTGGTTTAACAATGGCGGACTCTTTATAAGAGAAACTGCTCCCCTCATTCTAAGATAATTATACACTAATGTAAAAACACCTATCAGTATTATATTCCATTTCTGCTGATAGATCCTCCTAAATATTAAACACTGGACCTTAACATTCGAAAACAGTATGTCTGTGAAAGATAGCTACTTTGTAGATGTTTTTTTTTTGGTGTATTTTCATGCATTTCTTCCCACAAATTCTGCTTTCCAAACTGCAGCTCAAACAGAGCTGTTTAATGTGTCCGAGTAATGGGACCTGTAATTGGGTTCATCTTCAGTCCTCTTGAAACCGGCACAAGTTCAAAGGCCGTCTCTCGTCTAAGTATTTTGAACACCTCCTTTCTTGGAGTTTACAGATAGAGCCTTGAAAGTGATTTATGTAGTCTTCCTAAAGGCGGCTTTCAACCTGTTTACAGAGCATCAAGCGGCCATTACAGATTGGCCTTGAGTTATTGATGGGTAGCTCAGTAAAAAGTGGCCTTGCGTTGGCAGTAAGAGAGTCAGCTGTCAGTTCTTTTTTATGTGTGATAGGCCTTAATATTTTTTGCTCTCATGTCTATGAATGCATAAAAATACAGTATGTGTGTGCTTGTGATTTTGGGACAGGAGGTGCACCTGTGTGTAACCGAGCACAACTTTGGAAGGGTGTGCACTGCATCTGTGTGTGTGTGTGTGTGTATGTGTGTGTGTCCTCACCCCCTGTGAGAAGTAAAATGCTGCAATCCCCAGAGGCCAGAAACAGCAGAGCATGGAGAAGATGGCCAGGCCCAGGTGGTCTCGTGGAGGGACGACTATGAAGTTGTCCTCGCTCTCACTGTCGCTAGAGCAGTCCGTCTGCACAGAGAACAGCAACTCAGGTCAAAACACACACCTGTTTAGTATCCTGTACATGGACAAATATGCACGAGTGTTAAGCAGTAAACAAACAGGTAGTGTTCAGTTAATGTAGAATGGAAGTTTGACATTTTGGGAAAAATACATTCACTTTCTTGCCAAGAGAAGATGAGAGGATCAGTATTATTTTATACAGTCAATTTAAAGTAGCAACAAGGAACTTTAATTTTTTGTTGATTCCGGCAGCCCCTCTGGACAAAAACAGTAGTGTTTTCACCTCCTCATTTTATTGATATCAAGGGGACTCTGGCCAAATTGCCAGCAGTGGTTCTAAGCTGATTATAAGGGTCCACAAGGGACAGCGTTTTAGGCAACAATTGCCTAATGTCTGTTGGTGGACCCTTTCGTGCCTTCACATACTGCGTTCAGAGGTGACAAGTAGCGCGAGCAGCATGGGACAAGAAAGACTCAGTGGATTGGCTATACTCTCAATAGAGAACACCAGAGCGAGGATTTTTGGATTGAGCAGTGTGGTTAATGACTATGATTAGCAAAAGGCCAGTAAGATAAACTTCTAATGGGTGAGTACAGGTCTCCCTTTGTTATAGTTTAGGGACTTAAATTACCACTCAAATGTTAGAAAATGTGCACGTACTGTAATCTGTGTCTGTGATTAATTAATTGTTTATGCAAGTAACTGTGTGATCAGTGTGTGATCAGATGCCGTCATCCATTCATTCATATTGTGCAGGCCTATAATGAGTCGCTGTGCTTCTCCTGATCCCTATTTGTTCTGTGATTATTGACATACTGTGAAAGCTACTTTGTGTTGATTTGGTTACTATAGGCTGGCTAAAGCAATTTTGGTTGTTTGATAGTTGTTGACAGCAGGTTGTGGTGTCCAGGGTGGGCTGTTTTTGCGTTGATAAATTTGGCACTTCCTTTGCAGGTCCTTGGTGCAGATAAAAGGCTGCAGGTTTGCAATTGCAAAGTCGTTGTGTGTCTAGAAAAAATATTTGCACTGGGGATCACAAATATGTCATACTGCTGATTGGCAGGCATTAAGAATAACGTAGAAATAGCCAATCTTCTCGCTGATGGTCTTGTGTGCTTATGTAGGTCATATAGAAGAATCAGTTTTTAATTAATTAATTATAACCAGTTAAAAACTTATCTTATCTTAGCACAAAGACTAGAAACAGAGGGAAACAGCTAGCCCAGCTCCATCCAAAGGTAACAACATCCACCTATCAGCACCTCTAAAGCTCACTAAACATATTATAAACTGTTCCTTTACAAAACTGGGAAAATAAAAATAAAAAAGAAATAGTCTGGCATGAATTTTTGTTTATTAGTGGGCTTTAGACACGCTTGTTGTTTCACTCTGTTTTCAGTTTTCTGTGCTAGGCTAAGCTAACTGACAACTGACTGAAGCTTCATATTTAGCAGACGAACTGCTGTAATCCAAAATATTTACAGTAAACATTTAATACTTAAGAACAGCCCCTCATCCCATAGTTTGGCAGTTTTTTTTCTTCCCTCCAGTCCAAACATGTTATATACAAATAGATTTGGCACCCCTTTGGGCCAAACGGAATAAGTAAACAAAAGTTGTAGCGCCTGCTTTTGACTGGTCAGTGCATCCATTTACTGGAATGTTTCATCACTGGTGAAGTAGACGTGCAGACAAACAGCTGGACTGGGGCAGATTTCAATGTAAAAGATGAAAGAAAAAGTTTTGTTTGTGCAGTACAACGATTTGTGTAAAGGTAGAGGTGTTTTTTAAGTCGACTGGGTGGAGAAAGAACGTACATTCAAAAAGGCATTTGTGTAATGGGAAACGAAATATAGACAAGTCACTGCACGCAGGATCATTTGCTTCTACGTAATGTCACAGCTCGTATTCATGGACTTTTCGTGATGGCCCATTAGTTTCTCATTAGTTTTGAGATATGCAGATTCCTCCATTTTGGCATTTGAACAACAGATGGCATAAAAAAAAAGCTACGGTTGAAAGTACACTTCATTTCCGATGTGAAATAGTTATGAATCAAACACACCTCTTCCCTCAAGCTTTATGAAACTATTTCACGCTCCATGCAACATTCCTCACATGGAACTGAAATGCCTTTCAACAAACGAGAATAGACACTCATACATCTGCATATTGTTTAGGGGGTAACAGATTCTCAGTCCAGATCCACGGCAGAAAATATCAGTGTGTGATACATTTTAAAGTTGGTTGGTTATGACTGCATTTGGCCAAACAACCTTTAACACACATATACAGTGTATCTTCCCCCACAACAAAGGCAAGGCTAAGAACAGAGATTGTGCCTGTAATGAAAAGAAATCACAGATTGAGGCCACGGTTTCTATATGAGCCATTAAGCTGCATCCTTCACACATCATCCTGTTTGAAGGATGATCCAGCATGAGGGTGGAACATGAAAAATAAATGAAAGAAATCAAGGCTAACAATATACTGTTGGGACAAAGAAATGGAGTTCAATATTAAATATTTCAATCAGAGATGGGGTAAATCAGGGAAAACTGGGGGACATGGAGTTCTCAAAATTAAAAGCGTTACATTTAAGATGGTAATCTGACAAAGGAAAAGCTTTTCCTTCATTTTTATTCAGTAATCCGAAAATCTTGTCAGTATGTAATCCTTATTTTTGAATGTATTTCTAGTGGGTTTATAACTCTTAATCTCTGCATGTGTTTTGTTGTGGTAAAGAATTTTAACTTTTATTTCAAACACTTATATTTCATTGTTTTCTCCTCGGCCACTGTTGTATATTGAGTAGCAATG
>NW_023340246.1:8349814-8351011 GCF_004916995.1 Morone saxatilis
ATATAAAGGTTTATTACAAAAAGTTCAGCATCATACAAGCACCGCGGGAGCTTGGAGAGCATCCAGCCAAATCTTACCAAAGTGGCTATAGAAACACTCTCTACAGTATGTTGAATCTTACAGCAGAGCTGCAGCCTGACCTGACGTGTGGTGTGTTGGCCTCAGGCCTGGACTGGGTTCAATGTTAGATACAGTTGTTGGTTTTTCTGGGGCAGGTGTTTTGCTCTAAAAAACATTTTTGTCTGCCTTGCCTTAGACCGATGACTCTTTTACTCCTGAAGTTTCAAACTTTTCTGGGTTACCAGAACCTAGCAGAATAGGACATATGAATTGTTTCTATTTATTGTTTAATTTATACTTTTTTACCTTTTATTCCTGCATTACAGAATGGACAACTAATAGATGGAAGCAAAGGAGAAAGAGATGGGAAAGGATATGCAACAAAGGTTGACAGCTGCAATGAACTGGGGACGCTACAGCACATCGTCAGCCACCAGGGCATCTTCTTAAATTTAAAGCTATGTTTTAGAAAAACAACTACTAAAAATAATATTATCATCAGCTTAATACAAAGGTACATTTTTGTTTGTGGATGAATAATTTGAATTAAAATGGGCACTATAAACTACTCTTTTAGAAACATGTAATTTTGTTGTATACAGTGAGTGTTTTTTTTCAATAAGCGAGAGTGCAGTAGTTTGCTTTGTATTAAAAGTTAAATTACTGTAACTGGGTAAGAGTGTTGGGAATACATTTACTTTGAGGGGTGAAATCATTTTAATAACATACAGCCCTTATAGTTATGTTGCCTGATTAATGGTGGGTCTTAGTGGGTGGGTGGTTGAAATGAGTGATAATGTTAGGGGCAACACTGGATTAATTAATTCCAAAAATAGACATCAGGAAGACAAAACAAGTATATTAAATTCACAATTCAACCTCACTCTGTGTTGTGAAAGCTCTACTTATTAACATGTTGTAAAAGCTGTGAGCACAGGCCCCCACAGAGATGATCAATATATATATATATATACGTTATCTTTATAATGCAATGCTGAGGGGGAAAAGGTCATAACAAATGAGCATAATGCAGCCTACATTCTGCATAATGTCATTCTGCCTTCATGGCCGTAAGCAAGCGCTATGGTGCAATCTCTGCAGAGCCAGCCCTGCTCTGCGCTGTGCCTTAGAGCTCAC
>NW_023340246.1:8351030-8363423 GCF_004916995.1 Morone saxatilis
GACAATATCTGCACAGCCTTCTGGCTGTTTGGAGAATGAAAACATACATCATCCAGGGATCCTAGCTGTTTGGTTGGCTTAAGTTACCAGGGACGAGGGAGAGAGAAGTTAGAGAAGCAGAGGAAGTCAGTCAAGCAAGCCAGCAGCAATGAGGTCATCTGTAGTCGGTGCACTGGTTCTGCACATATAGGAAGCTCCTGTACATGCAGACCTGTCTGGCTGTGTGGATATACAGGAAGACCATTAATCATAAACTTTTCAAATGGTTGCAGGAGATGAAACCAGGCCACCAATCCCAAAGATGCAAAGATGTCTCATGGAGTGATTATTAGAGTGTGATCACACCATTATCTTTTCTCTTTCCTCAAATCCATGTCATCTATGAATTCAAATCACACTCTGAAGAACATGCTTTGGATTTACTGAGAAGCTGTATTTTATTCAAAGTAAACAGAATTTTGTTTACCAATCTTCCTTCTGACTTTTAATGAGTGTGTGTGTGTGTGCGTGGTTGTCATTCGTCCACACCTCCTCTAGAGAAATTCCTAATGACTATGAATGCCGGTGCTACTAGCTGCGCTCAGATATGTCTTATGGGGCGTAAATCCTGTCAAAATGAGGCAACAGGCTGACAGGTAATGAAGAGCTAATGGATGGTTTCACCTCTCTGCCATGACAGCATAGCCAAAAGGAGGGCTTGTGTCATTTATTTGTTGCAAAATTGCCTCCACAACATGCAGGAAATGTGTCCCTGTTCACTTTTTTTTTTACCCCTTACTCTCCGTTCTCCTTGGAGATTTGTACCTTTATCCTTTTTTTTTGTCTTGATTTTAGGTCAAGTGAATTCCTTGTACCATAACTCCTTTAGTACTTGAAAGGCAGTAATCATGAAGATGGCATGAGGGTAAACATTGTTTATTTTATCTTTGAATTGAACCATTCTACTGTATAAAAAGTGTCTAACAGGTTGTCACATGTATTTGATGTGCTATGATGTCTACAAATTCGAACTCAGCACTACAGAGATCATCCCTGTTTATGATTTACTCATGATAGTAAAATAAATACTTACATAAATAAATTTGTGCACAGAACACATAGTCCACACGTTGTGACTGAAAACAGACACTGTGAATCTGGCTAGAGCATTGTATTGCACCATTATAGCACATTTGTTACATTTTAACTGCATATTATGGCTATATAGAGTTTTTTTTAAATTACACTTCAAATAGAACAAATAAATAATAAAAAAAAAGGTGTCTGAAGCTCAGTGTCCTTGAGGATTTTTCAAACTCAAACTCAGTCACAATTTTCTTTATATATGTTTCTTTGATATGCTTATGAATCTGAACAATGCAGCTGCTTACCTGAATATGTGAGAGAGGAAAAAGGAAACTACACACCACAAACACATCCCAATTTACACCACACTGAATCAAATTAAAGCACCCACAAACTTTAATGTTGCCAAACGAGCGGTAGTGATTACATAAATAAATAGGTTTACTATGCAGGTACACCAGTGGTTCTCAAACGTTTTCTGACGTGCCCCACTACAGAAGCTGAAAAAAGTTTATGCCCCACCACCCCATAATTTTTGTCAAACATCAACAATGACTCAGGAAGCAACTAATAAAAAAGGATACAAGTTGGATTTTAGTGAAAGGTCAGCACAATAACATCAGCAAATTGTTGTTTGTTTTTTCCCTGCATAAATCAGTTTTGCCCTGGTCATCCACACTCCTCCCTGCAGTGGCTCTATGCCACACTAGTGGGGCCCGCCCCAAAGTTTGAGAACTACTGAGTTACACAAAGGTGAAGTTTATAGAGAGGACTGGATGCAGAAAAAAACTACTTCACAGCCAAAGGGAATTCAATTACTTGGCTGAATGCATAAGCAAAGTTAATGAGCAAATGCCATTAAAAATGCACTACAGCGCAAAATGGCATTTTCAGCACATTTACAATCCTGATCACAAATACCATGTATGATGTGATGATTGCACTTGCATCCATATATCCATAAGAAAACGTGCCATTTGAAAAGAGAGCAGACAGAAGTCATCTGTACCCTCTTAATTGTGCCCTTTCATTAAATTATATTTCTATAAAAGATGGTGCATGTTCGCTTCGCATTATAGTCATCTGCAGGTCATCTTGGCTCCCTGCCTGTCACGAGACACTTCTAGCCATGACAACACTCAGTCGCACTGTCTGCATCCTAATACAGCATCAGTGCAACATACACTCTGCCTGTGTCCATGCTCCAGATGGTCATGTTAAGTTATTCTAGGTTAGTGGCCCATGGCTACAGATGTGATGAAGGTGTTGTCTTTATTTGTAATGGTTTGTAATTTATCAGGCAGTATGATAGAGTGCTACCAAGGGCAGTAAAAAGAAATACAAGCTTTACTGCGTGGTTAATAAGACCTTGTGATTTATAAAGTGCCTGGGGTCAGCAGCCCTATGAGGTCCACCATACTCAGGAACCTCAGAGGAACACTCAGTCAAAGTGTGTGATCACAATGATAAAAGCCTTGTCATGGTGCAGTCCTCTCAAACATGTATTACAGTCCTTGAGGGGATGTACTACCTGCGGGGAATTAATGAACAAAATATTTGTTGTTTTCTCTTTCCATTGCCCCAGTGGCCTCTTGTTGACAGGTGTGCAATTTAGAATGGTGTAATGAGACTACAGCAGGGAAACACTACACATCACACTTAGTATTCACATCATGCTCTGCAAACAGGTTGAAATGCACAAGCAAAACTGTGCTGTGCAGCAAAGAAATCAGTGATTACATCAGGACGAAATAGCAATAAATTCTTGTCCTCTGAAAATATGCTTAGGTGGCAACCATCAAAGTCCAGCCTGCAAGCCTTCTCTCATGTCACTCCCATGTCTCTCATCATTCCCTATCACATCCCTCTTGTGTTTGTCTTAAAAGGCATAAAAATGCTGACAAATACTTTTAAAAAGCTAAAAAACAAACAAAGAATTAATTTTAGATTTAAAAAAGTTTTAAACTTTCATTATCCATAGATCAATTGAGGGATCAGGTAGAAACACCACAACTAAAAATAAAACAATACAGTGTGAATATTATACTTAGTAAACTATATTCTAAAATCGAATAGATCATACTGGTTGCAGTCGGCAAATGCATATAAATATATACTCAGCAATATTGTTTAAACAAGGAGATGCAAAAAATTTACCTGCATTAAACAAATGAAGCTAGCTTTAGGACTGTACGTAGATACTCAAGGACTCATCCTTCCACACTCAAAGAGTGTATAACCAAAACCAACACTTTCCTATACATGTTGTAAGTGCCACTGTTTGAGAATGCAGCTGCATTACAGTGATAGGTACGCAGCTAGCATGTATAATTTAGCGGGTAATCGATTAGCCTGTGCATAGCCATTTAATATGTGAAATGACAAGGCTGTATTACATATTCACACCCAATGAGAAGGTGACCTGCCAGACTAATGGAGAGCGACAGAGTGGATATAAAGCTGACAAGCCCCTGTAACTGCCCACCGATTATATGTACATCACAAAAAAAGGGCCTCATCTCCATTTAGTTAAAAAAGAAAAAAAAAAAGAAAAATCTAAATCCATTTAAATCCAACAGACTGGTGGACAATCATTACATGTCTGTCTCCACCCAAAAAAACTGCTCAGATTTGTAATCATCCCCGAAGGGCTGATATTACTCAAAACTCATTGCATTACAGAAGCATCTTTCTCATTATTAACTTTTTAATACTCTGAGCTCCTATTCAGGCAAGGATTAAAGAAGCACCAGTGAACATTGGCAGGGAGACAATAATGTGTGACTTCTTTTTCAGGAACTTGATTCAAAACCAAGAATGAGGAGAATCTTCTATTTCTTATTTTCTAACTGACTGACTGACAACTACAAACCTCACATATCACTTTCCTAACTTAAAGGGCCAGCTTGTAGTAATCAGTTATCATTTTTGATGACCTATTTTTAATAAAGACCAGGTGGGAAAAAGGTGGAATTTACCCTCCTTATTTATCAAAGCACACAGATAATAATTTTAATGTTTTGTCATACGCCTTTCCATTGTGGACTGCCTGTGCATTGTTTCTTGAGATGTAACAGTGATTGACGACATGTTGCATACTCCAAAGGATGGAAGCTGCTGTGATTAACTCATAGCACGCTCCATTATCAAGGGGTGTTTTCAGGATGTGCTTTCATGACCGTTTGTATTTAATGCATTTCAGTGAAACTACTGATATCCAACTGAGGAATTTTCTTATTGCTACTGATGAAGTGCCTATTGCCGATATAAACTGCTATTATTTTATTGTCCAGGCCTGTGTAGGATTTAGTGAAATCTAGCCGTGAGATTGTAGATTGCAACCAACTGAAACTCCTTGACTCAACCAAGAGTGAAGGAGAAACTATGGTCGCCATGAAACTAGCGACAAATGTAAAAGGCCCTATAGGGCCAATATTTGGTTTGTCTGTTCTTGGCTTCTGTAGATGAGATGACTGTGGCAGATTAAACAGAAATCTGCCAAAGCTTCAGATTCTACAGACTTTGTTAAATGTGTTATAAACACTTCATTGCTGAATACCTTAAGTATTACAGATGTTACAGATGCTTGCAGATTTACAGAGACTGCATATGTATGGCACCCTAATTTTTGTGCTAGGCCACTGTTGCTAACTCCGTTTTACTGTGAGAAGGGATGGTGTAGACAGAAGGAGAGTGTAGACAACTAATCAACCTGTACCATTCACTATTATTGTGATACGAATCTCTAGTGTCCCGGCTGGGAACATTGGCAACTGTGGTCAATTGTTAAGGAACTGCTGCCGGTGTTAAAACCAAGGCCTCAGCAGGAAGAAATGAACATTTAGAGAAGATGTTGTAATTTTATCAGGAATTCTCACCAAGGCTGCTTCTGTAAAGCCCTTGACACATCAATCATGATTGGATGTCTGAGTTTCTTAGACAAAAAAAAAGAAGATAAATAAATAAATAAACTAAATAAATAAATAGTTTGAGATGTTTGACAATTGAGCTGACAGTGACATTACAGTATGTGACAAAACACCATAAAATACAAGCCAAATGTTGGGATTCTACTGATGTTAATTTTCTTAATTTCTTTAATAAAGGGCTTGTGGTTGTTCAATTAGATTTTTGACATTGTTTGAATCACCCCATGTACAACCTGTGATTTATGGGATCTGGAATGATTTATTCCTAGTGAGATACAGAAGTCATTCAGCAATAAACTTATATACTTTGACATGTCACAATTTCCATTACTTTTCTGGAGCTACAGAGAGCAGTTTACGATTTCTATAGCTCAGTGAGACGCACCAAACCATGGAATAAATATCCCCAGTTAGAAGAGAGGAGCAAGCCATCGGACGACCCGCTTACTTCTGAATTGCGATGATCTAAGAGATCGGTTTGTCATTTACTGCTAAATTAGAAATGGGATATCTCTAAAAGATTTCAATAGAATATATGACACAGGCTCATATTGGGTGCTGGACCCTTCAGGAAGGAACAATATGTGTGCACTGAACTGCAGCATGACTACATTTTAAATTTAATGAGGACATAAGCCTTCATGTCCCCTCAGATTTAGTGAGAATGGATATCAAACCTGGTCTGATATAAAATGCTGCAGAGGGCAGTTAGAAATATACTTATTTTAAAACTGATCTCTCTATTGATTTCACACCCACGGCCATTTAGCAATCCAATGCCTGTGCTGAAAAAAAAGGGGGTTCAATCAGAAAAGCTGAGAAAAGGGCATTTTTATTGAAATGTTGCACAGGGGCAGGGCTACCACATGCTCAAATTGTTATGTGAATATGAAATGTACTGATCAATGCAAATTTCATGCACAGGAGATGGTATAACAGATGACAGGCAAATAGAATTGGAGGGTCTTATCCCTAGCTCAAGTGCTATTTTTTGCGCAGGTGAAAATACATGAAAATTTAAATGGACTGAATGCAAGACTGCAAGATCAAATATATCCAGTGTCCCGTAAGCTAAGGAGCTTCATCCTTAAAGTTATAGTCCTTTAATTTTTTAAAGCCAGTGTTTGATACTATTTGTGAGTAGTATTTGTTCTGCTATAGCCATTAAATGTATTTCCACCAGGGCTGCCTTCTAATAGTCAAGTAAACTAAAAGACTCTTAGTCGACTCACTTTTCATTAGTTGGATAGGGAGTTTGCTGCTACGCCATGTCACCACGACTAAATTATCAGTGGGTTTTTGCAATACGGACCTATGCTCTTGTAACACAGTACTATTAGGTGACTTTATAGGGACTGGGGAGATTTGTTTCCACTACTAGCAAAGGAGAATGAGCACCGGAACCTGGCGTGCATGCAACGGAACCAAGTTCAATGCCCCCAAAACTGATGGAGGCCAGGTGATGTACAGTGGCTCCAACCAGGACTGACTCCGGGGAGGACAAATATACAGGAATCAGGAGAGGAGCCAGTTTGTAGCGAGTTGATTTGTAAGTGACATTATACATAGTATGAGAGTATTTGTTTTTGTGAAGTTGGAAGTTATTTACTTGACTTGTGTGATGTTATACCGTGTTGAAATAAATTAACTAAATGTTTAGTCTCCTTGCTGGTTGTTCCAACACTTTAAAATCATTACCATGTTTGCTGTTAGCATTTAAAATTTGGCTGTTAAAGATATATAGATATATATGTATTTAAATAATGAAATTAGTATCATAAACGTGCAACAACTAGTCAACTACTGGCTTTAACTAATGACAACTAGTCAAAATCTTTAGTCGGGGGCAGACCTAATTTCCACTCATTAGTTACCTCTTTATATAAGAGTTTGCAATGTCAGTAGCGATGTCAGCTATTCTACTCATCCACAGAAATAGATCAGGTTTTGAAGAGGCTGATAAAAGTATAGCTACAGAAATTCCATCCATACATTTTCTGTCGCTTATTCGGGTCATGGTGACAGCAGGCTTGGACTATTATAAAAATGTTATTAGCATTATCACCATTAATCACAGGTGTTACCAAATCAACCAGAACTGAGGTCTTAAGGATTATTTTAAGAGGAGTTACCAACAAAAATGTGTGGTCTGCAAACCCACACAGTGCTGTAGTAGAACTGCAGCAATTGGATCTTGATACGATCAAGGTAAATCAGTTCCTGCTGGTTCATTAACCCCTGTTAGCTCCTCAATCTGAGGCTATTGACACTATTCACAGGGATGAATGGTTAATGCTTAGACCTTGGTCTTGTTCAAGCACTTTATTCTTCCTGGAACTATACTCTGTTGTTAGATGTACTAACTTTGTGACGTGTGTCCACATATAAAATATAGAAGAACTACCTGACACAACTCCTGTCACAGACCCACAGGTCCACAGTAACAAGCCTCCCACCTTATTATGGTTTAGGAAGGAGCATTAGTATGCTGTTTCCTCTTAGCCTGGACTGTGTGACTGCATCTAACAATGTCCATCTAAAGCAGATAAATCTAAAAACACTGTAACACCAGCATATTTCGGTCAGTTCTCTGTCAACACACACAAAATAGGAAAATTAAGAATTTTATCTTATTACTCTTCTCCAGTTTTAGTCTTGGCAGAGACTATACATGATGATCACTAGTTCTCAGCGCCTACCAATCATCTGGGGATTTCTAAATGCAAAGTAGTTGTTTGAACGGCTGCGAGAACAGCCACTAACAAACATATGCTCCTTACTTCAAGGACATGTCTTACCTGAAACTATTCTCTCCTCCATTCTCCTCGGTAGTGAAACAAACTGGAGATATGGTGAATCACTTTGTAAGACGAGAGAGAGCTTTTTAGAACATTGAAAATGGATGTCCTGAGCAATGTTTTATGGTACAACCGTGTGCACACGATTTCCACGTCAACTCTGTGTCACCAGCCTAAAGACTTTGGATTGGTTCTGCAGTTTTTTTTAAACTCTGACTGTTTTCACCCAGTTTTGTCTTAAAACACATCTCTATTGAGTGAAAAGTTTAGAAACTGGCTTGTGAGTCTACTTGAGTTTAGACAAACCTCAGTTCAATCTCCTCCTACTCTCATGATCACTTTCATTGTAAAGCAACGCACACAACACACACTTGGTTTTTGTCGTTGACGTTGTTCTGATTCTGTTGTCAGACAACTGAATGAGTATAATGTAAAACAGTAATTTGTCCGTGACTCTCCTACCTAATTACGAACAGTAATTTGGGCACTGCAGCATCGATGAAATCAATCAAGTCACTGTTTCATGCTTGAGAAATCTCCAGACAGCATAAATACAAATACAGGTTGGCTTTTCTTGAGTGGTCTGCTGTATTGGCATTCAAAATTATTGATCAAGCTCCATAATACAGTGAAAAACTCATATTTCTATTATTTTAAATCATTCAAGAATAGTGGGAATTATCATTTTTGCAGATTTTTTATTTTCATGAAAAAACTGTTAAAATCATGATGATGTGACATTTGTACCAAACAAACATCTTGCATTTGAAGAACAAGATTTGTAGGACAAGGCATCTCTACAGCATTATAGTACTCCATTATAATGCTGTTCTGTCACACATTTTATTTATAAATTGCAGCTTATAGAATTTGGATAGTGCATCTTGCCATATTGTAATTTTGATACTATTTTGATGAATTGTGCAGCCCTATTAGTTTAGTTTTTAGCAGGGATGTGAGCAGACATACAGTATGGCATCCATACCCCATAGTTTTAGGGGCATGCTTGTTGAGTGTGGACATGATCTCACCTGCCAGTGAGCAGACTAGGAGGAGACAGAGAGGGGTCCACTTGGCAGACCTCCAGTGCTTACTGTACACTTGTTAAGGCTGGAGTTGATAAGGGGACATAGATGAGATTTTCTCAGTTGTCAGGCGCAGAGGCCTCCAGCATGAAAAGACTTAGTTCTGTGTTAGGCTTGGCCTCCTTTTTTCTTTAATAGTTCACGTGGAAGGCTGCAACCTTGTGGCTGAGAGTAGCTTGTGGCGCTTCAGCAGGGCTAATGTTTATTCTCATGGACCCTCTATTTATTAGAACTTCTGCCTATAAACTGCCCTGTTGTTTCCCAGTATTCCCCTCAAAAAGAATGAATGCAAGTTAATGAAAATAACTAAGGGGACTGTTATGTGGAGATGTATAGCACGACAAAGAGAATACATTTTGCAGAAACTTTGGGTGAATCTCACAAGAATTGATAATTGGATGTTTGTGGTGCTTGAATAAAAGATTTGCTACCAGTTTCTTATGCATTTCAAGTTTGACAGGTAGGGACATTATAACAAAAATATTTTTTTATTTCCTTGATAAAATGTGTCTTCTACTTTACTGATCCTCCTCAGCTGCTATCTGAAATTCACTCATGCACTTTGATAATGGAAGAATTAGTGCTATATTTCATGAATCTATTTAAAAAATAAAATACAGAGCTCTTTATTCCAATGCAGTAGTTCTTCTTTTTAATCTTTTTGCAATGAGTTCTGAAAACACCAGGGTTTTAATATCTGCGAGTTAGAGGGAAAGCAAAACGAGCACATCCTGTGCCGTCTGGAGTTAATGACCTTTTATGAATTGGTGAGGATTTAAAGCTTATTATTTTACACTGTTTATTGTATGCAACACCGGGTGAGCAGTGGCATTCCTCCATACAGTCAATAGTCTGTGCCTCTAAAAATCACTTCCTCAAACAAAGCATCAGTGAAATTGACAATATTAACTCTGATCACCGTAATCATTCTGATATAATTACATATTGTACTGTATTGACATATTTGCTGGTGTACTGGCCTATGTGGGACAGTAACAAAAGTTTTCTAATCTCAAAGAAACCTGCAGTTGGTAATCAGCTTTCTGGCATTGTCACTATTTGTCTCGTCTAGTTAAAAAGTGCTGATGGAAACTTTTCAGATAACATATATAATAAACTCTTTTCTTACTCTACACTGTTCTGTGCTGAATCAGGTAAAAGCTATCACACCTCAGTAATTCCTTTATTAAATCAATACAGATCACAAAGGATGAGCTGCATATAAATAGAAATAGATGCGTTTGAAAGGGATTTAAATTTTTTAAGACACAGTAAAGATGTGGAATGTGAAAAAGGAGCAGCAGTTTAATTCCTGAAAGATGTCCCCGTAGGCCTGCTCAGTTAGCAAGTGATTAGCTCAGACGCTATTGGGACAAGTTCGCACAGTTTGTTCAAAATGTGGCACTTAAATTGCACCATTGACTTCTGTCTGGTTGGAATGCATGTAATTTTTGCGGAGCAGTTTATACTTCAGGTGAGGAGTAATGCAGCTAACAAGCTATGCTAGTTCCATTTTAGACCTTCCAGCTCTCAGTTCCCTAAAAAGCAGAGGTGTGAGTCACATGACTTGAACTCGAGTCGGTGACTTTGGACTCAATTTGCCAAAATCAAAAAAGACTTAACTTTAACACCAATGACACTGCACTCACACATAATCACTTGGATCCTTTTGACATGAAAATACTTGATACTTTACTTCAAGCGCAAAGATTAAAATGTTATTTAAAATATGTGCCACAAATCAGTTAATTTCCCTCCATTTCCTCAAACAACTAATGTTAATGCTTTTCACTCCCAGCAAGTCAACGCCATTTTGTTTAAACCAATCAAACACCATTGAATCAGAACCATGAAGAGAGAACAATGAAGAACTAATGTTGTGTTACGTTATTATTATTATTATTACATTTGGTAAAGAGGGCATTATGTCTAGCTTAGACTTGGGACTTGAGAGCAGAGACATGAGACTTAGACCTACTTGTGACTTGCAAAACAAAGACAAAGTTTACCAAACTTTACCTTGACACAAAACAATGCATCTACTTCACCCACATGCGTGAATTTGCAAATCATGGTGATTTAATTAATTGATTTTGATGTTTTGAATTCTGATGTTACCCGGCCTTAATATTTTTATCTTTATATTAATTGTCACTTGGAAGAAAGGTTTAAGCACTGCACATGAAAAGCTTGTTGTGCAGTGCTTATAGTATGTGCACCACTTTGTGTTTCATCAGCATCATGGCTATAATAGTAGTAAAATGTTGCCCTCTCATATATCATTGCTCTCAAGCTGAAATTGCTTTATTGATTGATTGATTGATTGATTGATTGATTGATTGATTGATTTTAGTGTCCTGCCCAGACCATAGGTCTCACAAGACAGTGCCTTATAATGTTACATCAAGCCACATCACTATCTTAGTGTACCTATAATCACAATATAAACCAAAGAAATCATTTTCCTCAAACAGAGAGCTTTATAAAAATCCTCCATACAACTATAGAGACACACACAACTGCTACTATGAAAAACTGAACAGTTTAGATTGTACCAGAAAATTGCCTGGAAATAAAGCTATCATGTTCCATTCTTTTGTCACACTCCCAATCTCCTCAGAGGAAGCATCCACTACCTAAACCTTTCTTCTTTGCTCTTCTCTCATAAAGAGAAAATATATTTCAGAGCACAGCTGAACTGAAATAGAATCCAAGTTTTCTAGGCCTTAAGAAGATAAATGCAGCATTCGCCATTTAGCATTTATATTTAACACTGCTCATTAACTAATATGGTGACTGAATGGTATGTGTTAACAGTTGGAAAAAACACGAAAAATGTAATTAAACAGCAACACATGAATCCTCACACATATAAATGAACACCCACATTACACTTGGAACATGTACCAACTGATGTAAATGAAAGGACTAAATTAGACAAAACTTGAGCAACAATAATTATTCACACAGTTAAAAAAAAAGTCCATATGAACTTTAACACTTTGAAAAATGTTTCAACAGCCCTGTATCATTAAATACAGTTATTATAATCTCTCCATTTAATTCATAACCAACAAAGTTGTGAAGTAGGAGGGGTTGTTGGTTGTTGGAGTGTCTTTCCCCCATTTTGTATTCCAATTTTAGTTTTTTCCTAAAATGATATCCTCAATGTTACTTAATATGATGTATTATATTTATGTTATAATTGCCAGTTTAAATTATTTTATCTTTGTTTCTGAGAAAGAATTGTCATTTTGGCAAAGTGGACAGCTAAACATACTACAATACCCATGAGTATATATGGCTTGTACCTTAAACTTTTTATCAAAGAACCATATATTATATATGATTTTATATTTCATATGATTTAATCATACAAGCTGTAGAAGTGCTCAAATAGTCACGTAACATTGTCTATGGAATAATAATGAATTGGACTTTTACTTCCAGAACCAGAGGCTCCCAAAATAGGTCCTCCCACATCGCAACTCTATTATACCCTAAGTTAGAGTCCTG
>NW_023340246.1:8363439-8373959 GCF_004916995.1 Morone saxatilis
GAGCTAGAGACATAATCAAACTAAAAGACAGCCTCAACATGCATGTAAATCTCACATTAACAGTCACTTAATTTCTGTATATCAAAGACTCAAATTCCGCATGAAGCAAACAAACCGTAATTTTGAAGTGTGCCGTTAAAGGTGCAATGGGGAGGTTTTGACAACTAGTAGCACTATGGAGCAATTTTTTTGTGCAATCCCATTTCTTTTTGTATTATGCACGCATGAGAATGTGGACAACGCAATGTGCAAAGAAGTGTAGTAATGCGCCTACGTATGGGCAGTAAAGAGCAAGACTGCAAGCCAACATTTGTGTGAACATTGAACAAATACAAATATTCCGAAAATCCACTTTCTAATTGTTTAATGAAGGGAAATGCATCCAACTGGATTGTTAGAGTTCAAGGATTAACACAATGCATTTGTAAACATCATTTTTGCTTGTTTACAAGAAAACTCTACAGGGTATCTTTTTATCTTTTTAATATTATTTCTGAACACACCCACAAAAGTATATTTTGCCCTCAACTTGTTAGGTACAATCCCTTAGGTGAGAAACTTAAAAAATGCAAGTAATGAAAGTGATTTTGAGATAATTCTGTGTTTGTCAACATGCAATTTAGAAACAAGTTGTATAATAAATACATCTTGTACAGTGGCGCCTTATTAAGTGTTAAACAGTTGGAACCCCAACTAGTCTAGTGCATGTCACTGGAATTGTTTTCTCATCTGAGGCCTTTGCATTGTGCCAGACTGTGGGCACGATAGTGGAGACACTCTGCACTTTGTGGTGTCAATGGTCTACTGCTGGGAGGCTACATAATAAGTCCCACTGGGCATTCTCCTCTTTACATCTCAAAACTGGCTGTGGGGCCTGATGATGCTTTTTTCATGTGCTTGTTCATTTGTGAACAGGAAACGTGTGGAAAAATATGAGCAATATGGTAATGTGTTCACTTAACCTTTGAACAGCTAAGAGGAGCCTCTAGTTGGTGCATAACATTGTGTCTAATTCATCTGTTCATGGTAAGTTTACAAGAGAAAAAGTACAACGGAAGAAAATAAAATGTGCAAGTTATTTCTCTTACCTACGCATCTACACATCAATGTTTTTCTTATCTTTCTATGATTGAAGTTAGCGAAGTGTGTTTTTTCTTATTTCTTTATTCATAATGTGAAACGCACTGTCTCTCTGCAGAATCAAGCTATATGTACCCATGTCACGTTGCATTTCAGCAGCTACATGTTTATCACAGCAATCCAGGTTAATTCTAGTGGACTCAGGGGTGTGTGGCAGTCAGTCCATTAGGTCTTCCAGGACACTGGTCGAACTCGACACCCTATTCCGCCTGTCCAATCCCCTAAATCCTTTGGAGTGCTTTGTGCTATTGGCCGTGCCAGTTGGGAGTGAAAATACTGTGGCTAATGCTGTAGTAGTGTAGCACCTAATATCCCTGGGTGAGGCAGGCATGGGTAATATCTAACGATGAATTTTAGAGTTGGGAATTGAGGCCAAGGTCAGTAGATCAAATGGGATTTGTGGTTAGTAAAATGTCAGTCTGATCCAGGCATCGAGCCCAGCATGAGATAATACAAGTGGGATATAAGCATGCTCGCTCTTTCTGTCATGCAACACAAACATACCATCAGCATCCAAGCCCGTCGGCCTGATATGGGCCCTTCATTGAAAACATTAAGATTGCAAGTTTCTCCCTGACCCCAAAAGAAACACCTCATGAACTAAAATACATTAATCTCTATCTGTCTCTTGGGATAGTCTACCCATTCTTTTGGATGATTACACAAGCATAGAACTCTAGATAAGGTGCTACTTTTGATTTTTTAACATTAAAATGATAAAATTTAACAAGCTTAACATTGCAAAAACTGGCTATTGAGAGCTGATATTAACAGCCTAAACTGCATGCATGCATTCGTGGTTTCTTCCTTATTCTTGTTCCTATTCTACTCATGCTCTTACCTCATACTCCACATACTCCTCTTCCTCAACCTCATAGGAAACAGTTTGGATCTTGATTTGTTCACCATCTTCCAGCAGCTTCGCCTGGGGATCCTCTGTACCAGGCGTGTCCGCCCCTGCTGTAGCAGGGGTCGCCTCCTTCGCCTTCTTCTCTGTGAAGGTGGTCTCACAGCACTCGCTTTTGTATTCCTTAGCCTTGATGCTGCTGCTGTCCTCCTTGTACAGGATGAAGTTGGGCCTGTAGAAGGCCTCTACTGCCAGATGCAGTGAGGTGGCATCCAAAAGCTGCTGAGATTTCATCTTCCCATTGGTATTGTAACTACCTCCGCTCACTACGTTCCCATTGTTCACCTTTCCTCCTCCTCCCTCACCTCCACCTCCACCTCCAGCAAAGTAATTTATAATGTTTTCCTGGTACTGGTTATTAGGGAAATCACCCCCATAACCGTTGACCATGTGCTTACTGTTTTTGTCCAACAATGGGTTCTGGAGCTCACTGAGATTCTCCATAGCGACAGGGATCAAAAGGTGAGTGGGTGGAGCTTCTCAGTGACGTTAGCTCTTGCAAGGAGATGGGAAAGTGACGGGTGAAATAAGGCAGGATGTGCTCCTCAATAGCAAGCGTTGATGTCAGTAAGGGTGTTAATTTCATTCAGCATTTGGCACTCTGAGATCTAGAGAGGAAACACACAGCAACACAGAAAGGGAGATGTTTAAGATTCAATATAAAATCTGGAAGGAAAATTTTATTTGACATCTACCAGCAGGTAACAGTTTACCAAACATTTGCTCACATCAGATCAAAGTTTCGCTGTCGTTCCCTCAGCAGCAACAACTTTTATAGCATCCCGCTGTCAAGAGCTGCACCCTGCAGATGATTCAATTAAGTTTAATTTGCTTCCTCACTCTTGACACATAAAATAACAGAACCACACACACACACCAAAGTAGTGACAGCAATACATCAACGCATTGCCTTCTACTATAATATCATTTTATTTTTACTGCTCCATTGTTTTGTTCTTCTTGGAAGTCATCAAGGTGTCATCAGCCTTACTTCCTGATATGGATTAGTTGAGCCGTTGTGCACCTATAAAGCTCATAGGGCTGTAATCTTCCACCTCTGTATATTTATGGCTGGCATTTATGCAATTAGTTTGACATTGGTTGTAAATTGTCTTTACTATGTGAATATATGATAAAAGTTAAGAAACCGGTTAAAAATGAGCTAAAAAACACACTTGGCAGAGCTTAAAAAATATTCTTTCCTGCTAACCTGTAACTGCATTGTAAATATTAATGATGATGAGTTATTTAAGATGGCCAAGTCTGCCACATAGCTATGGATGGCCAGAAAACTGAAAATCCTTTACAGAAAAGAAAATTAATACTTTAGACCTAAACTTTATATCCTGAATTTTAGTGTCTGAATTTGATCTAAATAGAGCTTACTGATTTGAGAAATAAAGTTTTTTAATATTGGGGGCATCATAATTTTTATCTGAATTTGTGTGTGTGTGTGTGTGGGGCGGCGGGGGGGGGGGGGGGGGGTCTTAAATGTTAATTTCACCATAAATGTAAACCAGAACCATATAAATAGATGATTTTAGCCTTTAGAACTTGCCTAAGTAAGACTTACTTAGGCAAGACTTAGATCAGTCTTTATAATACTGATGGCAACCATGCAGAGGAATGCTAACATTTGCTGCCACAGAGAACAACCTGGTGAAAGGCCTACATCAGCTGTAAACTTATGTTTATCTACTCTACATTTAACTATCAAAAGTATCAAAACCAAATTAAAAACTTCTTTGCCTTCCAGCTTTGCATGCTGCAAAAAACAACCCAGACTTCTCTGCTTCTCAGTTGTCACCCTTAACCTTTGTCTGATTAATCTGCGTTTAAAATACAAATGCCAAAAGCAGATTATTTCTTGGGGTCCTGACCTCAATCGTGTATGGCTGGTTTACTGCACTATTTCAAAAATGCTTTAAGGTATTTCCAATTGAAGGCAACAATATTATACATAATACAAAATAGCACTGAGGCAATAGGATACGGATAGCTTGTTGGCACACAGGTTAATAACGTGTACATTAATCATCTCATAGAGTTATTCATGGTCAGAAACCTCTGCTGATTCATATTCACCAAACACAATTTGTGTCTTTATATAATTTCTTACATTCATATTAAAAGAACAGACACCTAGTATACATGGCCTTTCACAAGAAGTTCAGGAGAACTAATGAAAATATAAAGGTCTCTCCTCATTTCCAACATTACAACTTCTTAAGCTCCATATTACAGAACGTT
The DNA here is from genome assembly GCF_004916995.1 of Morone saxatilis. Taxonomy (NCBI): domain Eukaryota; kingdom Metazoa; phylum Chordata; class Actinopteri; family Moronidae; genus Morone; species Morone saxatilis. Next base: position 8,367,737 of record NW_023340246.1, read on the forward strand.
AGAACTGTATAGTCTCCCACTGGACAGGACAGAGTACCACTACAGACTAACCAACAACCTGCAGTGTGTTGTCATCTTCATCCTCTGCTCTATCTGTCCTTTATTTACAGTGTAATAACCACTTGAATCTCATATTCCCTTACTCTTTTTATGCTGCTAAATCTCTCTTTCTCCTACTCATTTCCCCCAATGTAGGTTTTTTTGTTTGCTATACTTTTCATGTTTTCTGCCCCATAAATAAAATACAAGCCCCACACTCCCAGGCTTCCTGAAGCTCAGTAAGCACCGGACAGCCAACAACGTTTTCATGGTTCCTCCCCGTTGGACCTCCTGCGTCTGAATGTGCTGACATAGCTGTTCCACACCAGTGCGCCCTTTGGTCCACGTATAGCTCCAGGGGATCGCACACTCATGCAGTTCTCGGTTCAGCTGACTGAAAGTGTGAGTACTTACAAATTCTCATGAAAAACTAAAGATGAGCAGGTGCTGAGGTTGCTGTCTACTTAGGATGCTATTGCTGCATAATACACTGCTGCTTTTCCGGGGCAGGATGGTTCTGGCATCTGCCTCGCTAAAGTGTCCTTAAAATACTGCACCCCCCTGCCAACTCCAGGGGTGATGGTTTGTTGCAGAAAATTAGTTGCGACCTCCTGGGTGAGGTTGATGAATAATAAAAACGGACTTTGTGGACATGAACTGCATCTATTTACTGGTTCCAACTGGGCGTTAAAAGACAACTTTTACATAACACACCCTTGTGTCCCCAAGTTTTTAAAATGTCAGAAAGCATTTTTTTCAAATCCAACGATAGCCAACTTAAGTTAAAGGGTCTCCAAATAGCATTTTAACATCAATAAATCACTACTGCATTAATACTGAAGCACGGCTGTGATTAACATAATCACATGAGACAGTTTGCAAGAGGACAAGCTACTTCTACTTCTGCACTACAGTTTTAGACTCGATGGCGGAATCTTGCAGCTCAGAGAGACATTGCCGCAAAAACACAAAACATAATGTTGCTCTTCCAAGAGTTTTTTCACAGCGGCAGATGGTGGAGCCTCAGACAAATATGTCCATTTGGTTTTCCCTTCAGTGTGGTTTTCCAAACAGACCAGTACAAACAGATCAGTGCCAATGAACTTACTCTGGCTGACATGGTTTTAAGGAAGCAGATACAGTGGCTGTCATGCATGTAGCCATAATAAGTATTCTTCCAAGTGCTTCCCAGTTTCTGCCACTGTTAACACTCCCACTCTGCACAAATGCTACAAGCTGACAGCGGATTACTTTTCATGTCATTACTAAGGGATGCTCAGAGAGAAGTTTTTTCTTTGTTGGTGTTGTCATGCTTCCAAATACGTTGCTGCTGTGTTGTTGGTGCAGAGAGGGTCTTTTTTCAGTTAATGTGAATTTAAGTGCGAATAAGCCATTTCAGTGCAAGCTGAGCAATGTAGGACACCTCAGAATCAGTGAAGATGAATGTAGAAATAACCACGGCCCTGTGTCTATGCGTGTGCTCGTGTGTTTGTGGGCGTTTTTTGTTTTGTGTATGTACTGCTGTGAGTAAACATACGTGTGTGTGTGTGTGTGAGTGTGAGTGGGTGGATGTGTTGTGGAGAGAAAGAAAGAGCAATGAAGAGACAGAGAGAGAGAAGAGGGGAAGAAAGAGAGAGATCATACTCATATGCAATTCTCTGGTTGAGTGCATTTGGGCATGTTGGTAGACAGCAGTGGCTGGGAGGTATGAAGAGCTGGGAGGTACAGCTGAAAGCGAATGAGGCAGAGCAAACGCTGTTGCAAGAAAAACAGTTCAGCGTGACAGAGATGGCACAAGCACAGGCCGGTGTGCTGCAGTGCTGCCGTGTAGGAGAGCCCAGAGGTGTCTGACAAGGGGCTAATAGATTAGTGAACAACCTGTAAGCATCCAGGTGCGCAGGGGTAAGAGTGAGACCGTGGCATTGCTAACATGCCAGCCACAGTGATAAGTCTGTGCGCTTCAACCCCATTAGACTCCAGTCAGCACACTCTATTTCCCTGTGTCAGCCCGTTGCCAATCAACCTCAGACCTCTGACCCTGAAGCCGAGAGCAGGGTATTATCAGCCAGGCCTCGAGGCCAGTGTGGCGAGATGCAGCTGAATACCAATCTGTCTTATCTGTCGGCCATGTTTACCCACCCATTTCATCCAGCCTCTGTCTCTCGCAGCCTTTCCTGGATACCGCAGGTGGAGATCACTGCTCACTGCGCTCGACAACAACAACTTCATCTTTCTGTAATTTAATTTTGAAAGCAGTGTCTGGCGTATAATATGCATAATACGGCAACACCAGGTAGTTATTGATGATCACAGATCAGAATAATGCAGGAAAGCTCACTGCAGAAAATGCAAACTAGTCACCAAACCACATTTGTCAGTGAACCTTATCCCCTGGCCTCAGTACATGAAAGTCCACTGACAGATTAAGCAACAGAAAAGGATGAAGTGAGTAATGGGCTTAAAACCATGTTGACTGATCCTTTTATGAACTATTATCATCAAAGGAGACTGTGTAGAATGTCATAATCCACTTGAAATTAATCTGAATCCTACTCTCGTGTCAGCAGGCACTGCTGATAGTCTGTCCCCTCTGTCTACATGTCTATCTGTGGGGCTGATAAAACATTAAATCCTTAGCAAGGAACCTTCCACAGAGGAGTCAGTACTCCTCTGGATCTCCTCTTCTGTACACTCTTATCTCAGTGTCTGCCACACCTCTGTCAGATAATTTAAAGTGTTCCCTGATTAAATTCTCCATAGAAAATCTCCCACATGTGATTGAATAATTCAGTGGGATGTTGCTGTCAATAGCAGCCATGTACTGTACAGTGTTGCTAGAATGGTTTGTTGAGGCAGGCTCTGGCTAAGTTGTCTTCATTGCCAAACGATCGTGGTCTCCAGGAGCTGGAGGAGACCAGCATTTAGATCGTGTTTCCTCTCTAGCATAGATAGATAGAGTTCCACAGTAACAAACAAAAACACTTAAAATCAGACAACATGGTGAAATAAATATGGAGTGCTGCAATAGATATGAGAAACATCAGATTTCCCAACAATACAGCTGAAGCTGGGAGTTGAAAACCAGCCACTTTATGGCAAAGGTTTTTCAATCTATTAGGACTGCATTTCAAGCAGGGATCAGACCTGACATCACTTCTGCCGTCCCAATTGTTGCTGGCACCAGGGGTAGAATAGAGGAAAAAGGTGGGGATTGATAGCTCTGTGTTTGTGTTTGTGTGTGTGTGTGTGTGTGTGTGTGTGTGAACGTGTTAGAGAGCATAAGCTTCTTGCTGCTTGACACTGAAACACTCCTCTTCACAGTCTTTGTTGTTTTGTTCTTGGCTTTCTTTATTTACAGGGTGAAAAATCTTGTTGATCGCAACTCTCTGACCAATCTCCATACAGAAAAAAAGGCACTATTAAAGCGCAGAGCCGACGCAGACAGAGTGGCTTGATGACTTCGTGCCAAAAACATCCATCAGTCATATAACACACACGGAGACAAGGGGATGGGATTTCTGCTCCAGCAGTCGCAGGTAGAAACTGTGTGCGGAGTTCTCTATCAACAACGTCCTCCGTCACAACAGACACATTGCGACACTTCACCACTTATTTCCATTTAACACTGATATATGAACATGTGCGTAAAGACAATCAACCACACAGCAATACACAGTTATGATCACATATTCTTTTACAGCTTTAAAACCGAGCATAACTGTGAACAAAACAAAACAAAAACAAAGAGAGATGCTGTTTTGTCTTTAAGGGATAAATTAATACCCTACCTTTGAGTTCTGGACAATCCAAATAGTGTTTGGAAGACGCAAACACTCGCTTGTTTCCGCCTGTACATAATGGCTGGAACGCAGAAGGTGTCGCCCAGAGAAAAAGACATTTCTCAGACTTTCTCATTTGAATTGCCAATCATTTCGGGCGAACAGGTCTCCGCTCGGCGAAACGCTGCCGTCACACTCTCGTGATCTCTCTCTATAAATACGAAGGTCTCCCTTCCCAATAGAGCGTTTACCTTGAGGGTCGACAGAAATGTTGTCGTCTTCGGAAAGTTAAAACACCCTCAGTGAGAGTGCTGGAGAGAGAGAGAGAGAAAAAGAGAGAGATGCGTCCTGGTGCGGGGAGGTTAGAGAGACGGGCGCGGACGGGGAGAGGAGGAGAGCAGTCGGGGATGAAGCGCTTCGCAATGCGCGCAAAAAGGGAGAAAGCAGCGTCCACCCTCCCTGGCACGGTATGCGTTTACTCTCACTGACTACTTCCACTTATGAACGAGGTTAATCTTCCCTTAGAGAGGATGATTCCCCCCTGCAAATCATCATCAGCCTGACAGTACCCAAAGCCCCATCTTGGAGAACTGGACACCACATCATTTAACACCTCCTTATTTAAATATTTAGGCCTACTGGAACCCTGACAAACCTGTACGCTATGAAAAATGTTATACAAGTTATAGTAAAGTAGCCAGTAAACAAATACCACATAGTAAAGTGGACAAGATGGGCAGTCTACTGTCATCTCTCATGAGTTAAAGTCTTTCAGGGCGCATAGCAGCAACAAAAGTACCTTTCTTAAACAGCCACTACAATTACTCTGAGTGGATGGCTGTTGTTAGCCCACTGATTTGATTAGTTCAAGTGGACGACAATAATGTCAGAGAAGGCACTCGCTGACATTTTTGTGGTACTCAAATTAGTCACTTTAACTTTCTTCAGTTTTAAAATAGACCTGGAGAGCCCAAACTAATGAATGTTAGGCTTAAAGGCCCAGAAAACCTATTTCCTCAGTCAGCTTAGCGTTGTGAGTCATGGGGTCCTGCACGATCACAACACTTTAGAAGTTTACAAGTTACAACAGCTTTTTTAAATTTTACATGACAGATTTCTGTATTTTAGTTTTTGTCCTTGCTGGTTTGAAGTGGGCGGGGCTCTGTTGGACAAGGGTGATGTCACATATGCACCAATCAGAGCTTTAACAGATATTAATAGGATTGTTTCAGACCATTCTATATATGGCTAGCTGCCTTCTTGTCTTGAATGTCTTCCTTTTGTTCTTGTTGGTATGGCTAAAAAAGAAAAAACAATGAGCTTGAACAAATCCATGTTATGTGTGCATATACCTTTTTGTGCACATTATTGTGCACATTAGATGTCTTTAACCACGTTTTAAAGTTCAAATAAGGCAATACATTATTGCACTAGAGTGCGACTGAAGAGAATAAAATTCCACAGATATCTCTAAAAGAATTGAGACTGACAGGTAATTTTATTAACACTGTGTGGAAATAAAAACTGAAGAGTGCAGCAGTTTTCCACTGTTGTCCTGAAGGACTCTGCTTCATAAATGTAGTGTCATTATTACCAGTGCAATTTTACTGGTGTTTTTATATTTAGAAGTGTGATGTGATTATGAAAAGCTGGGCCAGATATCACTGCAGTGTTATGATTTAATGTAGATAGAAAACATACGTCTTAATATTTTGACAATGCTGAATGCTAATATATATGCAAAAATATAAATACTTTTTGATTTATAGGCTATAACTGTTGAACAGGCATGGTTTATGTTCCTACTGTTAAATGAAGGTCATTATTTGAAGTTCAAGACAGCCTCCATGTTAAGGCGCAGTTCAAGTAGCTCATTTGGGTGCATGAACTTCAAAGGTAGCCAGGCACCAGGTCTGAAATCCCATATCATTATCTGGGATCTAAATCTTCTTTAACAGCACATGAGTGGAGTCCTGACCACAATCTTGTCAGTTTGATCTTTCAAGTAAAAGCTCCCATGTTTGCAGGACGGTATTGACACTTCCCTCCTTTCATGTTCCATATACTGTGCATTCGGCATTTGAGCATGTGCACTACAGAGCAACACAGGGTAAAAAAAAGAGGTCAACAAATAGCCGGAAAGTGAGAGGATCGAAAACAGTCTCATAGCTGCACTGATCGTTGCTGAGGATGTCCAGTGGAGGGACAACGGGGGAGAGAAAAGAGGGCAAGCACAAAAGGAGGTAGCTCTGACAGTCTGTGTAATAGCCTGAGTGTTCTGAAACAGTGATCACACCCCCATTTCAACATTTTTCCCAAACCACCCTCTGTTCTTACCTTGCAGTGTTTCCTGTTATTTCTCTTTCTCCCTCTTTCTTTTTTCCCATATTGTCACTGTCTCTCTC
>NW_023340246.1:8374059-8376338 GCF_004916995.1 Morone saxatilis
CTCTCCCCCCCCCTCCCTAACTCAATATCGCCGCAATCACACCTGACAAATAGATTCAGATCCACTGGCCAGCTGCACTCAGGACCTCATCAGAAACCCATCAATCATAAATATCATACACAGCTTTTCTTCCTCTCTTCACTCCTTACATTTTGAACCCAGCATGACCACTGAACCGCTGTCACGCCAGAGAATTTAGCTGCATCCTTCTCTGCTTGTTGGTGGGGTTCATCCAGCTTGCTGCCGTATGTGCGAGCATGCCTTGCATTACAGATGGGCTGCAAGATCCAATTTGTTTGTGTTGAGATGACTCCAATTCCTTTGCCACAGAACATTAGGGCTGCAAATTAATATCCCTGTGCTCCGTGGCTCACAGGTCTGTTTCCAGACAGGAGACAGGCACACTTGGATAATGGCAGATGCATGGAGAGAATTCTTTAAGACCTCTTTATAAACCCTTGTTCTCCCCTCCCACCTTTTTTTTTGCTTTTCCCTCATGGTTTCATCTGTCACCTTTAGAGACCTTCTCCCAAATGAGTTTAAGAAGGTAGAGGGCTCATCTACAGTGTCGTGCTCAGCGTTACAACATCTACAGTCACTCTTACCTCTCAGCAGACACTCGCAGGGAGGAGCGGAAGGGAATACAAATGAGCAATAATGTGAAAATAAAGTTTCGAGAAGCCCTAACTTCTATACAGCCGAGCCAGAGAGTGGTGGTGTTTACAGTTGCTAGATAGAAATAACTGGTGTATATCATCATACATTATACAGAATTTATATTGTATGTATGAAGTGTTTGTGTGCGTATGTTATGTTGTATTCAATTCTATCATTTTCTACATCGTTGAATTTGTTGTAATAACAGGAGAAATGTGCTGCGGCAATTTGGTTAGGCCTGCCATCTGTGAAGTTAAACGCTGATTATGCTTCTTAGCATAACATGCTGACATTAAATAAGGACTGTTATATCATTGATGCTCTGTGGTGTAAATAAATATAAATTTAGTTACAAACATTACAGTACATTATAGAAATAGTTAGGGAAATGTGTCTTTATGCTTTCTTGCGCTGTATGGTACATATGAAGCTGGAACAGGCAGGTAGTAAGCTTAACTTAACGTGAAGCCTGGAAACAGAGGAAAACAGCTAGCCAGGCTTAAAACAGTGTAAGAAACAACAATTGGCCGTTTTATTCCAAGCACATAAAACAGAGAATTTATATATTTTTTGTGAAAACAAAAGAGATTAATATACATGAACATCTTAATTAGTTTAAATATTTTATTATTCAGAGGTAAAGGTAGAGGGATTTTTTACCCTCAGACAGTGTCAGACTAGCTGTTTCCCCCTGCTTACAGTCTTTCTGCTCTGCTGAGCTTAGCTAACCCGTACAGGTACGTCTGTACAGCTGGCTCCAGCTATATATTTACTGTAAAGCTGTGGGAGTGTTTTTTTTTTAACCCGGCCTCTTTAACATACAATACATAATAACAATAACACCAATAATATGAAACAGCTGTAATTTTGGCAGCTGTGTCTCAGGAGGTAGAATGGGTCGAAGTGCCTTGAGCAAGATACTGAACCCCAAATTTCTCCTGATGCTGTGCATCAGTCTGTTAATGTGTAGGAATGGATTCATTTCTGTTTGTGGTGGCCTTTGCCATCACCGTATAAATGTGTGTGAATGGGTGAATGTGGCATGTGATGTACAGCGCTTTGAGTGGTTGGAAGACAAGAAAGGTGCTATACAAGTACAGTCCATTTACCATTTAATAGCTCTGTAAAAACAGCCCTGCAATAAGTGTTTTGAGAAAAGTTAAACAATATCAAAATAAATAATGTGTATCATAATCTATATAATAATGTCAATACCTTGAGTCTGTTATATATTCATGATCCTCAGGCTGAGGGTGTTGTCAAATAGCTGCAAAGTGGGCCAAGAGTCTAACCTTTGTTTTGTGTGTTTAATGGGGCTATTGCGGAAGAGCAGAAGGTTTGCATGCGGCATACTAAACATAACCACCTCAAGGTAAACAAAATAATGTGTTTTTTGGGCTCTATATCCCTTAAAGCCTGCAGCTGAAGGTAAGTTTAGCAGGTAAGGACATCAGTCACGTACACTCAACTATAGAATAGACCATACACAACACTGAGCTGCCAACTATCACGCTTTCGCCGTGTGACACACGATTTTGCCTGTTTCAACACGCACTCACGCCACACATCCAATTTATCACGCAAAAAAAATTTTCTTTTTTGGGTGAGAAATTCTGATCTTG
>NW_023340246.1:8376363-8397736 GCF_004916995.1 Morone saxatilis
CGTGTCATCCCCTCTCTCTCCCCACCCACCCTGTCTCCCTACAGCTGTCTCTATAAATAAAGCCATCAAAAGGCCAAAAAAATACTTAAAAAAAAAAAATACTTGTGTCCCCCACCTCTCAAATCAAAATTTCTTCCTTGATCTGAGCTGAGACTAGGTATGTAACAATGAAATGTCGTCCAATTCAGTACTCACTCTCTTAAACTTTATATCTTGAAATAAATATTTGTTTGTGCGTGTGAACATGATTTAGTGTGGTGAAAGCTGTCATAACAAGCAGCAGGAGAGCACCTTGTTAACCTCGTGGTATACTGCATGCTCAAAATATCAGCTCATTGCATTGTTTATTTACTCACAGTTTAATACCATTCTAATCAAAATATCAATCAACAGGTACCTAGTCAAATCTTAAACACTGGTCTATAAATAAGGCTTTATTGTGATACAGGCAGTCATTTAGGCACAACAATAGTTTTCTGGTTGAATGTTCAGCTCAAGTCTAGAAGGCCCTACAAGTCATGATGCCGAACATGAATCAGAATAAGTTCAGGTATTGCACATCTTTAGCAGACCACCCAAAAATCCACTAGAATTCAGGAAATCACATCTACTTAATCCAAATTTCCTGGGGGTGGACCTTCAGCTATGTCTGCTTCTCAGAATGTAACCAATATTGTCCATCTCCAGTAGCTGCCCTATCAGCGGCTTTGGGCCTTCCCACAAACCACCAGAATGCAGGGTACAACATGGGTCAAACATCAACATCAAATGAATTCCAATTCTGTGATATCTGAGCCACCAACTTGTGTGGCTGCGTGTCATTTTGGTCACCCCCGACAAAATCTCACTCAGGTTTTTTGAAAAGTTGGCAGGTATACAAACTGCAAGATCAATTATGAGTCTTTGGTGAGTTTTTGATCCATGGAGGTTTGTTGTATTTATTAAACTTCCCTTGAGCCAGAAGAAGCGATGTAAAAATGTGTGACGTCATCACAATAACCGTAATTAAACCTGGGATGTGTATGCGCCAGGCAAACACTTTTCTTTGTACAGAATAAGCACCATCTTGGCATTTAGTTTCTATTCTAGTTCTATTATATATCTATGGGCATTCATGCTCCCAGGATGACAAACTATTTTGACTTTAATTACCATAAGCCTGTTTTTAGTGTCACAGGATTTGAAACACGTCTATCCAACAATTTCATAAAGATCGCTGCAGCTCGTTTGTATGTATATCCTGCTCCCTTCATACACCAAATTAGTCAGGGTGTGAATCACTCCCTGCATGTGTTGTCAGAAATAATGTTGGAGCACTCAATATCGTTTCAGTGATTATCTACGACATACCTGGAGCAGGGTGATGGTGCTGCAATACTTATAACCTCTGACTGTTATCAAACAAGAACAAAACAACACAGATGAATAAATCTCCCCTATGACAAGACTAATGGTTTGGCAGCTGTATTAATCAATTCTCATCTGTAAGAATTGGCAGATTTATAATACTCGCAAAGAGCTGTGCTTTGTCTCTGTCTGTCTGCTGAGCCGAGGATGATATGTAAAAAATTGCAATTGATTGGTTCCGTAGACAACATGCAGACTTCCTAATTTTTGATTAGCTACCTTGTATGAACTCTTTTGCCGTGTTTTTTTTATATTGAATTACGATATCGACCTACCAACAGGCAGTGGGAAAAGAACAAAACTAAGTAAGCGAGTAAGTGAGCGATCTGTCTGCCTACCTAGATATTCTTATACCCCATTTCTCTTACATTAGATTAGACTCTACTCTTGAGGGATAGGACTGCATGCAAATAACTAATACATAAATAACAATTTTAAATAACACAGGAACTGACCTGCAAGTACAATTTGCTCTTTAGTCTAATAAATAATTTGGACCTTTAATACAAAAGCTTCTTAATGAAATCACGCTCGTTTTTGGAAACACTTTACCACAAAATATCCTCTATGGTACAGTCCAGCATATTGTGAGAAGTCAGCCAAACTTTCATTCAACTTTCTGGCTGCTATTCCATATTTCTGAGGACCTTGTTACAAGCTGGTTTATAGAAAAAGTAATTTACTTACAGGGCAACCACTCAAATCTCCAACCTTCCCACCCATTCGCTATGTCTTAGAAAATATATAATACACCCCAGTGTTATGCATGGGCCAACAAAAAGTCTGACATTTTAATTGAATTTACAGAGAAAAGGCCTTGACAGCCAGATTCTCTGAGCATGGTATAGTGACTCCAAGTTAAGTTTTATTTCCAATATCCACCTCCGGCTGAGTCATTCAGTCATAATCTCAGTATCTGGAGGATGTCATCATTTTCTGCAAAGTGAGAGGAAATTTATTGCAGCATACATAACCCCCTTCAGTCGTCAATATATTTCACAAAAAGATTAGGCTATATGAGACTTGCTAAATGAGGCTCTAATTGAATTGGGGCATTAACAAGAAGCATATGTCCACAAACCTATTCGTTATCAACCTCATATTTGATTTCATTCAGCTGTGTGTAACATGCTGTCATAATAACCATGGCCACTCTCTGGACCACAATATCACAGTGCAGTGAAGAGATGTAAATGTGCCACTATATAAATAAATAGGTCCCCATAATTGAATAATAATCAGGGTGGTTAACTATGCAAAAACAAATTCACAAGAGCAATTAATTATTAACATGCCATTATATTTTAGGGCATACACTGGGAAAAAGGGGAGAATTAATAAGTGTAATATGTTATGATCTACTTTTGTCAGGACATCATTATGATCACAGCAGTCACACACATTAATAATTACCTGTAATATTTCAATATATCATTATATAATTTGATTGTTACAGTAACATTGAAATGTATGTGAGACCTTTATGATTTATAGATATTTCAGCTACCACTGGCCTATGGTGGTTAATAACTAGATTTATGAATATATAGTTTTCAGGGAAAACTCTGTGCAAGAAAGCTCACATAAATTTTGTATTAATGTCAAAATGAGCTTAGTGATAGAAATAGTTTGAGCTAGAGACCAGTGAAGCATGGTCCTGTTTCTGTGCCTTGTTTTGTAGTAATTCTCTCTCTCCAGGTGTGTGTATGTGTGTCTGTGTGTGTCTGCGTGTGTGTCTGCGTGTGTGTTTCAGAACTCAGTCTTGGCTGGTGATTAGACTCCCTTGCCTCCTTCAGCACTCGGCTGTGAATATTCTTCCTGCAGTCCCTCATTGTGCATTCTGACTCATCTAGAGATTTCTTCAGATGTCTGCCCACAATGAAGGTGACTCCAACAACCACCTTTTTGCACAAATATGGCAAGTTTACAGTGCCTGTTAGAGAGCTCTCGCATTATTCTGAGGATGCTAAAAAAATATGTAGATATGTTTCAAACCCCTTATATTAGACATTTCTGTTGATCTCAACCCAAAATAGTCAAGTCAAGTGTATGTGTTACTGTAAGTTCAATATCACAGAAGATTTATCACTCTCAGTCTTCACTGCTCTTCTCCAAAAAATACTCAGATTTTTTCTACTAAGCTAGTGGATTTTATCTTTTCACTGTAGTTGTAGTTGTAGTTGTTGACAGTCCAAATATGCTTATATGTAGTAGTATAAAAGAGAAATGCAAATGAGGAGATGATAATACACCTGATTCCCTCTAACTAACTAAATAAATAAAATAAATTAAAGGAACAATGGAACAGGGTGTTTTCACTGCAAATGGTGTTCAAATCTGGGAAATTAAGAAAGAGAATCAAGAAAGAGCAGCACAAGATCCTGGAAACAACGGCAGTGAGGGAAACATACAGCTCAGTGTCATCTGCAAAAAAAGGAAATGAGATTACCTAGGATTTAGATGAGCATTGAGGGACACTAAATCTAACAATATGGAGAGATTAACTGCTATTTTTAGTCAAGATTAACTATTACCTCTTTATTTGATGGGACTGGAAATCACAGCAGGTTGCTAGAAGATTATTATAAGGTTATTAGACGAAAGGTAATCTAGCAGTTTAATACCCTAACACTTTTAGGATGCATGCTGTGAATTTGGCCCGATGTTGTTGATATTGTCTGGGCCTGGGGTTGGATCTTCCAAGGAAGGGTTAAATAACAATATAATAAAAGCCCCCTGAATATAATAATATTTACTGAATCTGGAAGAATATTGGGCATCGTTGTGGTTTTGACAAAAACTTTAGGTCCAGTTCTTGAAAACCTTGTCTCCTACCAGGCCAGCATTGCAGCAGTTCCTTCCACTATGGCAACCTGGATATCACCCTGTCCAGACTACTCAGACTACTGTCCTTCATGACTACCTTATGGGAATGATGTTCAAAATTTTGCCAGACCTGCAGTCTCTGTTTTCCAATGCAAGCTGAAAATATATCTGTATGTCACTCCCGATCAAAGAAAAGAAAAAGAAAAAAACACATCAAGTCAGCAAGGTTGTGTGCAAGCGCTTGATAAATATTGGGAGGGCATCAATAAATACTATGCTATCAAAGCAAATGTTCCAGACACTTTCACAGAGCTGATGACATCACCCCAGAGAAATAATATCTAAAGTGTGATTTGATGATTAAAATTTTCCACAGGGAGCTGCATGAAATATCAATTGTGCCCTTTGACTGGCATTTGGACACGCTGCTCTACTGATTACCCAGGGTAGCCAGGACTCTATTCTCTACTAATAGGGCAAAACTGACATGCTGTTCATTAGTGGGGCTAGTAATCAAAGGTACACAGGCCCTCATTAAACAGTTGCCAATCATGTATCCAGGATCAAGTCAGACACTGCCACAGCAGGCTTGGCTGTGCACTAAAGGATGGTGAAATAAGACCCAGTATTCTGACAGGCAACCTTCTTTCATGACACCGTGCCGGCAAAGAGATGCACATGTATATGGGTTTGAGTTTTATTTTTGTTGCCATGTTGATTTTTAACGCCTAAAGAAGCAGGGTTTCCTTCACTTGAAAGAAGTTGAATGTTAATATATATCAACAGTTTATATCTGGGAGATGCAGAAAGCTTTGTAAATGATTTAGCCATATCTTTACAAATCATTTACAACAGATGAAAAACACTGTAGTTCGTACTGCAGTGCTTGTAAGTGCTGGGAGGGTACAGACAGCTGTCTCCGCATATACACATGGAGTCATTAGCCCCTGTTCACCTGCATGTGAAGAGTTTCAGTCATATTATCCATAGATCTAACCCACTCCACACAGAACCCAATTATCTGTGGTGGTGAGTGGATGTATTTAACACTGACCCACGTAAATCCCCTGATTCAAATTTTTTTATAAATGTTTATTCGCTTAAAAACTATTAATTTAAAGATCATAATGACTTTTCTGTGCTTTTAATAGGTTAACTTACAAGTGATTACTGATGCATCAACAAAATTATGATCATTTACTAATAATTTATTTATCACATTTGCATGATTAACTAATGTATAGAGATACTGATACTATAGACTGACAACAGATTTGTGGAAATTGTGAAAAGCTAATTATGAATCACTAACTAACCATTTGTTATGATCATTTCATGATTTACTAAAAGTTAATATATTTCTTTAAACACATTTGTGATATGTTAGCAATTATGAATCATCTACAATTTACGTTTTGTAAATAATTAGGTCATTATTAACTAAAGGCTTATAAATTACTTTCGACTGATCGTTATTATAAAGCGTTACCGACTTAAGAAATAATAATAACAGAGGCACACTCAATCCAGCTGCACAACTGTTCCTGCATTTCCATCAAGATAATTAAATTTACAGTTTAATTAATTGCTGAGGAGACTGTGCTGCTTCAGTCATTATAATGCACACCAAAGCATTTGTTGGTGAGATTCTTTTTCAAACATCGATGGCTCAGTTTGTTGTTCAGTATTCACTGGTGGGCATGCTGTGTGATTGTAAATCAGTCTTTAGGGGTTATCCATGGTCACACAAGCAGAGATGCTGCTGACTGGTTGGTGGCTGAAACAGTCATGGTCAGGCACGGCACAACAAGCGCATGCAGGTGGTAGAATCAAAAAGAGAGATGCTTAATAGGACACCCAAAGGCTGGCAGCGACACAGCAGAGATGGAGAGGGTCCTGATCAAAGAGGAGATTGAGCTGAGAGCAGTCATCAGTGGGATGTAGTCCCAAAGAGATGCCGCAGTGTTTTGCACTGTGTCTGGTATATGAATGCAAAATTCAGGTAAAATACCATTCAGACTGATACATACAGTAGCTATAAATTGACCATTTTAACACTCAGGAAGATTAATGCTCACTGGATTCACAGACATTCAGACCCACATTAGGAGAAACCTCGAGCCACCTTCAGGCCAGCCCTGCCCTATTTCTCCTCTCTTTTCCTATCATTAAAGGGATCCCCTTCCTGCCAACACTTCATTGTAGGCTCATCTTCCTGAGCAGCATAATGGCTGTAATTTCAAGTGACTGACCACTTTACCCTTATCAGTCAAAACAGTATGAACTTGTCCAGCGAGTTACACACTGGAAAGATTTGTTCTATTTGACAGAACAAATCAAAAAATTACTTAATTCTCTTGTCTTGAAAACTATTCAATAAAATAAATGACAGTGACAAAAATTACTATGCGCAGTTGAACCGACCAAAAGATGTTCACTTTGCTCTCACAAGTGACTTTGTGGTAAAGGATTAATCTCAGTCTGATTAGGTCTATATGCCTGAATTAACTCCACTCATTTTTTCTGCTTTTTATATCTGATTCCACTTTTATGTTCCAGAATTCATTCATCTGTACAGTTTTGAAAACAACATCAAAATTAGAATAACTTACTTGTATTCTGTGTGGTTAAGAGAAGATATTTCTGCCACATGGGACAATTTTAGAAATGAAAATGAAATCACATTAAGAAAACTAGGATGTTATCAGCAATTAAGAATTACTTTTAAATGCATAAATGAGTATTTACCCTTCTTTTATGAAATTAAGAAACACTAAATATCCAGTATAATATGATGTTAATCACACTCAAGACAGAACAGTGAATAGAATTTTTTTTAGCAGTCTAATGCTAAAGAACAAATGGATGTCTGGTGGAAAATGAAACATTGCAGCATGATGTTTAAAGGCAATAAGTGGGCAAAATGTCAATCTCAACAAGGGGGGGGGACTATTAAAATGAGAGCCTTGATGGGATTCCAAAGTTTACTTGGAAAAGACCAGTTACTATAAACACAAGGGTGCTTACAAGCGTAAAAACAATTAATGTTTGACATGAGGGTGGGCAAGAAAAAACACATTATTGAAGACTGGCCTCTAAATCAAACTGTGGCAATGAATGTACATTAAAAACATAGCTGGAGTGGAGAGATATGTCTAGACACAGTCTGTTTTGACAGTCTCAGTGTTTTCCCCAATAATCTGCTATGATGGCTCTGTTCATATTCACACGGAAACAAAATTCATGAAAGACCTTCAAAGTCCTTTTAGAGCAGTGTGTGCTCAGCACCAAGGAGGGGTCCACTCCTAGCTTGATTATTTTCAGGCCTTTATGTGTTCTCCATTTTGTTTGGTGGAGAGAACACAAAGTCTTTGTTTGAAAATCCACTGTGATCTGCTCTCGTTCTGATTGTAAAATCCCATAAATGTGTAAACAAAGTTACAGCAACCTCTAAAAATGAATGGGTTTTCATTTATACCACTGAGGCAAGTGCCTTGCATTTAACACCAATTAAATATGTTTCTTTGTGTGCTGAGTTCAGAGGGATGAAAATGGTGTGTCGATAGCACGCAGGCACCAATTCTGTCTCTCTATACGGCTTGAAATTTCCTTAGAAGCTGCAGCACTGTTGAGCTGTCAACAACTGTACAGACGTAATACCACGAGTGACCACTGGGCAAAGGGTGAGTGGCGCCACCTTATCTAGTTCTATTATATTATATATCTATGATTCAACCTCCTCAGGAAAAGACTTTTAAAAAATACAGAACGATGAATTGTTGTGATATTTTAGTCAAAAGGTCATGGGGTCACTGAAATCATTGAGATTTATCATATGACAAACATGAACACAAAATTTCAAAACTTAAGAAACACCATTACAGCTACAAATTCAGGTTTTTCTTTTTTTCCAGTTGCCGGGACTATGGCAACTAGGAATATTTTTTTTTTATTTTATTTTTTTTGATGCTACATGTACACCATGTTCCCTCCATTCACAGTGTCTCTTGGCATCTCAGTTTTGTCCAAGTAAAACCATTTGGGTTCAACTATCAAAACTGTTAATCTACAAACAGTGCTGCATATTGTATACAGCTGTTATACACCACACTGTGCAGTTTTTGTGCATGCTCGTCTAAAATTACTTGGGCTTAAGCTTTTCATGCATGTATTCATTTTTTTTTTTCAGACACTGGAGTTATATATAGTATTTCCCCGAATCAGCACAATATTCATATTGAGAAGTCCAGCCAGAAATAGCATGACGTTTGTTTATGTCAACACCGTCCCACTCTGGTCCTGCCTTCCAAAATCCTCGTCCCTGAGCAAGCAGAGGCAATTTTCTCTCCATTATGCTGTGAAAAGCTGAACAGGCTAAATGAACAAGCTCAGAACAAGCCAAGCCATTTAAATGGCTATACGTGTAAGGCTATTTTTAAAACAGAACAACATTGTCAACCAAATTGGTGGTTTAAATCAGCTTGTTGTTTTCTCACGCTGTATTTCACCAGTGTTTATGTACAAAAATACACATGGGGATATAAGTACACCTTACTTTCACCTCAAATGCTGTGTTTTCTCACGCTCTCTCGCCAGAATAATAAAAGGTACATAGTAAATGCTGGCTTTTCTGAGTGACAGATAGAGATTGACAGTGTCTGTTAGAATCCAGTTAGAATAGGATGTTATGAGAGGCAGCATTCTTGGCATCGGGGGTTTGATGTGTTTTGTTTTCTTGTCTATCCCTCCCGTCTGGGTCTTTGCAGAGTCTGTCTTTTTTTCTAAGAGATGCTTTTCCATTACAAACAGACATTTCTCAGAGGAACTGTTACTGATGCAAGCTATTCACAGTCATTCACCTGACAGTGGTGTCACATGTCTTCTTTGTCTTTGCCATGTTCTTCAGAATAATCTGTATTATTCTCCGCATATTGTGAATACATATTGTTATGATGCAATATAAGTAAATGAATAGTGAAAACAATGACTTGAAAGAATTAAATGCAGAATTTTTTTTGCACTTTTTGTGTTAATGCCCAAGCCAACATATTACAATAGCCTATATAAAATATTGAACATTACAGACTTGGTGGCATGAAACTAGGTACTAGTTGAATTCAAATGAATCAGGGGTATTTCATGATGCTGTAATTCCAGCAATAAATCAAAAGATAATTGCAGGAATAAAACCTCTATTTCACTGTGCCTATGCTTTACAGTTGTCAAAAGACTGACATTTCATGCTGGGTGTGTATAATCTGTCCTCTTATAGGAAACATTTGACCATTCATTTTAGTTAACACTTTTCTTTTCCTATTAAACACACGTTCTGTTTACTTTGAGCACGATTGAAGGAATCAGTCTTTCACTGGAGATCATTATAGATTCATTTGCATGAGCCTAGTATGCTAAACCTAGAAAGGAGTCCTGTACAGCCCAGCAGGACATAGGATAGCTCAGACAGCCTTAAAGTTACATTTTAATTTCCATCTAATAAGTCTTTGATTAAAAGAGAGGGTGGTGTTTCTTGCAATACCTTTGCCATTGCTTGGCATTTCAACCAAGTCACAGGGGGCATGTTATGGGAACTGACAGACTTCTGCAGAAATGAATGAGCCTCCAGTGTTCTGTGTCTGAAACAAGGGGTGGGAGTCTCTGCGCAGAGAGATAAATTTAGGAGAGAAAATGTCAACTTCTGTTGTGTGCTAGATTTGAAATGCACCGGAGATGTGAAGGTGAGGCTGGTGCAGCATCTTTTGGTTAAGCATGCACATACGGACCCACACACACACATAAATATACACACAAAAACTCGCTGTGGTTTTTTTTTTTTTTTACAGTGATCAATTCTTCCTGCAGTGTGCACTGTCAACTTATTTTGTCAGACATTTTGTCCCAAATCTTTTAAATTCTGTAATAACTATTTAAGAGATGTGTCTATTATTTTAATTGTTGAATTGTAAAGCTGCAAGAACATTCTCAAGCTAACTGTAGATATTTGCATTTGTTTTGGTGGGGTGTAGTTAAAGGTATTTGCCTGCACTGTACAATGACTACTAATGAATTCAATCAAATTTAAATTATGTCAAATTTTAATTAACGAGTCAATCAATTAGGTAATTGTGAGAGGACACTTCATTCTTACCGCTGGGACAAAGGGACAAAGAAAATAAACACAAAAATATTCATGCTAGCCACAAAAGAGGTGCAACAAGCTAGAAACCACAGCCAACATTTTGCTTGCACATAATAAAGCACAGTGATTTGTTAATAGAATATTAGCATAAAGACGGTGGCAATGAAATTACTGGTGTGACATGGTGGTCAAAAATGTTTTCCTTGATGATTAAATGGGGAGGTCTCACTGGACTGATACTGTAACACTATTATAGACAGATATTATGCCTTTTAGCATATTGCAAAAATAATTTGTTATGTGAAGCAGAGAAAAAGGTCAAATAATACAGCGCCCTAATGGCTGTATACATACACAGCTCCAAAGAATGGTCATTTTCATGGATTCCTCTCTGCATGCACTCCAGGCTTTCATATCATGGACAGGCAAGGGTATATTAAACATGATTATAGATTGTTGGTGCTCCCCTTCTATCTGTTTGCCCATCTGTGGATCCATTGGACAGGGCATCCAATATATCACATCCTCCCACTGTGTCTGTAATATACCCGAAGGCATTTCATGTCTGCAGGGGCAGATAGCAAGGAATTTGACCAAGCTTACAAATCACTTTTAATGAATTGCTGTGCACTCAGACCCCTCCTTTCTGCCGCTTTCAATTTTTTTACTCTCCTGCTCTTCTAATGCTTTTCAAAAATAAATGCAAGGGAGATGAGTTGTCTACATGCTTCAATTACTATTTCTAAGTCTCCCCCAACCAGCCCCTCCATCAGTATCATCAGATATGAGAGGCAAGCGAGAAGAACAAGTGTGATATTTGTTTCATGACTTCAAGCAAATTATAAAGGCGGCAAGTGTGCTGAAAGCTCTGAAACTCTGAAAAAAAGTTTATTAAATGGATTGGTTTCATTTGCCTCCGAGAGGCACTTTGCATTATTGCTGGCATGATAACGCCAAGCCTCTGGCTGATATTAGACTGCCTTAGAGATAAAAGAATATGCTACTACCCTTTTATGTACTCTCACAAATGTTCATTACAGTTTGTGAAAGGAAAACAAATCAAAGGACAAACTAAACCCAGAGGACGAAAGAGAAAGAGGAGAATAACTCAGTGATGGTAGCGGTGATATGTGGTATACAACAAGTGAATAAAGCACTTCAGAGTCATTTAGAAGCCTCTCCTTTTTTTTTAAATCAAACTCCTAGAACCAGGGGAGTTGGACAATTCATCATACACAACAAATGCATTGACACATGCTTGGTGCACTTGCAGTG
This sequence comes from Morone saxatilis, assembly GCF_004916995.1. Lineage (NCBI taxonomy): Eukaryota > Metazoa > Chordata > Actinopteri > Moronidae > Morone > Morone saxatilis. Next base: position 8,388,008 of record NW_023340246.1, read on the forward strand.
GCCCAGAAACCCACAAACAAAAAGTATTAAAAGGATACTGTACAGTATATGCCCTACCATTCAACTCAAGCATACAGGGGACATGTTCAACATTATTTTCCCATGGGGAGATGTAACATGTTTTATGTTCCACAGACTTGTTATCAGAGGGGCTATAAATAAAAGATCGACACATTTAGAATTGCAGTATTGTGCTGATAAAGCATGATTAACAATGATATGCTTTGGTTTTGTTATCTTAACTTTTAGTCTGCCTTCACCAGGCACACTGAGGGAAACTGCACTCTGTTCTCTGCCCCTAATGAGTGTGCGCTCTATTGGATGCCACACCGATACACCATCAAAGAGAATGATCATCAGTGCTGCACACTTCATTTACTTCCTCATTTCTCTTCCTTATATTCTCTTTGCCTCCCTCTCCCCCTCACTTTCTGTTGCTCTCTCGCCCTCTTCTCAATCTCCTCCTCTCCCTCTCATGAGTAGCATACCTTACTGCAGCTGCATTAGGACCACTCTAATCTGTGTGGCGGGGTGGAATGGGATGTTCAATGGCTTTTTCTCGTTTCCTGGCTGAGAGGGCCGTGTAATGTGCTAATGGACTCTGCGGCTGCTGCCTGACCCCCATGGTAGAGTGTGTGGAGTCAGGGCTCACAGCTGTGACTCCCCCCTTGCTACTATCTCAGCCAAACAAGTGTAGCTTCACTGAAATCTTTTTATAGTTGCAGAGAGACTGGCCATCCACTTCTAAGGTCATTACAGCTTCCCAGGTGAGGGGTCTGAGCTCTTTTTGCTGCATGTCCATGTGCCGTACCATTAATAGGTTTGGATAGACATGCTCTCTGCCATAACACTGTTGAGTACAAGCACATTATCAGCAGTGGTCATGGTCTATGGTATATTTTTGTTCTAGGGTGATATTTTAGAGAGGAAAAGATATCAGGCTTGTTACTTACTGTAAGTAGGACTGGTTTTTAGATGCACTAAAAGAAGCACTTTATGGATCCAGGGTTAGTATGGCTCTTGAATCGGTCATTCACCCATAACTTATACGCTCCTAGTGACCATGATTAAGACATGGAAATGACAACAAAATGGCACATTCACTCTCATGCTTTGTCAAAAGTTTTTTTCTTGTTTTAGCGTTGATTCATTATTATTCAGGGTGTGTGGCTTATTCATAGAAAAGAAGACAAAAATAATTTAGCACATCTATTGTATTGTATCTTTGTATTTCTTGGTCCATTTTGTTGTTTTTTTAGCTGAGCTACAACACAAGTAGCACTCAGAAACTCTGACAAGAGGCTTTCCTTTGCAAGTCTCTGATGCATTTTTTCAATTTGCTGTGAGGGAGGGAAATAGCAGATTTAAGGGGTGTAGTTAAACTCTGAATGTGCTAAATGTAACTGGCCACCGCTGATTCTCTTTTTTGTGTGCAGCTCATTTTGAAATAATCTGTAAGATGAAGGTAAGAACAGGAATGTTGAACAGGAGTATACAGGAGAACAGGAGTATACAAAGTCTGAATGTCAGCAGCTCCTTTGTTCTGCAGGACCCAATTGCTGTTTGTGACGTCACAGATTTCTCACACAGAGATCTCAGTTATGAAGCTTGCTGAGCAGAGTGGTGTTGTGGTTTTTATTTAATACAAGTATTTTAAGATCTGATTTCAGGCGACAGCCTCAGTGTGAGCTTGGCACCTAACCAAGTGGCTTGGCAGTCCCATTTGGGTGCTTGGTGTAATTGTTAGCAGTTTCCATTTAGTTTTTAATGTGAGTAAAAGTAATAGACTACAATGGCAAGCTAAGGATTCTTTGTTTACCTAGTTCACTCTGTCTCTCTGTATAGTATACAATATATGAAAGGTGCCTCAAATAATTCTCTTCAAGTCATGGTCTAAAGAAGAAGCAGATGAAGCAGGTTGACAGGGTGGATTCAGCAAAAAAAAAAGAGAAACAACTCAAATTCACTTTAAGTTACATTTTCTCTAACACATTCCTGAATTGATGGGCATGCTGGTGTAAGACTTATAGTAAATTATAGCAGTTACAGAGTAGAGAGAAAAACAGAAATACTGATCTCACAATCCTAAGAAATCCTCTTATATTTCCACACACAAAAATAATCAAAGGCCCAATCTGTTGACCTCAGAAGAAGAAACAACTCCTCTTGCACTGTGTCTATGTAGCCGTCATAGCAAACAAACAAGTCTTACGTATCTGTATGTGTACAGAAAGTAATGATGGATGATTACAGTGAACTGGTCACAATAGTATTGTTGTAGAAATACTTGCTGAGATGAAATGTAGGTGTTCTTTTACCTTAACAGCTCATTCTAATATCCCACTCACCTTTAAAGAGCTTGAAGAAACCATCATCACACCTCAGAGCTGGATTTCTGGCTGACTCTGCCTAACCTCGGAACATCATATCAGTGGGCTTAAAAGCAGAGGCGCCAGTACTGATGCAGGTATAACACAATTTTTCATAGTTCTTTGACTACTCTGAAAAGTGTCCACACTATTTTAGCTTGTCCCTAAAGCCACTCGGGTGACCACATGCAGTGTGCAGAACCGAATGAGATGCTGGCAGCCGGGGGCAGTGTGACATTTTGAATCAAGGTACAGGCAGTAACAGGGGCGGGGCAGACCGACTGATGGACAGGTGGTGGAGCTTTGTTCGCGGGCACTGTTCCCCAGTCACTGCATAATATTATCAGTAATGTTGTTCATAAACACAGTATAGACAGTGCCTAAAGTATGCAGGTTATACATCCTACTTATTCATACTTATGCATATTATATATGCACATTTTATATACATGCCCTTTAAATAATACATGTTCTATCAAACATATCTGTCTATATAAAAGGTGTACAGTGTATATAAATCTTAGTGTCAACTTTTACTATATCTTCTATTTTCCTATTTTATATTTTATTTTATGTGTATTTTCTTATCACTCTTTATTAATGTTATGTTGTGTTGTATCTGGAGCTGCTGTAACATGCAGATTTCCTGTGTGGGATTAATACATCAAATCTATTCTATCTGATCTTAAAAAAATAATAACTTCTATAATATTCCTATATCTCTTTCTGGACTTGGAACATATGTGGTTTAGTAGTAACTTACAATGAGCTTAAAATACTGCATGTCATTTTAAATATAATTTTAAAGCCTTCCAATATACCAAATATTATCTTAGTATTGATTTATATCAAATAGTAACATATGTGCTTTTATAGCTACTCAGCAGATATTTTTTCATATGGAATCAGTATAATATATGGTATGATATGACGTGCGTTCTGCTCACAGTCTCTCCAGATAACAGGGAGGAGACTTGCTTGCCAGTCAGAGGTGCTGCTGCCGCAGCCAAAGCTATACAGAGTAAGAGGAATAATCATAAAACACTCACACAGGATCACCACAACCAGCTAAGCCTTACTGACCTTTACTACTAGTTTACCCCTTAATAGCAAGAGGCTATGCAAGGCAGTAATTCACACATTAATCTGCCAAACAACCACATCATCAATGCCACTTCAGTACCAAGAAGAGTGCACACCACAAGTCAGACAAACATTTATGAATAAATAAGATTTTACTCTGTTAAGCTGGAATAAAAAATATCATCCTCACTGTCAACAATTCAGCTACAGTATGAGTAAAATCTGCTGTTTTGCAGCAACAAATCCAACACACTAAACTAGTTTCCCCATTACTGTCAGACACGGAAACAGACAAACGCACACAAATATTTATTTCTTACATTTATCAAAATGAAGGGTCTAATGATAGAGGGTGCCATATATATTGTAAAGCCCCTTGAATGTGATTAGTAATACTGACAAAAATTTACTTGACTTGACACATTTGTGCAGTGGATGTTTTCTTTTCCATTTTGCAGTAGTTTAGTCCTTGTAGCAGTATCCAAATGAGCCTGCTGGCACTAATTCAAAACAGGCCACATATCAACGTCAGAAGTATTTAGCCACTTATATGACTAATTTATGTCAAACTAAATGAATTATAAAATTAGGCATTTTATTAAAATCACATTCACTCAGTGTTTTAAAAAATCTGTTTAATAGACTAAATTAAAAAGTCCACCATAACATAAAGGCAAAAACCATTAGCCAGTTTTTCTACCAGCATGTTCATTTATTTGCTTGCCTGCCTGCCTGCCTGCCAGAGTTATTTTCTCTGCCTCAAAAATCTACTTTCTGCCAGCTCTCCACACCGGTTTGTCAAGCAGCTCTCATTCCCCCATTTTCCCCACTGCAAGCTTTTACCCCCTGGATTCCTTACCTCACCTCGACAAAAATGTCAGCCAGCAGCTCACCTTTTCACCGTCTTTTAAAGAATAAAAGATCTGCCTGTCTAGAGTCAACCATGAACCTTTAATTTGTGACAAAATCCATCATAAAAAACTGAAATTAAATTTATGTTTAAAAAAGCAAAGTAGGTTATGATCTTATAGATCCTTTATGGGGCTCCTTGTTGAATGTGGGCCCTGGGTGGGACCCAGCCCCCATAAAAAAACTATTGCACAGTAATACTGTCATCAGAAGTTATCTTTCTCTTTTCCTTGGACTTTGTTATTTTCACAGGTGACCACAAATTGAGCCAATGGTGCTCTTTATTTTTATCAGGCAGACATCGTATGTGGCACCCGGCAGCAAAATGTTTTTGTTTTTTAACTTGTTTCATCGACCTTGAGAGATAAACGCATGCGACTTCAAAATGAATACACTGAATTTAAGCTAGTAATATATTTATTTCAAAATAATTTGTTAGCATGAGGCTACATGAAGATGACTTGAGGGATAGTGGAAATACAGATTGCTTGCAAATAAAATACCACCATGAATGAATTATCTTGCTGTACTGCAATGCCCTGCATGAAAATATCTATTTGCTTTCAAATATGTATGAAATACACTAAACTAGGAATAGGAAGGAATACCATGACAAAATACTGATAAAATACGTACCCTCGAATCGGGTTATGAGTTGCCAGGTTGGAAAGTGTTGGCAGGTCTGCAAAAGTTAGTAAAATAGATACTTTTCATGTCTTGATTAAGCTAAAACTCAACCTAAAGTCAAGCTTAAAATCACATGGCAGTGGGGGATTAGGGGGTGGGGTGGCACTGATATATTCAAAGGTGACTTGAGACAACAACCTTGTGACTACTTCACAGTCACTGAGAGACCAATGTTACTGCCATACTGTATGTCTCAATTACAGAATGACCTTTAGTTACTATTCAACTTTCAAATGTGCCATCTCTTGAGGACCAGCAGTAAAATGCAAACTGATACTGCAGTTTCTACCTTGTCTTTAAAGTCACTTTTCACTCCTTGAAGTTGTCATGTAGTCAAGCCCCCCCCGAGTTGCTCCCTGAGGCCTACCTACCCACAGATGACCTCATCCGATGGAAAAAGAAGCATAGTGAGTGCAGGAGAAGAAAGGAAGTTGATCTCTGTCTTCTTTCCATAGTCCGCAAACCCCACATTTTGTTTGTGAGCAAGCTGAGCTTCATTAGGGATATGGACCCTGGTTTACTTCAAAACCTTCTGAAAGTGTGATAGCCACATATGTTGAAGGAAATGCAATCATTGTCTGCTTTTCATCATAGCCCTCAGCATTTTCTTGCCCTTAGTAGTTCATGCAAATTCACAAAATGTTGTGCTATTTATGATTTTTGTGTTTTTTGTTGTGCTCATTGATTGACACCAACATATTTACGGAAATGCTGTAAGCGCTCAACATGTTTTGATCTTGGGTATGCATTATGCTGATATGTATTGCCTTAAAGCTTGAATTTACACCGTACCATAACAATATAAACATAGCGTCCTCTTGAATTGCCAGGAAACAAGAAAATTCAAAGACATAAACTGAAATAAAAAAATAAAATAAAATACAAATTTTTTCTATGGGTATACAACAAATTGGAATCAGCAGTTTTTAACTCTAGATGGCTCCATCTTTACAAACTCTGTGCTGCTGTGCAGCCAATCATTGTTCACACACAGAACTTTTTATTAAATTCGAGTGGAGATCCCAGATGTGTGGAAATGAGCATAAAATTGTATTCAAGACATGCAATAAAAAAGTTATAAAAAACACAACATCTCACGTATATTTCCCTCAGTGAATCATACAGTTAGTGTCAAACAATGTGGAAAAGTTTTGCCTTTATTCAAAGAAAATCAACTGAACATCGAGTTCTAACTAAAACCTAAGTTAGCCTTGTTTCTCAGTTTAGATGACGCATCATCAGCCCTCTCACTCGTTTCCTTTCTGTCCTGTCTCGCTGAGCACATTTAAACTGATGCCTCAGGGAGACACTAGAGGTGTGAACTGGCCCTTTTAGAGGAGGAAATGGATTTCACAAGCAGCTGACATTTAAATTCTCTGAGGCCAGAGATACTTTTAGTAGAGCAGAACTTGCAACCAGAACAAGGATTTTGGATAGCTTTTAAAGCTAATGAATAATACAGGAGAGGTCAAATGGAAATCGCATTTTTCTTCTGACATCTAGTATAGCAGATTGTTTTGTATTATTTTTCTATTAATGCGTCAAATGTCTGTAAATATTAGTAAAGTAAATATTGTCCATATAGGACTTGATTTACTTTCTACTCTTTACTCACCATGGGAGCACAACAGAATGTAAAAAAAATGTAAAAGACAAACTGGGGTTTTCACATGAGCCTTTACCAGTCCGGTACAGCCTACTGAAAGAGGATACTGAGTGGCATCGGTGTAGGAAGCATTGTTTTTGCACTATTAACTATTTTAAACTATATGACTGTACTGTGATGAAACACATAAATCCTGGTGTTCATATTAACAGTGACACAACATATTATATGATGTTTTTGGTGATTGTATGATGTTTGCATTGTAATATTTCTGAGACTTGTTGTCATCTGGTGACCAGTCCTATGTTAAGTTGTCATCACAATGACAACAGCGATATTTTTTAACACCATGCTCTTCTTTTTTTCTCCCTTACAGCTAGTGTTTAATGTACGTACATTCAAGATTTTAATTTATTTGTTTAGAAGCTACATTTGAGGGTGTTTACTTTGCCAGACACTTGTGGCATTAAAACCATTTAAAGTTCCACATTTGCCTTTCAACTTCCTCAGTGAATTACAAAGTCATTAAGGTTTCTTGAGGAACAAGGAGACCAAAAAAAATCTATATTAGTGTATTCCTTTAATTGATTTGTTTGAAGGATGACCGTCTTGGTCTTATGATGAGTTAATATTCTTTTTAGTCCTTTTCATGTGTCTTGTCAAAAGAGCCGCCTCTGGAATTTTCTTATTTGGACTGAACATTTTTATTGTCAACACTGCAATGCATTTTGCATTCTCTTGGTTTTGTCATGAATGCTTTTATTAAGTTAATGCTGTCTGCTCTGTCAGTGATAAAGTGAGAGTTGAGAATCTCCATGCCATTTTATAGGTGGACATGTGGTCCATCCGAATAGCAGTGTAAAGCATTTCAATGAGCTGCCTTAGACAGCTTAGACCTATTTAAAAAAATGTGAAAAGAAATGTCTGCTGCTTTCAAAGGATTAATCCTGCAACGCCACCTCATAGGGTTTTTTCTCTCTATACAAAGCTGATTTCCAGAATTGAATTGGGGAAAATAAAAGCCTCTAGGTAGAAAGACATTTTGTTCAGGTTTACTGTTTAGCTCTACATTTTGGTGCATTTAGAGGAAATTCCAATTCCATAGGTTTCTCTCTTTTGAAAAGATATGACAAGTGATGTGTTTTTTTACTTTTTGCTATTGAAGCTGTTTCACTTCCTGCCAACCATCCTGAAAACCTTTTTGCTCAGATTGTATGTATAATACCTATCGCCTTTCAACCCCCAGTTCATTATGTAATGTCTTATTCTAGTTCTTTATCTACTTTCTTTTATCATGTTACTCCCTCACACTGTTTGTCATTCTACAGGCTGTAGATCATCCTCAAAGACCCTTTGTTCCAGTTGTCTACATATTTTTAACATACTGAATGTAGAGTTATTACACCATCTAGATATTCTAGGCATTCGCTTAAAACATCAATCAAACTGCAACTTAAGACAACTACTGCCAATTTCACATTTCAAAACATCGAAAAAGCTGAGCTTTTTTCCCCCAGAAATGTCTTTCCCTGTATGTTTTCTGAACTGTCACTGGAGCTGTCGTTCCACTGTCCACAATTTCTTCCCAGCTGGGAGTTCTATTTCTGTTGTGCTTTGCATTGTGAGAGTGTCAATCCAAGAATTGCATTCATTAAAGACACAGCTTCAGACTTCAAATGTGCACGAGTGTGCTTGCATTAAGCTAGAGAAGCCACATTTTTCTGGCACATTGCAGCTGTGACAGGTGTAAAATGTCAGGTCAGGTATTTGACAATTGCTGAAAGAGTAACAAATGGTTGTAACTGACCTGAGCCCTAGTTACAGGTGGCAGCCTTCTCATATATAGCTGGCATATATAACAAACAATTTGGCAGATGAACTGACAGCTGTCTCTAACCGATTTCAGCAGCTATATCTACACAGCTGAGCAAACATTAGTTTAGTGAGTTGGTTGAAAACTCCCTCTCCACAGAATAATACGAATAATAAGAATAAGAATAAGAATAATAGGAATAAAAAGAATAATGGATCGTTTGTAGGACAGGAAGCCTAGAGTTTCTAAAGGACAGGGTAAACTGGCGAGCAGCAGATTTTATTCAGGAGTTTATTTAGAATGATGTGCCATATAAAACGATGTTGCAATAGTCTGTTCTGGATGTGATGAAGACATGGATCAGAGTTTCGGCAGCAGAGAAGGAGAGTGATGGGTAGAGGCTAGCTTGTTTTTTAGGTGGAAAAAGGCAGTTCTGGTGATTTGATTGACGTGCTGCTCAAAGGGAAAGGTTGCTATCGAAAATGACACCGAGGTTGCGACTGTGTAGGGCGGGAGACAGAGTGACTTGAGTGACTTTTTAATGTTTCCAGCTGATTGGATTTAAAGCGAGAACCTTTAACAGATCATGTACTTCATGGCTGCATGATATACTAAAATACTGAGGCAAAAGCTGCATGTCCCAGACTAAAAGTTAACACCACCTCACTAGTTGATGACCCAAACATGGAAATAAATAGCATTTATAGAACCTATATAAGTAAGAGAAAGAATTTAGGCCTACAATCAGACTTCTATTCAAACACAACACTATTTAGCTGCTTAGCAGTTGGAGAAACAAGACAGATGCTATATTCGAACAGTCTAACATAACCCTATGTCAGATAATGAGTTTGGGTTGCTGGAGTGTACAGTAACTTCCCCAAATCGAATAGTGCAAGTAAGGGTCACTAATGTTAGCATACACTCTGATAGTAGCATCCAGCTCCTACACAGTGAGGAAATACTACACCGTGAATGTGCTAGTTATGAACGGGGCATTTTTATTGTAATTGGGCTTGTGAGTAACACTGACTTACTGTTGTACGTAAACAAACACACTGTTTAATCCGTTATTTAAACTGGAGTTCTTGTATTTTTGGTTATGCAGAGGGAATAAAAAAGGAAACCAGCATCCAAACTCTATATATATACTGTACGGAGTATCACTTTCACTACAGCCCCATTCACATTGCTTTACCATGCAGAGAAATTCAAAACTTTACAGACTTGCCATGTCTCGTTACATATGTTAAACTACAACA
>NW_023340246.1:8397836-8401588 GCF_004916995.1 Morone saxatilis
ATAAATAGCATTTATAGAACGCTACTATTTACAGTAAGAGAAAGAATTTAGGCTACAATCAGACGTTCTATACTTTCAAAAACAACATGATTTTAGCTGCTTTAGCAGTTGGGAGAACAAGGACAGATGCTCATATTCGAACAGGTCTACATAAACCCTATGGTCGATAATGGAGTTGGGTTGCGGCTGGAGGTGTACAGCTAACCTTCCCCAAATCGTAATGGTAGTGCCAAGTAAAGGTCACTAAGTTGAGCATACACTCCCTGATTAGTAGCATCCAGCTCCCTTACACAGTGGGAGGGAATACCTACCACCTGTGAATGTGCTTTTGAGTTATGAACGGGGCATTTTTTATTTTATTTTGGGCTTTGTTGAGTAACACTTGACGTTACTGTTGTTACGTAAACAAACACACTGTTTTTAATCCGTGTATTTAAACTGGGAGTGCTTGTATTTCTTGGTTTATGCAGAGAATAAAAAAGGAAAACCAGCATCCAAACCTATAACCTCCCCGGTTACTACTGGTACGGAGTTGATCACTTTGCACTACAGCCCCCATTCACACTTGCCGTTTCCATGCCAGAAGAGAATTCAACACTTTACAGACCTTTGCCATGTCTCGTTACATTATGTTAAACTCCAACAATTGCCTGTATTTCGATGCAGGGTATTTTGACATGGAAATAGTAGGGTAAACACAAGTGTTAACGTTAGTTCCATTTTCTGGAACAAACAGAAGGGCAGGATGCTGGGCTTTTGTGCATGTTGGCTCACTCGAAAGGCTCTGCTAAACTAAACGTGAATTAGTACCATCGATAACACCTGTTTTGACCTTACTATTTCATGTCAAAATGGCTGCTGTGAAGAAGGTCTTTTGGCGAACAGTAAACTTTGCAGCAGCTGTAGCATACGATCCTCAGTTGCCTGAGTCACAAACACGTATTGGCAGACAGCCGCTCCAGCTCCAGCACCTGATGTTGAGGTGGAAGAAATGACAGGCCAGTCCGCCCCGGTGAGAGAGAACAATGACAGATTGATCAACTCGAAGAGGGATGTAAATGAGCTGCTAGCGTGCCCCATGAGTATAAAGTGGCAGATTCAGTCCTGCTGTCAGCCCCCTCTCAACCTCTACCTCCTAACGCGATTAGAGGCTTTAATTAACCCCTCCCTAACAAAAGTCTCACAGACAACTAAATTGACGAACCTGCTCTTTATATAGTTTCTCTGTTCAGTATGTTTGAAGTCCTTCCATTTACCAAAGCTCTGTTTGTTTCTCTCCGTCTCACTCTCTGTCACTGTGTGTTGCGAGCGTTTTTCTTCACTCAGTCTAAAACATCTCATCTGTCATTCATGATGTCTGTTCCATGTTCCATGAGTCCACTCTGTGGTCTGATGTCATTTTGTTCCTGAAAAATGTGTCTCTGCTGCTGCATGAAGAAAAATGGGAACTGGAATGTTTTTCCTTATGTTTCTTTTATTTACTATATTTAAACATCGTGAAAGCATAATTCAAGAGGAATATAAGATCACAAGAAATGCAGTGAGTTATCTCATATCTCATATATCTCTTTATCATGGACTAGTCTAAATAAAAAAAACAGCTGTGCAGCTATAATTTATATGACTTAGAATAGAGCTCTTCTGTCCTTTAATCACCTGGCAACTGTGATTGATTCCTCTGTGTTTTTATGCCTTGACTGCTGTAATGCCCTGAACACCTGTCGTACCCAACAGAACATATCTGCCCACTAGTTTGTCGGTAATGCTGCTAAGCAACAGCAAATTAGCTTCCAGTGAAGCATAGGATTGATTTTAAAGTTATATTCACCACTCTCAGGGCTCATTTTGGGCAAGAGCTTGATTGTCTGTTCTTTCAACCTCTCATGAGGACAAATGCAGCTTGATAGTCATTGACAGCACCATGACGTAACCATGTTGCTTTTTACTTGTCGCAATTTGTGGAAGATGCGCCCTGAGAGGCCAAATGTGTCTTTTTTTATACAACACAATGAATTGTGTGCCAGAATATGTATGTGTTCTAGAAGGTGCTGTAATATTATGATATTACAATACATTTTAAATAACTAAAAATAAATAATTTAAATCTTGCCAAAAGAGAACATTGAATCGATGATTCTGCAAAATTCCAGATTATGTTCAATGTTTTTTTTCTTCTTCCATCTTTACTGTTGCAATATATGCACATTACAGAACCCCTAATTGGACATGGAGAGAAACATACATACATACATAAGTAGGAAAAAATTAATTGCTGGTAAAAAATATACTTTTGCATTCCCCTGAGAAATATTTTGTGTGGAAAAAAAGTAATTCAAAGCACTTGTGGGTCATTGCTTCACAGTGATGGAGAGATTGATTTTGACTTTGGCCATGGTTTTTAAACAACTGAAAGACAGCTGAAGAGGATACTTCCCACAAGATATTATCGATGGAAAATATATTCAAATTTGGCGGACCTAGTTGACTTCGGTCTGCGAATATATCTGGTTGGTTAGTTGACCCAGAAGTGGGTTTTTTTTTTACCACCAATTACTTTTTTTTTCTCCCCTATGTCTCCTAAGGGACTCTGTAGCACATGGCAAGTATATGGTTAAGACCTGATAGATAAAGGGCGTCCTGCTTTAGCCCTGGACTGGAACTGGACATAAATTGCGATGTGCAGATTCTTCCAGTATGGACATAAATCTATCAACTGTGGACAAATAAGAAAACTGAAGTATTTTAGCAGATGTGAAGGGTTTTTTCCTGTGAATGTGTGTGTGTATGCATGTGTGTCCCTTTATAAACTGAACATGAAGCCATGTGTCAGCAGTGTGTCAGCCAGCCATTTGTACCTGTTTTATCTGCTCCCACATGGCAGCCTGAAATAAGCGACATTTGGAAGCAACAGTGAACTGGACATGTGGGCTGTTCCACCATTCCACCGTCTAACAAGCAGACAAGTGGCTGTAATGGCTACCTGCCGTGATTTGTCCAAACTGGCACTCAGACATACACCTGCAGAGTGCCTCCACACCTACAGATCTCACGTCAGTAGGCACAGATGGACGTCAGAGACAGGAATGAAAGTACAAATGTGACCCAGAGCTCCAACCATCCGTGAAACCACTTGAGAAAGAGGTTTTCTCTGACGAGTCCGGCAGCAAAGCAGAACCTTAAGATAACCACTGGAACCAAATGTGCTGTATGATCTCATGCTTTGCATATCTAATCAGATAAATGTATAAAGTACATTCATTATCCCCAAGCTGCAGGAGGACTACAGAATATCCCCAGCGGTTATACTGAGGCTCTCTGAAGCTCATTGCTCCAGGCAAGGCTTATGAAGCTGATTGACCAAAAAATAGATGACCCATCATGCCAAATTTCATGCTTGTAGTATTTTCTTCCCCTATAACCTGATGATAAGAAGCCTACATGACTATCTGTTTCTGCACAGAAATATGAAGGTAATCTGGTAAACTGAAAGAATAGCAGGCCATTCATCACTTCAGCTGTGTCTGAATGCTGTCAGTCCACAACAAATTGAATCCTTAAAGGAAGATGACTGAGAGAGACAGTTGGACATGCTGCTTTTTGACAGATGTGGGGAGCCTCATGCTTAACAGCATCAGAGCAAGAATGAATGCAGCCAGATGAAAGAGTGCACGGTAATCTTTGAGGACATGAAAATGCACATGGATTTAAACAAGATGGATTTCTTCAACTTGAAAAGGAAAAACTTACATTGT
>NW_023340246.1:8401613-8413461 GCF_004916995.1 Morone saxatilis
GTTTCAAATTTTCACACATGATTGTGATCTGTGTTAACCACCTACACGGACCGCTGACTAACGACTATTATTTAAGCTACACGGGTAAGGGAAAGACACCGAATCTGCTGTCGGAGGAACTGGTCAAGACACAATCTGACCGTTTTGATTCCATGTATTATGTATATACTCCATGCCTTCAAGTTTGAGCACAATGATTTGACCCATGTTAATCATGTTAGAAACGTGTTAATACCCACATTTACTCTGTTAACGTTCTTTCGCGAGATCACGTATTTTTTTGTATACTTTTCCAGTCATTTACACAAAAATCACAAAGTCATTTAGACGGCGACGAGAACATGCGCAATACTGACCAGAGATATATTATATTTTATTAATATTATACAAATGAGAATAGAATAAAAAAAAGGAAATATAACACCATATGATATTATATATAATAAAAAAAAAAAAAAAAAAAATATATAATAAAAACAACACATATTAATGATAAATAGACGATTAACTAGCAATAATATTATTACACTCAGAAAAAAGACATTAATGGAATTTAATCTTTAAATATTGAATTAACCTGCCATAGAGTATCAGCCACAGTACACAATATAGACAGGATAAAAAAGTAGACAGAATACTTCTCAATTTGTTGGATTATTGCTCACAAGCGACGCTGCTGTGTGAATGAATCGGTGAGTTCATAAGCGGTAAACAACGCACTGGAAACACGTGAAGTCCTGTCATGCATTTTACAGTACGTCTTACCGCTTTAATTTTGACCCAAGGCTGACAATGCGTCTGATCAACCAATATGCATTTCGGTCCTTTTTATATTCACAGGGTATATAGTCCTGTGGTTGGCCGTATGGCTTTCCTGTGGTGCTAAATATTTTGAACCGATAATAACTGAGCTATATTTAGTAAGTAAGGAAAGACACAAAATCTGCTGTGGAGACTGTCAAGACAAAATCTGACGTTTTGATTCCATGTAATTATGTATATATTCCATGCCTTAAGTTTAACATTGATTTGACATGTTAATCATGTTAAGAAACATGTTAATATCAGATTTACACTTGATCAAGTTTTTGAGATACCGTAATTTTTGTAACATACTATATTCAGTCATTAGTCAAAATCAAAATGTCTTAGGACTGCGCAATGGAAATACTGGACCAAGAAAAAGCAGAATTTTTCTTTTTGAATTTATATTATAACAATCCAGAACATGTGTGTATAAAAAAGGTGTTTTCCTGAAAATATGATATTACTTCTTTAAGTGTACTATACTGTAAATGAAATTACAGTAGCCTACTACTAAATTCCACTCAGGACATTAATGGATTAATCTTAAAATATTATTACCTGCATGGAAGTTTGCCACAGTACAAATATAGACAGGAATAATAAGACAAATATTCTCATTGTTGGATTATTGTCCACAAGGACGCTGCTGTGAATGACTGGTGAGTCATAAGCGGTAAACAAGCACTGGAAACACGTGAAGGTCACTGTCATCCTTTTACAGTACGTCTTCCTTTAATTTTGACCAAGCTGACAGCGTTCTGATCAAACCATATGCATTCTGTCTTTTTATATTACAGGGTATTATGCATGTGGTCTGCCTATGGCTTCCTGTGTGCTAATATTTTGAACCGCTAATAATGAAGGTAGGCAGCGCTGATAAATATATACCTGACTGTGATGACCCTTCCCCCCTCTGGTTGGTCTGTGTCTTTTTCCCTTTTGTTCTTCGGTTGATCAGTTAGTTATCTCTCTCTCCTTCCAGCCAGCAGGTCTTGGGTTTGTTGCTATCTTTGGTTTGATAAATCCTTTACCTTTTTCCATACACAACACTTCACCCATATCCACACACACACTCTCACACTACTGACAGCACTGATGTACATATGTCTATGTATACTTTGTTTAGTATGAACATTGGTTAATTAAATTTATTTTGCCTTAAACCCTTTAATTATCTGTGTGGTCTCCCTTGTTTTGCACGAACTGTGAGCAGGTTCATGACACTGACAATAACGCAAGCATCTTGAAGAGGGCTGATGTGAGCTTAAGTGAGTCCTTTTCAGTTGAACAACACATGTTTTGGCTCTTGTCTATGTGGGTAGTGAAAATCTAATGTTGATAGTTACTAAATAAAGAGACTGCATGCAGTGCAGATATACAGAGAGTGTACAGACTATAACATTAAAGCAAATA
The DNA here is from genome assembly GCF_004916995.1 of Morone saxatilis. Taxonomy (NCBI): domain Eukaryota; kingdom Metazoa; phylum Chordata; class Actinopteri; family Moronidae; genus Morone; species Morone saxatilis. Next base: position 8,403,834 of record NW_023340246.1, read on the forward strand.
TTCACACAAGTGGGATGAAGTGTGGGTTGACTGGAGCATTAATATTCAAACATTGCCAACAAGTCATACTGGAGCTAAAACTGGAGCTTGAAATTAATGATTGATGATATTTCCAAGTTTAATACGTTTTTGTGTTTTCCAAGTTTTCCAAACCTGTGACACAATTAAGAGTGATATTACCATGCTGTGCTGCAGCAATCAATTTAATCATCACACAATCGAGATGAAAATATATCCAATTTGTGACCGTTTTAGCTAAATGTAATTGAATAAACAGGAGTGGTATGAACATAAATCAACAAAAGCCTTCAGTCTGTATACAGAATATGTTGAAACACAGTGTCGTCATAATGATGTTTCAGTTTCCTAGCAACAGAACATATTCAACAGTCCTCTTCTGTCTTTGTTTTTTTCTTAATGGTAGCCACACTACAGCCCTTACATGGCACTTCAGACAAGGGAGGGAAATCATCATGTGTGCTACGTGTTCTCTACTAAAAATACACCTAATATGACTACCACTGTAACTTGCCTGACAGTCTATCGTAACATTTGAGAGTAACTTGCTGCACAAATAGAAAATCAACATCACTGGATAGAACAGAAAACAGCTTTGTAAGTGGAGCTTAGGATGGGCTGTATGACCTGCTGGTCCCAGCATCCTCCTATGTGGGCTTTGTCTTTACAAGTTAATATTTCCATTTCCAAGCAAACCAAGGTCTTGTGAGAGTGAAGGACCTTTAAGGCAGGAAACTGACAGTGTTGTAAAGCAGTAAAGCACAGTGCACATTTTGACAGCAGTTTTCCTGTGAATGTAAAAATATTACACTGATATTAAGTATTGTGAAAGCATGAAACCAATTGTATCATTATTGTTAGCTAGCTAGTATTACCCCACCTATGTTTCACAACCTCCAGTAATAGATTTCACACTATTATCCTGTTATTACTGAGAAATTATTGCACTGACATAACCTGATTGTTATGAGCAGACTAGCCTTTTCTTACCTTGTTACCATGTTATGACTGAAATGTCATATTTCCAGACATTTTTTTTACCAAGATATTACAAGTTAATTAATACTGTAATTACATGGTATTAACACAGTATTAACCTATGTTTCCAAGATATTACCCCATTAGTACATTGTAATTACCAAGCAGGAATGTAAAGTGATACTGAAATCTTTTTTTTGTCTCAAAACTTTACAATAGTTTATAAATATTTACAGATGTGAATAAATTTGTGTGAGTCCGCCAAGTGACCACCACCCCTCTCTCTCGCTCTCTCAGGGGAATCCAACAAATTGCTCCACTTCCTGATTTCCATGGCAACCTCCATTTCCATCACAGTGTGATTTTGGATAGGAGACTCAGTTTCACCCTGTCTGCCATCTGTCTCTCCAATATGGAGGTTTGTTTTGGTTTTTTTACAACAACAAAAAAGCAGCCCTTTAGATGGAAGTAGAGAAGGAAGGGGTTGGTAGAGCACCAAACAGATTCCTTCCACTTGTTTATGTAAATTATTCATGCTCTTGATGCATTATGCATCTAGTATGAGACAAAACGCACACACGCAAATCAAGCAGCACTGTTTCATGTTTTGTCTCCATGTAAGCAAGTAGTAATTTGGCATAGCCATAGTCATACTGAGTTCTGTCTAGCACCCATTCACAAGCTATTCTGGGCACAGAGCTCAGCTGAGGCTTGCATCTGAATACAAAGATAAAGATGTGATTTTGCCCTGTGCATGGTTTGGCAAAATTATAGATGTGTTTCTTATGCAACATTGAAGGTTAATACAAAAACTTTAGATGCAGTTTGAAGCTCATACTGTGGCATGTAAACTCATAATGAGTGAACAGTTGGAAAATGTACCCCATCATAAGGTAGACAGAAATCAAAAGTTTAAGAAACAGCCAGACCTCCCATCTTTTTCTCTGCCAACCATGCAGAGATGACACATACTGCAACTATAAATACTAAACAATGATGTTAGTACATTCCAACATTGATTTATTATTATTTCTATTTCCTTTGTGGAGACTACACCTTGATCAGTACACCTTGTCCTTCACATACGCCTTGTCCCTGCTGGAGAGAAATGAAACAGAGACATGTGGTTTGTTGTTAGAGGCAGTAAAGCAACAGAGGCCAATCTGGTCTCTCCTAGCATGTGCCTTAAAGCAATAACCTCATACAGAGGCCATCCTATGCAATTCAAGTGAGTAACCCAGTCTCAGTACCCGCACTTACTGGCTCACAGAGGTTAATGCACATTTAAGATAAAGTACCTCTGCGAGGGCACAGGTCTGTCCCACTATACAAAATGCAAGTGGTCTGTTTGTATGTAAGTCGACAAACCTGCAGAATTTTCTTAAGAAAATAATCCACAAGTCACATCTACATGACATTAGAAATGGGCCTGACAGATGGGACTTCAACATCAAAGAAAACAAAAATATGCCAGGATGTGGCAGCAGCAAATTTACATGCAATTATAAAAATGTCATTTGTTAATTCAGCACTGTGATGGTTGTTTAACTACGAAGCCATGATAATGATTTCCAATTATATTGTCATCTGATCTAATCCAACAACATTACCATTTCTCTTATGGAGAGAAAAACAAACTGTTCAATTGATTGAATGTAATATAAAAGATGATCCTCACTCACTGCCTCTTGCACTTACACTGAGCTCACACGTGGCATCAGCTAAAGGCGGTGGACAATAAGCATTGTAAGGACTTCTTACAGCCTCTAGAAGCTAATACAAAGGTGAGTGATGCGAGTCATTTTCATTGTTACTAACTGAAGTTTACTTCGATCTAACAGTGTTGGTTCAAATAGAAATCATATAGCCTAGTATATTTTTCATATAGGCCTACTTTATGCAGTCATGTTGGAGAACCAATCAAAAACATTGTGAACAACTTGAAATACTGTTGCCAGATAAATAAGACTAACAAAAGATTTGAAGACTGGTTTTATGGGTTCACATCTCTGATTCATAATTAAAGTAGCAATACCAAAATAACTCTCTGGAAAACACCACGTTTTTGTTAGATATACCTTTTGAAAGTAAGTTCAAAAACAAAAGTTGTCAATTAATGTATTTCATCATAGTCTTCATTGACAAATGAACACCACTCTGTATTCCAGTTAGCAGTGTGAGGGCTCTCTGTTACTGTTCTGACAGAAAAACCTACAGTTCAAAGACGACACAAGCTTTCCAACATGAGTTATTACCTCTGTTCAGGAAAAAAAGTGAGGACAGCTCCCGGTCCCCAATTCATCAGAGTGTCCAAATACAATTGCACAGCCAGCCCCAGATCAAGCACACCATTTATTAACTCGAATCTCTTGGTGTCAAGCACAACACCTCATTCATCCTACCACTGTGCTGATCCCATGGGCCTTTTACTCTAAGACAAGTGGATAGATCCTCCCGTTCAGGACCTGTGGGTGTCTGGCACATATAAATTGCAGCTGTTTTGGTTTGGATGTATTTTTTCACCTGTGTGAGACCTCTCACCTCCTTTGCTTCCTTAGGGAGGGAGGAGTGATCTTCCCGCTATCCCTTCACCTCCAGAGGGGCTAAGATTACTGAAGGGAGAAGGTGTGGTAGACTGCAAACAAAGACCAAGTCACACAAGTTGTGTTAAAGTCAAATGTAATCCAACACTCCATTTATGTATAAGACATTTAGATATTTGCTTTAAATATTTGTGTATTCTTAGAAGATGGTTTGTTCTTCATGTGTCTGTAGTTAAGTAAAAAACATTTTTATTTTTTCATTTCATTTCATTGATTAGTCCAATTTTCAAAAAGAATTAAGGTACACCCATCTCAAGCTAATGTCACCATATAGATTTATCTTCCTTTTCCTTCATTTAATTTTTTCCTCGATTGCTTGTCACCTTGATGCTGATGATTATCTTGCCAACAGAAAAGGATTTTACATAAAATTGGAGAAATCATGCTGTCAGAAGTCTCTGTAGGAGCACTTTATGTGAATGCACAGAAATTATACACTGAGGTAATGTAGGAAAATTGACAGGAGGCTTTAAAGAGGAACAGCGGGCAATGCATTTGTAAGCATAGAACACCTAAAGACATAAATGCCCATTATCCAACTCCATTAGCCGCAGAAGCAGCTTTTTTCTTGGCAACTTATTGAAGCATCAATGCTGTAAACCCATGTAAGACAGCATCTTTCATTACAGTCATTATTCTAAAGTTGTTTGTCACATCTCAGTACAATCAGAAACGGTTTAGCAGCAGTCGGAGCATACTGTGTATATGAAGGATGCAGCTTTTTCAATCAAAATAGATTTTAAATATCAAATTAGCCCATCTTCATTTCTGTGGCGGAATTCAGTTTGGATGTATTCGATGCCCTTAACTATGCATCACCACAGCGATTATTAATTGAACTTATGAAGTTCAATTTTATTTAAATGCATTATAGATATAGACTGATTATTTTCTTTAGCTAATGTATGCTCAGATGAGTGCAGAGATTTTAAGAAAATCTGATATGACATTGGGTTTTTGAGAAAAAATATTTTCTATAGAAAACAACTGGCTTTATTTCACATAAAATAAAGAAAAAAAAAACAACAACATACATGGCTATTAATTAATTTCCCATTTCTCACTGGACCACCCTTATGGTTGACTTTACTGAGTTCACACCTTCATCTCTGTGAGCCCCCAACACACTCCACCAGCAATCATTTATACCAAGACCCCAATCAATTGTTGTAGCACACAAACAGATGCTCCAAACTTTTGTTTACAGCCATATACAAGTCTTACACCAACTGTCTTCTCCTTCCTTTCTTTCTCTGTCTAGTTTTCTTTCTGTTACTCAGGACCAAAATGTGACAGATATAAATGGAAATGTCAGCAGTGGAGCAGCTACCCAATCCTCAGTGCGGGATAATAGTTGATCTGCTGGGGATTTCCAAAGGGGCCTTGTCTCTAACCCCCACATCCTCAATTACCAACCCACCAACAGGCCCCCAGATGGTCTCCACACTGCAAGGATGAGCTAAGGAAAAAGGGTTCAGAAACAATATATATATATATATATATATTTCACAGTGCACACATTCTACCATCCTCAAGAGCTAGAACATAACCAGCCATGTTATGTTGAACTCACCTGTTCAGACACAAATGAGCAGAAATGCACACACCATAGATGCAGTTGGCAGTGGTCCTATGGGAACATACTGTAGTTGTGCTGGTTTTGTGTGCTATCCAGTCCTAATCCACACACGTATGTATGCCCACATACAGTTTTTCATAAAGCTCTAAGATCGTACCAAGCTCTCACAGATTTGAATAGGAAATAGAGGTGTTGAACACCAGTAGCGTAGGTGTAATGTCGGCGTGATGTCTTTTAATTAGGTATAAAGTTAATGCAGCACTCACATAATGTTGATTTTGCATTTAAATGAACTCCTGCTTTATTTTTCCGAGTCAGTGATTTTAGCTAGCTATTTTAGATATCCCTGGGTACATTTTTATCAAACTTGTGTTTTCCTGAATGGGATTAATTATAACTGCAGAACAGATCAATTCTTTCAAGGTGTCATTTTAAAATATTAATAATAATATGAATCATAATAAGGACAAACCTTACACATACACACATGCTCAACTAGAACCCTGCATGTTACAAGCTGTTTTTCAATGTTACACCTCTACACTTCCAACAGACTGTGTTTTTCTTCTGTAAAGGGACTGTGACTATCACTTATCTTCAGAGAGCAGTGTATCCGCTGCTGCAGCTTCACAGATGCCTCTACTATGACAGTACGGTTTGTTGTTGCTGTTGCCAACGTGTAACACTGATGAAACATTTTGGCAAATATGCTTCCCTGTGATTGGATTAAAGAAGCTCCCTGCCAACATCTGTCTCTCTGATGAAAGTCTGAAGTCTGTTTTGGATGGATACTGCAGGCAGGTTAGAAAAAGGTGTCTCTACACTGGAATATCTTGCTCAGTATTAATGAAGACTGCAGACAGAAGACGAGTGCATATGGCAGTGGTGTTCGTGTATTTTTTCCATTTGTGTGAACATGGACACCTCGTGTCACAGAGGATGTTCGAACCGTCTAATGAAGAGGAATTGTTCCTGTCGACTTGCATTAGCCCACACGCTGTAAAATGCAAGCTGTGAAATCCATCATATTGCAGGAGGTAATTATGCATAGATAATTGCATCGTGTATAGAGCATTCCTACAAAAGCAAATAAGTGCTTTTTTTGATACTATGCAAATATCTTGTTCTACAAGCTAGACATAACAGAATACAAGCCTCTGGAGCCCAGGAATCACAAATCAGGTTTTGTAAGCGGAAAAGCTAATAAGCATAAAGTATGTTTGGTTTCGCATCTATAGTCTCTGTCATATGTTACTAGGAAACCACACATACTGCAATGTGAAAGCACACAACCAAATTCAGTAGGCAGCATGTGTAAAGTACCACCCGTCTGCTGCTATTCAAACAAGACGTTCAAGTGGCTCTGAGGCTTTAAGGCATAGTGGTGCTTTGAGCTAAATGCTAAAGTGATCATGCTGACATGCTCAGAGTGACAATGCTAAGCAGGTATATCCATGACACCATCTTAGTTTAGCGTGTTAAGTATACTAACACCTGCTAATTAACATGTAACACAAAGCACAGCTGTGGCTGATGCAAATATTTGGTCAAGTACTGGACCAGCTGACTGACATTCCTTAGAGCTATGCTACTAGCGAGACTAAAATATAATTATTTATTGGTAAGGAATCCAAAAACTCTCAAATACATACATGAGAGGGTCCCTGGTATATTCTCTACCTTGTAAGGGGTCCTTGGCTGAAAACAATTTGAGAATATCTGTCCAAGGTTTTTGTTAATGTGAGCAGCAACAGAGAAATAACTTGAATAAATTGAAAATAAGAGATGTTTTCTAAAGCTAAGCATCTAAACATCCAAAATAAGGTTATACTGACAGACATGTTAATATTTTATCATTATTCTCATAAAAATGGAAATTAATGCACTGAGGATTGGACACATACTGTTGACAGCATAGGCTTCAGTCAAAGTCTAACCTAGGCTCCCTCTCTCAGCAAATATAAAAAATGCATCAGAGACATCAGAAGGACAGTGACTTCAGGGGGCGTGGCCTCACACTGACTGGAGTGATTGACAGACTGACCACAGCAGCGTACCAGAAACAGCAAGCTGCTGAGCAGCTGCTGTCACTCACAGTCTCTCTGTGTCTGCGCTGGAAACACAGAGAGTCCGCTGGAGTTTACAGTCACTCGAAGCACAACGTCAGTTGTTTGAAAAGTTTCTGTCGTACCTGTGCAGTGGTTTCACAGACTCCCACTCAAAGCGGAGGCTGGGGAAGGTGGGCCACCCTCCTCTGATTAGAGGGTGTTTTTTTATATAAATGTTGTGACATAGAGTCGCCCCAAAGGGTGATTTAAAACGGTAGAGAAGGGGTGTTGAGCCATTTTTAACCCACAAAATGCAGATTTGCAGATTTTGTATGTAGTAATAATGTTAATTTTATGTTTTAGGATGTAGTACCTCTTTAAATGCCATCTCTGGTCAAGGTACTTCATATTCTCCTGATTGGGCCCTGCTGTGTCTTCTCTTTTGTCTCTAGAGAAGAAATGTCCAATTTGTGTTTCTGAGGTGAAAATGAAGTCTGGTGCACCTTGGGTAATGGCAGGGCCCCTTACCTTTCTGGGTTTGACATCAGGAACAGATATTACAACTATAATAGAATTTTATACTATGGCAGAAGCATTTACCATTCTGACAACTGAAAACTTAACATTTTGTGCTTCCTCAGAATAGATATTATGTCTGGCTGCTTTGCATAAAGTTACAGTAGTTTAACTGGTCCACATGTATCGTCATGCTTTTCACTGGACTACTTAATAAAAGAGTATAATCACATGTACTTATTCTCATTCCCTGCCTTGGCCTAGGTTAAACCAAACCACTCATCATCCAAGTAACACAAATATACTGTAGTGGTTAAATGATCAGTTTTCCTACATGCTGTTGAAGGTAACATTGAGACAGTCTTTGCTGACTGTTATTTGGTTTGGGGTGAGGCAAATCAATACACAAACATAAATCAATAAATTAATAATTTTTTTTGTTGGTTGTTATTCGGAAAGATCAAGTGCTATACAAGTCTATGGATCTGTATATCATATCATATCATCTCATAATAATCATTATCATAAAATAAATACAGTGTATAATCAAAGCTGTCAGGGATCCAGTCTGTAATCTCCTGCATGTCGGGTATCTTTGACAAATACGTATCACAACCACAATTTATTCCAGTGTGTGACATTTAGGAGTAATATATTGTCAAAAATGGAATATGATATTCATAGATATGTTTTGTTTTCATTAATCACCTGAATATAGGAATGGTTGTGTTTTTGTTACCTTAGAATGACGTTTTCATCTACAGATGTCGTGGGTTGCCTTAATGGAGTCCGCTAGGTTGAACCACAATTTTTCTATAGTAGTCCAAAATGGACAAACTAAACACTGGCTCTAGATACTGCCTTTTCATATTATTTGTGAGTTTCATGAACCGTAGTTCCTTCCATACACTTCACAGCCTGTCCTCCTTCCCAGGTCGCAGTGGTTTCCAGGGTTGCCATGGTTACCATAGGTGCATGTGTGTGCAGGTGCATGTGTGTGCGTATAGATTACAAAATTTATCATTTGATATCTGCTCACTCTAATTATGCTGAGACACTCATGCCAAGGTCGTTGCTGCCCCTACTCGCTCCACCACCAAAACCTCCTTATGTGCTGTATTTCTGCTAGGTCTATTGTTATAACTATGATTCATATTCCTTTCTATCTTTGTTAAGGAGGGTATTAGCTCTCTCAGCAGAATCCTTGTTGCTGCTCAGATTCTTTGAGAGTTCCCACCAAAGTATTTTATGTCAAATCTAACTGTATAACTATGTTTAAAATACTCAATTCCTTGACATAAGTGTCCCTGACTGAATTGAAAATAGACCCTGCCAGTTTTGTTGCATTTAATTGAAAAACTGACCCAGCTCTGCCTGCTGGATTTACAATGCATCTCTGCGGATCTACAGCACAGTCTTCTGCATCCACAGCAACTGCTGGTGAAGTTTCAGCTCAGTTCATTGGCTTAGTTCACCCTCTGACTCCTCCACTCTCACTGGACGACACCCCCATAACCCCGAAACCTCCTCATACCTCACTCACCCTCTCTCAAGCTCATTACAGTCCTCGTGATGCGTGCACCACATGCCTTACCACAAGTCTGAGTAATTAAAATCTCCTCGTGGAGTCAGCCAGGGGCGAAGCAGAGAACAGCCGAAGCACGAAGTTGGGACAAGGTTTGGATGAGTAAACTCTAAGGAGACTCGCTGCCTCCTCCATCCCTCCTACGCTGAAAGGGTGAAGGAACGGGGTGGAATTCAACAGCTGATGCTTGTGTTGGATGAGACATCTGCAAGCGAAAAGTAAGGACAGACCAAGAAAGTAAATGAGAGCATGAGGGTTGGTTTAACTTCTAGATCAGCAGCAGTAGGAGATATTATGACTT
>NW_023340246.1:8413561-8424871 GCF_004916995.1 Morone saxatilis
TTAAAGTTGTGTCGTGTGTGTGTCTGTGTGTGTGTGTGTGTGTGTGTGTGTGTGTGTGAAGAAACCAAAGTCTCACAATAACAATAAACATGCCAACTCTATCATTCTCCTTTACACTTAGAGCACACACACACACACAACATATCAGCAATTCAATCAACCACTATTCAAGCAGAAAGCAATTTGAGTTGTCAGACGTAAAAGATGAAATCCTGATCTTTAGTATTGCTGCCATATTTTAAGTACAATGAAAGTGCAGGTCAGCCAGCTATTGATCTGAAACGTTCCATCACTTTAATGCTTCTAACTGTACAGAACTTTACATTAAATCAATCTTAATAAGCCAAAAACAACTTATATAGGTATAAAAAACCGAACCACGTGTTAAAAAAGGAATAGGAATACGAAATTAAAGTGTTTTCGCATATTTCTATTGTCCTAAATAAGGTCTGCATTGACTAAATACACATAATGTAGCCTCTTTTGTCTTTTTTCTTCATTATGTTGTTTGGCAGGAAATTACAGGTCAACATAAAATGAAAATAGAAATTTCAAGCATTTTGTTTACTGGCACACGAGTTTAATGTGATTGTGTTAAATTCTCTTGAGATTGTTATTGTGGACTTTCTGAGCCAAGCTGGACCACATTTTCCAGTTTCATTGTCATTTAAATAGAGCCGTTAGATTGAGTATATCATTCCCAGTCTGTAACACTGATGGATAGTTTGTTTTAACATTTCTCTTATCTTCTGCTCATCTTTGATCATACCTGATCATCTCTGCTGTGTCTCCATCTCTACGCTGTAAGTTTTTTATTCTCCAAGGAGACATATTTTCTTTTAATCAGTACTTGAAGGTCAGACAACTGTCATTGCCTTGAGAATATTTATAGTCAAAGGTAGCAGTGAAGACATGTTAATATAATATTCAGTTGCTGACAAGAAAAGTTTATTTTACAGACTCACAATAGTTGCCTAGACAAACAAATCCATACACTCCATCACAGAAGTTTCTTTCCTCAGTTTTTTCCCAAATATCTGTATTCATCTCCCTCAGCCCACTATCGACAGCATAACTTTGAAGCTCATAAGGTCTCAATCATACTCTAGGTTAGAGACACTGCAATTTGGTGAAACAGAAGCAAAATGAGAAGACAAAAAGAAGAGCGACAGACAGAGAAGAGTGGATTCAATACAAAGAAAAGGTAGAAAGAATACTTAATGTGCATTCTTCAGGACATCATAGTCCAGGTGTCTGTATAATTTTCTGGCTGTCTAAGCCTCCTCCCCTTCGTAGCATATTGCTGAAAGCGTTCAAATGCCACTGAGCTGTGAAGTGCTCCATAATTCCATTTCAGAGGTGATTGGAACCTCCATTCTTGAAGTGCCATATCTGCAAGGCTTCTACCTGCAGACACTTAAATGACAAAGGACATTTTCCACTCACTGGTTTGTAACACAGTCCAACCCCCTTTTTCCTTTCCAAGAGAGCTCCTAGGAAAAGTGCGTCTGATGTGATGCTTTTTGATGTACTCTTAAATGTTCTCCTTGGGGGAAACAATAGACAGGATTTATGCTGTCACATGTTGAATCAACCAGCGCATTGCTTTTAACTTTTCAGAAAACGACAGAAAAAGGATTTTAAAAACCCCGCCCCCCAAAACTTGACAGCATACCTCAGCAAGTGCCAAGTTGAAACATTTTCTCTCCTGTTGAAGAGTCTTTGAGGAGAAGCTGATCAATTTAGGGAGTTTTTCCAACCAGAGACTGAACAAATACCTTCGGTATTACAGTAAAATAGGTCTTTCTTGTGATGTATGCCAACATTATCTTTTGCGGAGTATTGATGGATCCAGCTTTTGTCCATTTAAGTGGCAAGGCTGAGACTTCATTTTCTAACTTTACATCCTAGCACCCATTCAAAAGGAAGGTGTTAGACTTTATCAGAGTTCACTCTGTGCTTGCATAGGCTTTCTTTTTTGCTACGAGGAACAGTCGAGACTATAAATTGTAGTGCAGTAAAGGTGTGACTGCAAGGAGACTGAGAGAGAGAGGGAGGGGGGTTTAAAAGAACAAAGAGCAAGGAACAGGGAGGAGAAAAAAAAAACAAGACAACGAGACAGAAGGAACATTGAATTCTTACCGGAGCATATTATGAGTGAAATGGAGGGGTGGCTGTAAATTACAGGTAATTTGTGTCATGAGTTGGAGGATTTAAATCACTGGAATCAATGTCAAGGAGGAGAGGAGAGATATTGCACCTAGTCAACATTACAGAGGTGGTTTTAATAGATGGGTGGGGATGGGGAGTTAAAAGAGCGAGAGCATGGGAGGAGGTCAGAGAAAGAGACGGATGATTTTTCACTCTTCTCTCTCTGTCTGTTGGCAGGTGTATGCACGCATCATTAAAGAGTTGAAAAATGTGCGTAGAGGAGGCTGTAATGACTCACTAATGACCTTGACCGGCAACTTTAGCAAAGGGGGCTCTTGTCTGCTGCTACCTGGGAAGCAAGAGGAGTGTCAACATGATTAACTGCAATACTGCCAAGGACATGAGTGAGTAAAGAACAGAATTATCCAGAACCTATTAAAGCACTCCATGTTCATCCATAACGACTTCTTTTTTCTGTTTTTTGTTTCTTCTTGTCAGCCTCAAAACAAGGACAAATCCTTTGTTTGCTGTGTTATATGCTTCATCCATCCTCAAGGTTTCCTGTTGTCTGGTTTGAAAAAATAAAATCTCAGTCTTCCTGGTCTTTTTCAGACAGATATTTCCCAAAACAGATGGTTTGTGAATGCAAAAGTTGTCAAGAAGGTTCTGAGAAAGAAAAAATGACATTTACCACAGCCAGCATCAGCGTCCATTCTGCCATTCTGTGCTGGCTGCTGGTGTTTGCGCAGAGTCCTGACTTCACCCGTCATTTACAACTGTTGCAATGAATTAAGATTTTTTCAACAGTTCCCCGGCATTTGTGTAACTGGAGATAATGAGAAGGCCCTCTGCTGGCACAGGGCCCAGAGGCTTCACCAATAGACCAGCATACTGAAGCCAATAACAGTGTGTGTGTGTTTGTGTGTGTGTGTGTGTGTGGTACTTGAGTGAAATTCTTGCAGAATGCAAATGTAAGATTATAAACACAGCAGATTAGCATACAAGCATAAATCAGTTGATCTGATAGCACTGCAGAGGCTCTTTCGGAATTAAAAAATAAAAAATTATCTTCCTCATTTGCATGTTAAATAATTGAGAGTGTGTATCAATTTTTAATTATAAAATCAAATTTGGATGCTCTCGGTAATCCTCATTGCTGTTTCCAACTTTGCTTTTTAAGATTTCAACGGAAAGGCTTGTCGCATTTACATGATCTGTCCTTGTGAAGTCGAGATCCTCAACAGCCATCAGCAAACAACTGCCGCACACCGTTTTATCTATCTCACCTGTCAGAGAGGAAGAATGTGAGGTTAAAAAGAAAGCTCGGAAATGAATTACAGCACAAATGGAGAGAGTCATCTATTGCTGCTGACAGAATACTCACAGACTGGAGATAAGGAAATCCCATTTGTAGGAAACGGCCACTCAGCACTTTTTCAGCATAACCCGTTAACGGAGTGGGTCAGCCTGTGGGTCAACGGAGAGATAATGCCGCTTTGATGGTAGTGGGCAAAAATATGTGTAACAGGATATTGTCACTGTGTGAACATGGTTATCTATGTAACATGGAAAATGGACCTGGGCTGGTGGCACACTGGCCAACGATAGTGATGTCAGATTTAAAATTGTATTATACTCAGTTACTGCAGAAATAAGAGCGATAAAAGAGGATTAAAATACGGTTCTAGTGAATAGTTCCAGTTTTTTGCTATAGGTGCAACAGTTCATGTGCAGCTTGATGATCACAGGCAGTATCCAACTTTGCTGTCCCAGTGGAAAGGTTTGGATGATGGGTTATTTCCAGGCTAAAGGGGAAAGAAAGAATATATGATGTTGTTGTTTCAAAGCCCTGCTAAAATGCATTCAGTCTTGGTGAATTACTCTCCCCACAATATTTCTGTAAGGAACAATGTGGAATTATGTGCATAAATGCAATAAAGTCATTATTGTGTAGTTTTGAAGAAACAAAGTTAATATCAGCTAAAAGGTCTGGAAGTCTCTTCCTCGCCTTTACTTCCTTTTACTTGTTTGGGCACTCTGAAGATTACTTTGGCAGTTTAACTCTCCATTTATCTCCCCTCTGTCTGTTTCTCTTTTAATTACAGGCCCTGCTTTGTAGGAATCAAACAGAAACAATTAAAAAAGGAGTGTTCAAACCACTCGATCCATCTAATGAATGGTGTTGGAATACAAACTAGCTAAGAAACTTTTTACAAAGTTTAAAAGGAGAAATTAATTGGGTTGGAGTAAGGGAGATTATATTTCCAAAAGAGGATGTTGTTGGTAAGGATGCATTTTGCATCTTAGATTGAAGAGGGATGTTTAAGCTAGGGTTATTATTCAATACTCTCATATAAGCTGACATGTGATGTATTCAAAGCCAGAGACTGAGACTTTGATGCCGCTTTAATCAGCCTCAGCAGCAATGGGCCGGTTTGCCTGCAATCACATGAACTTCATTGAGGGAGACAGATGATGAGTGAAGGGAGGACTCCTGTCAGACATGGAGCTTAAATGAGGGAGAAACCCTGACACCTCAGATGCATGTCAACACAGAAGAGTCATATCAGGTGGTTGTAAAAGGTGGCATATTACAGAGAGGTTTTAGCCTGAGGAGCCTGCACAGACGTCTGAGTTTGATAAATTGATATACTGACTCACAAGTCTGAACTTGTGGTGGTTGTGATGTTGTTCGAAGGTGCAACGCGAATCAATTACATCTGTAGCACTGGCTGTAATCTCAATTGAATTCAACTGGACATAAAGCCTATACCATTATTAATACCATTATTATTATATTTTTTAAGTCAGAACTGAGGGTAAAAATTGAGTAATGCACAAACTAGAAAATGTGGTTAGTGTAGCTGTGTGTGTGTGTGTGTGTGTGTATGTGTGTGTTTATTTGTGGAAGAAATTATGTTTACTATAGGTAGCTCAGGTAGATAATATAGGGTTGTTTAAAGATCCGTTTTTCTAAGGCACATTTAGCAAATAGTTGTAGACACATTGCTACAACAAAAAGTTGAATTATGCTTTACAGCTCTACTCGCCAGTCACCATGGTTACACATGTACACGAAGCAGCATGAATGGTGCTGGCAGCATGGAAAGCAGAAAGGAACTGAATAAGAGTGAATGCTGGAGTCAGACATAAAATGGGTATGAAAGAGAGCGATGTTGAATATGATAGTGTGCTGTAAGAGGAGCTTACTAGAGGCAGATGTCATTTATCGGAAGAGTGTCTACTTAGGCCTTTTTCACAAGCGGCACCTGCAACATTGTACTGGGGTTCAATAATACAGGTAAGGTAGTGGTTTTGGTATTGATACAAATATAGCTCTTCTGTATGAAAAATGTGTTAACCAGTTCCAGACTTCCTCACATTCCAGATAGCCACTGGTGCATGTGAGGAGTAACAAATCAAATCAAATCAAATCAAATTAAAACAACACATAACCATTTCCCTGACTTATGGTGCAATGGGAGTTGTTGTTGTTAGTCATGCCCCATGCAACAAGCTTTTTTTTTATTACACAGATGAAAGCACTGGTCGAAAACAGTAATGGAAATAAAACAACCTTATCGCCAGACGAGAGGGTTGGTATTAGTTTTTTTGGTTATTGCAAAACCTTACTTAACCTGACACTTACTATCAACTCCAGCTGCCTTCATATTCAGTGTAAACTGTTTTACAATTCTTGCTTTACAACATCTGCACATTACAGTATATTTGAGGTTGGGGAAAGGTGGTGGTTGTAGCAAATTGTGTTTAGGGTGTGGTGAGTGTTAAAGGGAAAGACTGTGGTTAGTAAAAAAGTGAATAATAATCTGTCAGTCTTCTGAATGTTGTGCTACACACCCATCTAACCAAACCTCCACACCCTGTCACGTCACTATATAACGGCCAGGCTACTTTCTGCGCTGGCATTCAATGTTGGGATTTGACGTAAATTGTGAGGCGTGTACAATATGAACATAATTACCCAGGGATGACTAGGCCGCAACATAGGGAGGAGCCGGGGATCGAACCCACAACCTTCAGATTGGGGACGACCCGCTCGAGCCACAGCCGCCAAAGGAATTGTCTCAGCACCCAAACCAAAGTCTCTCATTATTTATAAAATATACAAGAACATAACATTTGGGAAATCTGCTGCCTCTCTTATTTTGTACTCTGTCCAATTATTGCCAAAGGTCTATAGATGTGTGTTGCCTTGCTTATGTCAGTATGTTTTATAGGATACTGCTTGCAAAAACTGTTTGCTGACAGTATGCTCTTGTAAAATCATCCTGGTGAAATGTGATTGTATTCTGTGTAAAATTCTTGAACCTATGTGCATGTAGGCTGTTTTTATGTTACACTGTATATTACACAGTCTATACCTCCACCAAAGCACCATCAATAAAATTGACACCAGAGACATCTCCATAACAGGAATATCTTCAAAGGAAGCAGAGCTGATTTTTTCTTTCTTTTTATGCTATGACTTTTATTAACAAACAACCTTGACTCTTTTGCAATGCCAAAGATGTGGGTCATCTTGGTAGCTGAGATCAGGGTAACCTTTTGCATCCTGCGTATGAGAATGTGGCTGCTTTTGTCCCTAGAGAAAGAGCCCTGCGCCAGCAAATTTCTGGAATAACTTTTGTGGAATATTGACTCTAGCCTCTGTTTTCAAGATGATGCTGATATGGAAACTTCACATTGCAAGAGGTTAGGGAGAATGGAGACAGTCAAAGGGCAAAGCACATTAACCTTCTGTATAAGAACACCAAGGCATCCCCACAACCACACACAAATGCGCATACAATTGAGACCTGGTAAATAAGACAGCATAAGCAAACAGCAACAAATATTCATGATAAAAAAAACAAAAAAAACATTATCTCTGCTACTGCAGTAAGTACTCCTGTGGTTTATACACATAGTAAGGTCATGGTTTCCTCTGGTTTACTGGTGTGTTTTATCCACTTCTCTTTGCGTGCACACCATGATCCAGCCAGTCATGTAAAGAGTGACAAATGTGACTTTTCTTCAGTCCAAATTATCTCCACAGCAAGCTGTCCTCGGTAGTTGAGGGCTCTGCTCCAGCCTGATCATATTACACAGTAAGTACTACCGCTCAGGAGCCTCGGAGGCTTCTGGGGAAGAAGATGGTTTGGTCCCTATAGCCAGGGATCCAAACGGAGGTTGAGGATTAGCTGGGTGCAGGGGGCCAGGATGCAGGGGGCCATAGGGGAGCTATGGGGTGGGTGGGAGGATGTGAAAGCATGCTTATCAGAAAGCAGGGGCTCTGGTGTCAAGGTCCCATCATCACCAGCAGCAGAGCATGAATGAATATGAGGCAACGTTCATGAATATTCTATTGAGTGTTATCTTTCTCTTTCAACTTTCTTTTTCACTCTTTTTTTTCCTTTTTCCAGCACTCTCTGATTTTCTCTCTGCTACTCTAATCTTCCACTTGCTCTTCCTCGTTTTATCTTCCTCTGTCTCTGTCTTTCTGTCTTGCTGTGGTGTGTCTAAGGACATCGAGTCCTTTACCATGAGGGGCAACAAGCACTCCCAAATCATATTTAAATCTAGCATGTCCCGAAGACTTCTCACACAAATCTTCAAAAAGACAAGGACTTTACCACAGAGCTCCCACAGTGAAACAGTAGTTAAATCTTTTTTAAATCTTTCTTTCTTTCTTTTTTTTCTTCCTTTCCATCTCTCTTTCTTCATATCCACCATTCCAGAGATGTTGGCTATCCTCTCAGTAAATCTTGGCATCCATCCTCGTGTGAGATAACCACAAGGATGGAAACCAATTATGCTTTTTTCACAGTAGTCACAGTAATTATGCAGTTTTTTTTCTCTTTGCTCTTTGTTTTCCACTGCTTGAAGCAATGTCCCTACACCTTTATCTCTCGCCTCTCTCTCTCTTCTACCATCTTGGTAAGATAAGCACACAGCCCATGACAAATGCTAAAAACAGAAGAAGAAGTTACTTTATATAAAGCAATTGTATAAACAAGCTTAGTTCAGCCAGGTTTATGTTATTATTCTGAAATTCTTCTCCCTGCCATCCCAGATAAACAATCACAAAACATGTTGTTCAGTTTCTGGCCTTATGTCAGCTTTGCTTTTCCTCTTTGGTTGTCATTGCCTGGCCAAGTCGAAAAAAGGTGGTAGCGTTTGAGTCATAAGGCTTCTGTGTCCAATTCCAGTTGGCACGAGGGTCCAACCAACACTGCCATGGTCTGTGGGCCGTAAAATGAGCAGAAGGGCACGGCTTTGAATGTCTCTTCTACGGGACCCCTGGGCATGGGTACAACAATCAGTTGCTTGAAATGGAAGTGCAGTAGTAGGCGAAAAGGGCAACAGCTCTCTGGCAGACACGCGGAAGAAGGCAGTGGCCCCACTGGACCGCTCTCTGCCTGATCGGTTCTGGAGTTGGCAGGGTCCACACAAAGGTCATTGTTTAGGAAGAAAGGAGGAAGAAAATGGGCGTGTGTGGTTGCTCTTGCTCAGTGATCTGATACAGTTAATCTTTTAAAAAAAAAAGAAGAGATTGCTTTTTTAAACAAATGGGCACATAAATAGCAAACCTTACCACAACAGTCACCACTTTTATTTACAGTATTTAAGCAAGCAAAATTGTTTCTTTAAGAACTTGTCTGGTTTTGTTTCCCATCCAAACATTACAGTATCGTATTACTGCACATAATAAAAATTATGTGACAACCTTTTGTGTAGGGCTTGTTGTAAAACCCATGCTACACAATTCCCAAACCTAGAGGCAATGTGTTTTTCCAACTCTTCTTTTTTTCATTTTGAAATTGCTAGATTTACTCTATCTAACCTCTGTTACCTTTAGCTAACCCTTTTGAAAATATGACATTAGACCAGCTGTTTATAACACTTTCTCTCCCAACAAATATAAATAGATTTTTCATGTCACTTAAAAATGTCTTGAGACTGTGCAATGTCAGATATATCTAAATCCCCCAAAAATCATCAGGCCGTGCGCACTGTTGCCGCACTAGGGAACAAGTATGAACCAGATGAGGAACAAGTGTAAGGCTTGATGAGTGGATGAGTGTTTTGCCTCCTTCAGTCTTGAGCAGCAGAGTGGGGCCATGAACCCTCCTGCCAGGCACAGAAAAGCTGAACACCACATATCCCATCAGGAGGTTCTGTCTATGAAATAAATCCTCACAATCTCTGCATCCCTACCTCGGTCTCCTCCTTTTTTTTCTTTACTGTCATCTTACATACACATCTCGCAAACAATAATCAACCAACCGGCTTTTTTTTTGTATTGGCTGCGCACAAGGAAGAGAGCAAACATGCCCTGGCCAAACCCAAATCAAAATCTAAGATAGGCACAGGAAGGGAGAGATATATTTGTGTGTTTGCAGTGTGGGGAGTGTTATGAGTGAAAATATAATCATGAAGCAGCTGGGGGTAGAAATAGGTGATCTCCAGTGACAGATAGGAGCAGATGGGGAATCGTGGTATCGGGGAGAGAGAAAAGCAAACAGTGATGAAAGAGCAAATCTGCAGTAATAGTTTCAGCAGCTGAACTGATTAAAATGGAAAGTGATTCAGACCAGTCTTTGCTTTGCAAACAGCCACTGCTGAGTGAACTTTATTATAGACAGTGTTTGAGTGACAAAGAAACAAAGAAAACTAAACTTAACCTTTTATATGGTGGATGGCAAACTATGAATATTAAAATAAAGTGTGTGTGTGTGTGTGTGTGTGTGTGTGTGTGTGTGTGTGTACTGCATATACAAGAATAGTGGCTCTCTGCTACTGTATTTATCTAAAGTGCGTAATTGCTCATAGATGACAGTGCTACCATGATGATGTTTATCATTTCCACCTACGTTTAACATATTAAATGTCAGATTTGCTGTAATTGAACACTAAACACAAAGTATAGCCGAGGGTGATGGGAATGTCATTAACAAAGTCTTAAACTTGGGTGCTCCCCACGTACTAAGGCTGAGTCCTTAAAGCAGCAGCCAGGTTTGATCTCTAACATTGCTGCCTTTTGCTGCTTGTCATCGCACCACTCTCTCACCCATTTTCATTATGTCCCTAATTATGGTTATCTATCTGATAGTTTTTGAGTCATTTCAATAAAAAACACAAAATCAGCATCATGGGACATTAGGATATATCATTTGGAAACCATTGGCCTTGGCGTATGTGGCTAAAAAGCTATAAAATATGAAATAAAGAAAATACATATCTGAATGAGCAAAAAGCAGATCAACCACCATGTTTAAGAGAGTCATCTAATTTATTACTTTCTTTCATAAATATGCACTGCAATTATTTAAATGACTGCAAATTTAAATGACTTGTCAGTGTTGCTCTTAAGAGTGCAATATAGCGACAGTAAATTCTCACACTTCAGATACCCTGCAATCATCCAACACAAATGTGAAACACCTTCTGGAGGTGTGAATTGACCAATCCTTGTCTCCGCCTGTCTAGAAGCCCCAGAGAGCTTTTTCTGATGAGCTGATTTTTCTTCCTCAGTAGCCATGCAGAAAAGTTCGATACACTCAGCAGTTTCCAAAATGGTTTGTATCCACCGCAGGGTGGACTGAAATTGAAAGGGAGCACACAATGGCCTGAAAGCAAAGGGTCAACCGGGGTGAAACCAAAGCTTCATGACAGCTGTGACTGCAAGGACACACACACCATGTGTGTATGTATGTGTGTCTCTGCGTGTCTAAGAGAGAGAGAGAGTGAGAAAATGAATCCACTATCTAGCCCACTAATTCGCTCCATGAAACTCTATTCAGCAGGGGCCCCTGGGAGCATTTATGTCATTCCCCTGTAATTAACACTTTACCAGGTGATGAGCTACTGCAGCTCTAATGGTAATTTAGCCTTAATGTATGCACAGAGTTATACACATTATTCTATTTTGATCGTAACGACTCGAAAATGCAATTATAAAGTAACTGATGATTGCGTTTCCATTCAGAAACAATCAGATGCAGCAAGCGCTTTCATTTCTTTCAATCAGATGCAGGTGCAGTTGTTTCATAGTCACGATGTTTTTCCTCAGGTTTATGAATTATATATAATGTCACTGTATTCTGTAAGAATCCACTTTGCCGATTTCCTTTTAGTTGCTTCTATATTAGCAAAGTG
>NW_023340246.1:8424891-8437577 GCF_004916995.1 Morone saxatilis
AATTAGTTGTCAGCAGTTGACAAATACTATTTTAGGCAAATAACCACAGAGGAACCGAAAGTCTTAAGACATATATTTGATATTTGATATATTTTAACAAGCCAGTTTGATTTCAAAGCAGCCAAAGTAGGTCATGTAGTACAAGACTTTTGCTGTTGACCAAAGTGGCTGAAATTGAGATTTATCTTTAGTAATTTTGAGCCCCGTCTTATTAAAGTGGCTGAAAAAAACAAATCTGTTTTATTCCACTAATTTGTTTTTGGCAGTATTATCCAGTGTGATAAGATGTAGCAAAAACTTAATTACTCGAAACAGCTTCCAATAATTTTGCTTTTCGAAAAGGTCATTACTTGATAAATTGAACGCTCTTTTCTTTCATATGTGAGCTGAAAATGGCTATAAAAACTGAAACGAACCCTCGCTGTGCAGTTTTGTAACCCTTTTTTTGTAACTTAAGAATACCAATTTTACACTGTCTTGTCTTCATAACTACAACCAAAAGCTCATTCCTTTCAAAGTCTTCTCAAGCAATAGAGAGACTATTTTATTCTGAATGCGAGATCAGCACCATCATCTTCAAAGTTGTGCTTAGTCATGGAGAGAGCAGAGAGAAATGAGAGAACTTTTATTCTTCATCTGTGTAGCACTTTCACAACTTTCTTTGTTTTCTCTTTTTCTCTCTTTGTTTGTTTCTGTTTGTTTTACTTTTTGCTTCACTCAGTCCACCTGCCTTCCGAATAAAATATTAATGAAGCTCATATGATTCAAATGCAGTCAGTTAGAAAAGGTGTGATTCACTGTAATATGCTTATGTTGTTTAATGCTGACTTGCACAAATAACCCATAGCCTTTTTAATGGGTAATGAAAGGACAGGCTGTCTAATTATAATGTAAATAAGACTATCTTAGTTATGTGCATACTGCGTTGGCATATCATATATAACGTTTGAGGCTAAGTCAGAGTTCAGCACCATGGACAGCAACACTTAAAGACAAATGTTAACAGTTACAGCACAATAGAAAACAACATAAAACTACCCAAAATTAAATTTAAAAATGCATCTCAACCAGAGAGGAGGGGGTGGCCCTGTCTGTGCCCTTAAAAGTGAATCTTGTGGAATTGAAATTGAATTTAGAGACTGAAATTGAATTGAGAAAACTGAAAGTGAAAGTACATAAAAGTTGAATTTTTAGTGAGGCTCAAATACAGTTTTCAGTTGCAAGTGAATTCAGATTCATGAAATTAATATTCAGTTTCCTTGGCCAGGTTAAGATAGTCTGTTCACCCCACGTGTTCAGCTCACTCCTACGTGTAATCTGAGTGGCGCTTAGAACACATCCTGTTGCTGATTTTGCGAAGTTTATAAAATTAATGGGAACAAAGTTTCAGGCCAGACTGCATCATAAACAGTAATGCCAATATCTGCTGATGACGAAAGTGAGAACAGAAACAGAGGAACCAAACTCCAAACAGAAGACATTCAGATACAAAAGTACTGAATGATAAATAAATAAAATGGTGCTGTTTCTCTATCCGGGACCTATTTTTGATACACACATTTTGATTGTAATAATAATCTACATCTGTACAGCACCATGCCATAGAGGAAAACACTGAACAAGACATTCATTTCTGTGCCACTCCAAAGTGAGTACTGGCTTCCTAATCAGATGCGTGAACCACTTCAGCTGGCTCCTTTTCATGCTGGCTGAGCAAGGTAGATCGGACATCCCTCTCCCGTTTTCCAGCTCCTGGGGGATCCCGAGGTGTTCCCAGGTCAGATGAGATACATAATCCCTCCAGTGAGTTCTGGGTCTACCCTGGGTTTCCTCCCAGTTGGACATGCTTCCTAATCAGATGCCCGAACCACCTCAACTGGCTCCTCTCGATGTTAAGAGGCAAAGGCTGCACAAATCCGCCTGTGTCATGTTCCATTCTACCCCCACTTATGAACAAGATCCTGAGATACACTCCTTCCCTTGGGGCAGCAACTCACTCCCAACCAATCCACCATTTTCCAGCAGAGGACTATGGCCACAGCCTTGGAGGTGCTGACTCTCATCTAATAAAAAAAAAACGCTAAAGCCCTTTTATCATACATTGTGCACAAATTCTACACTTTTTCATTTCATCTGCAGCATTCAAAATGACAAAGGTCATAACACAAAGGCTAAAAGGGAACACACTGTATGAACGCTGAAGCCCTGTTCATAATGAAACTCAGTTGAGAGCCACCAAGGTCAAGACTAACACTCCAGGTCGGCCCTTTCCACTCCACAGTCACCAACCAATGTAAGTGTGTGTGTGTGTGTGTGTGTGTGTGTGTGTGTGTGTGCGTGTGTCTGTATGCCTTCAGGTCAACCCATTGGGCCAACCTTAAGGCATAGACACAAATACCCCACACACTATCTTACACAAACACATACACATGCATGTAGATGGTCCTAGTAAGGTTGGGCGATGGAATGTGTGATAACACTGCTGGCTG
Organism: Morone saxatilis; assembly: GCF_004916995.1. Taxonomy (NCBI): domain Eukaryota; kingdom Metazoa; phylum Chordata; class Actinopteri; family Moronidae; genus Morone; species Morone saxatilis. Next base: position 8,427,381 of record NW_023340246.1, read on the forward strand.
CTCTTCTGCCAGGACAGGTCAGAGATGTTTCACTGGTTCAGTTAATGACCTGCCATTCTTCCCTACCTGATGCAGTTTCTCTATATCCTCGCTCTCGAGGGTGTGTTGTGTAGCTTAACAATGAACTACTTCAATATGTTTTGAGAGCGAAAGGGAGAGTTTGTCCATGCATCAATCTATGCGTGACATTTGTGTGAAATACAGAGACAGTAAAACAGATGTCAGACAACAACAGGCGAGTCAATTGATTTGTACAGATTGCCTTCGCTATTACACAAGTCTTTTCACCTGTAGCTGTAATTAGTGAAAAAAAAAAAACAATGGCGGAGAGAATGAAAGCTGGGAGGGAGGAAAACAGTCAGACAGGATGGGAAATAATCATAATGTGTAGAAAGAGACTTTTTTTTGTTTAACAAATGTTATTGTCGCCACAGGCAAACTGAAGTCTATTCCCAAGGTGCTTTCTTTTATTGTTTGTGTTTATGGGGCTGTGTGTATGCATGCAGTTAGCATATGTCACCATGTAGATCTTGCTGTGTTTTACAACTGTGCTTTTTATTCTTTGCTCTTTTAAATGCTAACCTTAACCATTTTTCTCGTATCATTTTATTAACCTTTCAGTATGAGTGTGCGTCTGTAACCATATGCTATGTCAACATGAATATAGTGGGTGGATGAAATAGCTTGCATACCTATAAAAAAATTTAACTTACTGCTATAGCCATGCAATACATAAGCTTTTGGTTATGACAGTGTCTGCAGTTTGTGGTGATGCCTGCTTGTTCGAATACATTATATTGTGAGGCGTTAACCACAGAATAGCAGCACCTAATAATAACATAAAAATATATTATCATAAAACACTGTATAGTTGTATCAGCACCTCTCTGATACACTATCAGAATAAGATGTATAAGCTTCTTAATACAATTAATTTAATCACTATTTAACAGGATGTCATTATATCTATTCATACTGTTGGTGTCAATTCCCCTGTCCTGTTTCATTAAGTTTTGTTTTAAAATGTCTCCACCAATGCTCATTTCATGATATTTGTTATAGGCTGTGGGCTGACAGGGGTCATTTAAATCAGCGTTAATCAATTATTTCGGCTGTCTGGGGGCAGCACAACAAGGCCCAATTACAATATTGACATATTATTATCTTATAAAGTTAATAGTTGCTCATTTACACATCCCGCAGGCATAGCATTAGCATTATTAACATAGCAGGCACAGCATTAATATAAAACAACATTGGCATTCATCCCAATGAATTTAAGTACAATCTCTTCTTTTAGCTTTGTTTGGTCTCACCCAGCTACATCGAAAATTTGTCTGGCTTTTAAGCTAAATTCTCTGCTGTGTTCACCAGCTAATCACTAACTTTGTCTATCTTCCCTTTGGTGCTGAGCAGGCAGCATACAGCAGGTTCCTCAGAACTGCTGTGGTTGGAAACAGGGAAAGATGCCAAAGCCTATAGGTTTAGGTTTGTGTCTATGACCGACCCCTTTCACATTAACCCTGTCTTTCCTTTGCTTCAATGTTGATTAGTGCAGCTTTAAGCGTTTAGGAAGCACTATGAAAAAGTTGTTAAACATATTTGTTTATGTGTACAGATCATGTGTTGTGTGAATATGGAGGTGGCAGCATCATGTGCACCCCCTGAAAGTGTAAGAATAAAAATAGTAAAGAGAGAACAAATGATAAAGCCAGATGGTTAGCATATGTGTGATAATACTACTTTAAAGTTAAACACACAAAACTTACAGTGAATCTCACAATAGTACATGTAGGCCACACACTGTACATGCTGTTTTTTGTTTTGTTTTGAATAAATAGCCTATCTGTTGCTGGCTCCTGATTCAGTCACCACCTAACCAGTTCTAATCAGCTGTAACAAAAAAATGTCATCATGACACAACACATAGTCAAAATATGAAATTAGAGACATCACAAACAAATAGAGCTAATCAAACAATCACTTTTCACAAATGTCAAGCATATGAAAGTATTAATTGAGATAGATGATGATTGTCGCAGATAATGATAGAAGGTGGATGAATGAAACATGAATTGCATGCAAATGTACAGAAACACGGTTTCCATCTGTTTGATTATCAAGGCTGCACACACACAAGAAGTGTGTACAAATATAAGGTTAGTCAAATTTCTATTAATCCTTTTACACCCACAGATGACTTTTTTTTTTAATGAAAGTTGCATTGCTATTAGCATTATCTCCTATTTGTTTTCATAATCCACATCTGCTTCCGTGGGAACATTGTCTTGTATACCTGTATATAAAATTATATTTATGAGCAACATATGCAAACACTGGTATGATTTGAAATACCTTGATTGACTAAGTTAAATTATTAGTGTATGCATACAGAGTGTCATTTTGACCCTAACAGGGAATCCAAATAGCCTTATTTCCCCTTATAAGCATTAGACTACACCATTAAAGTCCACACAAGTGGCAAATTGCCTGTCCGCTTCTTATCATCAATGCCACTGGTTTTGCTGCACCTCAGGCCTCGCTGTGTTTCTCAGAGTTAATTGATTTGGAAATCGTTTTCAGTCGACACCGAGCCGAGTAAACAGGCACAGGAGAGGGCAGGGAGGTAGGGATGGAGGTAGGGATCTGGTTGGATGATTACATGTTGTTTTAGATAATAAACAAACTTAATTTGATGTTTTTTCTCTTAATTCTGCCCGAGGACAACCAAGGCTCTGCCTGCTGATCTAGTGTACATACAGTAATCTTTTAATCGGCTCGTAGGGAGGCTCGCCACTGACAGCAACTTCAATCGAGAAATAGAAAAGAGAGAAAAGACTCCATCAGCATTGTGTGTTTTCTCAATATAAAGCAGATCGGACAAAATACAGCAGACGGAAAACAAATCTGTTTAAATTTGAAGAAACGGTTTTTGCAGACAGATTGCAATTCATTATCCAGGATTGTTGTAGCCTTGAGCAATTTTTCATTAAATTAGTTTTTCCATATAAATTACTGTCTATCAACAACTCATTATACCAAATATTTTCTCATATGAAATTGCTCCCTGTACTTTTGTATCAAGAAGTGGATGGTTTTTGCATATTTAAAGTGATTTGACTGCTTCCTCTGAGACATCTGTTTAGAGGAAGAAATGTTTGACTTCCCTTTCTTTTGACTTTTTTGTTTTTATGTGTTTAGTTCTCTGTGAGGACATAAAAAAACAATTTTCCCATCTATCTGTCATCAGAGAGGCAGTTAAATGAAATGAATCATGCATGGAAAGGACATGAAAGCTTAAAGGTAATCCAATTTCTATTAAATGTGATATTCTTAAATTCCCCTGCAGACCTTCCAGGAAAAGCCATGATTAGAGACTGTGAATTCATGTAATTTTATTCCTGTATTTCATATTATAAGACCTATTAATAAATGTGGGTCTTGGAGATTAGTCGTTCCCCCACTATTGAGTGCTGGAGCCTGGTTGTGGTAGGTACTAATGAAAAATAAGTATTCAACATTTAACAGCTACCACTCAGTCATCATATTTTGATTACATTTAAAGGCAAAAATAGCCAATTGACCGTAATCTAGACTGCGCTAAGAACGATAGGGCACCGATGTTTGAGTTCTTCATTTAAAGTCAAAATCGATCACCAACACTATCTCTCTTGTATATAAGCTTATATCTCACATTACATTCACAACACAGAATCTTGTGCTACTTGAGATTCAGCTCTTTGCTCAACCAGTGAATGTCACGCAGCTTATCGTCGTCCTGATCATCATGTGCGTCAAAAGGACACCTTTTGGGATTATATATCAATGTATCACTCTTTATATTTGGAAAGCAAGGAGAAGGACTAACAAAATGAGACACTAAAAGAGGGGGATTCCTCAAAGAGTTTGCACAGGCAGTCGAATACATACACATACACATACAGATCAGTACCGAGCCACTACAGTGACATCTTTGACTTATATCCTTCTCAGAGAATGAGGCTTTAGGTTTAGACTGCTGACAGCTATACAGTGAAAGTGACCTATTAGCATTCAAATACAGCCAACAGTGCTGGCATGGCTGTAGACTCATTATAGTGTTGTTTTAAACATTGAATCTCCGTCGAGTGTCATACTTGGTATTTTCAATCCATGTACCTATGATCCTGAGAAGATTCATTATCTAGCTGTCTGTTTTCAAGTAATTTATAATTATCTATTATATACTTAAGTCCTTAAGTGTAGAAACTGCTTGTTAGCAATTCACAAGCACTTACTTTGAAATTATGGTTGATGTATCGGGTTTCAAAAAACTGTTAGAAGCCTGTTCTGTCTTTTTTTGCCTGCCTCTCAATCAGCAACAGTGTTTTTCCATGCAGAGGGTTAATTTCTTTTTATTCAGCCTAGCATGAGTAGGTGTTAGTTTGATGGCTGCTCTGTGCTCACATGAGGATGATTCATCAATGACCAAACACGCGACCCTCAGATTTACAGAAGAAGAAAGGTGCAAGACAGCATACTGACCAGGGTAAACTCACAAACGCCCCTGGGGGATGTGTGTAAATGCAAAATCTCACTTTGAGTGGAGGGTAAACAGCATTTACATACGAGTGATAAGTAAATCATTTTAGCACATTTGTGTCTGCAGTGCTGCTTTAAGTAAATCCAACCTCCCACACTGAGTCGGAAACCACCTTTTCCTGGCTTGTTGCCATTCCCCTGCCCTCTTACTCAGACTCCAAATTCTCTGTAGCCTTTGCACTGAGACAAATAGCTTCTGCAAATTACCTGAGAACACTCTGCCCATGATTGCCTGTTTACACTGTGTGTGCCCAAACTCCTGAGGCAGTTGTAATAGATGCATGGTGTGCTGATCCTCACAGCAAGGACCAAGGAAATATATATTTTTGTCGTCTACGAAGAAGCAATAATGTGTTTATTTGTTTTTCAATTATAGATAATGAGAGTCGAATTGAGACTACTTTTTTCTCAGACTGTTATTGAATGTACTTTCAAATAATAATGTGCTATGAAAGTTAAATGTTTCTTTAAGCTTTGTGTGTGAAAGACATGAGAGAAACAAACAGATACACACACACAAGCATTAAAGCTATAAAATAATTACTGAGACTGCTTAAGAGTACAATCATCTCAAGACACCTTTGGAAGACTTTCTTCAATCCAAAATTCATTCATTCATTTTCTCAGTTTAAAATCCTTAAGGTATATTAACAATCTGTCAACCTTGACTTGTTGTTTGATGAAATCTGTAGGATAATGTTGCACCATTCACTTCCTACATGGAGAGCATAATAAACCAGGTAATATTCTTCCAGTCTGGAGGTACACAAGCCAACTCTGAGTCACGTCTCCTCCCTCAAACCTACAATAGCACCATCATGTCATGTGGCGATAGCTGTAAAATATAGAAATAAACGTTCCTTTTTTTTATTTTCCAGTCAAAATTGAGTTTTCCATATATTAATGGTCGCTGAGTGTTACTTTAGGCAGATACATTTTCAAATTATTATTCAGTATTTCAGTACTGCCCTCAGACCCATTTACATAATTCTAAACATAAGTAAAGGCTGTTTTTCCTTCACTGAGTTTTATATTATTATTGATGCTATGACCTCGCAGATTCAGGCTTATTATATGATGTATATTATATCCTATATGTATACAAGTAGGCTACATATGCATATATTTAGAGGATCTAAGGCCGCAATCAGGCTCACTGGATGGTAAGAGAGCTATTAAATATTCTGGGGTCAGTCTGAGATATGCTTTAAATGTAAATAATACAATTTAAAATCAGTCCAAAAATTAAAAACCAATGCAATGACACTAGGATAGGTGTGGTGTCTATGTTATACCTTTTAAAAACCTGCCAACTCCACTGAACCAGTTGGAGGTAGGTGGAGATGCTTTTCAGTACAGGAAAAGAGTACAAAGAGTTGCAGTGTGGAAAAGATAAAAGCATGTTTGACCTTCTCTGTGTAAGTGAAATACAGGAAAGATTGTATTTTTAAGATGGGTCTTAGCTGCAGAAAACAGGCTCAAACATCTTTCTTCATCTGCTCATAAAATATAGGGCTCAACACCTATGTTTCAAAAAAAGGGTGTAACATAAGCACCTATAGAGACCACATGAGGTTGGACCAGTAAGTTGTTTTTGTTGTTGAACTGTAGATAGGTTTGGTACAGGCACTGCCACTCTTTAATTTCAGTTAGACAATTAAATAGTGGGATTAGGCTATTCAGGTGATATGGGATGATGGGTATGTATGGGTGTTGTCTGTATTGACAAAATTATGTTTGTGTATCATGGGACCCAGTGGGAGACAGAAAAGGACAGGAGCCAGAAGGGAACCGAGTGGCACTCCTCAGAAGAAGGATGTGAGCAGTGGAGGATGAGGAACTGAGACTAGACAGACAAGATTTTAACCATTTGAAAGCAAAAACACCAACCCAATCCCTAAGATGGTTTAAAAGAATCTTATGTTCTACTATAGTGGTTCCTAACCTTTTTCCTAAAGGGACCTCTTTTCCATCATTGAGTAAACTGAAGACCCTGACTATGTTACATATCTTATGGACTTTTTATACAATTTCAAAAGTCTACATTATTTTTTCTTTTATTTTGATTAATCATCCTTCATACTTCATAGGCTTCTTTTTTGAAGGTTGGGCACCAGGCTGTATCAGAAGTGGCAGTAATATATAAAGAACAACTTGGCGTTCTGCTTTTGTATTGCTAGACCAGACATCATCACTTTGACACAATGACATCACTCTGTAATCTGATACTGGCTCCTCAGAATAACATCACTTCCCAGTCCTCTGCACTCCACCATAAAGGCCCGCATTACAGCAGCTCGTGAAGCTTAATACTTTGCCATGGCAACAGCAGATGTACAGCCATGCCTATTGGTGATCTGTGCCTCCTAAAATGGCAGTGTCATTGATACAACAGTGATTCAATTTCTTTAGATGTAATGGGGTAAGGGAAAAGCAAGTGTGTAAGGCTTTGGTTATTTGTTTGTTTGTTTATTTAGATCCTCATTTTTCGTTTTATTCATAATGTTGAGCCATGATCAACCACACCGACGGTGTGTTTGTGAGTGTGTTTCTTTCTATAATATTTAAGAAATGGACACACGTTTATATTTCTATGAATCAGAACTCTATTCCTATTGCTGATATACTTCAGCCAAAGAAAGCCTGTTAATCTCAACTCAAGTGAACTCTATATTTCACATTAAGTATTCCAGTGGACTGTCCTGTGTAGGTACTGTAAACACACTCTGCTGTTGAGTTGCACACTACTAACTTGAAGGATGGGTGGGCTCCAGCGATCATTTTGAATTCATGAATTCAGAGAGACTGCACACACAAAAACACACAAATGCACAGAGCCAAACATTGAAAACATCTTCCCTTTCCATATGGTATCCACACAGAAAAGAATTAAGATTTAGCAAACAAACATACACCTACGTGCAAACCAAGCATCTAATAGCACACACACACTCACATGCATGCATGCAGAAAACTGTTTTGAAAAGTAATGTTATTGAATTACTACATACACACAGATGCAAACTCCTACATACAGTCTTCAGAGAGTCTAAATGAATCCTTTCTGACATTTACAGGAATGGTTTTTTTGTGTATTGTTGTTGTTGCTGATCAATAGCAGGAATTGTATTTGGCTGTAGCCCCTCACTCTCTCTGTCAGCCTGATCAATATCATGATATATACTCATAACATAGAGTAAAAATCTGTATTAAAGACATGGAGGTAGAGATATACATGCAGGATACACCATCACTTCATGGTCATTAAAGACAAAACACTCCCCTGTAACCCAGGGGAGTCATACTGGGTGACATTTTAATCACAGTGTAGCCCACATTATGCCTGTCTTCCCCCTATGATGTTTTCATCTCTCTCCCCCTCTTTTTCTTATTTTGAAATATGTTATAAAGCACTGTTTTGCATGTATTTCTTTGTATTTCAATTCAGTGAGTGTGTTTTTTTGGATTTGTGTCTGTTTGGCCCGTAACACAGCAACAGCATCCTGTGAAGTGATTGGTTTCCCTCTGTGGACATGATGCACACTCGGACAGATAGTGTTGTGCTACTAGTGAAAAACCAGCAGCATCCACTAAGGCTGACCTGTTACACCTGCATCATCTCAGTGTGTGTGTGGTAGAGAGAGATGGAGAACATGCAGTTCTTTTTAATGGATAGATCAGTCCAAAAACACAGCCTGCCGAGTAACTAAAATATACTGAGGTGTCTAGCACATTTTTTTCTGCAGCAGTAAAATAATAAAAATATGGAGCCCTGAGGTTTTTACAGAATGTCATGTTGTTTCACAAGTACCTCCCCACTGGATGGACTGGATTAAAGATATTTTTCACTTCGGCAAATTATTTCAAAATACACTATGTGATGTGTCTGTAGGCAAAATACATGAGCTGGGCGAATGAGTAGTGTGTGTAACTTATTGTAAACCAAATGCTGTAACCCATAACTCTCTGCTCTGCTCTTGCTGTTATGTTCTTCTAATAAATCTTTTGACTGCTGTGATGCCTGATCGCAGGTTCTGTGCTGGTGGATTGATTACTTGCTGCAGAAATATTCTGTATACGGTTTTTGTGGATTTCATTCTGCAAGAAAAAGGCATCATAATGGCAGTGTGCATGGGTTTGCTGAAAGATCTAATCCAAATATCTCCTTATGTGCAACTGTCAAATATTTGTTGAAAAATACTATAGGACTGAAGTTATTGTGTTGTGGTAAAGTGTCCTTTTTTCTGTGTCATTCATTTATTTTTGTCTCTTTGATATTGTCTTGTGGTAAACATTTTTAAAGAATCTCACTTGCTGCTTAGCCATTCAGTTTCACTGTTGGGTCTGTCGACCTGTTGGTCGGTCAATCAGTGCATTTGGTACACACATCCATGGTGCCCAGAGGATGAATCCCAACGAATTGGAAGATCAACGTTTTAACTTATCCTGTGAGATATCTCCACATCTACTTGATCAATTGGCACAATGTTTTGTACAGAGTCATGTTTCCCATACGATGCATCCTAATGATTTTAGTTGGCAACTTTTCCTCCTGCACCACCAGGAGGTTGATATCTATGGCTTTAAATAAAAGGTCATGACATCTATTGAATGCCATGAAATTTGATACAGACATGATGATTGCCTCAGGCCACTTGGTGATCTCCTGACTTTTCAACTAGCGCCATCAGCTGGTCAAAATTACAATTTGTTCACTACTTTGTTTATGACTACACACCTGCAAAACTAATCACCATCACACTCTGTTGTACTGTGTTTACTGTTAATTATAAAAAAATAACTAATACACTAAACTAAGATGGTGAACATGGTAAACATTACTATAACTGCTTAGCATCAGCCTATTAGCATTGTCATTGTGAGAATGTTTAGCATTTAGCTAAAAACTTCGCTGTCCCTTAGTACAGCCTCACAGAGCTGATAGCATGGTTGTAGACTTAGTCTTGTTATGTTCAGATTAAACATGGAAAATCCATGCAGTCACATGCTTAGGCTTACAAGACAGACAGACAGAATATGGATTTAATAGTAGTTCAACTTTCGAAATCAAGCTCAAATCATATGCTCTCACAGAATCCAGAATCTGTGCTGCACCGGAGGCTGCTTGGGATGCCCAAGAGTTTGACTGGCAGCTTTCACACTAGCGCAAATGAATCAAACCAAGGGGGTGAAAACATCTAACTGCCTCAGCTGCCTTTATTGTTCTTTTACTGGAACCTTTGTGCCTTTTTCAAAGCACTTTTTCACTTCTATCTTCTGCTTATTCTGGTTTTGTCTGATTAATTCAATATGCAATTGCCCCCACTGGTGCAACATAAAAAGGTTCAGCAAGTTTGTATACATTTGTATACAGCAGCACAGTTGGCTGTGTTTCTTCTTTGCAAACTTTTTGGTCAGAGCACTGTCTCAAGGTATTTTGGCTTATCTTGTGTTGCTAGTGTCATAGTTTATAGTCAGGTTCAGATTTGTAAGCCCCCTGCTTACTGTGGTTTCCCTGGCTCAGCTGGATGATGCCTGTTCTGGCCAGCAGCATGGTACAAAACCTGTAAGAATGCATGAGTTTTGGGTTGTTGTTTTTTGTCTTAGCATCTAGCT
>NW_023340246.1:8437594-8439997 GCF_004916995.1 Morone saxatilis
CTGTATCTGTCCCCAACTCAAATCTGTAAACAGCTATCATAGTTACATTTCTGCTTCCCCATGATACAGCAAACCACCTTCAGCAGGGATCATTGGAGGAGTGATGGCAGTGACCAAGAGCCTTCAGGCTTGGAACAGTATTACTGTTACAGTGCTGCCATGTACTCAATCTGGCCTCTCCCTGAACAACTACTCGGCTCCTCAGGCCAGTCATTTTCTGAGCTGGGGTTGTGTCGATATTGACCTCCCACAGGTACACGACTCTCCTTTCATCATTCCCTCTTTCTACCCTGCAGGAGTAAAAAATAGGCACACTTCCTTCGGTGCCTAGATTCATAACCTCTCTGCTGTCAGTCAGAACTCATGTGTGTGTTTGTTTGTGAGCGCGCATGAGTGTGCACCTGAGTGCATGTGACTTTCCCCCTAAGATGTCTGCAAGTGGGAGAGATTACCATAAAAGTAAGTTGTAACTTCTTTCAAGGTTGCAAAAGTAAATCATGAAAGTACAAAATATGCAAATGTTTTACACATTCTACATGACTGTTTGACTTTTAAAGAGATTCACGTATAGAATAAGGTGTACATTAAGCATAATGCATATCATTTTAATATGGCCTTTGTGCATTGTAGGCACATTCTGAAAACATACAGCTTGTTATGCCTCAGTGAATGTTTAATTCATAAAGGGGAGATTGAATTATCTAATTCTTTTTCTCAGAAACTAGAAGCAGTTCTTGATGGGAAGCTGGTGCAATACTGTCATAAAGACTAATAAACCAGGGAATACAAAATGTCATATGCATGCATTACAGAAAATATGCTACAATCCCACTCTGCGCACAAAAGTTGCCTCAAGTCCACAGCCTTGTGCTTTAAAGGTTGTAACTTTTTTTTTCTCCCTTTTTGTCTTTATTGCAAAACATGAATTTATAAAGGGAGGTCACTCAGTCAGTTTTATGACAGTGCTTTTAATATTTGCTATGCAGCTATACCAGCAAGACAGGTAACATATGTGAGACTGTGTAATTGCCCTGAGTGGCTTTTTATTTGTTTGTTTTTCAGACTTACCCTTTAAGAAAAAGCAGTTTAGAATCTGTTGTAACTGCAAAAAACATTATCTAGATCTATTTATGTAAACTTCCTACTAAATCTAATGTTGGGAGCCAACACAGCACATTTGCACCCTGTGCATATTTTGTACAGAGCACTGTAGATTTGTAAATCTGATCTGCAAACAGCAAACTGCCGGTGAATACATTGCTCAACAAAGATGCTGTATATCCCCCTTTTGTTGTTATATCAATGCTATGTATTCTGCTGTTATAGTTTGTTGCATCAATTGCTGCTCTATTACACTTGAGCTACTATTTATCACCACAGCAATTATTACAGTTTTAATTACATCATTTGATGTGATTAATCAAACAAATCATAATCAGCAGCTCATCTGTATTTAATTGTAATCAACTATTCCACATATCACAAGCATGTAATTATCAATTAGGGATACCAAATCACTTTTAGCCACTTTTTTCATGACTGCCCCTGACTACCACTGTTATGAATTATAGAAGTTAAAAACTAAACCTTGTAACATCTGTCCCAGTGACCTATTAGTGTTGTTCCTTTCATATATAGTGACTCACAGACAGCCTAATATCTCACTTATGATCCCGCCACAGCTGCTCATGAAAAAAGAAATACAAAAGATAATTAATGCCCAAATTCTTTGCCCTTTGAAATGAGGTCCACAGCAGCTGTTTTGATAAGAGCAGAGCAGAATGAGCGAGGAAGGCTCTGTAGTGTTTCATTGCGGTGAACCATGGCACTAAAAACATACTTTAGAAGCGTTGTGGTGTTTTAAAAGAAAAGCACCAAAGGGATTGCGGGAGCTAAAAAAATTCCCAGTGATACTATGCCTCATTAAGTAGTGGAATTTCCACTTTTGAGGTAGTAAACCAAAATGTTAGATAGCGAGAAAGTTTAATATGCATGATTTATGTCAGAAATTCATTTGCAAAGATAAAAAGATATTTGCATGAAAAAACATATATTTTTCTTTTCTTTCTCCCTCATCGTCAACCACTGACACAGTCAAGCATAACGTGCCATTATCATTACAAAGCTACAAAACCAGAAAAAAAGATATTTGGCAAGCAAATAAGATAAGCAACACAACAAAGATTAAAGATGCAGTATATAGGAAAAACCTGAGATAATATATTTACCCTTTATCGGGCGATGAACCATATATGGTAACTTCCTTTATGACATATTTTGGTGTTTTTTTTATTTTTATAGGTGATATACTAATATACACTTCACTGTTACGGCTTTCTTTCACAAATAACTCAAAATGGGCTTGATCTTGATTTGCTTATGGCTTATTTATTACATATTTTC
>NW_023340246.1:8440097-8450716 GCF_004916995.1 Morone saxatilis
CAGACAGGTGAGCAGGTAATCAGGTCCTCAGGCAACCAGGGAGAGTGGGAGGAGAACAGAGAGAGATAGGCAGGAACACCAGGGAGGGGAAAACACTAGGAACTACTGGAGTATGGTACTGAACATAACAGAATCAGCTGAGCCATCCGTTATTAGTGTTGTTGTTAAATTAGTGGGCAAATCTAAATTTTCAACCTGATGATGGCAGTAGATGAAAAGTTTAGCCAAAGTCACCAAAGTCATTACGATGCATCACCATGAATCTGAACAAACTGATGAATCTGTACCAAAACTCATGGAAGTAACTAACTATTATGTGTTTACTGTATTTCTTTGTATTTTACATAGCGCTTTAACTCATCAGGTAGACCCCATCCCTGGATAATTTGTACACTTATGCCAAGATCAGTGTATACACAACTATAAACATGACAAAGCAAAGAGGAGCAACTTTGTTGGTGCTGACAAATGGAGAGGTTGGTCCCTGGACAGATAGTGTTGGTCAGGGTACAAATCATGGCAAGAATATATGTATGTATATATGTATGTATCACACTGTGATTGCCAAATATGACACAGTGATCATCTTAATAGGTAAAAATATAGTCTGATCTCAGTATTACCTCTTGGGAGAGGGCTGCAGTGTATCTGGACTAAAATCAATTTATTAACAAGTTATTATAACAAAATATAAATGCAGTCATTTGCTGCTTTTTAAGAGCAGCTTATTAATTATTAATAATAACATTCACAACTTTAGTTTAGTTATTAGAAAGTGAGACACCCAAGCATTTGTAACTGCAGAATTGATTATAAAGCATGAATAACATTTACCATTAATAAAGCGCAAGTTACTCTTTCTAAAGGTAAAACCCCTCATATTCAAGCTGTTGTGCTAAAGAATCAAAAAATGTTGAATAGCTGGTTACAAGGGAATATTAAAATATTTGGAAGAATATTGTTAACTGAGATTGAAGAGATTTCTAGATAAATTTACCCAGCATATTCCATGGCTGTACCAGACAGGTATATAAAGAAAATAAACCAAATTCATTATAATTTTATTTAGAATAATAAGCAACATTTGATCCAAAAAGGTGATATGGTTAAAACAGTAGAATAAGGAGGTATGAATGTGATTGATTTTAAGATAATGAATGGTTGCAGACCTTTATAAACTATAAACATTGTTTATGGTTTAGTTTACCAGCCTATCTTTCTCAAATGGTAGGAGGAATTCATTTTCCTTTAAGATGTGATTTTGATTTAAGTTGTCAGATTATCATATGCAGTTATTACTATATCGGAAAATTCTTTATAAGCATAATGCTACAGTCTGGAATAACAGGTATATTTTACACAGAAAGCAATCCTTATTTTATAAAGACTGGATGGAGAAAGGAGTTTAGACTATAGTACATTTTATGGATGAATGCGGGAATATATATAGTCATACTGATTTCAAAACAAAATTTAATTTGGATTGCTCATAAAGACAGTGTTATTTAGTAGTAAACACTATTCCTGTGGCTTTGATGAATCTGTTAAAAGGAATGTTACACTATTATTCTGTAATGCCTATATCTGCTAATCTGTTTATTGATATCTGCAATTTTATAGATAGTAAATGTGATAAGAACATTTCGAGATCACTAATCACTAAAGAACGCTTTACTCTTCATGTTAAAAGAAGTTTTATCTCAAATGTTTTTAAGGGTCACTGTCAAAGTTCAAACTAGATATCTGTCATTTCCGTTGTTTCCTAAAATTAAGGAGGTTAATTTCAAAACAATTAACAATTTATATCTGCACAGTGAATTCTTAGGAGTAAGATTTAATTTAGATAGTAATCTCAATCTCAACATCTTTTCTACACTTGTAATGTTGTTAAGGTTTTTTGGGACAGAATGCACGAGTGGTTTATTCAAGAATGTAATACCTGGTTTTGAATATCGTAAGTTAAATTTAGTATTTTTATGCAAAACAAAAATGTTGAATTTTTAAGACTTAAGACTCTTTAAACTGCTTGCATTATATCTCAATCAAACCCCCTTTAAGTTAACTTATATCTTAGATATTTTTTGTTTGTTTGTTTGTTTGTTTGTTTGTTTGTTTCTTTCTTTCTTTCTTTCTTTCTTTCTTTATTGCTCTTTTATGTTAATATATGTTGCTTGGATGAATTTATTGTTAGGTATTAGTAAGGCTTAGCATCCATATCCATTGATGATGCCTGTTTGTTACTTGAAGAAGCTTAATAAAGTTTTTATTAAACTAGACAAAGGAAAGAAAAAACCTCTTTCTAATGGCTGCCTTATTAAATAGTGAAACTGTAAGAAAAGTCTTAAGCTAAACAGCAGTACTTTTTTAACTGAGGAGGATCTTTTCCATAAATTAGATAGTTCATTCATGCTCTGACAGGTGACCTTTTCAGCTACTTAGTCTCCAACAAGAAAGAAGACAAATTAAGCGATTAATGTTAATGGTGTGAAGTCATAATCGCGAATCTAAAAGCAAGTAAAAGCAGCACTGTGCAAGAAAGTTTCTTAAAAAACCTGTCAACACTCATCTGTCTACATCCATTCAAGGTTTGTTAGCAATGCTTTCTAGATGTGTCCTCTCCAGCAGATGCATTGAAGCAGTGACCTTTACATGACTTTTCCATCTGCAAACCAACACACTGTCTTGTCTGTCCCCATGGACATGGAGTTCTCTACCACAGCATAATCGGGCCAATTTATTCTATTTCATGTGAAATTATACTGAATTGTGTGAGGGTGACTAGTATAACAATGTTCTGAAGCTTCTGTAATCTGCTTTTAAATAGTAATTACATTATTACATTATTCCCTTTTTGTGTTAAAGTAAAGGCAGAAAACTCTTTTATAATGCATCATTAAAGCTAACGTCAAATACGAACACAAAATAGTCTTTCCAGTAATGTAGACTAGAAGATTACAAATAATTTACCCCATTAGTTTGTTTTTTAATCTTTCCTGCTGCTACTGGATGAATGACCGTGTGTTTATTTGTATGTGCACCTACAACTCCTCATTCTCCTCTCTGTTTGGTTCTTCATTAGACAGAGAAAGGCCAATTATCTCCAACAGGCTTGTTGAGGAGTGACCTCAGGAGAGAGAGTGGGGAGTGTTAACAATTATTCAACCTCCAAGATAAGAATTTGATCCATTTACTCTAAAGTATTTGGCAGTCAGCACATCCAGCACAACCCTCTAAAGAGAAAGTCTCTCTCCTCCTTATTTTTCGGACTGAAAATCCGTCTTCCTGTTGACTGTCGAGAGAGATGTGAATCAGAGTGGGGAGACAGATGGCCTTTTATGAGCTAAAAGTGTGGGGAAAAGACGCCTAGATTACTTTTTTAACCTTGGGCACATCATGTTCTCTCACACTTGTCACTGCTTTAGTGGGTGTGAAGCAGCACACAACTATTCAGTCAACAGGAGTTTGAGTGGCATGAAATAGATATTAAAAGTAGTACGATTCAGCAAGAAGAGAAGCATGGCACAAATATACTGAACCAAGGACAAAGTTGCTCTGTTTCTGTTGTGCATAAGTACAGTAAGAACTATAATATTCAGAAGGTATGTTGTGTGCATTGATGGTCATGTGTATTCCACATGTCACAACACCATCCTTTAGCAAACTCCAATTAATAGTAATGGTAAGTGAGTGCGTATTTAGTGGAAGCTGCAAATAAACCCTGTGCCCTGATTGATTTTAGCACAAAAGAAACAATCAGCGAGCCATCAGTGCAGGGACGCTTTAGTGTGTGTGTGTGTGTGTGTGTGTGTGTAGGGTGGGTTGGATTTTCAGCAGGAAGAGTGATGGGATTAATGTATGCAATAATTGGGGTGATAGAGGGTCAGTGCTGGATTCTTAATGAGGCTCTTGGTTCCAGGGGCAAGGTGCCCTCTCATGAATGACACACGTGAAGTGAGTTTAGGCAGTGGAAAACAACATGTGAAGCATATGTAAAAGCCACCAAGTGAAAGAGCTTGATATATGATACAGGCCTTCCACTCTATGTGAAATACAAACTTCATGATAGTTCCTCACAAATGTTGTGACTTAAATATGTCCAAAATGTTTTGTTTTTTTATTTGTTATGTATATTTAAAAAAATAAAAAGCATATTATATGTATAGTTTATGCACAATAGGACAGTATCATTAGTTCATTATTTCCTGAGCTAACACAAATAATGAGAAATCAAGAATTCAGTTTGACAATGAAACTTTTTTTTTCACAGATACATAGTACATTCTCACCTTCACCTGCGGATTAAAATCAATAATCATGAAATCGGTGACCTCAGACACCAACCATGATGTTAGTACTCTGTGAGGTTTCTCTGCCTTGAGAATTGTTCCTCTTTCTTTGCCAGCCAGTTGGCATTCATATTGAGACAGAATATCTGAAGGAACAGCATGAAATATGCAACTGTAGCTTCCACTCTAAGTAGATATTATAGCCAATGCTTACACACTCTCTTCTTCTGTCTCTGTATCTCTCTCTCTGTTCCTCCCCATCACATACCACCATATATCGTCGCCTCTAAGTCTCCTCGCTCCCTGCTCCTCTCACAGTCTATTCTATCAGTCCCGCCTCTCCTGCAATATCAAAATGGAAATGATGGACAGGCAATCTATATGGAAATGGTATACAGGTGTACCAACACACTGTGCTCAGGGAACATGGACATCCCTGGTGTTAATCTGTGGTTCCCCTGCACTACAATATATTCTCTATGGAAATAGCTGTGCTGTTGTTTGGCACTGATGCATTCATCAGCTTTAAGGGTTTTTTTAGCCTGTCCCCAATGGGAAGAGCACAGCCGATTGCATGGTAATTATTGGTGCTGTCGGTTGCTTTCAGCAACTCAAAACTAGTGTTTTATTTAAGTGTGTTCAATTGCTGTTATAACTTGTATTGTCCAAGGAGTAAAATTAATGCCAAAATGAATACACTATACAGTTAGCGTGTTTCCACTGTTTTTATGCTTAACTGAGGTGAATAAGATTATCAACAAAAGGAAAATGTGACAAAGTTGATGATGAAGATGAAGTATATGACTTTAATGTCGTTTCCACTCCACTGAGGAGACAAAAATTAGCAGCATACGAAAACATCTGATCTGTGTGGATCAATGTAACTGTAACATTCCTTAAATTAATAAATTAAACAAACAGGAATCTCATATATCAATCAGGTTTTTTACTAATTGAGGTTTGAATGGCCCTATTTTAATTGTGTCATCTCATGGCACACTCTTCTTCTGTAATGTTTTAATAGCACCAAACTGGAGAATTAGTTTCACCAACTCTTCTAGAAATTCAGTTAAAAATGTGCCTTATTTGGATAGCTTATGATGCGGATGTATGCAGATGTAACAACATTTAAATGATGAACTTTTTGATGTTAAAATTAGATTTGATAAATTAAAAAAATTAGGGAATTAATAGGGGCTCCAAACACAACATAAAAGGACGTTTCCTACAGTAAAACTTACAATACAATACATTTCATCATAATCATGTTTTATTTTGCATACAGGGAGCAGTGTTGACTTCTGATGTTTCATCATTTCAGCACACTATGTGCACTGACAAGGCAATGCTGTATGTGTGCATAATAAGACGACTCACTGACAGATTATTAAAACCCACTTAAGACTTTATCATACAACCTGTCAAACCTTCAGACATATTCATAAGGCTTTAACAGTATGCTGCATTGTTGTGTGTAGTAAGTAAGATGGAAGTTTACTTCCAAAATGCAAAAGTTTGTTATTTCCCAGACTGCACCTCTGCTGTATATATACATAATTTCAAACTGATGGAAACTAATGCCAATGACTAAATGAAAAAAAAGTATTTTTGTAAGACAAAATAGGTATTTGTGATCCTAATCAGCAAATTAAACTGCATATAATTTACTCCAGACTTGTGGTTAATCTCTTCTTTGTTTTGCCCAGTCATGTCTAATGCATCTTATAAAGTGGAAAATACATGGAAATAATGTTAATGAAGTGCTGTAAAACATATTCATGAAATTTCGAAGACAAAAATCTGCTAAATGTATACAAGCAGTCAAAACAATAGCTAAATTGAATCCTGGGGGCCCTAAAGCATTTCTGCAGTGTCACCAAGAAATCGACATGATAGACTTCTTCCTGCTTACATAACCCTCTCCCTCCCACTGACTTTGTACACAGAGGAATTTATAACACTCACTTGGAAATAAAGCTATGCAATATTGGTTTTGAGAGAATGAAGTAGGTTGTGGAAAGGAAGGAAAGAGTGAGAGAGACACAGAGGACTGGTTGGAGTCCGCTCATTCTTCACACATTCAATATGCTGCTGTAGGTACACACTGTTCCATGCCAAGTTGTTGTTTTTCCCTCTGAGACCCACCGTGCTGCCTGCAACCCAGCCTGCCTACTTCACACACTGCTTTAGAAAGGTCAGAGCGGACTCCACAGTACAGCTTCTTACAGCTGGACCAAGACTGCTGAAAAGTATGAGGACGTAGCAACAGGTCCCAGGTGAGTTTCTGGCATTATTGAACTGTAAAGCTCAGATGGAGTGCACAGCAAGATCAGATTCGAGATTGCAACTAACTGAAACCGCTTGCCTCAACCAAATTGTTGGAGAAACTGTGGTGGCTGCAAACCTAATGAAAAACACAAAACAGTTTGTCCATTCTGGACCAGTGTAGAAACTTGTTGGTTTAACATGGCAGATAAAAACGTCTCATTGTAAGGGACTGAAAACACAAAAATTTCTGCCATATTCTGACAATAGATTCCACTAAATCTTACACACTGGACCTTTCTTTAATCTTTAACCCCTTAACATCCAGTTTCCCCCTTTTTCTGTGAGGCAGTATCAGATCAAGTATATTATTTCTGGTAGCTTGTTCTGGTTATTTTAAAGCTTTGGTCCTTCCTGTGTCATTCCCATAAAAATATCTTTGAAATACAGCAGTAGAAAAATAGTCAGAAAATTGTAACACACGTGTATAAGACCTGTAGAGGTTTTTTGGAATGTTTTTGTGACCATCATGAAATACATTAAATTAACAGCTCCCATGTGGATGTGAATGACCTCAGCTGGACTAAAATGTCACTTGGTTAGGGCAAAACAAAGCAAAATACCCTGGCCACAAAAACAGCCATCATGTACTTGCCAGGCTTAAGACCTCAAATTGCAGCCTACACGTCCAATTTCTTCAAATAGGTTCGGTGTTTTGGTGCCAATTGATGACTATTTCCCCTGGTTGGAATTTAAATTAGTGTCCAAGTGTACAAGTTATATGTCCACTCTCAGAAATAAAAACCTTTACAGTGGCATATTTTTCTAATTCCATTTTTTGATCAATGAGAAACACGCTTAACTGCTCTTAGTATCGGCTACCGCTGCTTTCATGTTGACTGAAAACTAAGTTGGCAGGATGGATACGTCAAGTATTGGTTAAAGGAAAAACAAAACAAAATTACCAGCTACTCCACCTCAACAAGAAATCAGCTAGCACTAACACAATGCCACAAAATGAAAATGCTCTCAGGCTATCAGGCTAGCTTGTTGCAGCTGTTTATTGAAGCAACACTCATACATTGTGCGAATGAAAATACAAATCAAATGAAAATACCCATCACGTCTTGTGTTTCATTTTAGACACATTTACCCAAATGTCTGTCGCATTTTGTGTCCTTGGAAACCTTGGGATCTCTGATAGAAAATAAAATAAAGTTCTGAGGGTTTGAACAATATTTGACCACACAGCATGAGTTTAATGACTGGCCAACCGACAGCAGCTGCTTGTTAAAGGGTTTAACTCAGCATGGAGAAAGGCAGCAAAAGACTGGATAGTGTCAGCATGCAGATGCACATACAAATTTAAAGTCAGGAATAAAAATTTGTTGTTTAGAAGGCTTCAAATTAGGCTTCAAATATGTTTTTACATGAGACCATCTTATC
The DNA here is from genome assembly GCF_004916995.1 of Morone saxatilis. Classification (NCBI taxonomy): domain Eukaryota; kingdom Metazoa; phylum Chordata; class Actinopteri; family Moronidae; genus Morone; species Morone saxatilis. Next base: position 8,448,095 of record NW_023340246.1, read on the forward strand.
TGGAAGGGCCATAAAATAATTGGATGGCAATTTAGATTTAAACAGTAATCACAGGGTGAAATTTATTTTTATTCACACATATGGTCTGTGTTGTTTCCATAGCAACAGGTCATTCTGCCAGAAGAAAGGACCCATAAAAAAGTGGTTACACATCTGACAAACTTCATTTCCTCATTTTTCTCTCTTTGTCTCCCCAGTCTCTGTCAACAGTCTATAGCCTTTGTCGCCTTTGTCTCTTTCTTTCTAGCTTAATCTGCTATTGCCCTCTGTATCTTTCTCTAAAATAACAAACACATGTGTGCTGAGTAGCTTCTCCTTGATCTTGTCTCAACCAGCTCATCTTGAGACCCGTTTGCCTTCAAATCAGACTCTACTGATTTCTTTTTGCTTCGCACTCTTCACCACTGACTAGATAATCAGAACTCTCCTGGTTTTATCTTGCATTTATGGACAACCACAGAGAGAAAAAGTTGCTTTTAAACAACAGAATCAGTAATGAGAACCTTGTGTTTTGTCTGACTGGCGCCCCTTCTTTAAAGTAAAGCAGTCAAGGGTCATCTCTTCCGACTTTGTCAGTACGCCTAATGAGCAGAGTGGACACTGACCAACCACTGCTGTATGCTTTCAAATGATCCACCAACCAATTATTAGTGTAGTTTGAACTTTTGGGGACCACGGTATGAAGAAATACTACATCAAATTGCTCTTTTCTGGGAATAGTAGACATGGAGTTACAGGTATAGGTTACCGTATAGGTTTCTCAGCTTAAGTAAGAGCTAATTCACTAATCTTTGCCATATGTCAGTAACACCTCTGGCACTCTGGCAGCCATTAATTTAAACATCTATTATATTATTTTACCAATAGTCTTGAAGTAGAATGTAAAATAAATCAGCTTAATAATCTTGATGAATAAAAACTGTAGGCTACCCTCAAAGCTGTCAATAAATGGTTACCAATCTCAGGATCGGAAATAGTTTTCAAAAAAACATTGATAAGAAATACATTTTGAGGTTTTCTCCATCCAATAGTATTCATGCAGGTGTACAGCATGGCTATTATAACCTCCTCCTAATGTGCTATATTTTTGCTGGGCTGATATTTGATGTAACTATAAATACATGTTCCTGTATGTGCTTGTTAAGTGGGATTAGCTCTCTCAAAGAACCTTTCCCGAAAAGAATCAACTGTATAACCATTTGCTATACGCAGTCAATTTCTTGACTGTCTCTGACTCATCACTGTACGTCTTTGTTATTGTTCAATCTTCCAGACATTTGTTTGCTTCTTTCTATATCAAGAGTCTTAAGGTCCAATGCTTTGTGGAGACAAAAAAAGTAATAGGATTACTTTAGGAAGTCCTGTGATGTGTGACTCAGCTGGGAGGGTGTGACCCTTTTGTGGAGTCAAGTGAGTGTGCCAGTCATCAGTCAGTGCCAGGTTTTTATTTATAGCAGTTACATCAACTACATCTCTTGTTTTTTGGGTTATATAAACATTATGCGGGCTTCCAGAGAGGATTTACATACAAAAATAATACACTAAAAACACACTTTATTTTCACAGCAACAGCACAGCACAGCAGTGTAACAGTGCCAGAAGCAAACTGTTTACTGTGCTTCTGTACCAGCAATGAGGAAGGCACAGTGTTTGTTTTTCTCCTTTCTAAATGGGTTTGTTAATCTGTGTATCACTGAAAGTTTCACTTATAGAAAGATAGGTGGGCAGATTTTACTTTTATGTAGTCATCTTGTCCCACGACTGGTATTAGGCATTTACAAAGGAGGATTTAGACTGGTTTATGAGAGTGAACAAAAGAAGGAAACTTTAGTTTCTTTGTATTTTGAATAATTACTAAGAACATTATTTTTGTTTTGTTAAATTGTAAGCTAGAAAACATATGTATTGTGAAACTTTAAGACATTGGCCGCTGCAGCAAGGACTCAATCTTGGTACATGGGGCAGGTGAGCTACCAGGGCGCCGCAAAAAATGTTTTCAAGATAAATATTACTAATGCTATCCTAATTACATATATGGACTTCCTCTGGACCTCTGATAATAAGGACAAATTGTAAAATACCAACTGAAAATGCAGTCACAAACTACAGTATTTCAGTTGAAACCCATAATTGAAAAAGAAACTGCAACAAAACACTTCTGCATGACATACAGTGCTACTGACTGTGAAAACAATATTAACTGTGAATTATAATATTCATGTTGTCAATGTATCACTGGAAATACTAAAGCATATGTCCTCTTTCACTTTTTGAAAAAATTGCCAACACAACTGAGGCTGAGTCTACAAGTGAGCAGTCAGTCAGTAACAGTAAGATTCTGTTCCAAGTCAGAGTTTTTCTCAGCAGTACACAGAGGAAGTTCTTGAGCACTGAGAATTATGCAAAGTTTAACAGAAAACCGTCACAGTAAGACTAAAGGTTCTTGTATGGTTTTAAAAATAATAGCATAACTTGAGATTAAATCTGGTTTTAATGAGTTATGAAACATCAATATTAAAACTAAACTTACTGAAAAGTACTGCGTCATCAAAAACTTTTGTTTAGTTGCCGCAATAAACTTGCTTGACATGTTATCCAATTGTTCTTTTTTTTCAACCATTA
>NW_023340246.1:8450787-8454923 GCF_004916995.1 Morone saxatilis
ATTAGGTGGTTTCTAAAATTCATATGTCATAAACCACTTCATAAATAATTTCTAGTTCAACTAAAAAGTTTAAAAAGACAATTACTCACATCAAAGCTTGTGTTCTCTTGAAAATCCATTGTAGTGTGTAGGCTAACAAGGCTGGAGAGAGAAGAGTTCACTTGGAGAATTGTAACATTGGAAGTTGTACTGTGGTGAACCCCAGAGATAAAGTAGTCAACAGTGTGTGCACAGTGTACTAATGCAGTGGTATGTCAATGAGAACTCAAAAAAACATTTTCAATTAGGTGTGTAATAAAGCTCTGTTATTAGAAAAAAAAGGGGGAAGTCCAAAAGCTAGTCAAGCTCTAAAAGTCCTCTGGCTTTAAAAGGGAAATATTGTGGAAAGTAAAGTGGTATGAAAGTGGCAAATGGCTTCAACTCTAACACCAACTGAAACAGAAATAGCAGTAATTCTAACCATTCACATCCTCCTTAGAAAGTATTACATGCTGAAAAGCGCTTCAGTCTTTTATCTCTTGTAGAAGAAAATATCACAAAGTGGGCTTTAATCTTTAATTGCAACATTTTTGTCGGAATCAAATCTCTGCTGGGAGAAAACATCCATCAACACAAAACTTTGCCCTGTGTGACAAAGGCCCTACTGTATCTGGTGTAATGAGGCTGAGTGAAATTCATTTTCATTGAGGATTCTGAGCCGCTGAGGCACTGTAAAGAAAATCCTTTTAGAAATGTCTTTCAGGTGGAAGTACTTGGTTAAAATTAAGGTTTATTTTTTTAATATACAGTACATGCATTTGACAATGCTTCACTCACACTGCCTCTGAACTAGTCAGTCTCTCTTTCTCTCACCTTTTCCCTTTACCTCAGGCAACACCAATTATGGGAATAGGAAAGCAGGGCAAGAGAGCTGGAAAACATTTCAACAATGTGATGTTACAGCTCTGTAGAAAGAATACAGTGCGAAAGAGCACATTCTCAAAATATCTATATTAAGAAATGCACGTTCCTGCGTGCCTCTGTTGCAAACTAATAAGTACAGATCCAGATTGGCAGATGGACAAACTGTCAGAAGGGTTAAAGGGCCCTTTGATTCTCCTTAATCTGTTGCTTCCTTCAGCAGCATGCTTCCCTAGATTGATTATTAGAAGTACTGGAGAACTGTTAACACTTCCTCACTGAAGATATTCCCTCTGTCTCTCAACAGCTTAGTCCTGCTGGGAGCCTCTCTGACGTCTCGCTTTTCCTGTCAGACTGTGTTGTTCTGAATTCTAATTATCAGAGAGGAAGCAGTCTGTAATCTATAGACCTTATGCCAACTGTGTCTGTTTACAATTGATGTCACAGTGGAGGTAGGAAGCAGTACTGGGAGGAGCAATCATGTCCTACTGTTGTGTGAAAGGATGCACGTCATACAAACATTATCCATTAGAAATGAATAGATCCCAAGAATCTGCACTGATGTTATATCACCTGATGGTTTAAAGTATTTTTTTCCAATTTACTTATTCCAGTTTGTTAACAGCTTCACATCAGATAGGCCTACAGTATTTTGCGACAATAATGTGCATCTCACTGTAGTATTGGATTTTAACGCCACCAGATTATCTGTAACACTGACATAAAAGTCAATTTCATGCTAATAGTGTAATCATGCCTCATGTTATGATATATGGGTGAGAAAATAGGAAACCCAGTAACAGAATTTTAATTCATATTTGATTAGCACTGCCCAGTTTTACAGTTGGAGTTTCCTGGGGAGAGCTGGACAGACTCACTGACAATGAATTGTCAAGGTAGCCACACCTAAAAGCATACTCTGCTTTATTGTCTATTTTACTCTATTTTTAAAATTAACATCAGGCTATATGGAAGAAGCCTTGAAACTAGAGATGGAGACCATAAACTTATTAGGAAACTGTTTACTGAGCCAATAAATCAAGTGAGAAGTCGGCTCATTTCTCCATTAGATTGCATGGTATTGTTATTTTATTGAAACCAATGGAGCTCCCCCTGCTGGCCTTTACATAGAAACGGGTTTAAGACACTTAACAGACCCGGAAGGTCTGTTTACTATATGTACTCTCAATTGTTGTTCCTACATGTATATGCCCACTTATTAAAGTATTAATATACTGATGTGATTGTATCTATCTCATATTGTTGATCTCACACACTCTGTACTACTGGTATGGTACTATGGTATTTTGAAGTTCTATTTAATATTAAAAAATGTGAGTCACAATTCTGTATGATGTGGATTACACATTATCTGGTGTGTCCATGTAATGAAAGCTCATAAAGTTGTTCCCATATTTAATCCCCTGCTCATTGTTCCACTTCATTGGTAACCCTGCCTATGCCCTATCTAACCCAACCCCAGAAAACAAAAGTTTAGGGAAGGTATCAAATGTCTGTGTACCCAGTGTGGTGTATCAACTGCCTCTAAATACCCTGCACCACATTCCCCCAACAGAAATCTTTTCCCTTATGTCTGGCTGGCTGTGCTGTGGGCTGAATGGCTGATGTATCTACGTTTCACCTTTGATGACAGCGAGGCAGCTGGAGGGAGCCAAAGACAGCAGAGCCCGGGGTTAAGGCAGTAGAGCTCCCACACAAAGATTCACTTTCCTCAGGGGGCACCACAAATGTTTGCCTCACAAATTAAGAATTCATTTAAAAGTGCTGGTGCAAAAACTCTCAGAACCAATTACCATTGCTGTCTGAGATACAGTCTCTGGAGGCAGGGGGAGGAAGAGGAGGGGGCCATAGGCACGATGATTTTCTATTTTTAGATACTTAAAGTGTCTCCTTAGACAGGTATTTTTAAAAATCCTTGGGTAGATGGTAGAATCCTTTTCTTCCTCCAGCCTTTTTTTATTTTTTTCCTCCATTTTGTCCTCTCAGTTGCTCCCCAGCCACTGCGTCCTTAGCTGTTTTATTGAATAATCATCTCGATTTGACTGTCCCCCCTTCCCAGAGCACATCTCTACCAAGATGCATTGCATTTACATCACATTTTATGCATTTGGCCAATGTTTCGAGTGACTTGTGCTGAGCTATTGCAGGACAATAAACCAATGTCAAACCTCTGCAGAGTTTGAGTTTTGGAAGAGTCCATCCTACCGTGACGTTACCCTGTACTGTTTTTTACAAGGTCCACATATGAGTTCTCTGAAGTGTATCTCTACTCTTTTGATATGTTAATTCCTGTTTGATCCAGAGGTTTTATTTACCCAAACTTTGCCTTCATATCAAAACACACCTTCAATTTAAATGACACGCACATCAGTCAGATAATTCATGTTAAATAGGTGATATTGAATTATGCTAAATGGTGTGTTTACATTTTAGAATTTTGAAAAAGCACCAAAATTGCAACTGAAAGAGCAAAATTGCAACTGAAAGAGAAACTTTTTCTCTCCTGTCAAGTCAAGTGACAAGGCTCCTTTCTGCTGCTTTTTTCTTCACAAACATTTAATCAAAAGTGAGGTTATAAAATGAAACTTCATTATGTCCCTGCAGACAGAAATAAAATACAATAAAAAATAAAGACAATGAAAAGGTCAGAACCATGTTGGAAATGAAATGGGGAAAAATGAAAATATATGTAAAGCATTGTTATCTTTCATGACCCAGTCTTTTCAAGTGTTTAACCTCCACAAGGAATCAGAAAGTGTTTTGAACAATACATTTAAAGGTTAACATTTTCTGCTGCAAATAGCAGTGTAGTCCCATTAGAGTGCCTCACCCAACCTACAAAGTCAGTATCCTTGTCCCAAGTGATGCTACACAATAGTGCACATTGTATCAAATCCTTCTACAGTACTGTCTCAGCAGCAAAAAGCCTGCACTGCTAACACCTCCCCACAATGTACCCACAGAGCTGTCAGCAGCAGCCACCACAAGGGGAATTAAAGACGAAAATGATTCATGTGATGTTATGCTGTGCTCTTCTGTAAATCAGCCAGAACAAGTAAACAAATTTATGTTTCTTACACAACACAGAATGTGACAAGTGAGGGAAAAATATGAGTGAAGAATTTCATTTTATCCTCTTTGTCCTTCAGGAGTGTGAAAGGGGCTGATTTATGGGTCTGCTGTTGGTCTCGGTAAGGCTGTGTGTGTGTGTGTGT
>NW_023340246.1:8455007-8466144 GCF_004916995.1 Morone saxatilis
GTGTGCATGTGTGTATGTGTGTTTTGTCAGCTAGTGTACCAGACAGCTGGGCTAGCACCGCTCTGTTCTGGCCATTCAACCCAAACTGGCAGGCTCAACTGTGATTGATGGAGGTCAAAGTTCTGTACAAATCAAAACAGACAGGACCAAACACACATGAACAATACACACACACTCAAACACCTGGATTATCCAGGCTGCACATCCTCCATCCACTCACATTCTCCAGCACTCTACAGGAGTCTTTGGCGCTGGGGTCTACCCACTCCTGATTCGCTCCTCTGCTATTTCCCTCACATCGTCTTTTGCTATGCTGAGGGCCCCAGAGGCTGGACTGGACCATCAAACTGACCGTCAAATTTAAATCTACTATAAATGACCTGCCATCACCATTCAGCCCCTGAGCTGGAGGAAAGGAAACACTATTCCCTCTTATATTTTCAGCAAGATCATAAAGTAATACTGACATGCTGATATTCACTGCCCCCCACTGACTCTGCTCAGAACTACATCATACTGTGCTGACTGCTGAAGCCGGCAAAAGGTCTGCAGTATGATTCATTTTGGACAAAGACAGTAAAGCATGTGTTGTAACATCAGTGCTGACCTGAGCATTTGTGCAAGGGCCTGAAGCAAAATCAAATCCTCCCACAACCACATAAAAATTCTCTACATGCCTAAACATTCAAGAAGGAACTGTTAATTACTCTGATAAAGTGATGCTAAAAAATGAACACTGGTGACATTGGGAATGTTGAGCACTGACAACGAATACAGCAAAACAAGCAAACCAGAGTGCAAATGCAAAAGTAGTACAGAAAACATCTATAAATAAATAATTCACTCGTTTAGGAGCTCTGCAAGACCCTAAGCAGCTGCTATGTTTACGTATGCTTATGATCAGCTATGTGGAAAACATACGGTAATAAAGACAGAAATGTTAGATATACTAATCTTAAATGTTTCCCAACAGGAATGCAAATAACTTTTCATGGGCAAAAATGGAATTTATGACACACACTCTTAGAAATAAATTTTCTCCACCAAATTGTCATTTATGCAAAGAGACGCTGGTTTGGGCCGAAACATCTTTTCTTGCCATGCATATTTTAGAAGCGATTAATAACTATTTGATGCTTTGTAACCAGTGATTCCCAGGTGTGCATCATGTGTAGTTTTTGTAAATCTAACATTAACAGAGGCATACGATCAGACATGCATTTTTTTATACCTTGTGGCAAGTTTGTATGTGTGTGTGTGTCTGTATGTATGTATGTGTGGGTGTTGGGTGCAGGACAGGGGAGGGGGAGGGAGGTCGTAATTAGCAGTTGCAGTAATTAGACTAAAGGTCGATGTTAACAAGACAGAGTATCTAATTTCTCACTAGATATGAATCTGCACGCAGACCACAGCCTGAGAGGACACACACACACACACACTCAGACACACCATTACTTATATGTACACAAAAAAGTCAGCCGACATTTCCATTCTGGAGGTGAGGTGACCTTGCTCGTGACATTTTGCACCCGCTGCTTAAACCTCCCTCTTCTTCTCTTCAGCCACTGCATCTCATTAATGCTGATAGCCAATTAACACAAGCAAGAATTACTAACCTTTTCCATTTCTCCTCCATACCACTAATGACCCCTGTGTGCTCTGCTACTTATCTTTATCCTTGCTACCCAAAGACACAAGTGAGTTTATTTCTGTGCCTGGAGTCGGAGTTAATGCGGCAGCACTCATGAGGAGGAAGATGAATATAGTTCTGTTTATTGTCTTAAAGGGCACCGCCACCTACCAGGAGTTTTCATGAAGATTAAATCTAGAGGTGAACAGCTCACACACGTGGACTTAGTGCCATCCTAGCTGATAATTTTTTCTATGTCTCTCATTTTTCCACATAGATGTTGTCAACCTTTATGCGCTAACCCCTGCATCTTATACTTCAACTGTGTCTCACATTGGGTTAGGCATAGGTTAGAGGGTGCAAATCAGAAGAGAACTATGAAAACATCCCAAGGAGCACTGTGTCTGTTTTCTGTGATTGTGTGATGTCTTTACATGGGTTCAGAAAGCAGACACAAGTTTTCAAGGACTCACACGAACAATTAACACGACCTCTGATGTAGGTTGTATGGGAAAAATCATTAAAAGCTCAGCAGTCTCTATATGCTTTGACAGTTACATTCACAAGCACGGAGAAAGACAGGAGAGAAACATAGAAAAGGGAAAGGAAGATATATAGGGACCAAACCTTGCAGCCACAATCCATCACTTCCTCAATTAACATTTGATTAGGGTAGATGGTGGTCTGTATTGACATTTGATTAGTAGCAGAGTCAGTATAGCACCATGTCAGTTATGTTAATGGCTTGGCTGGGCTGGAGCCTTGCAGTCACACACCACATACTAGAAATCAGAGCTAGGAGAGCTTTCTTGTAGGGAGATGCACACATCGGGAGGAAAAATAAGGTTTAAACGTATTGGTTAAATCTGTAATAACTGATTTATATCCACTTGGGGGCAGCGGAAACAAGCTATTAACACAACGACATATCCTTGATATATGGCAAATGTTTCAACATCATTCAACAGACATAGAGCAACATTACCATTAATTTGGAGTTGTGTCTCTGGCCACCTGGAAATTGTCCAATATAGTCCAATATTCACTCTCCATTTAGCTCAGTTTAGCTAAACCACCAACTCCTGAGGGAAATATTTGGCTCTTTAGTAGCTAAATGCTCCACTATTACAAGCTAGTTGGTAAAATAAGCTCTATCCGAAATCGCTACCTTGTTCACTCATTTAATACTAACTCATGATCATTTTAAGACATTATTGACAGGCCCAACTATACATTTTTGCATCAATAAAATACTGTGAAATTAAGTTTTTCTGGGCAGTATACACAGTATAGTCCATACATGTCAGACTTCAGGCACTGCCCACACAGTGTACCATATAGTAAATAGGGATTCATTTTGGACACATCCTTTGTCTGTGTTGTTTGGTGCTGAACAAGTAGTGTAGAGTGTCTTTCAAGCCTTTTTCACTATAATAAGCTGCTGCAACGGAAAACACTACAAGAACTAAAACAGTAAATGTACGACCATGAAGCAATGAATTAAAAGATGCTAAAAAGCTTTGAAGAGCTGAGGAGAAATACAGGGTTGAGTGATAATTCACTTCAAACAACACCTGTCACACTACAAATAATCAATTGATCCACTGATATTTGAATTATAGTTTATCAAAATAAATCCCCTAGACTTAAAAGGTTTGGAGAAAAGAGAATAAACAGATCTATCAGTAGCAGGATTGTTCACATAACCAGCAAAAAAAAAGTGCTTGCCATTTACCACTTCATCTGAAACTAACTTAGTGTGAAAATACCTCTGATTGCCATATATAAACAGCAATATAACAGTGTATATTCTCTGGCCGGCATAATCAATCATAACGATGTTTCTCTCAGTGGCATCAGGATATCTGTCTGTGGAGAATACTGTGAATAATAAAATGCAATCCGAATGAGAACAAGTCTGGATTGAGACAGGTGTAAATGAAAAAATAATGGATGGCAGATAGGAGGGGGTATGACCTTTACTCTCAGCACCTACAGGGCAGGGATATAACCCAGCAGGCCCCTCACTGAACGGATCGATCCAGGTGCATGGCTCAGTCAGATCAATACCAGCCCTAATATAGTCCATACTAAACATTGGCTTTTTAATGAGATACCAGTGGCAGTTTTTTAACCTCATTTCTCTAGTTAAAGTGCCTATCATTTTTCATTTTAGTCTCATTTCAACCTCGGGCCCCTCTGAACCCCAGGGACAGCTGCAAACTTTGAAGTTAACATTTCAATCCATTTGCTGCTGTGAGGTATTCTAATCTATGGTGTCTAAGGCTATTATCATTCCTTTATGCAACAAGGCTTAATATACCAAACTCCCTCAAGGGCCCCGTATGAATGTGTGCAAGCAACCCCGTGCTCTGAGCTATGTGAGCAGATATGTGTGTATATGCAAGATGGATATATTCAAGATAAATTCCATTGACCTATTCTGTAAGTTGAACATTTCTAATTTCCTGCTTCTAAGACTATGATTCATAAATTATAAAGTCTGCACTTGGTTGTATAAACATGTCCTAAACTTGTGTGACATCTGCTGCTCTGGAATCTGTCCATTGTTTGACAAAATGGCAATCATCTAACAATAGCTCCCTCACGTGGTGAAACGCTCCTCTGCTCCTACGCCTCTACTCTGTTCTACATGTCTCCTGATTCGTATTCCACAGGATGGAGTTTTACCTTTTTCGTGTATGTTCAAAGTTCCAGCTGAAACTATAAGAGCATGGCTTACTGTCAATCTCTGTAGTTGGATCACTTTCACAAAATGTCAACATTTGTCCAGACCACTGAAGATTATTCAACCCATAAAATGTCACATTTGCATTCTTTTGGAGTGCTGATTTCCCTGCAGCTCTCTGCTAAGATACATCCTTTTACCTTCAGGCTAGACATTTGAAGGGATAAGGCCTCTTACCACAGAGACGCACAGTCAATAAATCTTCAGTAGGCTATGAAGTGAATTCTACGATAAAATTATTCTGCATTCATCTGCATCAAAACTGAATAAAACCTGATGTGACTACAAATAAAGGCGAGTGTGTCTTTATTTTTGTTGTCCTGAGTCCCTGAATTCCATGAGAAGTTATCCTCAGCAAGTGCATACAATAACAGCAACAACACAAGCTACAAAACCCTGTCCAACAAGTACTCAGGCTCTCAGGAATCACAGTTCATATTTCTTGAGGCATGGGTCCCCTTTCAATTCCTGGATAAACCTTGGAATAAGGAGTCCTTGAGGAGGACGGAGGGTCCGGGACTTACTTCATTCTTCCTGGTACCTCCTGGCATGACCTGGATAAGGTCTGATCACACTGCCCTGCCCTGGGAAAGGGGAAGCCATTAACAGTCCCGTGAGAAGGACACATTCAAATAGGAAACCATACAGAATAAACACAGTGTGAGCGCACCGTCGCGTTCCCATGACCCAAAATGACTGGATGTGTATGAGTGTGTGTGTATGTGTATGTGTGTGGGTGTGTGTGTTCAGTGTCAGCCAGATAACCAGGAGTGTCGTGTGTTGACCTAGCCAACTCCCTGCATGAGTTTAGACTACAGCTGGCACCTCCCATAGAAATAACCATGCAGGAGATTTGGACTTTGGGATACTAAATGAAGGTAACCACACCTCCACAGTGGCGAAATGTTAACAGTTTATGTGGGAAATTAAACTTCAAAGCTTATTGGCAGTTTTAGCTTAACTAGATTGTCTTTGCTGGTGAATAAGGAGACTTATAAAAACAAAAACAGACTGTTTTCAGGAAATGGAGAGGCTCTCTTTCAATACCTAAAAACTGCTTTTCAGACAGGCAAACAAACCAAAAGTGGATGACAAATTTATGATTTAGATTAAAGGGCAATTTGTGCTGTGTGCTCTTAAAACACAGCGTGGTCCCAATGAAAACAGTTGGGACTGCATGAATACTTCATGCACAGTTGCATTATGTAGAGACTCCAGAGTAAGAGTCAGGGCTATTATTATAATTATTATATTATATTTATTATCAGTTAATCTGATTTATTCAATTAAATGGTTGGTCCAAAAAACAGCAAATGCTCTAATTTAAGAAGCTGGAACCAAAGAATTTGGGGTATTGATACATCAATTATCAAGATAATTGCCTTTTTTTTCTATTTGTTTTTTGTTGATCAACTAATTTTTTAATCAACTAAGCCACTAAGTATGTGTGTTGTTAACAAGCCTTTTTCTGGTCAGAATAAAAGCATTTTTCTTACTTTCGTCATTCTGTCATTTTTAGCAGGTCTGTCTTTTGCCAGATCTGTTCTCAGTTCCAGATGTGAGATCAAACTGATCTTCCTCTGAGTCAGCTACTGCCCACTGAGAGGCAGTAGAGTTCCAGTGTTAAGCACACCGCCCATACAGTCCTAAGTGCTGTCTGTGCTTGGAGCCAAGCATATCATAAACACATTCAGTATTTCTTGATATACTGCAGGCAAAGACATATTTAATCAAGCCCAAAATTCAACTAAATAAAACATATCATACCAAAGGCTGTGAAACAGTGCTGATATATCACCCTAATATTCCAAGCCTACATTCAGACTACATAAAATGAACATTTCTATCAAAAGAAAAACACACGCTTAGTCCAAATCTTGCACTCGTTCTTTGATTTATGGCCCTATCTTGGAATGAAAACAGGTTGCTTTTCATTATTTCATGAAGATTTACTATGTGAACAATTTCAGCTTGAGAAGCTCAAGTGCAGTCATTTCGCTTGGTGATGAGCCAGGGCACTTAGCTGGAGGTTGCCAACATTTTCACCCTGCTCCCTCTGCTCTTGAATGGGCAATCAGAGCAAGCTTTGGACCAAACCCAGGTCACACCCTCAGCTGGGCGACCTGGGTGTTGTATATATTATGTATACATAAGTAAATGTGTGGCTTGACAAAAGTGGGGGTGGGGTGGGTGGGTGTTGATACCTAAAGGGTTGGGGGTTGTTCAAGAAGGTTTTGATTATGCTATAATGAAGGCTAAGGTTGAGAGCAAGAAAGACCTTATTATGTCCTCTTAGGACACATAATAAATAAAGACATATACAAAAAATGTAATTACACAAATAGACAAGAACACAATAATGTTAAAAAATAATGTTTTAGAATAGAGAACTTTGCATTTCTGAAGCTGATCCATAGCTCTCAATTGAAAGATTAATCAAGCATGTAAGAGGAACACTCTTTTTACAATGACTTTCTTTAATTCTTGCCAGAAATCCAAATACAGCGTAGGCACAGACAGATTGATAGAGGGTTTACAGGCTCAGTGATGGATATAATAGCATGGTTATCTTTATAGGCCTGATGTTCATGCATGTGTGTGTGTGCGTGCGTGTGTGTGTCTGTGTGTGTGCACATGTACTCATATTTCTCCCTGCCTACTTGTGTGTCAGAGCTCCTTTATATGTGAGTGTGTGCATGCATGTATTGTGTGTATATATCAAGGGGGATGGGGGTTGTCACTGAAAGCATGGTGCAGATTAAAAAGGGGGAGTGTGCAAAGGAGTAATGACAAGAAAGAGGGAGCCGAGGGTTCCCAAGGCAACCTGCTGCTCCCTGGCCCTTGCGAGTTGGCGTGGGGGGCCCTGTCTCATCTTGTGTTGTGCCTGAGCACCTGCACACTGTTTGCACAGGCAACAGTGATTATTTTGATGATCTCTTGGCTTGCTAGAAGCCCACATCGCAGGCCATGTTCACTGATCTAACATCTCCCTCTAGATATCATTCATTTATTCAGCTGGAAATGTGTTGAGGGAATGCCATATACACAGACACAAAAAGACCCAGCCCAAGAGTAGAGAAACAATCAGAGCAGACCCTGAATCCACACAGAGCCTGACAGTTGTGACATGCTTGGTGTAGCCTTAAGCGGTGGATCCCCAGTGATGTGTTGCAGCCTAATTTCTACTCTCTCATTGAAGTAGGGATTCTCAAGGGGGAACTTGACTGGATGGATTTGAGTCTATGACATGTTGGAGGATATAAAAGCACTGACAGCATTTGGTGGGTTGCAGTATGAAAGTGGGACAAAACATCTTGAACATTAGGCCACTGAATTACTGGCTATGTGTTTCTTTGCTGGTTTAAAAGGGCAATAACTGCACAACCATCCCCGGAGTATCATATCAAACTATTTAAAAACCATAAAAAGCCCATAAATAACAATTACACTGCACGACTAAAGGGAAAGATGGTCGGAATGTGGTTTAGAAAAGAGGATGCATAGACAAGTGCTCTTTGGATGGCTAATAGCTAACAGCTGAGTCAGATTTGGGCAAAGTTTTTCCATCTGTTATTGCCATATGAAATAATATAAAGTTATTTATTTTTTGCAACTACTTTTGTAAGTGCCTTGAGCTATTTTGCTGCACACCACGTTATTTCAATAGATCTTCTTGCATTAAGTAATGTTTGACCACTTGGGGGCAGTGGAAACAAATTGAAAACACACTGACAAATGATCATGTAAATAAATATGTTTAACTTAAGAGCAAACAGTTGGTGATGTATACATTCATATGGAGCAACATTAGTGTTTTGTTGTTTGTTTGTTTTTTTAAAATATGAATGTAAGTCCAATGTTCTCTCTCCTACACTCAATCAGCTAAGATAAAAAGCTTGCTCTTTAGCTGCTAAATGCGCGCTAACTTTTCGGTATTGTGTTGGGCAGGTAGCGTACAGTTTGTTTATCAGTGTGGGGTTTTTTTTGAAAAAGCTACCTGTTGCTGGAACCAACGTCAATGAGAATGGTGAGAGTGAATCAAAACAGTAAAGTTGAGGCCTGAAAAACAAAACAATAATGTGCTTAAAGAAGCTAAAATGGGGCGCCCGGTTAGCTCAGTTGGTAGAGCTGGCGACCCATATATGCAGCGGCCCGGGTTCGAGTCCGACCTGTGGCCCTTTGCTGCATGTCGTCCCCTCTCTCTCTGCCCTCGTTTCCTGTCTCTCTCCAGCTTTCTCTATCAAATAAAGGCATAAAAGGTCAAAAAAAATAATTAAAAAAAGAAGCTAAAATACTATGTAGAGGGGAACTGAAGGTTTTGATAATAATTCTTTGTATCACTACAAAAGACCCCTTTTAGCATACACATGGTAATTTAATCAATTGTTGATATAGAAATATTGATAATAGCAGCTTTAATCTAGGTGCATTGGCCTGTCAAAAATATTGATGATTATTAGCTGAAACAACAACAAGCTACCATCTACACACACACACACGCAAAGTCACACACACTTTACCCCTCCTGAAGACCTCTGCATTTCCTGTTAGTCCCAATAATGCAAGAACAAGCAGCTCTACTTCCTGGTTCTCAGGCTGGCGAGGAAGGAACCACAGTCTGGTCACACGGTGCTCACCGCTTCCCCCTCACCTCCAACCCACCTTCCCTCCCTCTCTCCATTCTTCACACTTCTCTCTCTCTCTCTCTTTCGGTTTTTCTCTCTCATTCTCTTATCTCTCTTATGTCATTGACTCTTTCCTTACTTCTCCTCACCTTTGTCTCCCTTCACCTCCCACACAGGCCCACACAGATTCACAGTGTGGAAATGAAAGACGACTACCTCTTGCAGGAGAAAGCACACACACAAACAAGCACACTACGTTTTCTCACAGGAGGCAGGATGTTCCCCAGATCGGAGGATATTTTTACATGTCACTGACATGCTTTGACAGTAAAAAACACAGCTTCTATATTTACAGGCTGTGTTTATCTCCTGGTGTGGAAAAAGGATGTGGAAGTTGTATTTAACAAGACAGCGTTGGAGAATTTGGAATAGGAAAAGAGCCATCAGTGGAGAGAGGGAGATAATGAGAGGGAATAGAGATAGAGAGAAAGAAAAGGACGCAGTCAATTTTCAATGCGGTAAAGTGCAGGGAAAGTGATCTACTGTACACCCTCCTCCTAAAAATGGCCACTCAACACCCTAAAACTCTTCTATAAATCATTCATTCAGGCCTCCAGAGCACCATACGGGAACTTGCTGATGCAGTTCCAGAACAAGTACCGACAAAGTAGTGCGCTGTGCAGTTATGTGTCCCCACAGACGTGTTATAGCATCATTGTCTGGCTGTGAGTGCCGTGCTCTTTGCTCATGCTCCCCGTGGCGTGTCCCATTAGTGGTCTCTACCAGGCCACAACTCATTCCCGGCACGAGCCAAAATATTGAATTATTAATCAGCCTCGCTTGTTTACCCTGTGTGATCAACCTTCAAAGAAACCAGTATGATATGGCCACACGCGTACACCCGAGTATCTACGCACTCATTCTGCATGTACACACACACACACACACGTTATTTACTCTCCACTATAATACACCCAGGCTTGAAGCCCTATGGGAAAAAAAAAATTGGTGCTCTGGTTACGGGCAACAATGGTGGCATTTAATATGGGTCATGGTTACTAGGCAACCACAAGCCGAGTGGACTGGTGTTGGATTACTGATCGTTTCATAATTAATTACGGATTATGAATAATTGATTAAGAAGTGTTGGGTAATTTACAGTCGTGTGTAAATGGGAGCCACTCCACTGCCTTACCCTCAGAGTGTGTGTGTGCATGTCTGTGTGTCCACATGCAAATGATATGCATTTATGCACCCAACTATCATCTGTGAATAGTGGATGATATTTATAAGGAAACATGCAATTTTACAGGTTTCTATGCAAATATATCTGTCTAATAATAAGCCCATTATTATGCGGAACATTTTTGATTTTCAGTTTTTCTCCTTTCCTTATTCTTATTCTTGTTATTTTCCGTGAAAATGAAAATACTGAACTGATACTGTCACCTGCAGTGAGTGTTTTATTTTCTGCAACCAAGCTAGTCAAAATGACATGGGTCAGGGGGATAATTTACCCATTTTTTCTCTCTGTCTTTTTTCTTTATATGATATGAAGTTATAACAGGACACTGTTGTTGTGGATGTTGGCATTGTAGCATCGATGATTGGCTGGTGAGAGGGGCTTAGAGAAGTGCATGTATTAACAGATAGAGAGCGAGTTAAAAAGAGAGGCAAAAGAAGAGAGGAGGATGTAGGTGAGAGGTAGATAAGCAGTGCGTAGGAGTTTGAGTGGGCCGAAGAGAGAGGGAGAGAGAGGGAGGGATGGAGCTGAAAGCAGATCTGGACAAAAGGACCAGCCAGGAGAGAAAACTGTCCTTTATTCCTTCTTTAAAACTGAATCTAAAAAACAAGACTAGCTTTTAAATACACTCAAAAATCCATGTTTACATCTGTGAAAAGGGATTGAAATGGTTAACCTGGACATTTTGTACACATGCACAATTTAAAGCATGATCATTTGAGTACTGTCTATCATGTCATCAGTGATTGACTGTATTGAGTTACATGCTGTTCTGGAGGTGACCAGTAGGGGTCAATGACCATCACAAAGTCTGGCTTTAACTACTGTGGGTGTACAACTGGCAGAGGGTGAAGGATCATGGCCTTGACAAATAGATAGATAGATAGATA
>NW_023340246.1:8466244-8485744 GCF_004916995.1 Morone saxatilis
TATGTCAAAAATATGTTTTGACATTGGCATTATGGGTAAGGAGAATGGAACAAGGCTCACAAAGAAGCTGAAAAGAAAAGATGTGTAAAACAGTGGGAAAAAAAGACATAAGCCATATATCCGTGTTCTCATGTGGAAACCAAACCAAGCTCCACTTCAAGAAATTCTATGTTTTGATGTCAGCTAAAGGATTACATTATAAATTAAGATCATTCTTACACCATTCTGTTTATACATAACCATTTAAACATATTTAGATAAACTGAACAAATACACTGGTCAAATGCAGGGCAGTTTCTATTATTTCCCCAATAAGATAATATGATTTATGGATATGAGGTGTTGACATGGAAGCTGTCATATTTAAGAACAAGAAGCTGTGGAACAGTACAGCTGGTAATGCTGTTCATGTCATTATGTTTTCAGTACCTCTGAAACAACATAAACACCAAATAGTGTTCAAGAAGGGTCTAAAAGATTAAACAGATGAATAGAAATGGAGAAAAGAAGGGGGGAAAAAGAGAGGGTGGTTGTGGAGGAAGTAACGGAAAGAAATGGACACCAGTATGTGTGGTATGAGCGGGAGAAGCATAAAAGGAAGGAGGGGAAAAAAAGAGCGGTGGCTGTCAATAGAAAATAGTCAGAGGGAGGTGAAGGGAGAGGTGGATTATTGCAGTATAATTTTCCTCCCTCGACCCCCGCCAATACTCCTTAAAACACCCCTCTCTCCTGACCTCATACAAACACACACATACTAAATAATGTGCTGGCTTCTTCTTATGAGTACTTGGTGATCGTAAAGATCATACACATGATCTATAAGGAAAGAAAAGGGGTTGTAAGACTTGCATGTCTCTATCAAGTTTCATCATTAAATGTTTCTCTAAGGCTGATGGTCCACAGGGAGGAACACTGAAAGGACCAACTGATGAAAAGTGAAAGCGAGGCTGATTACAACATGGATGGACAACATTTGACACAGAATTAGTTTTGCTTTTGTGTCCCAACAGGACCCAAAGGTATCTGACTTTTCAGAAAATGCTTATGGTGACAATAATAAACGTGTGATGCGGTTGTTAGAATGAGAGTGGTTATGCTTTAACAAAAACCAATGTTGACTGTTGTTAGCAACTAGGAAATTAATCAGCGGTCTCTTGTGTTAAAGTCTGACTGTTTGTTGACTCATCCATCCATTTTTCTCTTGTATCTTATCCTTCCCTACAGGACTTCGCTCTTATAAGAACTTCACCTGACTTTGTTCTGAGCTCCTGTCATAATTACTGCTACCACTAGAGAGCTTTGTCACTTGAACAATAACGTGTCATTTTGGGGTTCAAACCGGGGATCCTGTCGTTTTTCTTGGGGGTAACACTCTCAACAACAAATACAGCAAACTAATGGATAGAAAAGGGGAGCATGTAAAGGGAGAATTTGACAGGTCCCAGGACTGACCTTTGAGGAACTCCACAGGTCAGAGGGGCACATCCAGACACTTTGTCAGTGATGAAAACAAATAGCTGGCGGTTTCATATACAGGAAGAAGACCATTTTGAGGGATAATGAGTTGAAAGATTTCGCAGTAGCAGGAAATAAGTGCCACTCTCCCCTGCTGTCACTGTGAGTAAAACTCGTACTGTTAAACCAAATGACAAAGAGTGGCTGTGTATGTCAGTGAAGGAGGATTTTGCTGCTAAACAACACACGCGCATATAATAAATAATTATTCAGATTTAGCTTTAGAAATAACACAAAAAACATTGAAGGGACAGATCAAACGTTCTCGAAAAAAACTCTCATAGCTGGCGCTCAGGGTCCAGTTAGGGGATCATTTATTGTGAAAAACAGTTACAAGGCAGTAGTAAAGCTGCCGAGGGTCAAAGTACGGACGTAAAATAGCCTGACAGGACCACAGATAAACTGCAGGCCTGCTGTCTTGTCCACTCGTGTGTCTCGTGAGTTTGTTTATTAGCAAGGATTTGAATCTCAGCTAATGGGCTAATAGAGTATACAGTGTGGACAGCCAATCCATCACCATGATAGCTGCTCCAAATACACAAGGTTAGGTAACACATCTGTTAGGTAATATCAGGAACTGACACAGAAATGTCACTAAGGTGTGAGTTTTACAGATGTTTCGACATTCACACTGGTTCCTCCTTTTTTGAAGCCCATTGAGAGACGTTCTAATTTGTTATGGGAGCGTCCTGCATAAAATCAAGAAAAAGGATGACTCCACCTTTACAACAGAGTGGCTGTGTTTATCTCTAATGGGCAGGCTTGCTAAGTGCATGTGTGTCTGTGTGTGAGTGTGTGTACAATGACACTGACATCCTGCATCCTCCGTGCTCATCTGCTTTTACAACCTATTAATTAGAGCGCTGCTATCACAGAGTCCGTGGCAATCTCTCTATCTGCCGCTGACTCTCCCTGTCTCACTTAGTAATCTCTCTCTTTCGATCTGTCTGCGTGTGAATCAATGAAGATCGCTTTTTCTTTCATTTCAGTGACCCGACTCTAAGTATATTTCATTTTCTTTTTCTCAGACAGTCATATTTATCCACAGAGTCTCATAAAACCATGCAGGCGTACATTCATAAAGGAACCTGTGACCCTAGCAGGTTGAGACATTTTCTCTTTTTTTCATTTTCTTTCTTTCCTTCTTTTTTATATGTTTTTCATGTCCTTTCTTTCCCAACAGACGAAAGGTGGAGATAAGGAACATGACTACAGGTTTACTGGCAAAGTCAGAAGGATACTTCTGGAATGCCAAACATGTATGTTTGTGTGTGTGGTGTGTGTGTTGTGCGAGGTGTGGCGCACGCGCTATGGAAACTACATAGCCCTACTTACCGTTGTGTGTGTGTGTGATTGTGCCGTCTCTTATTGTCGCTGTGTGTGCATATCTATACATACATTGTGGGGGTCTGTGGTTGCTCGCATCTGTGTACTACATGTTTAGGAGTGAATGTTACTGTGTGTGTGTTTGTATGCCCATGAGTGCTTGCGTATGCATGGGACAGGTTGTAATTTAGCAAGGGAACATGGAGGCTCATGAAGGGGCAGGACCCAAGGGAGCCATCAGGCTGAACTCGCTGTTCCCGGGACGTGCCCTGGGAAGAGACCCGATGTCACTTGGATAAAAACAACACACACGCCCTGTCAAACAGCAGGGAGGATGGATGGATGGGGAGAGGACAGGGGAGTGATAAAAAAAAGACGGAAAAGAGAATAATGACCGCCAGAATTTAATGGACAAAGATGGAAGACAAAGAGAGAGATGAATAGATAGAAAAAAAGAAGGAAGCGAGACAACGAGAGATAGGAAGAGATGAAGAAATACAAATAAAAAGGAAAAAAAATTCAATAGTGTGCAACCTATGCTCCCCTGGAAATAACTTGTCATGACTTGGCAGAGTATGGTAGAGATTCTGATACTGATGTTTTATAACAATACCTCACACTTGAACCCCTGCTGCATTCCCCTGTAGACAGTTAATAGTTTTTAAGACAGAGGTGTGATTAAGCAGTAATAAAATCAGCGGTACTCTTCAATGCCATGCAGTGAAGTCAAATGTCCTTTCTGGATGAAAAAATGCATGTATTTTGTCACAAATGCAGTGCCCTCCCATTCAAAATAATTCTGTATGAAGTACCAGCACAGCAGCAGCAGTTCAACAAGTATAAAAAGCAGACTTTGGTGACAGCTGAATTGGATAACGTGACACCTCGAGATGAGTCAATTTGTTGCCATCACTCTCACACATCTCTTATTATCACAGACGAGCCCTAGCATATATAAAAAGGCAACATCTGTGATACATCCATCTTTTATACTGGACAGCAAAGATTTATGAGAGACATATTGGATAGCTTGAACTATTCAGACAAATTCATTAGAGGCTTAAATGTGTGGACAGCAGGCTCTAATTTAGTTTTAAACCCAGTATTTTTTGCACTTCTGCTCTGCATGAGTCTTTGCCCCCCACTGCACCCCAATTACAGAGACTTCCTAATGGATATCCTCTTGTCTCTGCTCTCTGATCTTCTACTGCTCCTCTGGGGCCTTGTGTGTCTGCAAGTGTGTGTGTGTGTGTGTGTGTGTGTGTGTGTTTATGCTGCATTACTATACTGTATGTATGCACTGAAACTGGATAGGACTCTATTTTACACAAGCATTCTCAGGGCTGTTCATTACAGGTTGTACCGTATGACCTGGCGACATTACTTTAGAGAGATTAGCAGACAATTAGCATTTTAGTGAAAAACATACAATTATTTGTATAGTTTTCATTTTTCCAGTGCCATACACTGATCTAATACTATACATTAAAGTACTATGACTATACCATACTACAATATATTATATACTGTACTAATAAAATACTTGTTTTTTTAGAGATTAAGATTCATTTTGATACTTCTACACTACTAAATCTCCATCAGTGAGGGAAAAACACCCTGTTTCTGTGCAACTACGTATGCTGTGAGTCACAGGAAAAGCGTTCAAAGCTTCTTCCTTTTTTCAGGGATCAAACAACGAAGGGATATTTACTGCTTTGTTTGGTACTGTGGCAGAGGACTGCATCATGAGGTGCAGAAGGGAAACCAGAAATGGTTTACTTGAAGTCATAAACAAAAAGATGTGTGACGATAATATGGCATAATGCATTTGCTCTTAACTTTAGTTGAGTTTTTGATGCACAATTTGATACAGACAAAAATACTCACACAAAAGGTCTGCCAAAGCAACAGAAAAAGGGGTGACTAAGTATTTGTAATGATTTTATGAATGAATCCATTTTACTGATTTATACAACATGTTCAGCCCATGACCAGTTGAGAAAAAGAGTATCAGATTCCCCGGCCATCTCCTGGACAAAGTAAAGCTGCTTTCAAAAACTTGCCTTCATCACATCCCAATACTGGAGCTTTACCCCACATATTTACACCAAGTAAGCCTATATGAGCTTTGAGATTACTTGATCTCACACCGTATTCTTTGCTTGGTAGCTGACTAAACACTCACTATAAAAACACAATCAAGAAAAGGTACAATAAACAAAGCTATATTTTAGTCTTGTTCCAGAATCAAATGGAACATATGGTCAATGACTGTTTAATGGATGACTATCAGTACAAGACCCTGATAAAACATCTAATAAAGTCCATTATGAGAAGCAGAGGCCAACAGAAACAGTTGTTTTATGGCTTTAGTGTGCAGTTAAAGCACACCTGTGTGTTTTTCCAGGTAGCAATTAAAGCTGATCACTGCAGTTGGTTTGGTCATGCCCTTTTATATTATTATTGTGAGACGTGGCAGGTGTTTCATTTTGTCTGCATCACTGGTCATTATTTGACAGAACCAAGTAACACAAATGATAAAAAAAATCGAAAGGATAAACAATAAGCCTTTTCAACGACTCTTTATGATATACAGTGTTTTTATGCTTTATGCTCAACTTTGAATGTCACAAAATGATATCTTAATTCAAACATAAGGCACATTTTTACACTGCTTCATGAAATTCTCAGAAGTATCTTGTTTTTTTATGAGCATAAATCGATATTTATGTTTTTATTTATGTTTTCACATGCATATCGATATCAGCACTTAGTTAGGATCAGTGTATTTTTCTCTCTATAACAGTTTATTTTTTAACAGGTATGCACCAATATTTCCTGTGGACTGACACAAGGAAGCCACTTGGGCCCACTTCTGTTTACCAATGGGTTACCATGCATGGTAAAATAAAATGGTGACAAAGCTGTGTTATGCAGATGACTCACTTCTGTTTTGTGACAAATCAGTGGATTTATAAGAGGCTGAAATTACTAAACAGCAACCCATTCATTAATTTGTAAATAAACACTCTGGTCTTGAATCTTAACACAAATCTTGTGTTATAATTAGTAGTTGTAAATTCCTTGTTGGACTTGATACAAGTTGAGTAATAAAATAATTAATTATTGACAGTAAAACTAGATTATTTCTGTCCTGGTCTGACTTCATTAATAATATCATAAAATGGTAAATGACATTGATATGAGTCATTTGGTCAAGTGCTGCAAATAAACTAAAGAGTCAATTCTTTATCTGCTTTTCTACGTGACATCTGCATTCAATAGTGTTGCAGTCATGAAATATAGTTTTGTTATTACATTTGTAATTTGATTAAATTAGTTAAAATAACCATAATCATATATGATTGTATGTTTCTTTTTTATGGTTTGCTTGTTTGTCTTATTTGTTTTTGTTGTTGTTTTTTGAAGTTCGGTTTTTTATATATATTAAACAGGCAGGAATAATAAAGTGTGGGTATAAAACATTCATTCATAAATATCACCTTTAGTGGTGCTTTTTGCACCTTTTTTTTTATTCATTTGTACTCCAGGAAAACTAGTCATCATTATACAGAAGCTACACAATATCCCTCCTGAGTAAAAGTAATGAAGGTGTCCTTGAGCTACTGTATCTGTTTCAAATTTCATAGTTTGATCTTTATTGAATTTATTGATTTAGGTGACAATTTTACATGCCATTGTGCATCACTTTCATAAACATCGAACCATTCTGTGGCTGCTGCTGTCTGATCAAAACATGCCGTCATATTTGAGATTACTAGCAGGGAATAGTTAAGACAAGGTGGAGTCATCCAGTCACCTTTAATTTTTCTATTTTATGATAATTTCTTCTTGTTTCATCATTCTTTCAGCCAAAATGTCTAACCAATCTCTGTCTGGTCCTCCCATGCTTTTTGGCGTGGCCTGTCCAGTCCTGTTCTGGCAACAGTTGGGGAGCTTGGCTGTAGTGGCCATCTCCTTATCCAGATGAATAGTGGCTGTTCCAAGGAGCAGTTGCAGAATGTCTGGGCCCCAGGCCCCGGGCCCCAGCTGCTATCTCAGCTTCACAGTCAGTCTGCTGAGTGTGAATATTCATTTAGCTGGCCACATAATCATAGGCTCACCAATGTTTGTGTTGCTGCCTCAGGGGTTTATATGGCGGCTGAGGGGCCCATTCAAACACATGCGGTTTAGTTTATTGCCAGCAAACAATGTAACATGGTTTTAGAATATGTCTCTTATGAGCAGTACATCATTGTGTCATACACATTGTTTCAATAAAATCATTAAATAATAGTACATCATATTGTAGGATATTGGCTCATAATAACTGTAAATGTTCTCTGTGCCGCTGGGATTTTGTCTACAGAAAAATGAGAAAAAAAAACATGAAATGCCAGGCATAGCTAATATTATGATAATATTGTACAGAGCATGCACACACCATGCCTAAATATTCCTGGAAAAGTTCACCACAGAATTTCATCAAAACCATGGTGGGAGCTGACTGGTTTGACAGGAACCAGAATAAGTAGCTCTGGGCCTTTTTGGCCCTCATGAGGCTTCATGATCCTGCAGGCCTGGATGGCACAGGGATGTTGAACAGCCTCAGCACCCTGCTCTACTGAACCAAGTAATTCCCTGCCAGTTGGAGGCTTATAGAGAAACTCTGCTCCCTGGGAAGAGGCCTTTCACAGCTATAACACCGACAAATCACTATTTTCATGGCTTGACTTCCCCTCCAGAGCCAGAGCTCTTGCCCCCATGGTATACTTAGACAGAGGGTTAATTCCCGGGTGTCTTTTGCCCAATGCTGTTAATAAAATTGGGACCTCTGACTGGGCAGGAAAAGACTCTATTCTTGGGGATAGGCGTAGGACCAGATGGTCAAATGCCCACAATTTGCTTTCCTCTGCAAATTAGGTTGGATGAAATCAAAGCAGCTGCTGGAGAACCATGGGGGATTAGGGGGATACTGGAAGTTGACATTATTTTGATTTAAACCATCAGGGGCAGTCCAATTTCTAGAAAAACTCTAGGAAAATCAACTTAAGAAAAGAATAAGGAAAATTAAGTGCCTTGCAGGGCTGACATTACAGTCTGTAATCCCCTAGCAATCTCTCTCTTTGAGCAATAATTCCTCTACATAACAATGACAGCTTTGCAGATTTGCAGACAGCTCCTTAGGTATTATACACCATCTTTGGATAATTCATTCTGCCTGTTTAGGTGAACATACCACAGAGAGCAAGTGTGGTATCTTCTTTCCTTCCCAGTGGTCTCCTTTTCTGTCCCTCCTCCCCTCTGTCACAGGGCAACAGCAAGCGGGAGCACTCGTGGCGGTAGAACGGATCCTCCAGGTGATCGAGTTTTCAGCCAAAGCACCTTGAATAATTAAATGCGTGGTGGGCGAGCCTGCTCAAGTTTCGCGGTTGATTCAGATTACCATGTGTATACAAACAGATGGAGGCGCGTACGTAAGCACACGTACTCTCTTGTGCGTGAACCACACACACACAAAATACAAACACACTTCCCAGTATTGCCAGGCTCTTGGCTATGCAGCTTTGTGGGAGGCTATCTCACACCATTATCTGGCTGTATGGGCCGACTCCCTCCCTTACTATCTGCTGTACAATCAACTGTGGCTTCAAAACAACTTAATCCCTCTGACTGGCACACTGCGCTGTGTTGTTGCTATGCCGGCTAGATGTCCTGCACCAGGGTACAATTTCACACCATTGTATCCCACTCAGTCCGGTAGTTATGTTTATTCTTAAGGGTATTATGGAAATGCATTTTTCCCTATGAATGACCAACAGCACTTCACTGATGATTTAAACATACTTCCTTCATGCTTTGGACCCTCTAGATTTATGGTACCAAGCACAGGAACTGGGAGTCTTTTGTTTATCAATTTTGGTTCATGGCTCCAAAGGCTTATGCAAAGCCTTTGTATGCCATAACCATACCTGCATACCCAGTGTGTGAAAATGTTTTATGTAGTATAAATGTAGAAGGAGAAGGTTTCTTGCATAGTGTTCGGGCCACTGCACTTTCAGATGCTCTTTTTCTCTAATACAGAATTTACTTTAGTTTGGCTTGTGACCTCCAGCCAAGCAATGACTACTCTTGACCCTTTATCACAGGTTGTGTATACATCTAGAATCTGTGAGCAGTTCAAGTAAAGTTCCCTTCTTCATTTTGTTACTTGGTGTCCTGAAGCAGTAAAACTCCAGAGAAAACTCTGAGAAATTGCAAAGATTTGTGAAATAAAATAAAATAAAAATATTTATTATACTAAGGAGTTTTTAACTGGTTTTGAAACAGTACCAATTTAATGCTGATGCTTCTATATGCACTTGCTTGATGTTTGGCTGTGATAGCAAAGCTGTCGATTCGCTACTTTTTGATCATAAGTAATATAATCATAACAAATGAACGAGTACAGTTGTCCATGTTTAAGACAGTAGTATTGTAGGCACTAAATCGTAACAAATACAGAATATTACATAATGCTATATAAAAATGTACTTAAAATTAAAAAGCAAAGGTATTCATTATTTAGAAAGGCCCCTTAAATACAGTAATGTTATATTCAAAATTATATATTGAATTTTTGGACTTTCATTATTGACACATTAACTCACATATAAACTGTATTTCAATTATGTATTTGGCTAATGTTTGCTACTATAAATAAATAGTTTAATCTTTATTATTACATCATATTTTACAAGCTGATTAGATGCTTTATATGAAAACTTGCAAACTAACCAGTCACTGCAGCTATCAATAAATGTAGGAGTAAAAAGTTTGCATTATTTCCTTCTGAAATGTAATGAAAATAAATGGTTTCTTCTGAATTTCTCACATGGACATTCTAAAACAAAAAGAGGAGAGAACGTACTAATATGGTCCTTCCTGCTGTGCCACATGGCAGCCCGCCTGGGCTGTGATACCGGGTGATGTCACGCACCTGGCCGGACTCTACTGCCACTGTGACACCCGATCATGTTTGGCATGGCCTTGGTGCTGTTCATGGATGTTGGTACAAGTGTAATGTGACAGCTCGTTCCTTTCACATGGCATCCGTCTGATGTCGTCTCTACACACACTGATAGGCTTATGCTACTCAGTTACAGCACTCTTCACTTGCCAGGACACAGGAAATGTAGATCCATTTGGATCAATTCAATCAATTTAGTTGGATCGGGTGTGCATTTTGGAGATACCGGTGGCTGCTAAGTTGGGCGTATACATTGCTTAAAAGATGGCGCGTGTGGCTTGTGATCTTGTTTGTCAATTTAATTTGTCCCGCAAATGTCATCAAACAGGCCACACTTGCAGCATAGTCAGATTCCAACACTAGGAGCAATACAGCCAGCTCACAGTTTAAAGTTCAATACACTCATGATATTTTTAACAAAGCAAAAAGAAAACAAACAGTCACTATACAGTACAATATTCCTCCTTAGGTTTGCAGTGTGCAACACTGTTTTCAAGTTCAAAGCCAACATGGTCAAGATGTCCTAGAAGTGCTCAGAATGATGTCTGTGTGTACATCTTCAGTTGCATGACAACTTTATCTGCTAATGAAGACTGTGTAATTTGGTCAAAAGCTACAAAACAAACTAGTAAATGAACTGTGATTGTCTTCTCAACTGCTGTTTTCAAAGTGAAGAATAAACTGTGTAGTTCAATATACTTCATCATTTGTCTAACTGAACTGAAGAATGAAAATGTCAAGAAGAACAAGTCTTCACACAGATAAAAAGCAAATGTCTGAACCTGGCTGGAGAAAGAATCTTCAAACATTTAAGCTAACTACAAACTCCAATTTAAACATTTCTTTAAGATCTCTGGGGTTAGATATCTTATTATAAAGTAGTTGAACATTTTCAGGCAGCAGTTGAGATCTCTGACAGCCCACAGTGTGAATGGCATACATTGCACCCTACTGGCATTTTTAATGCCTGCAAACATAAATGGTGGTCGGATTGCAATATGCATGTGTACAATACGTCCTATCCACCACCATAACTTACTGGTGATTTTATTTTCCAGACCTGTGCGCAATCCATGGTGTCACACAGAGAGGATGACGGAGCAGAGTGGTTTACACCTGGTAAGGAAACAACCATTGGCTTGAATGTTGCAATGGGTATGGGAGAGCCTCTGGGCTTCCACCACCTGCTCCATTTCTCACATTCTGTCGCACCTTAGGGGACATATCTCATCCGGTCCACAACCCAATTACTCCACAACACGTTTAACTGCCATCAAAAGATGCACAGTGGGGGTGCAAGGGAGCCGCACAGAACAAGGCTGTTGCCATGGCCACTGTCACTCAGCAGATTTCCAAGGATGGAAAGAGATACAGAGAGCTCTCTGATTGGCTGTTGCACTATTTTGACCAACAGAGACAGGAGCAGTACTCACAACAATCACAGACACTGTTGTTATGCAACTGAACAATTAGAATATGCACATTTGTGAATACTGGCTGGTCTCACTTGTTAAATTGGAAGCGTGTCAGCAAAAGTGGTCAGAGCAAATTTGGAGTTTCTCTCCCTCGTTTGCATATCAGACAAACCATGAATCAACACCATGTGCTCCTTCATATGATCTGTGAAAGTATAAGTAAACCCACTAAGAGAGAATTTATATGTTAAAATAAAAAAAAATCCACTAAAAGATATCTGGAGGGTATTTCCTCTTAAATGTCCATTGCACCAGGGTGGCAAGTTGCTTGTAAGCAAAAAGGAAAAAAACACCTGAGTTGCACTCAGAAGCTCAGTTAGAGATTACAGGAGACATGCAGAGACACAGAGGAAGAGCGAATGAAACGTCACCAGCACTTGATACCACACACAGTGAGGTTTTCCACCTGACCAATAATCAGACATGTATGTCAAAGGCAACTGATAAGACACCTACTTAAAAAAACATCGTCTTTTGTGAGGGAGATAACCAGATAAAAACATTTAAGTGCTAAGGCCCAAAAGGAAAGCTATACAGAACACCCAGAGTCTACTTAAACATTATTTACAATCTAAATTTAAAAGTAAATGTAAATCACAATGTGAACACAAAAGGAATATGGATTTTGAAGCTTCTTGGATCATCTTTAACTGTTGCATGACAGCAAAAATTATTTTAAAAAAGTGATGACTTTTATACCAAAATTATGAGTAAGTAAGTGGAAACTAATGAGAAAATTAATGAACATGTCTCGATCTAAATTATGGTGTTGAGATCCTGTCAAGGTGTGGACGTAGTTCCTGTGATGAAGTCATGTCTTTGTATTTGCTTCTTTTTGCTCATGGTGACAACATCGCCAACAGGAACAGGACCTGACTAACAGTCTCATTTCCCCTGTGCTCTGTTTCCTCTGACTCAATGGACCATGGACCATGGACCATGAGAGCAAGAAACACAGGAACACACATAGATTCACCCCACGTATGATGCACATGCTAACTCCTTCAATAACCTGCGTTTGAATTGCCCTCCATCTGATACTAGAGAAAACAGCTCAAAGGATTAGAAATAAATGTCACAGTTTTTCTCTAGGGGACTTCTTGGGCATCAAAGCAGGGGAAACTCAGTGCTGCTCAATCATCGTGGAGTGCTGCAGGGCAGAGCCACAAACACATATGCCCGGCCAAAACTAATGTGGAACGGAACCCGCCTGAGTCTTTTAACCACTGGACTCAGAGATACTGTACAAGAAGGGGGGGCACTAATGGGGACCAGAGGTCTGTGGTCTACGTGATGCTGGCCAGAGAGACCAGACGGCCGATGACTGATCTGGAAGGAGGAAGGAGTGAAGGGGGGGGGGTCATTAAGGAGCTGCTCCGGCTCTAATCATAGAATAACACTCCTTCTTTTATCTACCTTCAGCTCCATCTCACCATGAGAAAAACCAAAAGAGTGTAATCCAAGCCCTGGTACAGCAGTGAGCGGGGTTGAAGGTCACTGATGAATCTCAGCTAGGAAACATCTGCAAGCCATCCACTTGGAATGTGTCTCAAAATAAGGGGAGCTTGCCCAAAAAGAGGAGGATTAATTGGATTACTTCCAGGAGTAGTTATTTGCTGTAGTCATTAAGTGAATCATTATTTATATTGGGCAAGAAATGCATGACGGCAATGTATCATGTCATAAAGTAAATCTCAATCATGTTTGCCAGGAATATATATGAAGCATAATGTCACTTTGACAGTGAGTAAAAGTTTGGCTTCAAGTGTAGAAACTGGCTGTAAATTTCATACTGTCTGTAGTTGAAGAGGGGGAGAGGAACTCCTACATTAAGTGTGTCGTTCACTCCTGTTGCAGGTTTGGTTATGAGGGAACAAAGTGACAGCATAGCAGATTAGCAGCAAGAAAGCTACAGTAAATATACAGTGAGATCCAAAGAACTGATCTGGTCTGAAAACACACATAGGATGTGTGAATTGGCTCATTCAGATAATTTGCTTTGACATTTTTATTCCTCAATGGTGAGTAGATAGTACGCAGATCTTAAACTGATTAAATAGGCCCGGGGAGGGAGCGAGGAGGGCATTAGTTAAGAAAACAGAGGCGAAGGCAAAGAGCGACATGGGTTTGGCTTATCTGCGCTGTGAACTGGGTCACTCTTAATTCATTCTGAATTAGCCGAGTCGTGTGTGCTGAAATAATCACCCCCTTGTTTATTTGCTCAGGCCTTGGCACAAGCCTTTATCTAGCTAGCAGTCGCACCTCCTCCCCGCTTTGCCTCTCTCAACTCTGTCTGTCTTTAAGACTCAGTCCGGGTGGAAAACCAATGCTGATTTACCAGGAAACACGGGACAGAGGGTCACTGGAACCTGTCTCACAAAATCACCACTTGTTTTCTGTAAGCTTTAAACATGATTGGGCTGAGTAACTGACAAGCCCTACAGGGACAACCTCCCTGTCAGGCCAGTGTTTTTAATAGCCATAAAATACAGGAATTCCCCACAGACAGTCACACCTCAGACAACATTACTTGGCCTTGGCATGACAGGCAAATAAGGCCGTGATTGAAATGTAATTATTACTCAGTGTGTTAAGTGACAGCACCTAAACTGCAGTGAGACATTAATTGGCACTGCCGCTGCAGAACTGTTATACATAATAATACAATAATACAAAGACACATGTTCCAAGTTTGAAAACCTGCCTCACACTTTTTAGCAACACATATGTCAGTTATGTGTTTTTTCAAGGCAAAGACCCCAATCATCATCTATGACAAATTTTTATTAGAATTCACTCCGGATTGTCCGCATCTGCAAGGAAACCATGAAATTGTATACAGCATGCCTCATTAATTTGCAGATGTGCTGACTGATTCACTTATAGGGCCGTGTAAATATCTCAGAGACTGAACAGAGCAAATTACAGGGACAATACAGACATCAGTGCTCTGGCTAATTATAGTCATCACTCAATGGAAGAAAGTAGACATGTGTTACACATTTAATGAAATAAAGTAGTGGAAAAATATTTTGTGATCTATAAATAAATGAAACAGGGCTTAAAGCTCAGGAGGTGAATGCAGTTTCATAATATTTATACAGTATGTTAAATGTAATAAGGCCCCAGATCCATCTGAATCAACTCAAATCTGACTCACTCAGCTTTTAGGACTTTTTTTGATTCCTCACCTCTGGCCCCCGTGAACTCTCAGTTTGCATGCATATCACATTGGCACAGAGTCTCCATTTTGATTTCCATTGTGGCTGGGTCTGTCATTAAGAGCACAGAAACAATGGCCAGAATGAGTGGTGCCACAGTAAACAGCTCCCCTGTGAATCCAAGCACAACAGTTCCACATCGCGGGAGTGGGAGCGCAGGCGACTACGCCGTACTCGCTCTCGGGCTGCAAATCATATAATGACATTATTGTGACCAGTAAAAGCTCATTCCCACACAATAGCTTTAAATCACACCATAACGGAAAATGGAGGGTGTATTGCAAAGATGATAAGTGAGAAAGCAGCCTGTGTCTTTTTTGGCCGACCGTGCCCTCACTGTGACCTCTCTGTGGTTTACTGGGATAGGACAGATTGTGCTATTGTAGGTCTGGAGTGCCAAATGTTGTCTGCCAGTTGCTCAACAAAGAGTACCAAACAATTTGGGGGCACTCCTTAGAATATGTGCAGCAAGATTCACAGAGACGTTTATTGGCAAGGGCATGTTTATTTAACTGTGGCACACAGAGTGGGGCTCGATGATAGAAGACATTTGAACGGTGCAGCATGACTTGGATGTTTGGAGTTTTCAACTTCTATGTTTTATCACCTACTCATTGCATGCTTTCAACTAAATTCTCCTCTGCCATCACCCCATCTACCCTGCTGTTCTTCTTCTTGGCTAGCAAACACTGGCCTGTTACAGCAGATTCCACTCACACTAGAAATTCTGCTTTTATTCAGATTCTGTTTTTAACAGGACACATTAAATGAACTGTCCACATTTTGGGAAATGCAATTGTTCACCTGTTTGCAAAGAATTTGAATAAAAGATTGATACCCCTGTCATATCTAGCTAGCTAGTTAGCTTAGCTTAGCACAAAGACTGGAAACGTGGGGGAAAAAGCTAGCATGGCACTGTCCTAAAGCTCACTAATTAACATGTTATATGTTGTTTGCTTAATCCAAGCATGTAGCATTGTGTTACGGATATTGTACTGTCAGCAGAGTTATAGGAGCTGGTCAACGATTTAGTTTGATTGCATTAGGCTGATATTTATTTGAGCGTGATGTGTAAAATCTGCACACTGCAGTACAGGCTCCTTCGATGAGCAGCTCACAGGTAGGCCCTTGGGGCAGGACTCAGCAGTCAACAGGCAGAGATCTGTTTCTTACCTCTGGCAGCAGACATTTTACTACAGCAGGGCATTATTTTAACAAAGACGTGTCAACGTGTCAATTTGATGGACTTTCCATTTAAAAAACAAGAAAGAGTTTGACATTTTGGAAATGATACCACTCACATTTGAAGTTACTTTTGAAGCTACAGCCAGCAGCCAATTAGTTTAGCCTAGTTTACAAACTGGAAACAGAGGAACCAGCTAGTCTGATTCTGTCCAAAGATAATAAAACAAACCCACAAGCACTTATTAAGCTCAGTAGTTGACATGTTGTTTGCTGTTAACATTGTGGTTTTACCAAGGTGTATCTGGTTTACCTTTTTTTATCTTTGGGCAGATACAGGCTATCTGTTTCCCTGTTTTACCTGTCTTAATGCTAAGCTAAACTAACTGTCGGCTGGCTGCAGTCTCATATTTATCATATAAACATAAGAGTGGTATCAACCTTCTAATCTAACTCTCAGCAAGAAAACTAGCATTGTATTTTACTGACAGGTTCAACCGCAACACAAACAGAACAGTGTGTGAGTCAGTATTTTGCAAACACTTTATTGTGATTGTTTTTCCATGCAGGGACAGGTGTAGAAAATGCAGTGGGGCACTAATACCAGTAAAGAGAGCCCGAGTGAGAGCTAAACTCCTGCTGTTCTCACCTGTCAGCACACCACAAACACACGACTGCATGAACCAGCTTTTCCACTCAATTACACTCAGTGGCCCTGTAGTGGCTCCCACTGTCAGCAACCAATTTAATGGACCACTACTCTGCATATTGGCAAACACTCAACTTGATCCTCATCTATTTGTTGGGAGCTTTTTCAGCCATCGTTCCAGCCAAATGCAACAAAACATCCAGGTAACAATCATGTTAGGTGATGAATTCCAAAATATGCGAGTGTATATAAAAATATCCAAAATGTGTGTCCTACAAGTGCAAAAGTATTAAATGTTGGGAGCATCACCACAAGGGCATCCTTTTCAGTGAGTCAGAGGAGAGATTGTACACCAGCTGTCTCCAGACCACACCGCTACTTAAGACTCTAACCACTCTCTCACATTTACACACACAGAACTGTAATCACAGAAGGATTACGCTGCTTGTTTGTAATCTCAGCCTCTGAGCGTGCCTGCGTATGTGAATGAGTAGATTACCTTCAAGTCAGAATAACAGGGTGGCGTATAGGGGCTGCTCTGTATGAAGTACAGAGGGTTCCAGCAATGATACAAAAGACACATTTTACTAAATGATTATAATGGTATAGTTAATTTGAGAAAGAGAAGAACCCTATGGGGGGTGCAAAGTTAAAGATTCCCTGTGGAGCTATGTTTACATTCAGTGTTCATTATGGGTATCTTTGAGGTCTAACATACACGTCGAATGCATTTAATTCCTCATAAAACATCTGCAAAGATTTTTTGGAATAATTCAGATAATATATTCAATAATTCATTGTTTACATACATGTTTACTTGCTAGCAGTCTTCCTCTTCACTGCCTTTGCAGCGCATTGCTACTTTTCTTTTCATGTTACCGACACCAAGTGTTGATCAACTAAATAGCGCCAAACCGGTGGCAGGGATGTTGCCTGCGTGCCTTGTGTTTCTTCGTGCATGTGCACAGAATGGGGGCCCACTTGTAAAAACATTGCACTAGTGGTCAAAAGCTCCAGAGGGTACTTTAAAATGAACAATTTGCTTTTTCTTTAAATTTCTATGTTGGTTTTCATGCTTCTTGAATAAAAAAATGATAAAAATAAAACAAGAAAGGAAAGTTGATATGTAGAAATTGTAGGATCCAGTGTTTTGGAAGCTTGATCCATAAAAGCGACTAAATTTCAGGATATCTCGGCTTCTGCTGCATTAACTTTGACCTTTCCTTTATTAAAATCTTGATGTCATAGGTTGCAAGTACAGAAGTACCTCTCTTATCTTAATATCTTACTGTTTGCTCTCTGAACTAGCCTCTTCCTTCAACTGTTATATGTTGTTAGCTATTATTATCCATTTCAGACCACTAGCTAATTCCATGTAGTTTCTGTTTAACCTCGGAAGATAAATTACAGGAAAATTCTTGTATGTTGTGATTTTCGATTAATTAAATCAGCCTTTCTTTAAACATATTTGCTAAATGAAAAATCGGAATCACATCTGGTAGAAGTCAATGTGAGGTTGCTGTCACTGATTATGAGATGAAGAAACTTTCTGGGGGATACAGGTTTTCAGTCATCCATGAGTCGAACACTGATGAACAAATGCTGAAAATGAATTGTTTCTGGGATTAGATCAAGAGTAAAATGATCTAATTAGACTATGCTGTCATTGAGTATGCTGACTAGGGCAAAGTGTGCAAATTTGACACAAAAACTTGTTGTCGTCATGTTTATTATTCAGCTCATCTCTTACACACACTGATAAGCCCTTTGTCGAATGTTTCCAGTAAAACGTCACTTACATTATATTAAATAACCTTTTCAAAAGGGGCCTCCGCTGCTTTCTGCCAAGCCTCTACTCTCCCATGCAAAGCTAAATGAGAACAATGTGTATCTCTGTCTGATGATAGCACTGCTCTGTGGCTAGTGAAGAACACCCAAATTGTAATCTGACCTCCTCAACCATAAAAAGAACATAAAAGCTCAGTCAAATACACACATTTGCGGTGACAAACAGAGCCACAGACACAAACAGAATAACACAAACATAGACATCACAGACATCTCAGCACACACACACACACGTACACTGACCCAAAAAGGAAATTACATGACGCTATCGACAAACACATCGGCCTCAGAGAGTAACTTTAATAAACTTAAAAACCTTATGTGCAAATTTTAATAACTTGAACTATAGTCGCAGTAATCTATCCTTCCAGCAAAACCAATCATTTTAAGCTGGGCTCCTTTTGTTCAGCGGCCTGGTTTTGGTCACGGCTTGTTTGCAGCAGGATGCTCTCACCAAAAACTTTATTCTTGTATTGGACACAGGTGAGGATATACACAGTGTCACTGACTACGCCTTTTATCATTGCCTGACAAAAACACACAGCTGGTTCGGCTGGCCCACCGCATCGACACAGTGTGTCACAACCAGTTAGATCCAAACCTTTGAAATGCTTCCTGTGTGTTGGCCAGCATCTGTTTTCTATTGACCCGCCTGAAAACGCCCAACCACGGGTAAGGAAAGTACCTGAGAAAGAAGGGGATCATACTGGGCAAGCAGTTGTTAGGAAGCGGGAGTGTGTGCCGATCCTACTCGTCTTGGAAGATGCTTTTAGTGTTGCTAATTTGCCTGGGTCGTGACCGAGAGAAAGTGTTTGAGAAGTTTAATAGCTTTTTGGTAAAGATCTCTGGAGTGTTATTATTGAGATTACTAGGAACCAACTGAAGTTCTCAGAATAATCTGTGTGAGGCGGATGTTTGGTTTTGAATTGTTTAGAAGAGTAAACAATAATGCTGTCAGCTCTGTAAGGCAGTGCAACATCAGCAGCACATGCTGAAGTTACTTTACTAATTAGCACACAAAGTAGCCTACAGTTGAGACGGATGGGAGGTTCACAATACGTTAGTAGTTATAAACCAAAGTACTTAAGTGTGTAACATTTAAAAGGTTCTACTGGCAGAAACTCAATATAATATTATATTATTATATATATATATATAATATTATAGGTATGTTTTCATTCACTCAAAATAGGAACGTTGTGTTTTTGTTACCTTAGAATGAGCCGTTTTTATCTCTAGAAGGAGTGGGTCCTCTTCCACAGAGGCCGCCATGTT